>NC_138745.1:23767800-24438633 GCF_965113295.1 Leuciscus leuciscus | reverse complement strand
TGCAATGCTGCGAAACTGGAGACCCTTAATTTGGGAGTGGGGTCGTGCATCACCTGTCAAAACAAGATAAGATAACACCTTCAACTTTGTCATTTAAGAAATCAGATGTACAGAACTAAAGCGAATATAAAAAAAAGGGTCTAACCCTGTTCTTCTTTTACATTGTTTCTTACACACATACACCAATTCACCCCGGGGGCAAAGGCTTTGATTCAAGCTCAGCGTATTGCTCTTGTTCATGCTGCAGTTCACAAAGTCTTATAACTTCTCATGCTTTCTAATTCACGCTGACACACATACACACACACAAATGCAGAAGAAATTACCCTACTTTAAAGCATAAAAATGGCCCAGCAGAGGAAGCTTTAATACAAGAACAGGAATAACCGTTAAACTATATTCAAAACACATCATGACTGTGAACCTTGCGGACTTCTGTCTAATATAACGGCTGACATGAAAAATAACTAATGGGAAATATATGAAAAAGCTCAGTAGTAAAAAAAAAAAAAAAAAAAAGAAAAATTACATTTACATTTATTCATTTGGCAGACACATTTATCCAAAGTGGCTTACAGTGCATTTAAAATATGCATTTATCAGTTTAAATGCATCAGATCATCAGATTTCTAATGAAGATGGAAAAAATGTAAAGGATGTTTCCACGGTTTTTCAGAAGTCCGTATGTGCAAAGCAGGGTCATTCCTAATTCCATTTAGGCAACTATAGAATTAATTAGGTTAAAAAAAGAAACATCATACAGAGCTGGCTTTCACCAGGCCTAAAAGGGGAAGATGAGAACAGCAGAAGGAGTGGAGAGTACTCTATTTTAGGTGAAAGAAATAGGGACTTATTTTTAGCCACAGTAATGTTCATGAAGAAAACGAAGAGCATCACGGACCAATTAGCAGAATGAAAGGTGAAGAGTTCAAAGGTGAGATCTGGTGTTTATGTTAGTAGAAAGGTTACGCTCCGGCCACCACATATATCTGTGTGTAGGTCTGTTTTTTTGTTGTAAAAACCAGAATGTGTTTGTGAGAATGAATTCAGTGTGCATACGTGTGTGTTTACACCTCACCAATGTGTAAAGGAATGCAGGCCAGATGTTGGTCAATAGGTCATGGGGACTTACCTGATGGGCTAACGTTACAAAATTGCCTAATTTTGTAGTATAATTCTTTATGACTTCTAGGGATAGACAGGTACAAGAGTACACGGAAATTACTTTTGAAGTTAATTTCTTTTTCCAACTTAAGACATTTCACATTGATCTAAATTCAGTAGCAGTTATGCACAAACATAAAAAGGGGGCTTTTAACCAATTTTGTGATCAGTTACAGTGTTATTAATGATGGTTCTTTGTGGTCAGATTCATCAGAGAACAATTAGAAAATAAGTGTCACGATTAAAGGACGTTCACACAGAAAGCCATCTTTATTTTAATGGATACATTGAGCTGAATGGATTAAAAAAATGTCTGTATGATGTACATTAAACAATTAAAAGTAATCTGATGATTAATCTATATACTACAAAAGCAGACAACATTTTCGTGACTACAACTGCAACAATATTATCATTTGACCCTAAAAGATGTGCTTCATAAGACTGCATATTATTATCTCTATACTCACTCTGTGTGTGTGATTTCAGAGGGCTGGAACGGTGCTCTTGGGTTTTCATGTCTGCCACACTGTCACTGAAGATCCTGAACAAAAAAACAAATACAGAGAACAGAACTGAACCTCTGCTGTGTAATTAACACAATAGATTCTTTAAATTACAGTGTTTAGATGTTTCCGCCTGCGTCCCCCCCCCCCTCCCTTCCCTTCCCTGACTATCTCGATCAAAACCAGAGGACATTCCAGATGTCACACAGGCTCAGATTAGAGTCGAGGCAAAGGCAGAAAAACAACAGGAGGGGAAGGATAAGGGAGGGGAAGATGGCTAACCGAGGAGGAGGGGACCCTGGAATGAGCCAGGTGAGATGGGAACCAACCCTAATGTGCGTGTGGTAGTGGGACGAGGATCGGGAGGGGGGGGGGGGGGGGGGGGGGGGTGCCATTTGGCCTGTACATGAAGGTCCTCATCTGTGGCAGTGAGATAGCAGCCTTGATGTGCGTGTGAGTGTTGAGGGGGACTATATTTTAGGGAGGGGGTTTGTCCAGTACCCTGTAGGTCTGAAAAGAGATGAAAGGAAGGGATCTGCAGGAGATAAGAGAGGTGGACACACACGGTCGTTCTGGCTAGAACATCCATATCCAGCGGCCATGAGCTATGACTGCCACAGATACACACACTTACATGCACTGCACATCTGTCATATCTCTACGCCTCTAAAAACTTCCCGATCTCTAAACACAACACAGGTCTGTCGTACCATATTTTCGCTTGTTTAATCAAGCCTGTGTTGGCTAATTCCCCTGTTGTTCTGGGCAAGCTGTGAAGTCGTTAACACGTGTGAAAATAAACAAAATAGGAAAAAGATGAAGAGACAATAAACTGCACATGCTAAACATTCTAAGCCAAGTTTCTTCAGAGAATTTAACGATAATATCCCAGCTCAAAGAGAGGCTCCACTGATCTGTTTGATATGAAAACAAAAAGAGTGTTATTATTTCACAAATTTACCCAGAGAAAGCATTATCTGATTATTTAGTTTTTTAAGCTTTCCTTAATTTAAGTACACGACCAGTTGAAGGTTTGGACACACTTGCGCATTCTTTATTTATTAAAATTTTCCACACTTTAGAATAATAGTAAAGTCTTCAAAACTATAAAATAACATAAAATGGAAGTATGAGAATTATGTAGTTTAAAAAAAATGTACATGTAGGCATTTGAATGTCCCTAAAAGTGGCCCAAAAAAGTATTTGGACCCTTAAGTCAAAGACTTATGAGCTTGATACCAGTTGGTTAAAAGTTAAATTCCAAATGCCACTACTTTAATGTTTGCATCTAATGTGATGAAATGTACACGTTTAAACTCAGTAGCAATACATATTTTCCATCCGTATTGTGACGTACATTGGAGTGAAGTGGAGTTTAAGCAAACTAAATGTCTGAATGTCACCAGAAAAGTCATGTCAGTTATGATATTTGATTAAAAAAATACAAGCTCAAAAAAAAAAAAAAACATTTAAGATATGCATGGATGAATTATTCCAAATAAGATCAATAAAATTCATTTGGAAAATGGTTTAGAAAGACTGAATAAATACTGTCCAAATGCTTTGAGGCTACTGTATCTGTGACATCATCCTTAAATGCATATGAAGAGGTTAGATTATCTTACTGCATTGTTGTTTGGATGTGTACGAGTACAAGTGCGTGTGTGTGTTTGAGTGAAAGGTCAGTTGTCTCTCTCAGAAGACGAGACATTTTCATAGAAAACACCACTGTTTGCTAATCTGTTTTTTAATTCCTTGTTTGAAAGAGACTGCTTCTCCACAGCAGACTTATGGACACACAGTTTTTGCAGGAACGTCACACACACACAAACACACCTGCAGTATCTTATCTTGTGACAGCCACAGCAACAAAATATTAACCAGAGGAAATGAAAACACAAACATGCCAGTACACCGTAACATGCTACGTACATGCGCCTGCAAAAAGACTGTGCTCTGCAGGAACAATACAACAGATGTTAAAACATGTCAGTCAACTAGAGCGCCCTAACAAAAGAACCACATGAAATAATATCAACTGTGCATAACACACGCACAAACACACTCTTGAGTAATTAGCTGTCACCTAAGCCAATCAATGGGGAAGGGAAAAAATCTATTCCAATTTCAAAACTACAGGCTTGCCTGTACACGCAGATGTGGACTAATCAATAAGGAAAGCATCCCGAATCAGAAAGACGAGAGAATACAGAACCAAAATATTCTCAATGATGAACCATTTCAATGTAAATCACTGGATTTACAAACAAATACATTTTATAGAATATCTTGGCTGTTCTTTTTCTAATGATGGAAGTGAATGGGAATGAGGACTCTCGAAAAACAACACAGAAGTATTGGATAGTATGATTAATGCAGTGTGTTCCAACGTTTCTGAAACTTTTATTGAGAGGAATAGAATGAAATTTGTTATTCAGTGAAAAAAATCATAGCAGCTTGCAAATCTCAATCGCTTCTGTGTGCATCTAAATATAGTGTCAAAATGCATCACACCAGGTTTGATATCAAAGAAGACCAGTGATGTTTGTCTTGACTGATGTCAAACCTGTAGACCTTCTGAATACGACTGTGGACAACTGCAAAAGAAACCAATTTATGTCACCTTTGTGTTTTTTTTTTGGAGCTTGAAAATTGTATAGAAAAACAATGTTAGACTAAATAAGAAAAAAAATTGTAATTATAAAATAAAAAATAAAATAAATTATAAAAAATGTGTTACATGATTTTATATGAATAGAATTTGTTAATAATAATAATATTAGTAGTAAACATATAAGGATTCTGCAGGAAAGTATGGTTTGCAGGAGCCAAAAGATAACCGTGTGTCAATTTCTCTTGGCAGTGATGCTTTTTTTTCCCTTGAAGACGCTGTGGTGAGGAGCCTCATTTCCGCAGAGCCGACCAGACAGGATGCTGTAAATCAAGGTATTGAACTTTGACCCACGGAATGCAGTCGCCAAGGGCAACTTAGTGTGTGTCACCTCCACGGTGAAGTGTTGGATATGAAGTGACTGCGACAGCCAAAAAGATTCTCAGCAATTGGGTTGATGTTGCATGAATGTTCACAGTAGGAGGGAGCCAAGTGCTACAATTTTGAATTTAGATGGGTAATTTTAGCTCAATTTTAGATTCTCCAATAAAGAAGCGAGAAGACAGATAGCACAGGATTTGTGTTCGATAATAGCATTCACCTAGATGAAATGATCAGGGGGTGTATGTGGAAGGCCAAGAAACCATAATGAAAGTGTAAAAGACTGTGGCCAGAGGCTAAGTCTATGTGAGTCACCTTAAAGAACCTTTAAACGACCTTTTGCTGTTTGGTGTGACATTTGTATTCCTTAAGTAGGTCACACAGTAGAAAAGACTGCATAAACCCCTCACACTCCACCTTCAACCAAATCCCATAACATCTTTTCCTTGTTTCATCATCATTCATCATTTCATCATGCTCTCATTTCCAAATTTCCCTACACTTCTCTCTTTTTGCCTTTCAGTATAGGGTTGCACAGTATAAATGGTACTAATGCTTGCTAATGCTATCTTAAAAGGGATCCTTCACCCAAAATAAAAATTCTGTCATAATTTTACTCACCCTGAAGTTGTTCCAAACCTGTATGGATTTCTTTCTTCTGCTGAACACAAAAGAAAGTCAGTAACCAAATAGTTTATGGGCCCCATTGACTTCTATAGTATGGAAAAAAAAAATACTATGGAAGTCAATGGGACACATCAACTGTTTGGTTACCGACATTCTTCAAAATATCTTCTTTTGTGTTTATGTAAATTATGACAACATTTTTATTTTTAGACAGAAGCCCTACATTTATTATTTTATCAGTTGCCCACAAAGAACAATAACTATAAAGATAACTAATAACTATATTAGCGTCCACACCAACTGACAATAACATTGTTTATTCTAAGAGCACAGCAAATGTTCAAGCTCTTTAAAGTCGTCTAAGATTCAGATTGGCTGTCAATTGATGTTTTTATTGTTCATCAACTGAGAGAAAAAAAAAAGAAAAAAAAATCATTCCTCTGTCGTTATCATTATAGCTGTGGTGTGGACTTTGCTATTCTCAAAGAATAAGAAAGATTATTAAAACTTTATAGTTATAGTTATCTTTCTTGGTGAGAATGGGCCTTAAAAAAAAAAAAAAAAAAAATTAACAACACACTTAAAAGTTACCAAGACCAAAAGAGAGAAAACCAAAGCAAGGAAGGCCAACTTTACAGGACCATAGAAAGAAAGACAAAGACCTGCATCAAGTTTTCCTGAGTGATGGAGGGTGTGGTTAAAGATCTCTGTCTTCAACTGTGTATAATATCAGAACAGAGAGGCCAGGGAAAAGAAGCCTGTTATAATATGCACATTTTTAATGTTAGAGAATATGAAACTGAGCATCAAAGCTTATGCAGATACTCCTGCCTCAGTACTTGTTCAGGTCTGGAGACCCCAGGGAGTTAAGAGTGAACTCGGGTAGCTTTAAAGAAGTAATAAGACGAGCAACGGTTATCTAGATAGGGTAGAACCAAAAAGAAAGTCTGTTTGCACATAAACACGGTTGTGTTTGCGTGCGATCAGTGGCCAACATTGCTTTTATATCCACAGACAAGTGTATTCTCACTCTCTGCTCTCAGGGTTAAACGGATAGATCACATAAAAATGAAAATTCGGTCACCTTTACTCATGACGTTCCTTGTATGACTTTCTTACTTCACTTCTCTTTTCCAAATATAAGAAAATACCAAAAGCATCATAAAAGTAACCAATATGAGCTATGAGATATCATTTCTGCCGCTTGACAGCCCCTTGTCAACATTAACCTACATTGTATAAAAGCAGCATGAACAATCTGGTGAGTAAATGATGGCAATTTTTATTTCGGGTGAAGTATCTCTTTAAGCTTCGGCATGCAGTTTTACCCTCTGTCCCCTCTGAAATCTCGCAGGAATCACGCACATTGTGTTCAACAAAGGCACCAGTTGTAAATCTAGACTTCAGAGCGTGTGTCATGTGATGGAGGAGCTGTCTCTCATTTCCCTGCCATAGAGAGGGTCTCTCTGATATAGCAGCTGTTTCTCTGATGAGTTGGAGAATCTGGGAAACATTGTCTGGCGAGATCAAAGTGAAGCGAGGCTGTAATTACCACGGTAACCAACAGTAAAGCTGTTAAATTAAGCAGGCTCAACCTTCAGTCTGTTAATGAGAAATTTCTCTCCACTCATTAGAGAAGGCATTTATGAGGCGAGACAAAACCGCACACTGGGGTCTGGAGAGTTATTTATTGATTGAAGGCATTTATCATACCTAAACATTCAGTAAATAAAGTGTTACGCAGTTACAACGGAACTAATCAGGTCAGAGCTACTCTACGTACAAGACTACACTAAAGCCAGATTCAATTAATCAAAACAAAAGAAAGAACATTCAAAATCCCTTCAGAGAAAACTTCCCAAGGTCCAATGTGCCTGAGAAAATGGAAAAACTACATAGACAAGGTTCACAAGTGAAGTCTGTTGGACAGCTGCTACTAGTCGACACTGAAAACAATAATCTATTACACAGAAAAAAATACACAAGATTGAATCGTTCAAATTACTGTCATTTTAATGTTACTGTGAAGAATCAGGGCGCGAGCCGTGAAAACAGAGAGAGGCCGATGGCGCGAGTGTTAATGAACGTCACTGTGCGGTGCACCAGTCTGGAGTCCCAGCTCTGAAGGATAAGAGGAGGAGTGACGACAGTGGAAGAGGAGAGAAGGCCAGGCCTAGGCGTTTAAGTTGTGTTTTGTCTGTATGGGCAGCAGTCGGCTATGAACTTGCACCTGCCGTTCACTTTCGTTTTATTTATTTTAAAACTTCCGTTTACCGTTAGCGGTTCCCCCTTCTTCCCTGCGCAATTAACTTTGATACATTTAAAAGCATTTTAAATAGCACATTAAAATAAAACACTTGGAAAAATAATAGGCTACCTCAAGAGGTAGGGCCTAATCTTTTTATTTGACCTCAGATGCGTTTTCTTCGTGTCAGTCACAGAGAGCGCAGAAATGACCCCTCAAAATACAAACACGGTGCGAGAGTATTTTGAATTAGAGATAAAACAGAAAAGTTTTATGTAAGCTGTGCCATTTCAAACTGGCATAATTCCACTAGAGCCATGCATAACCATATTCAGGACATGCACGTACAGTACAGGCCAAAAGTTTGGACACATTACTATTTTTAATGTTTTTGAAAGATGTTTCTTCTGCTCGTCAAGCCTGCATTTATTTGATAAAAAATACAGAAAAAAAAAGTAATATTGTGATATATTATTACAATTAAAAATAATTGGTTTTCAATTTATTATACTTTAAATTATCATTTATTTCTGTGATGCAAAGCTGAATTTTCAGGTTCATTACTCCAGTCTATCACACGATCCTTTAGAAATCATTCTAATATGATGATTCATTATCAAAGTTGGAAACAGTTCTGTTGCTTAATATTTTTTCAGGATACTTTGATGAAGAAAAAAAGAAAAAAAGTTAAAATGTTTTAAAAATAGAAATCTTTTGTAACAACAATATACACTACTGGTCAGTAATTTGGGGTCAGTAATTTTTTTTTCTTTCTTTTTTTGAAATAAATCAATACTTTTATTCAGCAAGGATGTGTTAAATTGATAAAAAGTGATAGTAAAGAAGATTTATATTATTAGAACATTTTTTTTTTGAATAAATGCAGTTCTTTTTAACCTTTTATTCATCAAATATATTAGGCAGCAGAACTGTTTCCAACACTCATAATAAATCAGAATATTAGAATGATTTCTAAAGGATCATGTGATAGACTGGATGTCACATGTGACACTGAAGACTGGAGTTATGATCCTGAAAATTCAGCTTTGCATCACAGAAATAAATGATAATTTAAAAGTATAATAAATTGAAAACCAATTATTTTAAATTGTAATAATATATCACAATACTACATTTTTTTCTGTATTTTTGATCAAATAAATGCAGGCTTGATGAGCAGAAGAAACTTCTTTCAAAAACATTAAAAATAGTAATGTGTCCAAACTTTTGGCCTGTACTGTAGGTGTGATAGCCGAAGCAGGCAAATGCCCATTGCATATTCACTTAAATTCCTTGATAAATCTGTTTGATTCACAGATTAAGTGCTCAAATGGATCATATATTACACACACACACACACAGTAGAGGGTTTCTTACTTTTAGACTAGTCGGTAACAAAACTTCTGTTTAAACGACTTTCAAATTAGTGATGCATTGCGCACATCCCTATTTGACAGCTGTCACAATTACCAATACGCAGCTTTAAAACACTTCCAAAAGACCTAAAGCTTTGAAAGAGCACAAGTTTTGAACATGTTATTAAATATCAAATTTCCATTTTTTGTTTTGAAAATGGGACTGAAACAGCTGTCTATTTTATAACGAGGTCGATGGTAGCAAAGGGAGTTCTCGGATCTCCTGAGACGCTCCAAAAGGGATTTGTCAAGGCCTTGGTCGCTCATTGCCTGTAAACACAGGAAATGTACAGCTGGATCCAGAACTTAATACTGTAGACTATGTACTATACACTATATCACCCCAAAAAAAACAAAAAAAAACATGACTAGACCTAAATGCAAAACATTCCCCTGTTGCCTCGAAAGTGAGCGACAAGCATCAATGATGCACAAAGAATGAGACTGTATGCCAAGTAATGACTACAACAGCTCCCCATTGAGACTTTATAATGACTGGTAATGAAGCACCATGGCCTATCAATAACAGCTTAGCATTATTGCAGTGGGCTGCCGTGCAGGACTGTGGTAACAGCAGTCCTTGCAAATATGACCTCAACTATATCAGCTTAAATAAAGATCAACTGTGTCACTGTGCCACAAGAGAATAAGAATACTCAGGGAAACAAGGTCAAGTGATTGTTTTATACAATGGAATATAAAACCGATCTGGCAGCCAAAGAGCAACAACTGCAATGGCAATGACATTTTAACTGTGTGAGCCAGGGGTTTCCAATCCTGCTCCAACCTAGATTAAACACCTGAACCAGCTAATAAAGGTCTTACTAGGCATACTAAAAACTTCCAGGCAGGTGTGTTGAGGCAAGTTGGAGCTAAACTCTGTAGGACAGTGGCCCTCCAGGACCGAGTTTAGACACCCCTAGTGTGAGCTTTTTCCAGTCGTATGGTCAGTAAATCACACCCGAGTTTAAAAGGTGCGATCACAGTGAAATTTTAGGTGACATTTTGCCAACAACCTGGATGACCATCTTAAACACATTGCAAAATCTGTGTGGGGATGCACATGGATTCCTATTGAAATTACTATTTCACCTTTTAAAATGTGACTGCACCTTAAAGTTGCCAAGAAACAGAAACTGCAATACTCTTTTCTTCTCTACTGTGAAGTATATACAGTAGGGAAACACTGAAAGGAAAATTCTGGACAGAAACCGAAAATTCTGGATGCTCTTAAAAAATGCTTTGAATTATTTTCTTATTTTTCTTATTTCAAATTAGCTTATTTTTGTATAATATGATACTTTTGAATTAAATTCAATAATTTTAATGATACTGAATTTAAACATTTATTTAAATAAAATAACACTTAAGTGTTCACTGTATAAATTAAATATAGATTAATCTTTGTTAAAATCTTTGTGTTTTGTTGTTTGATTAATATTAATGACTAAGCTGCAGGTATATTAGGCTGCTGTCACTTTAAGACCGAATGCACAGATCCAATATAATCAGGGTATATGCAGGAATCATAGAGCTGAATTTACTACCTTTTACTACCTTTTTTACCACCTCCACAATATTTTTTACTACCATCACGACATCAAGCAGCAGCCCTTTTTTTGGGGGTGTGGTGGGGTGGGCGGGGTATGTAAAGCACCACTTACTACTTACTAATAAGTGTGACACTGTCACACCCATCATACATATTAGGTACACTAATGTTTATTTGTTATCATTAAGTATTGTCATTGTCAATTATGTTTTTTTTGTAGTGTCGAGTTGAGTTTCAGTTGTCCTTATTTTAACCCTAGCCCTTGAGTTATCCTAACCATAGCCCTTAGCCCTAATAAGGTGAATAATAACCTCGGCACTTTGTCATTGCTATCAACTCCGACTCACTCAGGGCTCGACATTAAGCCTTTTCATGTGCTTGTCCTCTGGACAAGTAAATCTGTCATTCACTTGTCCGAGTAAAAAAGTTGCTTGTCCGGAATGTTTTTGGTGTGTGTGTGCTGTAAATATAATTTATTCTGAAGAAATATCCTCATCTGTGTTAAATCAGCTCTGATATATTTAAATCTGCATATTGTCATATCTGCACCTTTAAAGGGCCACCCCCCACCCCCCAAATCTTATTCAATGTATGCTTCATCTTTAGTTAAAAATTTTATCAATAGATTAAATTGGAATAGCCTAATAAGATAATAGGGCTGTTGTTACCCTAGGAAGGGCTGATCAAATTAAATCATTTACACTGAAAATGTACAACTGCATTAAATAATGTTATGAATATGAGATCGTTTAAAATATTTTTGAATATACAAATAAGAAACGTTGCAAAGAATGATACTTTTAAACATGAAAGTAAACCGCCAGTAGGAGGCGTCAGGCGACCGTCTTAATGAGCGAGTCATTGAGTCATTCATTCAAACAACTGATTCATTCAAGAATGAGACATGTTTATGAATGGGACATTGAATCTTTGACTCAGCCAATTCGTTCAAAACGCTGAATCATTCAGTAATGAAACAAAGTGTTGCTGTGAGATGCGTTACGGTTCTGCTGTGATCTTTGTTTGGAACTATTTTTGCTGCTGAAACAGAACAAAAACAGTCAATATTGTGTCTAAAATGTAAGTAACTTAATTTGAACTGTTTATTGAACTGTTGTATCAAAAGCAATGTCACATTTTCAGTCGTGATGGTACTCAAGAAAACAGCACTCGTCGTGTGAGGTTGCTAAACTGTATCATATGTTAAAAATATTAAAACACATTTTGAATTTTGGCACTGGCAGTAACGTTATGTTGTTAACTGAGTTTAAACTGAGTTTACATTTGTTTGGATTTCTCCTCGAGAGGCTGCGCGAGCCTCAACAGCGCAACCTTGTTACCGTCAGTAGCCTAATACATCCACTATCGATCGCAACTTACAATAAATATAAATACAATCAGAATAATTCTCTCATTTTAGTGATTCCCTAGTTATTTATATATTTTTTGTAATTGACGTTTAATCAGGCTACTTGTCCGGTCGGGCAAGTAAAATTCTCTTTTACTTGTCCCTTCAAAAAATCCACTTGTCCCGGACAAGCGTTAATGTCGAGCCCGTCAGGTCCTGTTAGCACCGTATATATTTTTTTTAATTATGCTAGATGAAGTTAAAATATGGAGACACAAATATTAAGCAAAAAAATGGAAACTCGTATATTGAGGTGGTGATGAAAAATTTACTACCAAGTCAAATTGCATTTGTTACCTTTTACTACCTTTCAAGGGCCTTAATTTTGGTAGATTATTTTTACTACTTTTACTACCTTTTACTACCGCGCGGACACCCTGATAATGATACACATCTGATTTCTTTCTCAACTCTTTACGTTCACTTAAGACATAACCAACTGTGTTAACGAGAATACTTGCAGAGACCGGTATTTTGAAATAATTTGTGTGCGTGTGTGTCCGTTCAATCACAAAAAGCTGCAAAAGAGGAATCTAAAACGCACCTCTCTGTGAGTGTGCCCTTCGAGTTGTGTGGCTGCGCTGTGCGCACGAGTACCGAAATTATGGTGAAATTTAGCAATTAATCCACAAAACGCATGCGAGCGGAATATTGAGTGGAGCGCCACACCGCGCACTGATAATGGCAAGAGCAAGAGTAAAACCCAAGCGCTGAACACTGAGGGGCGGGGTGGGGCGGCATATATTCTCGGCTCATATTTTCGGACTTTCTGCCAAAAAACGAAATTTGGGTGCATCCCTAATACAGCTTCTTGAACAAGAAAAAAATGTGCGTTAGACTTGGATTTTGTCCATCATGATTTGACTGGATTGTTGTCGTTTGATCTCATGTGAGGGACAGGTTGCAGGAGGGGAGGAAGTACTGTCCCCACCCTCGCACCGGTGTACACGTCATCAGAGAAGAGATGTTGTTGTGAGGGGGAGGGGGAGGGGGAGGGGGAGGGGAAGGTAATGTTTTTGATTAAAGAGTACAAGGGCAAATCAATTAAAAAAATATATAACATGCACGGATAAATTATTTATAATAAACACTGCAATAATCTATAAAACTATATTTCATACAAATGATCAACTTTGATTTCATGGGGACTTTCATGGAGCGTACTAATATCACAATAGACTTCTGTATGATGTTCAGAAAAATACCCAAAGAATCTTCAGCGTCTCTGTCCCAAGACTGGCCACAATCCTCCTCTTCTCCTTCCACAGCCCTCTGCTCACCTGAAACAACCACAAAACAAACAGTTAAAGCCCATTTACACTTCGGATCGATCGGATAGCTGTCCAATCGGATATGCACAATCCATTTACACTCGGCTACATAAATGTGTTTCCACAAACCAGATATAAATCTCATCTACTACTCCCATGCTATATGCAAACATAGTTCAACTTCTGTGATGATAAAGCCAGCCGGTGAAATTTTCCACATCATATGGAATTAGTATTTGAGATTTGCGGCCACTCTTTCTATGCATCTCATCCATGACTGTGTGACTTCCGTATGCTGTCACAGACTTGTTAGGAGTAAACTTTACATGTGCGACCTAAACAACCAGAGGCATTTACATTTGGTCTTTTCATGATCCTGTAATTATCCAATTATGAAAAAGGATTAAATGAATACCCCCGCAAAGGACCTTTCAACCACATAATGTGTCCAGCACACAGAAAAGATTGTTTGAGACTAAATAAATAATACGAAATAAATTATTAATTTGACATTCTTGATCCACACTGACTACCCTTGTTAGACACTCCCTCGTGAAACGGGGGAAAAAAATTAATGTGGAAAGAGAAAAGTTTATTCACCTGTACGCTAATTCAGCGCAACTATGTCTTCAGCCTCTGTGAGCATCTAAGACAGCAGAGATAATCAGTTCCAACACCTTCTTTTGGTTTCGAAGCAGGGCTTCCTAATGTACGCAAGTACACAAACATGCTCTCGCACACCATGGTCTGAAAAGTCCACAAACACACGGAACAAGCCTTCACTGCAAACACGCTGCCTCTTTAAATCTTCAGCTGTAAATTATGAATGTTCTGAGTGTAACAGTGTGATAGACAAGAGCCCTGGAGTCCCATCAGGGTAAAACACAAAGCTTACATCCCTCACCTTGGACGTGTGTGTGTGTGTGTGTAGGGGTCAAATGGAGTCGGCACCACACAAGGACACAAGCAGATGCTGAAGCACTCAGTCAATAACGTTTAGCCCCCAGACACCGTTGACCTCACCGGGAGGTCCGTATGAAATCGCTCTTTACCGTCTGTATGACTATAATCTGCTGTACAGTCAAGGGAGAAATGATCTCTTTATACGATGTATTACTGAGGTTTGCTTATTGATTATTCATAATGCTTCACAAAGTGGCTCTCTATGTCTCTGAATAATGTATAAGAGACTCAAATACGTGGTATTAAAATAAAACAAATCAACTTTAGGGCTTATATTTGTGAAGTTTTAGAAAGTGGGACATCCTGTGTTTTTGTAATGATTAGTATAATGAGCAATGTGAGTCCGATGTTGGTGTGTCAGTGCGAATTCATTAATCATATTAAATTGGCTTGCATTGATCGTTCATCTAAGTGATGATAAGAGCATTTAAAAAGAATTTAAACTGAAGTTCATGTGCCAAATGAGATGAGGCCAAATATCTACTGTGCAGTGCTGGCAGCCGCCATAAATAACAAAACAACAAGAACTCTGCAAATGGATTTCACATACAGTGCATGAACTTCTTCTATAACAAGAATTTATGGTGAAAACATACCAGATCTTTATTTTCTGAAGAAAATGTCAGCAGTGCTTGTCATGTATGGTGTAATGCAAGTCTATGAGATTTTCTCGCCCGTTTTATTGTTCACCAGGCGAAGTCCGCTCAATTCTTGCCAGAATAAGTCCGCTGCGTTTGCAAGGGTGGTTGTCTTCAGCAAAGTCTATGATTGCTTTCCATACAAGGAAAATTAAGTCATCATATACACTACCGTTCAAAAGTTTGTGGTTGGTAATTTTTTTTATGATTTAGAAAGAAGTTATTTATGCTCACCAAGGCTACATTTATTACATTTATTCAGAAAAACAGAAAAAAAACAGAAAAAAAAACAGTAAAATTGTGAAATATTACAATTTAAAATAACGTTTTCTATTTTACAATTTAATATGAATTATCTGCAGTCATTACTTCAGTCTTCAGTGTCACGTGATCTTTCAGATACCACTATGCTTATTTGGTGCTCAAGAAACATTCTTATTATCATCACAGTTAAAAACAGTTGTGCTGCTTAATATTTTTGTGGAAACTAGGGATGCATCGCTAGAATTTTTTTGGGCCGATACTAATACTAAAAAACAACTATTGGCCGATTCCACTAACGATATAACTTTTATCATTAAAATAGATTACTGTTTTGATTATGTTTTAAATTAGAAAAGTTGTGTCCTTACTGAATAAAAGTATTATTTATTTTTATTTTTTTACTTTTAAAAAGCAGTGTTTATATTCATAATTACAGTTAGAAAAAAATATTTCTGGATGCCTAAAGTATACATATGGTGTCAATTTAAGACTGTCACAATTTAAAAAAAAACATTAAATATGTAACATGATTTAAGCACTAAATAGAAACTCCAGCATTGTGAGAAACTTATGACAAATGACAACTTTATCTTAAAGCAACTAGTGGTCGCCTGGTTTTTTACTCTTATGGATGATGTAGTTTAGTGTTTCACCACAGTATGACACTCTCACCATTCATCTCCACTGTCAATATCACAATCATATCTGCCACTCAGCTCCCATTCAAAAGTAAAAGCATATCCCTCTATTCATGATTGGAGCACAAATGGTCTAAAACTTAATGGTCCTGCCTTAAAGAAAAAACTCTGTCATCATTTACACACCCTCATGTGTTTTTATAAAAAAAAAAATTATATTTTTTTTTGTGTGATTTTTGCCTTTTATTGTGACAGGACAGTATAGAGTTGACAGGAAGCGAGGTGGGAGAGAGACGGGGGACGGGACTGGGAAAGGTCCACGAGCCGGGACTCGAACTCGGGCCGCCCGAGCGCAACGGCGCTACATATCGGCGCGCCGACCACGAGGCCATCGGCGCCGACACACACCCTCATGTTGTCGGGTCCTGTTGGTCAGTAAATAATCAATTTTCATTTTTGGGCCTACTATTCCTTCAACAACTATATCCACTCTCACACATACAGTAAATTACCAATCATTCACACGAACCCAGTGGCACAAGGCCAAGCCACCTCCAAATGTAAACAATTACTCTTTGATTAAAGATTTCCTCTTCAAACATTGCGTAGTGTTTACCCCAATAGAGCTGCCGATAAAATATCAGCAGACGGCCAAGTCTGTGCATGTATTTGTGTTTGTCCACCGAAATGGTTTTCAGTGAACACATTTATCTCAGGTACACACACACACTTTATAAGCAGTCCTGTGTTGTGACCTGGAGTCTGTAAAAGCTGAACAGTCTGCTGTGTGTGACTCCATACAGCATCATTGCTCAGTGTGGCTTCCTGATACAGACACAGGCTTTTTTTCTTTTTGTCCAACTCCAACCCTTAAGTGTGACTAACAGCACTCTCTTGTCCAATTCTGATTATGCACTCACTAGCAAAAAAGTTGCTCAGCTTGACTTTAGTAAAATGTCTTTTTAAGTCCTTCATGTAAATCTGGCATTTGTTACACTGAAAGCTTGATCATGGTAAAGTTTTAACAGCAGACAAAAATCATTCTGATATTGAAAGCAAAATAGTATAATTAACATTTAACATGACATAAAATACATTTATAGTCTTTTAACATCACAGTAAAATGCTGCGGCCTTTTCATAGTCTCTCACTGTAATGGCTGTCAGCACATCACTGAATAAAACAGCAGCAGGTGTTTTTGTTGTCGTTTAAAAACACTAGTTTAGCGACAGACACAAACAGATTTAACAGGGTATGGTTAGAAGTGCACACAGCTGTACCCAGGCCTAAATTAGACCGGACTGACTGCATGTCAAAAAGAGAAGCAAAATTATAGCCTTCAACCCTGGACTCTGGTATTAAACTTCAATTGGAGAGCTTCAATGATGTCATTATTACCAGCCATGTGACCAAAACGGAAGAGGCCCTGACTACACCAATGATGTCTAATGAACAGTCTTTTTAAAAAAGCAAATGCATTACCATGGGATTAAAATATGGATATTTTGGGGTTAAATGAGCTTATCACTTGGTCCTAGTCTTCCACGGTTGTGGCCATTTCCAAAGGAGAAGTGTGTATTATTTTTAAATGTTTGAAAATACTTCCCTAAAATAGTATTATTTTTGTACAAATTATTTGCATTTTTTAAATATGCATAGGTTGACTTCCCAAAAATTACACACTACAGTAGCCTGGTTAAAACCGGACCATTCTCAGTAGTAACTGAGTTATGGTCTGGCAAAGCTTCATTAATAACTCATTTCCAAAGGGGCGTCACCAACGGACGTCGCTCAAATGCCTCTGGGCGCAATTGGATAGACCTAAAACCAATCAGAGCGATCGTCATCGTGTAAAGCCATATGCTGCGTCCCAATTCGCCTAAGTTACAATACGCCATAAAAGTATGTACTCTTTTTGTGAAGAAAAGGTATTTACTTTTGAATGTGTAGCAAAAAAGTAGGCAAGCTTTGGGACATACTACTTCGTCATCTTTATCGGACGGATCTGTCGCGTGCATCCTGTCACGTAAACTGCCCTGTCAATCATCTTGTCACAGTTAAAATCCTCAATTAAATCTAATTTAATTTCCTACCGTTTCGGAGAGAAATGTAGTAGCACATTCATCTGCCAGTGGGTCTTTCATGGAGACTGTCCTCATGTGTTTGCAATTTGAATATAATAATGCATTTAAAAGTTGGTGCGCTTCACCAACGGACGTCGCTCAAATGCCTCTGGGCGCAATTGGATAGACCTAAAACCAATCAGAGCGATCGTCATCGTGTAAAGCCCGCCCCAACGTTTCTGATTGGTGCTGCGATTTCGACGGATTAGAAATGGGCTTGAATGGGCTCTTTGCCAGACTACTTGCAGAGCAAATCTAAATTTGCCGGAAGTTGTCTGGGTTTTCCCAGGCTAACACTACAGTACACCTTATTGTGAAATCATGTTCACAATTTGTGAAATGATATATAAAACGATATATAAAAATAATAAAACAATGAATAAAAATATAAGTTAATAAAAATAAAATAAAAAGAAGTGTATTTGTACTGACACTGACTATACTGTCTTAAATGAAGACACTTTAAATAAAATAATGTTCACGAATGAATAGTTTAAAATAAGACAAACAAAATATGCATTAAGAATGAAAAAAAAAAAAGGTTTACTTCACAAATAAATTTAAATGACAAAAAATGACAGAAGAATAAAGGAAAGAAAGTCAGGACTGCCACTAGCCTGTATGTGTATAGACACAATGTTTTGATGTTATTTCAAACCAACCATTTTATATTTAGCATTTCCAGTAAAACTCTGCCTGAACTTGTTGAGCTAAATTTGCTCCTGTGTTTTTAAGCAAGAGTGTGTGTCACTTCTGAAAATGAATCTGAAGATCATTTGTCAGAGTAGCGGAATCTGTTTCACCCCATCATATTAATACTGACTATAGTGTGGCAATTTCTGTTGAATGGCAATCACCCCATTAGATCTTTGGGGGGGAAAAATATATTCAAATATAATATTTATTCGATATATTAAAACTTAAATTTAATAAAAAGTTGAGTTTTTTAAGAATAGAAATCCAAAGGGACCACAAGCATAAAAAGTAGAAAAAACGTCCCATGAATACTGATTAGGTCCAGGTTCTCGATGCCAACATCCAGCAGATAAAAAAAAAACTCAGTTAAAAACCGCTGTTAAGAGTCCCAGGACTCAGCAAGACCATTATCGGTTCAAGAGTCAACTCTACCCATTAAGCTCATTCACCTCAATACAGATACTGTATCTGCCCTTGTTTCTCACATAATGGGTCTACTAGTAGGTCTTTGTAGAGTCACTGGAGATTCATGTCTTTACAAAAAGGCCTTTGCTTTGTCCATTTGCACTGTGAGCGCTAACAGCCGACAGCTTTCATTTCCTCACTCTTGTGTGAGTGTGTGCATGTGTTTGAAAGAGAAGATCTGCAGAGCTGTATGTGAATAATAGATTCAGGCCCGCGGGTTCCCTTCAGCGAGCTCTGCCTGTTTAAGTGAGAGTAGCCTACGGAGACATCTATTACCCTCCTGTCTGTCTCTCTCCCTCTCACTTGTTCTCAAGCACCACATTAAAAGGCAAAAAAAATTTATTTCCCTTTTCAGAGCAAGACAAGGTCTAACAGAGTGCAAAATCAAACATCACTTCCCTCAGGGAGTTGATATAAAAACCTCAATGCAAATCCAGTTTTCGAAGCTATCTTGATTATATATTTTTTCACTTACATTTACTCTTTCACTGGTGCCAGGAAGTGGCAGACTGGACCTAAGAACAAAGGCCCCCTACTGATTGGCCGATTAAAGACAAGACTGATCGGCTAACCACCAGAGAGTGGGTCGTCAACAGATCAAACTGACGCCCGAATGCATCTGGCTCTAAACATGCTGCATTCAGCCAACAGAGAAAACGAAGACAGAATAGGAGAAATCAAGGAAGAAAGAGGAAGATGGAATAACAGAGGAGAACAGGGAGGAGAAATCCCTGCAAATTGATCCCATAGAGACCCTCAAGGTTTCATTTAAGAACCTGGATTAAGCCCTCCAACAAATCACAGGATGTGAGGTAAGAAAGAGAGAGAGAGAGCGAGGGGGAGAGAGAGAGAGAGAGAGAGAGAGAGAGAGAGAGAGAGAGAGAGAGAAATAAGGGGGATGTGAATGAGAGATAATATATCCTCTGGCTCACATGGAAAACCCCACTGCTGATGGAACACCATCCCAGTGATAGAAACTAGGTTACAACTTCATCAATGTTGAAAATAATCCACCGCTTTGAAAAGTTTTCAGGATAATATAATGGCTTAAAGCGTTATGCAGAAACTCCTCTGCAAAGTCCAGAAAATTAATATTTAAAGAGTCTCTTTTTTCAAATGCATTTGATTAAAACAAGTGCCATATGTACATGAACCAGAAGCCACTGTCATGACAATACAGACCAGATCAGAGTATTACATTTCTAGAGGGATTTTGTCATGGAACAAGATATAAAAGACCACACATATTTATGAGTAACTCATAATCTTCTCCATCCAATTATAGTTTTAGGAGACTTTTTATGTTCCAGATACATCTCTGGAAAAAAAACTAGGGTTCCTCAGAACTTGTCAACATCTTTGTTTCCAGATGGCACTCCAGTAAAGTGTAGAAGTCAGCCAATCAGATTGGACCTCGAGATTTCAGCCAAATCTCACCATACTGTGAGAAATATGCATCACACAGTCGGTGAACTGAGAAAGAGTCTGATGTTTTCAGAGAATTCAAATGGCTGCAGTTTGGACATGAGATGCTCTGCTTGAAACACAAAATGTAAGTAAAAACACATGCACCTGAAGGATGAGGAACATTGGAGACTGTGTGAAAAACATGAGCAGGAGGGGGGAAAATAAATGCTGCTGTCCCTTGAGAGCCGTAACACTCTGATGGAGTTCCTGTTGGTGGAGCTTCACAACACAAAATCCTCATGATGCTGGGGGATTTTCGGTCTAAATTTGTTTGTTTGCCCACCTACAGTTCCTGGGCAAAACCCTTAAAAGCCTGCAACTATGAAACTATGTCATGTTCTGCGTGTCTAGTTATTGAGCAGCGGTGGTTTCCACAGCATGACGTGGTTCTCTGGTCTGGCAGATAAACGCTGCAGTTTGACTTCCTTCAGCACTGCTATGATGGATGGCCGACACTCAACATGAATAACTAAACAGCCTCATAAATTAGCCAATCACTACTAATATCATTACACCCACCCTCACACTCTGCCAACAACCCACCCACTTATCCGGCGGCCTAAGCTTTTCTGCTGATGTCTGTATTGTGCTTTAGTATCCTGAGCATTTAATTACGACTATTGGAATAGGATTCCACATACTAAAATCAAATGCATGGAAAACAACAGGGGAAACGATGTGAAAGGCATTCGCCATTAGTAAAAGCTACAGGTGACCTCACTGTGAAGCAGAGAGATGTCGCACGCTAAGCGTAGTAAATTGATTGTCCCCAGAGAAGCCACATCATTATACCTAATTCTCAGTGAAGAGGTGAAGAATGTAAAAAATGAAATCACAATATAGGCAAAGCTGATATATATATATATATATATATATATATATATATAAAACCACTATACATGTATATATATATATATATGTATATGTATATATATATATAATTTATATATTTTTATATATATATTATATATTTAATATATACACACACACACACATATACATATATATATATATATATATATATATATATATATATATATATATATATATATACACACACATACACACATACATATATGTGTATATATATATATTATATTATATTATATATATTATATAAATAAATAAATGTGAATGTTATGAATTACAATTGAATATTACAACTGAAACGAATATGTAAATACTGAAACAGTTATGGTTGTTTCGGTAGTAACAAGTTGTTTCGGTATTGGCTGTTTTGGTATTGACAACTCAACCTTATTTTGCCCTTATCTCAAAATGTGAGAACAGTGAAATGCATACATCAATGACTTGAACATTGAAAGTCACGAAATGAAAGTCATGAAATGAATGTCAACATTACATTTAGTTTTTTGTAAGTATATCAAGTTTGAATTTTTTAAATGTTAAAAATTATGTACGCACCATGTGATCCAGGGTGGGAAGACAGCTTAATTTGTCTTCTTGGTCACATGGTTTGGGCAAGTATTTCATCAATCTAGAAGAAAATGATGATTTGTTTCAGTATTGCCACACAAAAAATGTGGACAGCAATTTTGTAAATAAATTCTTTAAAAAACTCATTTTTAAAGGGCAGAAAAAACAAATCAGCTAAATTTCGATAAGAACTTGACAAGGCACATTAGGATGAGGTGTTTAAAAAAAAAAAAAAAAAAAAAAAAAAAACGTTGTGTACTTTCTAAGTGAAGTTTTGAGGGTTAGACTGGGGGACACATGCCACTCAATAGAGAAGAATATAAACCACTATATTTAAAGATGTGTATTAGTTGTTACATAAATTCTTTATATTGCCTCTTATAGAAATGCACTTGATTTTTGTAAACTAAATATATGTAATATACATTTTGCACCACTTCTGTAGAAAGACCCATATACACATTAAAAGATAAAGCTCAAATTTCACAGTATGAATAAATGTATCTCATATTAATTAACATAAACTAACTTTGATGCTACTTAATTGGCTCACCTAAAAAAATTACTTAAGCAACAAACTATGCTTGTTTAACTTCATTGATTTATGTGGGACCAATGTATACAATTTGTAAATCCATGTACACTAATTTGATTAATTTTATTTGGAAACTGATAAAAAATAAAATAATACAAAACAAGTGGACAAATCAAGGATCGGTACAAATACAGCTTCACATTATGTAACATTTAAGTACAAAACAGCAAATCTATTACAAATCGGAGGGTTCGATTTTAAAGGGATAGTTCACTTTGAAATTAAATTTTGGTATGTTTTAGCTTACCTCAAGGGCATCCAAGATGTAGGTGTCTTTTTTTCCGCAGTAGTTTCAATTATATAATGCAGGTCTATGGTCACTGTCTCAAAGAGCATGCACAGAGTCCAAATTAAAACAATTCCCCGTCGTCCAAATTAAACAATTCCCCATCGTAAGTACACATTGATGGCCTAAGACACGAAACGAGCGGTTTGTGTGAGAAAACGAACAGTATTTATATCGTTTTTACCTCTTGTACACAGCCATGTCGAAGTGATCTGATCTGACGTGTACGCAGACTGGCGCATAGATATATACACTAGATGTCGCCTTAAAGACATTCGTTCCAATAAACTGCCGTAGACAAGGCGACATCTAGTGTGTATATATCTATGCACCAGTCTGCGTACAGGTCAGATCAGATCACTTCGGACTTTTAATTTGGACTCTGTGCATGCTCTTTGAGACAGTGACCATAGACCTGCATTATATGACTGACAGACAAGAACGGTTTGACCTAAAAATATCAAAATTGAAACTACTGCGGAAAAAAAGACACCTACATCTTGGATGCCCTTGAGGTAAGCTAAAACATACCAAAATTTAATTTCAAAGTGAACTATCCCTTTAAATTCTGACTGAATGAGCTATTGTTAAATAGCCTATATACACTTATGTGACCACACATAAATTCAATTCTATATTAATGCAACAAATTAAACTCAGTTCCGTGTTAGAAGGTCCTCGTCTTGATGTCTGGGACACCCCCTGCTCTTTATATTGACATTAGCCAGCTCTCTGCTCACTGACCAGCGAGTAGATAAAAAAAAAAACAGCATTCGCCCCTGTCTTAATGAGAAACTGAAAGCTCAATGTAATGATAATCACTTCCTCTCTAAAAAAGCTAGTGGGATACAGCAGTCTAAGGACTAATGCTGACTCATGACTTCCGCTTTCGTACATGTTTCCTTGTTTTGTCACTGTTTTACTGCAACTTCCTGAATGTGTTAAAGCAGCCAGAGTGGATATGAAAGACTCAGTGAGTGTGAACTATTTCATGGGAAAATGAAAACCAATTTAACTCAATTAACTTATTATTTGTCTATGCTTCAATTGAGGTGTATTATGTATCATCATTTATTTTTAATTTGGCTCTTTTTTAAGCCTTCTGGGTTAGGCCAAATATAGTCAAGCTTTGGCAGATGAAATAAAAGGAGGCCCTGCAACTCAGATTGCTGTCCGGAGGAGTAAAACTCACTGTCGTCAAGATAGACTTCATTCTTGTCCTTGTAAGAATGTAATGTCTAAATATAAATGAGCATTAGGAAGGAATCTCTTGTCCTCTTCTGTGACTGCCTTTTCTCTCTTTGTTTAATATAAAAACAGTATTGGCTCCACAGACAACATATGCTCTCCTTCACAATAGTATGTAAAAGGACATGTAAAAGGATGCAGAATGTGCACTTGAATGAGAAAGGAAGAGACTCTCTCTCAGATCAAGCTGCAGTGTCATAATCACACATGCTGAAGCAGCAGAGGGCGAACATCTCACTCGCTATCAGCTGCTCTGCTCTATGGCTTTATTTAGCCGTGGGAGTTAGGAGGATATCCGGTGGGTGGCGGCCACTTCCTATGTGTGACCGCAGGTTAAGCTTTGGTCACAGGTTTGTGTAGCTCTGCTCGGAAGCAGGTAGCATACACAGTGTCTCATGTTACTTGGCAGGCAGAGTGCTGTATACTGATTGGAAAAAGAGCAAGACAGCCACAGCGTTTTAATGCTGGCAGTTTGAGAAATCTTTTTACAATGCATTACTGATTCACTCAGCAAATATACAGAGTTGGGAACCAAATAACAATTCTTATTAGAATGAGTTTGTCCTCGGGAATTGATTGGATCTTAGAAGGTTGGCCGGTTGCTAACTAAATAGAGGCAGATCTGAATGCCAGTTTGCCATCAGTTGTGGAGAGGATATTTAGTCCTACCCTCCACGAGACATACGTCATGAAGGAAGCAAATATTTTTTCAGGTCATTTTGAGAGGGAGGGGAGGTTAACATTTTGATTAAAGATTACGAGTGCACAATTAAAAAATTAAATAAATTGTGCCTGGGTAATTCATTTATAATAAACATTCTGTAAAAAAATTAAATAGAATTGTGAATTTTGATTTCATGGTGACTAACGACTAGTCTTTCAGGATTCAGAACCAGTTAAATTCCTTAAGATACCCATCCCTAACGATCTAAGGTAGAGACTGGGTCCAAAAACTCCAAAAACATTTCCTTGGCCAAAATGTTACGATTTCTCCAAACACTATTTAAAATGTAGTTGCTTATTTGTGATGCAAGGTTATAGAGTGGTGCAGGTATGATGTCAAAACCCGGAAGACTAATTCGCCCCTTGTTCCCTCAAGATTTACCTATGGTGTTTTATAATGGGATTTTTCAAATTGATGAGTAAAATAAGGTCTGTGGTAAATATAACTTGATGCTGATACTTGAACATTTAGGGCCCTATTTAACGATCTGAAACGCAAGTATCAAACGCGAAACGCAAGTAACTTTGTGGGCGGATCACGCAAATCTAAAATGGGTCTGTCTGAAGTAGCTACATTACTCATAGGTGTGGTTTGGGCATAACGTGCAATAAACCAATCAGAGCGCCATCTCACATTCCCTTTAAAAGCAGGCGTGCTTGTTCCATGGCGGATTGCTATTATAACGGCGGATTTGCCAGGCGCACGCCAGGAGCGGTTCACAGCCGAGGAGACTGGCGTTCTCGTCAGGGCCATAAGAGACAGAGAAGTGACATTGTATGGGGATGGGCGAAACCCACCCAAATTAGCTTCGGTTAAACAGGCATATAATAATTTGGGTAAATGTGTAAGCTAGATTTATGCCTATTTTTTCCACATCTTCATGGACACCACAATGATTTCCCTAGTGTGGTAATATTTTTCCTTGTAATTATGTATGGTTTGCAAAAATGGGAACTGCTGCCTGCGTCTGTGTAGATGAGATAAGCAAAGTGTATGCGCTACATTATGGCCAAGCATGCGCCCTTAAAATAGCATCTGAATAACGTGCCACTGACTTTAGACTAGGTTTTTCCTGGTCTGTGGCGGAATTGTTTTCTGAAACTGCAAAATAGCACCAGGGAACGTTTGCGCCGGAACACGCCTCCTCTTTTCGCTGAACCGCCCCCGGGAGCACAAGTTCATTCCCTAATTTACCGACGTGCGTCTGTGGAGGGAAAAGTCTGCTGTGCGTCGGGTGCAAATTAGGAATGATACATGCGTCGATGTACAAAGTCAATTGCGCTGGGTGCAAGATAGGGCCCTAAGTTCTACAATGTAAACTGCACACAATCACACTCCAAATGTTCTTATCTAGTTTATTAGAACGTTTTTTTTAAATAAACATAACTGCTTCAAAATTTGCGTTTTCCATATGGGTGTATGGTTCACGTTGTAGAGCAAAACTTTCAAGTACTGTCAAGTTATATTTACCACAGACCTTATTTTACTCATAAATTGAAAAAAAGGGTGAAAAACCCCATAGGAAAATCTCAAGGGAACCAGCGGCGAATTAGTCTTCCGGGATTTGACGTTATCCCTGCATCACTCTATTAGCTAAAGTTAAAATGCAATGAAACATAAAAAAAAACACAATCTTTCATATCCTGTTCAAATTAACCCCACCTGTGCAGACAGGCACCTAAAAACAGAGAAGCGCTGGGTTCATCTCTGTACGGATCTGCTCAGTCAGTTCTGCTCGTTCTGGTATTTGGCTCCGGCACAGCAGGGGGGCAGCAGTGACTTGACTCTCTTTGCTGTTTAAGAGGTTTCAGAGGCTGGGAATGATTACTGCTCATGGGGCAATTAGTCAGTACACCACGGGACTATATTTAGACCATCTCAGCAGGTCTATCACTGGGTCAAGCCCAAATAACATCACTTTGTTTGTTCCGTTCTGTCCCGGGATTCTATTTACAAAGACTAGTGTTTTTTTTGGGCAAAGCAGGGGTGATCGCACATCCAAACCTCTCTCCCTCTCTCTCAATCCATCTGTCAGGTGCTCTGAGAGAGAGAGAGAGCTGGAAGAGAATCTGTGGGAAAAGATAGCGAACAGGACAAAGAGGAGGGATGAAAAACAGGATTATAAAACACAAACCAGTTGCCTGATCATACTAAGTGTATTTTATTGGAAGTGTGCAGTTAAAACCTACTGATAAGACTGACCCTACAAGGGTGATAATTTTCTGACCCTACAAGGATTTTACTGGTGGGAAAGAGAGAGGCGTTATGAACTAACTAGCAGATATTTTTCTTATTTCTGTAAGAGGTTTCCCCTAGACTCATCTGAACATTCAAAGCGAAACCCTTAACAGGATGTATCGAGTGTCATGTTGAGCTAAACAGTCTTTATCGCTAAAATTGATCACAGGCCACCTCTGCTGTATCAAAGCCTTTCATCTATTGTCATGGTACCTGGAGTGACAGCTCCAAAAATCCAATGACAGGCTTTCAAATTCTGGAACATTTCGAAGATGAAATTCACGAGAATTGCCTCATGATAGCCTGGCTCTGAGTTATTGCGTGAGGTATTTGAGAAGACTTAACATTGCTCACTTGAGCACTAAAACTTCAGTTTCACCAATCAGCTTGGCCTTACACTGTGCCAAATGACTGGTATAGATTTCTCAAATAACCGTTTTCCCATGCCTGCGATCAAGGAAAGCTAAAAAAGAAACCACGTTTCACCACCACCGCTGTCAGGAGGCAAAACGCAAGAGATTTCTATCCTTAAAAACAGGAGGTTCGCCCACACGCTCACCTGGGATCTCTCTTGGCCAGTGTAAGGAAGCCAGGAGGTTATGGGAGCCTGGGAATGTTTAGTATGAAGAAAGTGATCCGAAAGGAGCTGGAGCTGGGGGAATTGGACAGGAAACATGGAAAGTAACCCTTTCCTGTCTTAAGAGGGTGAGAGAGAAGGGGGGAAAAAAACGCAAGAAAAACAAGGCATTAAGGATTTGACTTATTTCCACACTAATGCAGGGTTGGAGGCCTGTCAGCATAGGTACGGCAGAAGCCGGGAAAGAATAAATGCTGATTTGATGAAAAACATGGAAAAGTCAAGAGTCAAAAGACTCCACTGTGACCGTTTCATTTTCCACACCGTACATGACACTAAACCAGTTAATGTTTACTCAATTTAAAAGCATGGCGATTTATTCCAATCTAAGAAAATTAAGATTTTTTTGTGTGCTGATTTCGGGTGAAATCTGGATTTCAACATTGACAAATGTGTTAAATAAAGCTGAACGTACTACAGTCTTATAGCTAAATGCACAATCAAATTAGCCAACATAAAACAGCTTAACTTTGTGACTGACAAGCATTCAAATTCTGCAGATCTCTCCGGGCACAGATGCCATGTGGTCCAGTCCATCAGTAATCAAACCATATTATCAGCAACTTGCACTTGAATGATGTAACAGTCAAAGCAGTGCAGCGCTGTTCCTGAGAGTTATTTAGAGGCAGATAACTAGTGAAAGAGAACGGTCACAGGGGAGATAAGAAGACAAGTTAAGCGTTGCAGTGTGTTCTTATCGATTTTTATAAATATTTCAAATCAATTCATGTCTGCACTGCCCAAAGCATTTCTTTTCTTTAACTCTACGGCCAGAGGACATTTCTGCATGATATTGAACGTGACAAACATTACCTATGACAGCTCAGGAAACGGCTCGGCTTCATAAAGCAGTTAGGCAATGCTCACAATCCTGCACACACTAACACTACACAGCTGTGTGAAGATTGTTGAAAAATTAACCTTTTGTTTTCCATATAGAACAGCAAACAGATTTGGAACAACATAAAGGCCCGTACACACCGGGACGAATATCGGCGCGCGTTATTCGCCAGCGTTTTTCAACGCGTTTTTTGTGTTCACACCCAAGCGTTTTTCGCTGACGATGAGCCGAGTGAACATGCAAATTCATTCCCTGACATTAGATGGCGCTTAATGTAAAACAGAAATACAATACCACTCCATAACAGTCTATACTCTGCAATACCACTCCATAACAGTCTAAACTCTGCAATACCACTCCATAACAGTCTATACTCTGCAATACCACTCCATAACAGTCTATACTCTGCAATACCACTCCATAACAGTCTATACTCTGCAATACCACTCCATAACAGTTCTCTTTTAACAAGCTTTTTGTAGTCGCTGTCGCGTTTGTCATATAGTTCTTTATTCCGACACCAACGAGACCAGCAGCTCTACATTCATCTTGCCTTGCATCTTCCTCGTCATTTCTTCCCGGCAGTGTCTGTCTATGGGCAGTGTAGACGCTGCTTGGCGTATATCTTCTTCGCTGTTACGTATGTGTGCTCGGCAAGACCGTTTTGTGTTTGAGCGCCCCCAAGTTGTGTTTTACTGTAACTTCAGAAGCTCCAGACACGTGAGCAAAAGCGCCAATCTCATTGGTCGGATAGTTTTTGACGCGGCGCGTCAAACCAAAAAAACGAACCCGAGGCGTTTAAAAAAAAATTACGCTTTTACGTGTGGCGTTTTTCGCGTCGGTGTGCACACTCACATTGGCGCCCTTTGTTTAGTCACGAGGCGTTAAACGTCAGCGAATATCGCGCGCGAAATTCGTCCCGGTGTGTACGGGCCTTAAGGGTGAGTAAATAAATGGCAAAATTTTCATTTTTGACTGAACAATCCCTTTGAATGCAGTCTCCCACATGTCCCACTCAAACAAATCCTGAATCCCATCTAGAATTACAGAGCTTTATGACTTAATCACAAAGATAACATTCTTCCTCAAAATAACATTGAGAATCCAAAATTGGCATGTAGCAGAGAATAATTTTCTCTGGAGAAATCCCCATGAAATATCCAAAGAGGAAACAACGTGTGTAGGAGGACAGAGAGAGAGATTAAGTGACTGAAGGAATGAGAGAAGAAAAGAGAAGAGGTTACTTTGGAGGTTACTTTGGCAATCTGACCAGGTGATAAAACAGCAGACATGCTCGATGGACAGCGTATAAAAAATGTTTGTTATTTATCAGTCAGCTCGACCGAAATGAAATAACAGTCTGCCCTTCTTTACGCCGTTCTGTGTATGGGAAACCGATTCAAGCATATCCTTGGGGTGACATCATTTATTGAAATAAAATTCAGATGACTTTAAATATGTATAACAAACACATCATGAGTAGGGCTTACTGCGAGTACATTGGGTATTATATGTAGCGTGACTTTGGCGCTCTTTTCCCGATGTCCCGACTGACTGAGAAATAAAGCGGCTGTGATAAGAGATGATTCGTGCTGTTTTGTGTCACTCAATGTATCAAATATGAGAGTAGCCTATAATATTTTGCAATGGGCAGCTTGAACAAAACAACTGTGATGGCTTGCTATCACCGCCTTTGCTGTTGAAGAGGATTGTGGTTCCTCTCTGACCCAGTTCGTTTGCTGGCTTCCATGTTTTCCACAAATATTTCAAAGTAGAATAACTGGCTCTAGCATTGTTTTTCAGAGAAAAGAGTATGTGAACTTAGCATGATTCCTAAATATCTGCCAACATATTATGGTATTTTTATGCTTTAGTACAGACAAAAAATTACATACAGCACCTTCAATTTGTGCATTTCAATGGCCCATGGAAATTCTGACATGCACTCTTTTCTACGTCCAAGAAAGAGGGAGATATTCTGAAGATTTATGTTTTATCATTTTCCAGTGATATGAGTCAAGCTGTGGATACAATATCTTCTTCTTTTTTTTAAGCTAGTGCTCATATGAGCATTCAGGGCTCAACAATAAGGATGATATATATTCTGCTTGCCCGGTCAGGCCAATATTTGACATTTTCACTGAACCTAAGGCAAAAAAGGAAAATCAAATGTGGTATTTTTTTAGGCACTAAAAAAAATATATATAGGCCTATGTCAGAAGTATTTTTTGTATTATTAAACATTAAAACGTATTTTTCAATTTGCAATGAGAATTGTACACCACAACTAAATACAAGACATCTGACATGAATAAATTCATAAACGCATGACATACCGATATCCAAAACAGAAAATTTGTTGTTTTTTTAAAACTTCAGAGTTTAAAAAAAAAATCTGTTCTGAATATTGGTCATCACATCACTTAAATGTAAAAAAAAATTATGTATCGTAACTATCTGAAAAAACCAACAATATGAAAACAACAAAGACTGATGGAATAAATGTGCCATTGATCCAAATGTGCAAGTAAAAGTTAGGACTGTCAACTGGCCTGAACCTCTCTAAAATGCCTATCATGCCATTATAATCTACATCACTGACTATCCTCCATATCTATTGCAGTATTAAATTCTACAACTGACTACTGAACAACCCAGATGACTTTGATTAATTCATAATTTGCTCAGCTATCCGCATCTTTCCTGTCTACAGTTAACTGACTTTGCGGTTTCTCCTGCTACGTAATGTGGACTACAGCTGGTCATTGCTAAACTTCCATTCAGGGTCATGTGACCTAGTTTGGAATCGGGATGGAATTTGTTACTGACCCCTCCTTAATCCACTCCTCCCCCTAACATACACACACTTTGACAGAAGCATGTGTGTACGCACAAACACAAACCCACACAGACACGCAAATAAAACCAGAGACGCTAGGTGGAGAACATGACCACTGAGGCACCATGGGTGTGTGTCCACCTTTGACATTCCAGAGTGAATCTTACATTATAAACAACACAAACAGGACAGGAGGAAAGGAAGATACGAGAGAACAAGACAGCGGAGGAGAGGAAAGGTAGCGTCCAGCTCGGGCAGCTGTGTGCTATTACTGCTCTCCCCCACCCCTCCTCCTGCGGCAGGAAATGAGCAATCATTTAGTAGTGACAGGTACACGCCGAACCACTGCATCTCTCCCCAAAAACCCTGAGAATACTCCACCACAGCCGGCCAGCATTAACCCTACAGACCACCACACACCGGTGTCTGCCTGGGTCAAGTACATGCGATTATTTCTTGTGTTTAACAGAGTAAGATTGGAGAGAAATTTCTGAAAATCCACAAGTTGAGTGGTGCCCAAACTTTACAGCCCACAAACAATCTTTAGTCAGATCAGAACATTCAAGTACCATCCATCTACCCTGGTAAACCAGAGTTCTCGCGAGAGCACAAGTTGAATTTGCTCAGCGAGTTACTCTGGTGTCGAGCAATGGAGCTCATTAAATATGCCCCTCGATCTGAGCTGCACCAATCACATCGGGTTATCTGATATAGGCGGGCCAGAGGCGAGCTAAACAGATGACGACAGCGCTGTGACGTCGAAGTCATCAGTAAACATTGCAAGATGCCTATGGATGAACACCAGTTGTTTAAAACAGCTTTGGCCGCTACAATGAACGAGTTAGACTTGGCTTTTTCCCAAAAGAGGAACAGAAGACGGCGCTCGAATCGTTCCTTTGCAAGAAGGGCGTTTTTGCTGTTTTGCCGACCGGAAGAGTCTAATCTACCAGTTAGCTCCGCTGGTAAATAAGCGTATGGGGTTTATTGTTGTGATTGGTCGTAGTGTTATCCAATTGCGTGCTGTGAGATTTTCAAATGCATGCTTGGTGCCGCCCCTCGAGCTGGCCGATTTTCATTGACCGACACCAGACCATTAATCTTTTAGATTTAGGTCTGGATTTCCAGGCTACCATCCATCCAGTCACAACAATGAAATTCAAGTTGGCACTTTTGGGCCTTTCACACTTGAGAAATGTTAACTCAAGGCCAGCACAAACCCTTGTAACGCAATTCATGGTTAAGTTAGGTTTTGGGATGTACATTTGTAAACCCTGGGTTAACGGTCTTGTTTGCATATTCATGAGGTCAATAACATTGATTGGACAAACACAGCTTGTGTCAGGCATGTGACCTGTTAACAGCTTGTCCATCTCTGAAAATGTCGCCATGTAGTTCGAAAAAAATTCATTTCTTTCAACATTCTTTGTCACAAATACATTTGTTGTCACCTTTGTACATTATCAGTTTTCTATCACGTGCTGAAAATAAATAATGTGTGAAAGTTTCTTGTGACTAAGTTCATGAATTTTTATAAAATAAAGCACTATTCATTTTCTAACTGGCTGTCTGTTAAAAAAATAACTCACACTATTCATGGGTTTCATCAGGTCCCTTTCCACAGGTGTATTAATCAAGCACAATGCAGTCTGCATTCATAATCTAGGTGCTTGATTTTATACACCTGTGGAAAGGGACCTGATGAAACCCATGAATAAAAAATTCTAGTACCTAGGCCTATTTTTTAGGAGTGCACAAACGAGATCACTTTTGATCAATTTAATGATCCCTTGCTGAATTAAAGCTTGCCACAATTTGAGAACCATAACACCAGCTGAAAGTTCGTTGTTTTGCGTTTTTGCGGGATGGCGATAAGGTCCAAGTCCCACAGTCGACCATGCCAGGTCTGGAATCAATGACTTTACACACAACTGACGAACAAGCCGGGCTTCACTGAAAACAGCTTAAAAGCTTACAACCGTACAGCGTTTCCAATAGACCGCTGACATGATGAACAATCAAGAACAGGCTGCAACAAAAAAAAGTTAAATAAGACCCACACAAACACATTTTAATAATGTAGCTGGCAGAGAGCATTCAGACAGAAAAGCAGCCTGTCGCTTATTCATGCATGCGCCTGATGCAGAGCGACAAAAATGTCCTCATTACAACAGCCAGGTTGCCTCTAAACATGCCTGTGCAGACTGAACTTCATAAGAAATAGGAAAGATGTGTTTGGTGCTGGAAGAATTCTACATTCATTCATCCGAGTTTTGCACAGAATGCCTTTATGGTCTCATGGATGATCAATTTTAGATCCGTTCACATGCTGCCTAAAACCCTATAAACAAGATCTGGCTGTAGTCAATATCATAGGTTTTAACTGCATTAGTTTGCTTTACATTACATGCGCCATTAGAAATGGACATTATGAACAGTAACTAGTGCACAGGCTTATAGAAGACAGAATTGCTTTATCTAGCTTAATTTAGATGCTTTCAGTATAACTTTAATAGTAAAATATTTATATATAAGAGAAAGGCCAAAGTACAAATGAAATGCAATTAAATAAGTGCTCTTAATGTGCTACAGACCCCCAGCTTGGCAAATCGCTCCGATTAGAAAGTAGTTCTAGTCAGCACTTCAGGTACCGCATACTGCAACAATTCCTCAGACACGCTGAATTCAGCACTGTAAACTGTATTTCACTGGAGAGCAAGAGACAGGTCTATCTGAAAACCGAACAAAAATAAACTAAATCGGCCTCCATATTGTTTGGTCTGTAACAGACTACTCCCTCAAGCTCAGAAACCTCATCTTAAGAGACAATTAGCCCATAGAGCACAGACAGTACACCTGTCATTAGAGCTGTACATGCATGCATTTATTCTGCATGGGCTGTCACAACATAACCTTACACCTACATTGTCTTTTTGGTATGAAAGGCTCTAATGTTTAGATAATAAAACACTTCTGAATCAAAAGGACAGTTCAGCAGTGTTTCAGTATGTGTGGTTTCAAGCAACGTTGGGTAAAAGAATGCGTCTATATAAACCATCAAGATGAGTAAATAGACGTTGTCTATAGCATTGTTCAGATCACGGCTGCTGATTGTATTCTAAAAAATAAATGAATATAATAAATAATATTTAAATAAAACAAATAAAAATAGAAGCTAATGAATTACATATTTTAAATGACATTTATAAGTAAAAAAATGAATAAGCAAGCAAAGGAATCTGCAACCTTTTTTGCTTTGGAAAAAAATCTGCAGAATGCGATTTGATAATGTGATAAACTGAGCTAAGATTACTACACTTTTATAGGTTGCAAAAAGCATGATCAAATTAGCCACAATATTTAATAAACAAATGCACCAGGGAAATACGTAAAACTTTCATCACATGCTCGTCATACACTCTGGAACTCTATAGCCCATATTGTCTTTCTCCTTGACATACATGCACACACATTCCTCTAGTGGGTTCTGGGGCCATAACATGCATTTATGTCAAGACAATCTTCATATTACAAAAAAAGAGTGTTGCATCCCACACCATCCACTGTCTCTCTTCAGGCCACACCCTTGTCCTATAGGCCATTGCAAAAACCTCCCCCACACACACAATGATAACTTTCATTCAATTTAATGTGGAGAGGGAGGAGCACGAGTCAAAGAGATCCATAATTGGGGAGAGGGACAGCATTTCATACCTATTAAACCATTAGTGGACTGAGAGGTGGCTGAAGGAACAGCAGAAGTTAGGTGTAGAAAGGTTGGGGAACTATACAATTAACTGCCAAGGTGAGCTTATTACTATTTAATAAGAAAAACGCAGGCATGAGCTACAATCACTGTTTAAATGATTCTTAAAAGTGTAATTTTTTTTCAATGTTAAAAAAATGTCATCTGTCTTTGCTTAAACTATGTAATTTTTCGCCACTAGAGGTCATTTATTCAAAGCAGAGGCGTAGCTTGATGACACTTGATTTCGCGGAATCATGGGAGTCGTTGTCTTCATCTCTACAGCCGGTGGAGAATACGACGGGACTCAGGCAGAAATCATATTCATGGATGACTAGTTATGTATTAAAGATTTATTAATGTAACAAGGCCGCTGCAGTGATTGCTAATGAGAGACAAGCCCGACACACAACTCGAAAGCAGTGGAGCTTTTACTATGCCGCATATTAGGCATGGTAAATATGGTACTCACGGTAAATTTAAAAAAAAACAAGATTTAAACAAAAAGACTAACTGTGTTGAGCTATATAACAATGATTAGTTTTCTGTCGATGAATGCATCCAAACAGCTGCTAACCTGTCTAATAAAACACATAATATATTAAAGCGTCTTTGGTGTTTCCATGGTTTGCTAAAAAAAGTAACGCGCGTATGATGTCATTGATAGGCGACGCAAGGACACGGTCCGTGTCCTGGTTAAAACTGCTTATTTTTCTGGATTTAAACATTCTTAGAAACATTTGGGATAATGCAAGTACACAAATCAACAAAATATATAACATTTTTCCAGTGATTTTTGGATATTTTGATCTAAAAATCTTACATAGTGTGCCTTTAATGTGGATAGACTGTAAGAAAGTAATTTATAAGTTGATTTGATGATAAAATAATAAAATGTTTCTAAAAACATTTTTCATGTTATGGCAGATAAACGGTATATTGCAGATAATAAAATTAAGTATTATTTTCTGCAATTAAGTAACAAATTAAATAGTTTAATTCATTGTAATTTTAAATGCTGCAAGTGATATTAATATATATATATATATATATATTTCTGTAAATAATTTAAAAACAAAACCACTAAAAACTAACAATCATTTTAAGAACTAAAAGGGAATTTAAGCATCACAACATTATAAAAGTACCATATGAAAAAATTATAATTTGAGAACTGTTATCGACCGTTTTAATAAATAAAAACATCTCAAATTCGTCCCAATAACTGATATAGTAAAGATATTTTGTGCATCTTAAGAAATTATAAGTAACATCTAGAAGTAGGCTAACAATTTATTTCAAAACTGAGTTTCTTAATTATGATATTATTCTGTAAGAAAGTAGTTCTCACATTTGAAAGAGGATTATAAAAGGCAAGTTAGTTCTCAGATTAAATACAACCTAGGGATCCAAAAAACATAGCCATTTCCTCTCTTTAATCTCTTCTTCCATCCTCACATCTACAAGTTTCAAAACCCCATGGCCGGCATGAGTGTATGGGTTTGCGTGGGTTAGTGGCAGTAACAGTTTATGTGGTTTGGGCTCAAGTCTTCTGAAGTCAGAGAAGGCTAGAGACGGTACTCGCTCCACCACAAAACCACACTCGGAACAAGTGAGTCACTCTACAGTCACCTCCTCAGGTGGACATGGGGAAGGAATGAGTGAGAAGGAGAGACGGGGACAGACGATGACTACAAAAGAAAAACATCACGTCGTTGAATAGTACAAACAAGAGAAATGTTAGAAATAGAGCTGTGCGTGTCTACGCAATTCTGGAGTGTTTGAAAAACAAGGACATGCCACATCAAATTAATTACAGATTTAAATCATGTAGAATAGATCCTGACATGGACAAAGAATACCAGAGGGATCTGTCATTATGGTGTTTCACTGTTTCCTTTCATTCACTTGAGTAACACTGAAAGCACCTATAAACTAAACAGCACTTCCTTTCTGGCAAATGTTTGTCATCCTAAACGGCTAGGGCTGATTTTCACTGGAGGGAGGTCACAATGTCGTAACAATTGTGTAATATAAAACAAATAATTGTGTCTTTTATTTAGTATTGGAGCAACACAGCCAATTTCCTATAAGGGTTGAGCAACAAGGATTCTCAAATGAGCCTTAAAAAGACATTTTGACTTGTTCCCAACAAAATCTTGGCTGTTTACCTGCATGTTAAATTACAGTCATCTCTGGAAAACATCATTGTGCAAGATACTTGTACACTAGCTGGGAAGGTGGGCCCAGATGTGTGTAATCAACAAAAGGGGTTGATTTATCTGATCAAGTTCCATATGTAACAAATCATTCACTTCTGAAAGAGAGTGGAGACATATGGCTTGTGACTGACTGAAAAGTGCACTTCCTTGGTTTGTGGGAAATCTGCTGTTTTAACATTAAAAGTCAGGCTCCAGGCATGTCACTTGCTCTGTAGGATCAGAGCTGTGATATATATAGGCCAAAAGTTTGGACACATTACTATTTTTAATGTTTTTGAAAGAAGTTTCTTCTGCTCATCAAGCCTGCATTTATTTGATCAAAAATACAGAAAAAAAAAAAAGTTATATTGGTAATAATTTAAAATAATTGGTTTTCAATTTATTATACTTTAAATTATCATTTATTTCTGTGATGCAAAGCTGAATTTTCAGGATCATTACTCCAGTCTTCAGTGTCACATGTGACATCCAGTCTATCACATGATCCGTTAGAAATCATTCTAATATTCTGATTTATTATGTGTGTTGGAAACAGTTCTGCTGCCTAATATATTTGACGAATAAAAGGTTAAAAAGAACTGCATTTATTCAAAATAAAAAAATATTTTCTAATAATATAAATCTTCTTTACTATCACTTTTTATCAATTTAACACATCCTTTCTGAATAAAAGTATTGATTTATTTCAAAAAAGGAAGAAAAAAAATGACTGACCCCAAATTACTGACCAGTAGTGTATATTGTTGTTACAAAAGAATTCTATTTTTAAAACATTTGCTTCTTTTTTTTTACTTTTTAAAAAAAAAATTTATTCATCAAAGTATCCTAAAAAAGTATCACAGGTTATGAAAAAATATTAAGCAGCAGAACTGTTTCCAACTTTGATAATGAATCATCATATTGGAATGATTTCTAAAGGATCATGTGATAGACTGGAGTAATGATCCTGAAAATTCAGCTTTGCATCACAGAAATAAATGATGATTTAAAGTATAATAAATTGAAAACCAATTATTTTAAAATGTAATAATATATCAAAATATTTTTAAAAATTCTGTGTTTTTGATCAAATTAATGCAGGCTTGATGAGCAGAAGAAACTTCTTTCAAAAACATTAAAAATAGTAATGTGTCCAAACTTTTGACCTGTACTGTATATGTGTGTGTATGTATGTATGTATGTATGTATGTATGTATGTATGTATGTATGTATGTATGTATGTATATAATAAAATATAATAAAAATTTTACAGAATAAAAACAGTTCCTGACTTGATTTAACTGCTTGGACCAAATCTGAGGATTTAACTGCTTGGACCAAATCTGAGGCTGAATCTGACATCGCCGGCGTTATTTGAGGGGACAATCATTTGTGGTGGTGTCCGAAACCATAGAGGGCGTTATTGAGTGCACTCATTCTATCCCACATTGCATCGCAATAATGAGAGTATAGCCGATGTACACTCAACATGTACGGCTGTCCGAATTCGCTCACTCGTTTTCATTAACTTCTTCAAGTAGGGATGCACCGATACCAATACCAGTATCGGGTATCGGGCCGATACTGAGCTCATGTACTCGTACTCGTAAAAATGCCCCGATACCAACAACCGATACCAGGCAGCGTGTGTACGGTGTTTGTGTCCAGACAAAGAAACACTGACAACAGAAATTATAATGGGGATAAAAAAAAGAAGGCTGTCTATGAGGTAAATATATCTTATTAGTGAAATATTAAACAGAATATAGTAACGCCTGTGGTGCGCGAGCTGATAAGAGAAAAACACGCAGTGGATTGAGCGCGCAAGCGGCACAGACGCGCGAGCTGGTCGAGCGCATCAGACGTCAGTGGAAAGTTTGTAGTTCAGTCGGATGTCAATGGCAAAGAAAGTAAAACGAGGCATGTAGCTTATTATTAACGTTAACTGACCAGAGAGAGAGAGAGAGAGAGAGAGAGAGAGAGAGAGAGAGAGAGCACTTCTGTTGAATGCTCTTGATTGCTGATCGTTCACTCAGCACGTGTTATTTGGATTAAAACTAAATCGTATATGTAAGTAAAACATGAACTGTTACCTTATTTATGTTTAACGAGTGGTTGCCTACATTATTACAGGACATTTGCAGGTCAAGAAGTTACATGAACTTCAAACATCCAAAGCGCGCGCCCCGAAAACCATCGCCTCAGACAGCGCGCGATACTGAATGAAAGTCTTTCACGTCTTGCGCTTGTACGGATGAATTCATTTTTCACTGTTGGGGAGTATCCTAGTAAACAAAGTCTGTTATATCTCAAGTGAACGTAGACAGTAAATTGTCTCTGGTATAATTCAAATGGGGTCCGTGCGTTCGGTCTTAAAGGTGCAGCAGTTTAATTAATCTGCTGCTGTGTTTTAATGTTAATCAAACAAAGGACAAATAAATTACTCACTGCTCTTGACTAAATAGGCTACCTTTTTTTAACTTTACAAAAAGATCCATCTATATTTAATTTATACAGTAATGAATATGCAGTGCATTAAATATATAGTTGATGAACAAATTAAGTTTAAATTTAATAAACAACTAATATGATTGATATGCTTTTGGTTTCTCTACCAATACATTTAAAAAATTACAAATGCATGAATTAAAAATTAATTGAAAATGAAAAATACAGGTATCGGTTACGGTATCGGTATCGGCGAGTACCAAAAATGAAAGTATCGGTATCGGACTCGGTCTGGAAAAAGTGGTATCGGTGCATCCCTATCTTCAAGTGAACTGTATTAGTGGATTAACATAGTGATTGATGGTTTAGGGGGCGAATGACACTCACTTAAAGGGATAGTTCACCCAAAAATGAAAATTCTGTCATCATTTACTCACCCTCATGTTGTTCCAGATCTGTATGAATTTCTTTCTTCTGATGATCACAAAAGAAGATCTTTTGAAAAATATGGGTCACCAAACAGTTGATGGGCCCCACTGACTTTCATAGTATGCAAGATATTCAATGGGGCTCATCAACTGTTTGATTACAGAAAAAAATCAAAAAATGTCTTCTTTTGTGCAAAAAAAAAAAATTTAATACAGGTTTGGAACAAATTGAGGCTGAGTAAAAGATGACAGAATTTTCATTTATGGGTGAACTATCCCTTTAAGTAAGTATTTGTCCCTTTGTGTATTTCCCATAATATACACATAGAATCACATACACAGAATGACATTTCTCTGCCACAGATGCACCATAAGAGATACTAAAATGAAACCTTCTCTCTGAAGTATTCCCTCGAAGACAGCAGCTATAAGAAATGCAATAAACTATAATATATAGTAGACTATATATGTCTGATCGGGAGCATGCAAATGAAAGTGAATTGGAAAGACACCATCCCCAGTGTGAAGCATGGTGACGGCAGCATCATGCTGTGGGGATGCTTCTCTGCATCAGGCCCTGGAGTCCAGAGTTTGATGGGTAAAATAAATGCAACAAAAAAAAACACAGGGGAAATCCTGGAGGAGAACCTGATGGAATCTGCAAGACACCTGCAACTTGGAAGAAGATTTGTTTTCCAGCAAGACAATGACCCAAAGCATAAAGCCAATGCTACACATGGATGGCTTAAAAACAACAATGTTAATATCCTGCAGTGGCCAAATCCACAGTCCAGATCTCAAGCCAACTAAGAATTTATGAGTGGGCTTGAAAAAGCTCATGATCTCCATGCAACCCGACAGAGCCGGAGTAGTTTTAAAAAGAAGAATTGGGGAAATTGACCAGATGTGCAAAGCAGATAGAAAGCTACAGTGACACATAAACTCAAAGCTGGTGTTCAAGCAGACTCAGGTGTGGTTCAAACCAAACAAATGGAAATCAAACGGATCTGCCCCCAAATCTCCTGTGAAAAGCTCCTTAAAATCAATGACCTGATTAGCATCCTGACAACAAAAGAATTTCTTAAAGTTTCCTACATGCTGCTGCAAGATGTAATACAGCAGCAAATGAAACATTCACCAGTCCATTACCAGCCACTCTGCCCTCAGTCCAAAACCACCACATTCATAATTCACACTTTTATGCATTTTTCTTGTACAAGGTGTTGACTTTTATTTTTTTGAAGTACTAAGGTGAGCTTCTGCTGCACAGACATTTTAGTGTAAACTTCAGCCTTGACACTGCTTATTAATCAATGTACTCTTATAACCATCTCAACTATGATTGGCGAGGTGCTTCCCTTTACTGATAATGAGAATGATGATGATGATGACACAGAGAAAAACTATTCAATGTAAATGTGCCACTAGTTTGAGTAAGTACAGACATGATTAATTCAAGAGGGCCTGCCTTTAAATACTGTGTGAATGCCTTTCTGCAGCAAAAAAAAACAATAATGATGTGATGATCTAAAGATGCAAATGTCGCAAGACCATTTTGACAAACAGACACTGGCATTACATTCTAATCTGCACACATGATGTCTTCACAAGCGTGACTTAAGGGGACATTTCAGTAAAAAATGAAAATTCCTTCATTATTTACTCAAACTCCTGTCACCCCAAACCTATGCCTGTATTTTCAGCATCATTACTCCAGTCTTTACTCTTCAGTGTCACGTGGTCCTTCAGAAATTATTCTAATATGCTGATTTGGTGCTCAAAAAACATTTCTTATTATTATCAATCTTGAAAACAGTTGTGCTGCTTAATGTGTTAGTGGAAATTGTTAAAAATTCAGGATTCTTTGAAGAATAGTAAGTTCAAAAGCATTTGAAATCCTTTGTAACAATATAGAAGTCTGTCACTTTTGATCAATTGAATGCATCCTTGCTAAATAAAACTATATTAACTTTTGAACAGTATAGCGACATGTGCTTAGAATTCTATCTATCTATAAAAGCAGTAAACTGAGTGCATTTAGCTTGTTCAGGTGTAGAGAAAGGGGTGAAGTTTGTGCATGTATCTGAAAAAGTGGATTTGTATGCACTCCACAGCCTGTAAAATAAACAGGAAAGCATGAGATTTCGCCACACACTGCCATATGACCTCTTTGAAATCTGCATCAGATAATGGTGGAAATTCTGAATCTTGATCACAGCAAACCTGGTACCCTTGAACAAAGAGATGAATTGCTCATAAAATATGCACAACTCCATGTTCATGTGTTTACTTTGGCCCCACGTCACACCTTGCTGTGAAGCTCTGCGCTGTTACAACAAAGACATTTGTTCTGCATCTGCTCAGAACAATCCCAGTAATTACAGTGCAGTTTCCTCCACAGTTTTGATCCCTAATTGTGGAAAGCCATGTATTTCTGACCACACACATCATTCTCGAGCACCGTGCAGATAGGTGAACGGTCTCCTGCGAGTAATCACTACAAAGTCACAGACCAAGAAGTTGAAGGAGAGTTTAAGATAGCAATCTTTTTCTAGCTATAGGTTTGTGTGCATGGGCTAAGTGTGTGCGCGTGTGTGTGTGTGTGTGTGTATGTGCGTGTGTGTGTGTGTGTAGTGATGTTGACATGGTTCTGATTGACCGGAAATGTTAAATAAGCATCTCTGCTATGAAAAGGGTCTCCCTCCCCCCCTCTCTCTCACCACATGTGAAACCACACAACGTCATGACAACTGCCAAAATAAACCTCAGCATCCTCCAAATGGAGAGTGCGTGTGTGCGCTTCCCTGCCGTGCAACACTGCCATGCAGCGCCGTATTTAATAACCTTTTGCAAATCTCTGAAAGAATGTTTTCAGTGACACCGCAGAAATGAATTTCGACTGCCAATAGCTACACCATAACCATCCGAAGATTCTCAGCGATCCTCTACATTTCTCTCAAGAAGTTTTAAGTTTAAAGTCAAATATTTTGATGAGGAAAAAATTTTACTTGAGCTGAAAAAGGCTTTTCTCAACTCCTGTTTTTACGTTAACCCTGTCTAAACGTTTAACTCTGTAGCTGATGTGAGTACTGGGGTGTCAGGCACCAAAAAGGACGCAAAACACCATAAAAGTATAACACACTATGGCCTGGTTTCACAGACAGGGCTTAGATCAAGCCAGGACTAGGCATTAGTTAAATTAGGACATTTAAATAGCTTTTATAAACGTGCCTTAAAAACATTACCGGTGTGCAATGCATCTTGAGACAAAACAATGACACTGACATATTTTAAGTGCAAGTTGCTTTCAGTTAAGACAGCTCAAACATGTATTTTAGTCTGAGGCTTAGCCTAAGCCTTGTCTGTGAAACCGGGCATATATTCCAAGTCTTAAGCCATACATCAACTTTTTGTGATGAATTGAGTGAAATTTACCTGCCGTCAATTAGGCTACATTATGTGTCTTTCGAAAACATGCTTTAACACACTTTCTTTGAAGGTCTGATACAAATCTCTAACTTAGTAACACAGCAAATAGAAACAGATAAGCCTCTTTATGCAAATGTTAAAACTCAGGTCCCGGTAAACAACTATGTACTCTAAATACTGCACAAAAACACATACAGTGTGTCAAATATTTTAGTCAATAAATGTTTTAATGTAAGGTATAAGCTTTAAGCCAAGTAATATAATCACTTGAAAATGGACTTACTCATATAGGCTATGTTACATAGGCCTATATGATTTCCAAAACATCTGATGGAATCTTACTGTAAAGCTTTTACTGTTTCAATTCATCACCAGTGCCAATTCTCAACACCAAAAACGGCTACGGTTTATGAATTTAACAAATTTCTCAAGACAAATTTTCCTGACACTGCTTTTAATTTAGCAAACCTTGCCATTTTAAATAAGAGGACGTTCCAGTGTAAAACCTGAGGCAAATTTCTAATCTTATGTCTAGAATGAACTTCTTATTGTCCAACTACATTATTGTTTCTAGATTAATAAGGCCTGTTTCACACTCACTTCACGCCCACTTCACATAAAAATTTCAGCAACAACATCAATAAGTTACAAATTTCACATAGCCTGTCCAAGCACAGTGATACTGTATATCAGAAGAGTGTGAGTTGTGTTTCAACTCTGAGACTATATATTTGACGTGTAGCACACTGAACTTAGTAATAAATAAAAAAGATGCTTCCAAAATGTACTGACGCTATATATCAACACAGCACTGCAATATAGGCTTATGAAGCAACATAATATGCACATTGAGCAAAATGCTTACATATTATTTTAAAAAACAAACAAACAAACAAACAAACAAAAACATCTGTATCAATGCAGTTTACATACAGTAACAGGCACAAACAGCACTTTCTTACATACAGTATACTGTCGGTGTGAAAGCTGATGCAGTGACGGTGTTGCTTCACATTACCTTGAGCATGCAGTGTAAACAGGCCTTACTTTCAAATAAATTTCAGGGCAAGCAATGTAAATAACCACAATATGGATAAACAGGATTATAGCACCTCATTTAGCAGGCTGGCCTATGATATTTACAAACTGCTAGCTGAGATCAGACACTTACACAAGATATTACATTCCCCAAAGTCTCATAATGCATTAGGTATGTAACATACACACCCAAAGCAAATATTAAAACCTGTACCTTCTAAAAACTATGCAAAAAGTGGGTGTAACACATAATGCAAACAATCACAATAACATGCAGTTACATCATCAGGACACAAATGTTGCCATTATACTTCATCCACAACAAAGTTTATAGAGAACAAGCTATTGTAAGAAATGTCTAACATTTTCCAATCCCTGCTATTACCATTTCTACTTCTTTCAAACCATTATCACGAACATGCTTACAAGGAAACCAGTACTATAACAATACAGGTACATGTCAACAGTGCTAGCATCACTGGTGATGAACAGTGCTAGCACCTGTTGACAGCCATGAATGTGTGAGCTATCACAAAGTCTGCGCAGAAATTGAGATTCTGGGAAAGTTGAGTCCAATGTAACGTTACACACTTAAAAGATTAAAGGTAGCCTAATTTATACAACTTTATGTCACGAGATAATTAATCAACAAAGAAAACATATCGCAGTGGAATCAAAGAGATACACAATGTCTCTGCAATCACACGGTACGCAAACAAGCAACTTGTTTATTGAACTTATATATGGATGTAGCGAAGCAATTACTATTCTATTAATACAATATGTCACTTTTAAAACCGGTATGACATGCGAACTGTATTCACTGTGCACAGAAATATGAATACCTCCGTGTGAATATGAACTTTGCAATGCTTTTAGGAACGTTTTGTCGCCGTTTCTGTGCTAAAGACTTGATTCTATGCAGTATTATGTTCAGTGTTGTGTTTTATTCAGCATAAACACTTCTTTGAAGGCCCTGGCCTGTGATCGCACTGTGATTCCTATTGGCTGAAAATAAAGTCGTAACAAGACTGCACAGTGAGCCCATTGGGCTCCTCTTTTCTGCACGAAATAACGGAAATAACGGAACATCTTGTGCCTCACCTTCCAGGAATGTCCTCCGGCTCGATCAGAGGACTCTTGGTTAATTTGGGGCATGCGCCACATTAATTAGGTGAGTAGACCGACACATCTTCATAACTGTTTCTCCACAGCCATTTTTGGGCGAGACCTCAAATCCTAAACGGTGGGTATTACAAAGTGGAAGTGAGGGATATTTATGTTAAACACAATACAGTGCTCCTGATATTATACTTTTTAATCAACAATAAAAATTGTTTTTTGTAAAGCGTCATTTTTAAGCAAAAGACCATATATATTTTCTCACCATCCATAATAAAGTGCCACATCCACCCCTTTTAAGAAAAAATGGTACAGCTCATACAACACCGGTTTGCTTCTCTGAATGCAGCCAATCAGAAACGACGAAAATGTCCCTCGCCAATCAGAGCAACTATGACGTGCGTACAGTTTTTTTGATCAGATTCAAGGAACGGCGGGAAACTGAGGCAGACGACGTAGCCAGTTGAACAGGAATTATGCTTGCTGTAATATTCTTCATACATATAAAAGGGTAGTAGGTACCCAAACCATACTAATTCAGTAAGACTAGTGCAATAGGTTTTCAAGGCGACAGACAACGTTGCTTACATATTTAACCACTCCAATTAAACTAGAACGTGGATAAAAGGAGGTTGAAGCTCCTGAGAGAGTGAAAGTGAAGACATGCACAGAAAAAGGCTAACTTTACAGGTAAACAAACGACGAATGGCATATTTATCAGTCTCACTCATCGGCTCTCCTCTCACTGTGGTGTGTGGTAAACTGTATGTATTACAGTTTTTTCTGTGTATGCAGACACTGCAGTATTATTGAAATAATGACTCAAAAATGCCATCTGGTGCCATTTGTAAACGTAAAGGGGTTTAGCAGAATATCCAAAGCTGCTTTTTTTAAATACACTAGTGGGGTCCAAAAGTCTGACATCGTTTGCCTTTTTTCAAGTAATTATATTTTATTAAAAATTTTCTTTAGCAAAAAAAAAAAAGAAATCCTAAATTAAGATGAATGTGGAATTTTTTTGTAGGCCTATTTGGTTCCCTTTTACTTTAATAACCAGTGTTGGGGCGTAGCGTGAGTACTTGTAATCAGATTACTTTTCAAGTTACTAGTAAAGTAACACATTACTTTTAAATTTACACCAAAATATCTGAGTTACTTTTTCAAATAAGTAACGCAAGTTGTTCTCCCAAGTATAGACTGACACCTCTCCTGTCCCCACGTTAAGAGAAATCGGGAGTGAGGTGCAGGCATTGTGTGCGCTGTGTAAACATGATTTTTGTTTTAGTTCTAGATTAAATATGAGCAGGCATTTACTCACTGCCACAAAAACAGTTTCAGTATTCCTCAAAATGAATAAAAACAGTAAAATGCCAACTCAGAATATTACGCAAACCTGCAATAATTCAATATTATTGCATATGGCATATGCATAAAGCATCAAATTCAATATTTTACACAGACTTATGACCAGCTTCCTCTCCATACAGTAATGAATCAGATCTTCAAGCAAAAGGGACTGAATGAAAAATTGGAATCCTGCCAATCCTCAATCTGATTTCTGAATTGTGATGTGACCTGAATCCTAATCACACATTGTTCGTTCATTGGCCAGAGAAGAACTTGTCACCCGACTGAGCCTGGTTTCTCCTAAGGTTTTTTTTCTGATGTCACCTGATGGAGTTTGGGTTCCTTGCCACTTTCGCCTCTGGCTTGCTTAGTTGGGGACATTTAATATTCAACAATATTATTGATTTGACCTCACGGACACTATTGGATGAGAACTGAACTGAGATGGACGATGACATCACTGTTTTTCTGCAGAACTGCTTTATAGATGAAATGAACTAATTGAATAATTGATGACCTTTACAACATAACTGAATCAACAATGAACTGACTTCAGCTGAACAATGACACTATTTTCTTTTAGAGCTGCTGTATAGCCTAAAATGAACTGTTTGCATCATTGAATCATTTTCCTGTCATCACTGTAAAGCTGCTTTGAAACAATCTGGATTGCATTTCCTTCAGCCTGAGGCTTATTCTTTTCACTTTTTGTGTAAAAGGTTTGTTACATTTGCCAAAAATAGAACTTTTGGGATTTATTTATAATTAAAATCAAACAAGCCAGCCCAGATGAGAAAAAATTACGCAAAAATAACGTGATGCATTATTTTCTCAGGATGCACAGAGATTTTGGCTATACCGAAGTTTTGGGTCGAAATGGTTTTGGAGGGCCTAAATCAGTGACCGAAAAAGACGTGTTCAGTCAGTTCAGTTCAGTGTCAACTGAACACAGTTAAACATGTCAGCTGTGTAGACACTCTGGATTGATAATGTTTACTTTTTATCAGTAATATGATATGATATGGTTTCTTTTCTCAAGAAAGCTATTCAATGTCCATAAACTCATTAATAGAAAAAACTGAGAAGAGCATTTTGGTAAATATATGCACTGTATTAAATATTCATTATATTTTTACTTATTACTATTAGGCAATTTAATGTTTGAATAAATCTGTCGTGAAGACAAGGTATTACAGTTTATTACCGTTTAAATGTTAATATTTCACCAAAAAACTAGAGCAGAAACAATTCTGTTATTAAAAAAAAGTTGATAAAAAAAACTGCCTCATATGCAAGTTAAATGTTCGTACAACCCAGTTTTAGCTATTTGAGTGTTGATTATTAAATAAGTTTGATTAATTAATTGATGCATTAATTAATGCAAAAGTGCATCCTGAATTTTCGGTTTCGGCCCAGAATTTTCATTTCAGTGCATCCCCATTATTTTCCATAAATAGTTACTAAGTAACATAATTGCTTACTTTTTTAGGGAGTTGCGCAATATTGTAATGCATTGCTTTTAAAAGTAACTTTCAACTCTGATTCAAATTTGATTAATGACCTAGAAATTGTGCAGAATTTTTCATATTTTTTATTCATTTTACACCATTGTATCCTTTAAAACACTAATACTTAACATTTCCAGATTTTAAATCACATTTTGATCCAAGTTTTCAATGTGCTGTTGCCCCCACTATGCTCTCTTTGTTTTTCTCTTTCCCAAACATTACTTTCACAAAGATTTCTGCACATGAATCATGATCAAGCTAATAGGCCCAAATATTCAGAATATTTTTGTTTATCTACTACCCCAGCCTCATTTAGTTCATCAGTTCAATCATGGCAGTATGTAATAATGTGCATATTTGCATAATATTTAAATATGCATCATTTTAAATAATTAAACACACCAGAACCAGCTAATAAAGGTCTTACTAGGCATACTAGAAGCATCCAGGCAGGTGTGTTGAGGCATGTGGAAGCTAAACCCTGCAGGACAGGACCCTTTTTATATGCAGTAGGAGATTAGTTCACTTATGTGCATACCAAATGTGGCCTGGCAAAGCACATTCAGAGAAAGACCTCTCCAGTTTCTTCAAATTAGCATTAACCCAGTGTTTTTAATGAACCTCTTTATGTCTAGTAAATAGACGCATAGCCCAAACATTTAGGCTACATGACCAATAGGAACTCTTGCCTTGTGCATTTTGAGGTGTACTGTAATCTAATTGAATAAACTTCATACAATCCTGTACTACATAACTGTATTTTCAACAGTTACCTTCATCATACTTAACATCAGTGTGCATCATACTTAACATCAGGGAATCTGAGTTCTGTGGTTCAAGGCTTAGGTTAGGCTGGACTATAAACATTAACCCCTGGTTTCACAGATGATGCATAAGCCTAGTCCCATGCAGACTAGGTCCCAAAATGCATGTTTGAGCTGTTTTAACTGAAAGCAACTTGCACTGACATATCTTAAAATGTCACTCCCATTGTTTTGTCTCAAGATGCACACCAGAAATGTTTTTTTCTAAGACGCGTTTATAAAAGCTGCTTAAGTGCCCTTGAACTAAGGCCTAATCCTGGCTTAATCTTAGCCCTGTCTGTGAAACCGGGCCTGAGAGAATCAATGACAACACATTATGTTCCAAACAATGAAATAGACTCCCCTCCCTCATTTATTCTCTTTTATCTATTTCTCCTTTTCAAGATATTTATTAAATAGCAAATTTCAGCACTTGTTCATTCTGTTTACAAAAAGAAAGAGTGCCAGTAAGAAGTCAGATGAAAAGAAAAGGTTGCCTTAAGTTAGTTTGTTTACAGTCTCTTTCCCTCTTCCCTCACTTGTCTCAGGCATATTTGTAATGGTTTATGGTTGTCTGTTCTGTAACAGGAGCCATTTGAATGTTTTTTTCCTGTTAAATCTGTCATGGTCATTAGAATAGCAGAGAAAAGGCGAGTCAATTAATTGTTCCACTGGGGCCAGTAAGTGCGATGACCCGGCTGTTCATCATCCGTCTAGCATAAAACCGAAAGCTTACGGGATTCTTTTTCACTCTGCTCGATTTCAAAGAAACTTGTGTTTTGGCTTTTTCTGAGAATTTCTAAATGGCACATTGAAAGTGGTAGTGGAGAGCTTCCTCAAATAGTTTTTTTGCAGCCTCCAACTTTGCCCTCTTCAGTATCAGAAGTACACCTGACATAGCTTTACAGTTGTATCATCAACCAGGTTTTTTTTCTCTTTTGGACTTTTGGATATTTTGACGTTTGTCCGTCGCACCCACAGAGTTGACATTAGGTCTATGACACGGGCTATAGTCAAATGTAGTGAAAAAGGCAAGGAGAGTGATTTTATTGATTTGACATGCTGTCCTTCATTTCTTTTCCTTTTCTCTGAACACATTCTAAATTATTATGGGTTGTGAGGCTAAATCTGTAGCTTGTTGCAGCTTTCATGACTGCTGGACCTATCGTGTGTGTGTGTTTGTGTGTGTGAATGAATGATATTGCTCAAAATGAGGCTATGTGCCTCTTCTAGCTGCTCTAAAATATCTTTCTCAAAAGACATTTTCTTTATGTAATCCCACCTGTTAATTCCTACTCCTTTTCTTATCGTACACTAATATTAAAGCTGCAGTCCGTAGTTTTTCCTCGTTGTTGCCATCTATGTTCGAAATCTGCAATTGCAGTTATTCAGGAATTATCAACTTTACGTGGGTTGTGCCTCGGCCATGAATCCAATGTTTTGAGGAGAATGTGCGTCTGTCAGTCACCGCGCCGGTGTGGATCCTGTCATTCAGAATAACAGATTCTACTTTTTGGAAGTATGACCAAGATAAGAATTTTCAACGGAAAGTGTAATCTGAACAAGTAACATTCACTTTTGTTCTGACCAACAAAGGGAAAAAAAGCATTGCAGTAAATCGCACTTATTAAATCTAACGATCGCTTATCATATCACGTCAAACAGTGCAAATTATACTTTGTTCTCAAATTGTTAATGTAAACAACATCAGCACTGCGTGACTACATTTAATGCCCTTCCGATATTTATCCTTGTTTTCGCATGGGCCCGGTTGCAGTCTCTTTTTTTTTTTTGTAGCCACTCCGAAGTCCGAAGTCTTTTGCATTTTACAACAGGTGAATCTCCAGTTGTCACTGGTGAGTGTCGTTTGAACCTTTCTGGATCCGCCATCAAATTGATAAGTTTAATTATATCAAGTGCTGTGAGAAAAGGCTATAAATCTCCACCTCCATCATCCTCACACACAATATAGCCTACTAGCCGAGACTCCTTCTTCATGTGTACAGATGTGACGTAATGACGCAAAGACATGCTCGAATTTCCGGCGGAAATCCACCAGTACCACTGGAATTAAAAACAGTATGACAAGCTTACCGTTTTGAATCGAGCTAAGGCAAGCAGATAGTTTTGAACACTGGCTGGTTAACTTGCTCAAAAAATTATTTTGGATAATTTTTAACCCAAAAAAGTTATGGAATGCAGCTTTAACCTTTGGTCAAGTCTGAAAGTAGCCAATTTTTATCCTGTGCCCTGTTCAAGTTTACTGAACATCTCAGAATGTATTGTCTGAAGAATATAGGCAATAATTCACCTTCCATTGGACAGGGTTCTTTTTTGGGGGGTCAGCGTAAAAGAACAGGTGAGACATGTGACAGGTTTCTACTTCTTAAAGGTGCACTCTGTATTTGTTGTGCTTATGTAATGCTGACAGATATGGCAGTCGTCTTAGATTAATTCTGACAAGCAAGCAAAGCAAAGCTTAAAACAAAAGCAAACATGATAGCCAATGCCAGTGCTATTTGCAGTCAGCAATGATTCATTTATTTATAATTATGTTTACTGAGATAATGTGAGTAGTATTCAATAGGTCATGTGATCTCAACATGGTGGCCACCATGAGGTGACCCACTCCATGTTAAGTAAAACGGTTTAGAGGCTATAATATGTCTGGAGTCTTACTCTAATGTGAGTGTACATCTTTTTTCTTTTTTTTTTTACTTGTGTAAAAGTTTTTAATGAGGAAATATACACAGAGTGCATCACAAAAAAAATAATGAAAAGAAATTAGCTTCATGCTAATACGCCAAATCTATCCACAAAATGGCAGGAATTCTGAATGACTAAATACCTGCATACTAAACATGGAAATATCTAACCGTTAATGCGAAAGGAACAGACTGAATCAGTGGAAAACAAAACTTAGGAAAGTAATGAAGAGGATGTCCAAATGCCTTCTGTGGAAAAAGTTCCTTTGATGAAAGCACCGATAACAACCGTTTGTCTCTATTGGTTTCTCTTTTTATTTCTCCTTTTCTCTCAGGTGTGTTCACATCTGCACCTAAATGTGGAGGATTCTTTGATATGCAGAGCCTGAGGTGTGTGTATGAGTGTGGGAAGCACATGATTCTCAGACATGCCAGCAAAATGAGCAGAAGAAAGATCTTGGTGTTCCAACATACACAAAATAAATTTTAGCTGTGGTTGTGAGGTGAATTTTTGACGGAACATTTGGAATGGATCTCAGCTAATCTGCGTGACAGACTTAGCTCACCCGTACAACCTGGATGATCCAGAAAAAATCCCGTCTCACACACACACGCACATCAGCTATGCTACTTCTTCCCACACACTCATTTTTTCCCATAAAAAAACTACTGGGCACGCAGATGTTTGCTTTTACTTACTAATTTTGAGTCACACATATTTTACAATGAGCAAAATATTTTAAAGTACATGAAACAATATCTGTTTACACATCTTTGTCATTTTCAGTTAAGCGGTGAAAGTTGTATACCAGTTTTGAAATACAGACTTTAAAGAATATGCCTACAGTTTGGTCATTTGGTAAGATTTAATAAGTACACTTTCAATTGTATTTATCTATAGATAACTTATTCTACATTAGGCTGCATGAAGGATTTGATTACAAAATTGAGTTCTAGAAGAATCTGCTGGCTCACCGGATGTTTTGTTTTGGGAGTGGCCAAATTCTCCTGAGCGTCAGTCCTGTCCAGGGACACTCCAGAGAAGAGGAAGTGAGATCATAATGACCTTGTTCTTGGGAAGGGGGTGCGTAGTGCGATTGACATCTCAATCTTGCCTTCAAAACATTCCATTGTAGGGCCCTTGAGTTTTTCTGGGCTCTTGAATAGTTTTGTCGCCAATCTCGCCATGGCATTAGTGTTTGCATTTTCCATGAGCAGCAGTAACTTCAGCATAATACTAGAACTTATGAAACATGTAGACACAGAATTGTACTTCTTTATTGGGGGGGGGGATTTTTCAGGATCTTGTCTCAAACAATCAACTCATTTTCTGGCCATGGAAGACTCAGAAATCACTTTTGACTATCAACATTTTTTGCACAGATGTTTCCGCCATACTTGGCTCGCGGCACAGGGGAAGACAGCTTTCATTTGTATGAACTTTATGTCCAAAGTTTATAGAACCACATGAAATCAAAATTGTTTGAATTGGTTTGTGGACATTAGTCCATGTCAGTAAGTGTTGAGGTTATAAGTGTACTTCTAAAAGTTGACTAAACTATTTGTTCTGGAAAATAGACCAAAAATATTGATAACTTATCTTGCACTCATAAGTGCAATTTGCACTCATTTGCATGTAATTAAATGCTCTGGAGAAAGAGAATGTCCCTCAGTCTAACACCGTGTCCTAACCAGACATGATGCGATAAGATTCCAACGACAAATAATTTGTCTGTCCAAATAATTGTATCGGGCGTTGCGGCGTCGCTGCGCGTAGTTAGGACACGCGGTGTAAAGGTAGAAGGTCCATTGTCTATTGTCAATAGTGTAGTGATGTACTGTATGACGCACAGCTCACACAGAATTTACTTTTAACCAAGCACTTTTTGTTTGGTGAACACGGTAAAGCCACATGACCAGCTTAACCCTCTGAGTGGAAAAATATTTCGCCCTCATGCAAAAATTCTTAATTGCATAGGTTCCATGTTGAAAGGACTGGATTTTGCTGTGAAAATTTGCTAAACAATCGTAAATGTGACTTAATACCACTTAACTGGCTAGCAATAGCAAATAGCTAATTGTGCTTCTGTGACATAATTAAAAACCTTAAACAACCTAAACTTCCTGTTTAATGTCAACACAACACAATGCACATCAAGCCATTTCATGGGATCTTCAAATCAGTTTCTGGCAAATGTCCATTAGAGTTACCTTGATCTTTGATGGTCTGTCCCTTGTTTAAGATTATTAAATTTTTGTTTACTGTCATTCTGTAATGGAAGATGGCTAATGCCTCATGCTGAACGCAGTCCCAAGGGTTGCTTTAGTTTCACCATTTTTTTTATCTCCATCCATCATGATCACCACACTCTTCTTTCTTTCTTTCTTTCTTTCTTTCTTTCTTTCTTTCTTTCTTTCTTTCTTTCTTTCTTTCTTTCTTTCTTTCTTTCTTTCTTTCTTTCTCCACCTTAGTCGTGTACCTGTCAGTTTCTGCCATAATCCTCTGTTTGTTTTTCACTCTCTATTTCTTTTTCTGTAGTTGTACTTGCCACCTGTGTTTCTCTTTCGTTTCTCACGCTTTCTGTTCCTCTCCTCTGTTTTCGCCACTTTATATCATCCATTTCTTCAACGTGTCTGTGTGTCAAATGAGCCTTACACAAATAACTTTTAGATTTTACCTCCCTCTTTCTTTTTATGTACGTTTTCCTGTTTCTTTAGCAGTCCTTTGCATTTCCATTTCTCTTCCTTCCTTTTTCTTTCTCTCAATCCTTTACCCCCCCAACACACATATACACACACCATCTTCTCCCTTCCCCCACACAGCTGGCGCCCTGAGCTGTTAGTCCAGATGGTTAGGAGGGGAGGCAGGGGCTTGTTCTCCATGTAGCCCCACAGCAGGCTCTCTGTCCTGGGCAGCTCTGAGTCAGCTCCCCCCTGGACCAACTGGAACTCCCCCCCCCAAACAGCACTGCCAGCATTAATCTCCTAAATGATCCCGCCAGGAGGAGGATCAATACTCATTTACAGAGACGCGGCCTGATCCCTTAATGTAGAGCAGTAAGGATAGCTTTCTACCCCCCCCCCCCCCATGTTGCTGTCTCTCCTATCTTGTCTCTTCTTTTGCACTATTTTTTCCTGTCTTTATGCTCCATTCATTCACTTTCTGTTTAGCCCAGTAAAAAGAAAAGGTAAATGAGACTTGAATAGGTAACAGGTGAAGAAATTGATGTACAGTGGAAATTTTACTGGATAAATTGCTTGTATGAGTATGAGGTCAGTTACTTTAAACCTCCTTTGATGAAGTCACCACTCTGCTTCCGTTAAACTGCCAGTGGATGCCCAGTGGATTAAAACCAGCAGCTCTTGGATGGCAGATATTGTTGGGTTTCAATTTGGTCCAGCTGGGTGGTCCTGTCACCAGTAACCGGGAATAGAGGCTACTGGCATTCAGACTGCTATTTTAATAGCATAGTGAGTGCTATTATACCGTTTTAATATTTGCAGTAGCATTATTTTTACTCTTTGTTTTCCGTCGTTGCGAGAAAATATGACTTCATGTCGAAATGGCAGCATCCAAGGAAAATGGGAATAGACCGGACTTTCCACAGAATAATGTACCGTCTTTTTCCAGTCGGTTAGCACCAGCAGAGAGAGAGCGCGTGTGTGGTTTTCAAAATGCCTCATCATTGATCTCTGATGAAGCCTGCCCTTCACTGCAATGCTTTTCTTCTTTTTCTTTTCCCTCTAGAACGTCTGTTTTTCACCTTCACTCTGTCTCTGAGCTCACCCGCAGGCCCGCCTGCTGGACCATAGTGGCACCTGGAGCCAACTCAGCTGGGCAGCTACTCTGGTCGCTGGCACATGGGGAGAATTTAACTGGTGCCTGGTCAATGACAAGCTAAACCATGAAATTACATTTTACCATTTTGTCATTCCAGATCCTCACCAAGTCAGCACAATTTTGGAGATTTCTTTTAGCACAGCATCATGTACCAATGAAATTCCCAAGGAAAGTTCAGAAGGATGATGTTCATTTAATCCCACCAGAAGCCGCTTACCTCACTTCTTCCAAGAAATTCCTATAGCAACTGTCCTCTACCTCAGCTCCCAATTACTGCGATGGTTATGGCCAGTAGGGGAACATACTGTAGCTCAAACCCTTTCATTATGGACCGTCAAACCTGTCCACCCTTTTCCACGTCGCTCTTTTCCATTATATGCACATGCGGTGTGTGAATAAATATATATAGGAAGGCAGAAAACCGAGTACTAACTCTCTTAATGAGATTCTATGGACATTAATGCTATTATTATCTGTTACTCTGTAAAGCCTCTGCACAGCCACAGAGCACTTTGTCCTGTTGAATAATTCACTGTCAGCAGCCATGGGCAGAGCAAACTGGCTTAATGATGAAGGGACAGGCACCTTACTCAGCTCTGTCTGTTGTCTGTTTGATGAAGTGAAAGAGGACATGGGTTGGAGAGGGTTAGACCGATGACAGGGAGGGTATTTGAGGTTTCTACCAGGGGTATCTCTAAACTAATGTTGGGTTTTTCTCTCCAAAGATTCCGCTATGTACTTAGAGGATATTGCTTTCAACACAGAGCTTGTCTTCTCTCTAAACATTTAAAACGAAATTGCCCTGTCATTTGTATCCTAACCATTGTTTCATTTCCCTTTCCACTTCCTGTTCTCATGACCATAGCTCACCTGTAGAGCGTTTGCAGATTTGATTAAACATATACGGCTTTGGAATGTTTAAGAAGGTCATAGTTCCTTTCAGACCTTATTATCTGGGTACATTTTATGGAAATAGTTTTCCTAGTGTGATCATACTGCAGTTGAGATGCAAAATGAAAACATCACAGGATGTTAAAGGGATAGTTCACCCAAAAATGAAAATTCTGTCATCATTTACTCACCCTCAAGTTGTTCCAAACCTGTATGACTTTCTTTCTTCTCCTGAACACAAAAAAAGATATTTTAAAGAAGGTTGGTATTTAAACAGTTGCTGGTCCCCATTGACTTCCATAGTATTTTTTTTTTCCTACTATGGAAGTCAATGGGGTCCATCAGTCGTTTGGTTACCGACTTTCTTCAAAATATCTTCTTTTGTGTTCAGGAGAAGAAAGAAAGTCATACAGGTTTGGAACAACTTGAGGGTGAGTAAACGATGACAGAATTTTCATTTTTGGGTGAACTATCCCTTTAAAGGGATTAGTTAACTTAAAAATGACAATTCTGTCATTAAACAACCTTCATGTTGTTTCAAACCTTTTGGACTGTTTTGTAATAAGGAACAAAAAATGAAGAGACATTCTGAATAAATTACTTGTTATGTTCCACATGTACTACATGTGCTTACTATAGAGTCAGGGTTAGGGTTTGGTTTAGGGTTAGTTACTTGTGGTTCTGCATAATTTACTGTTATTACTATAGTACGCATATGTAGTAACATGTAACTAAGTAATAATTTACTCATTATTTTCTATTACAGTTACTTGTGTCAAAAGCCATGCGAAGCGTCACCAGTAAATGGATTGCCCGTTTGCTTGAGCTACTTCTGACACAATGAATTTGAAACGTTTGCTTTGGACAATCCTTGGACATATTGGACATATATTTGGACATATTGTCCAGTGTAGACAGCATCAAACACTTGCAACGCTACTAAACATGATAAGAGTTCATGAGAGAAGTGAATTATTAAACTAATTCCTCATTTGAGTTGGATCATTTCACTTAATTGATCTGATTAACTGAATCAAAATGAATCAGTTGATCTGATTCACTGAATTAAAAAAAAATGATCTGAATGATTCAGACTGATCTGTTCAACTCACTGACTCAGCAGATCATAATGATTCTTGATGAAGATTTTTAGAGATAAAACACAAAGACATCAGAAAACTTCCAGCAAATGAATCACATTGACCACTTTTATGATACTTTTATGGTTATTTTACATCCTTTTTAAAGCTGTAGTTCAAATACATTGTAACTGCATGGAAAAGAGTGACAGGTACATGATTTAAAATTTCTCCTTTTATTTAATAATACAGATTCGGAAAAACATGAGGGTCATATAAATATTAACAACATTTTCATTTTATCTTTTCCAATAGGTGGAATTTAACAGTAAATAAATGGGAATTATTATTTATTTATTTTGTTGAGTATTTTTCTTGTGCAACTCACTTTGATTCACAGCATATCATTGTGAGATTATATAGTGTCTTCACTCAATCAATACGGACTGTACACTGCAGTCCCATGCTAAGTACACCACACCCAGTTGAGGTCTGACAGAAACCTGATAGTCATCAGGTACAAGAATAGCCCTATCCCGCCATTGCTGCAGCACTCGCTTTTGTGACCTGTGACAGAGAACGGCAGACCTTCATATAGAAGTGTGTTGGTCCTTCGGTCCATGTGTTCAAAGTATGAATGTGCTAGCTCCTATTTTGGCTGCTGCATTCATATTTCTAAAGAAATGCACTTAAGCAGATCATCTTTTTCATTGGCCATTATTGATATTTGGCATTGGATGGCACAAAGCTTTGTTTAGATTGCATCTTAACTCATCCAGTATTATCTTAAACATTTCTCTACGTCAAACTTTTCTCTGGCCTTCAATTTCTTTTTAATTGGTGTCAGTTCTCTCTCCCTCTCTCTCCCTCTCTCTGTCTGTCTTTCTCTCTGCCTCTCACGCGCTCTCTCCCTGGTCAGAGTCAGAGGAGTAAACATCCCTGGGGAACAGCGAGCTCTTTCTTTGGGTGGAGGACTGAATCATTGCAGTGAGGGTCCCATGATCCTCCCTGTGCCTTGGGACACACACTGCATTCCTCCTCCTTCCTACTCAATCACACACACGTACACATACTCAAACACATATTTTCTTCATTCTTGAAAACGAATACGAATACACAGTCTCTCCAACTACACATCTAGATGTTTATACATTTATGCCAGTAGAGATGGCAAAGGCAAATAGCATTAGACCTTATGTCACAGTTATTTAGAAAGCTTTTGCCAACCTGAAAAACTGTCAAGTGCATTAGATATGCTTATTTCACTGACGTGTTTGTCAAATATTACGTTACGATTAGATGTGCACTCTTTAAAAAAACTCAGCCACTGATAGCATCAGTCATGTGGCATGATAATTAATAATAAATAAATGAATGGCACTACTTTGAAGTTCCAACCATGTTCCTTTGAATTCAATATGGACTAAATAAAAACAGTTATATATAATTCAAAACTTATAGGGAAAACTGACTAGCATATAAAAGATTTAAAACTGTCTGAATGATCTTGTCAGATACAACCATTTGAAATTTTTGGAAATTCTATCTGAAGTTATATAATTATAAAGTATACAAGAGATACCGGATCTAGTTGTCACAAGGATTGTATGTCAGAACTGTGATGTTCTGAATAAAAAGTCCAAAACCTTGTTAAAAATCATCTTAAACTAGTGTAAGTTTTATCCTTCAAAGTAATATTCCAATGTCATCATATTTTACAAAAAGCTTTTGGGAAAAAAACCCCACAATAAAATACATAAAGGCAAGGGTCAACTATATGGTTAGTTTTCTCAGGACACTGTTTTTATATGTCAAGTCAAAGCAGGTTGTCACATGTTTTAAATATTGTAATATTATAACATATTATTGACTAATTACAGTACACTAAAAAGTCGTTATAATTTGTAGCCTATTTTACCTTTGACATTTTTTTAAATATATTATTATTTAATATATATTTTGTGAATGTTTTGCACTTTGTTCATTTATTTATTGCATTATTTATTCATTATTTATCACAAAAAGCTGCTGGTTTAGATTGTGACAACTTACCCCATACCTGGTACTACTGCATGTTGTCACAAAAGAATAATGCACAAAAAGATTAATGCAAAAAATATGAATGATTAATGTAATTAATGCCTGATTAATGGAAATGTAAAAAAAAAAAAAAAAAAAAGTTATATACTTAACATTATAGCCTAGATTGGAATAAATACTTTTTGGAGTAAAAAGTGTGACAACTAGCCCCAGTGTCTCCTATATAAAATGTAGCTGTTTATTTCTTGCTGAGACTAGTTTTATGACATGCAGATTTCTGCCTCATCATGAATAAGAAAAAGTTGCAGATTGTGTCGATGTGTATGTGTGCTAGTGCTTGAGCGCGCGCACCATAAACAGGTGCACGCGTCAAACTTTCCCCGCCCCCACTCTGACTGTTAACATTTTTTTTTTTATCATGACGCTTGATTCAGGTTGAATGTTTACCATTGCGCTTTTCGGTTGTAGTACAAGCTTGGAAATGTTTGTTTTGTCCAGACAGTAATGCTTCCTTTGAAATGTCAATCAACATAGATTTTGAAGTCTTCTACGTGTACATGGACAGGTTGATGACCGTTTCGGACAGGCAGCAGCGCCACAGGGAGCGCGTGGTGTGAGGGGCGGGAGTTGGCCAGAGACGGGGGTCTGAGCGCCAGAGAGAGAGGTATAGGAGCCAGAAGGTAATGTCGTAAAGCCGAGTGTCGTAAACCAGGTGCAGGGAGGGGAGGTGGAGTAGAAGGGAGGGAGGGGAGGTGTGGGGGCGAGAGGAGGTGACTCTCCAGCAGCATTTAGACACAGCGAAAGGATCATGGCGGATGGCCCCAGGTGTAAGCGCAGAAAGCAGGCGAACCCGAGGAGGACAAACGGTGAGTAAAAACCCTTCGCTTTGCTTGGCGACGGCTGATTTCATTCAACTCTGGACTCCGGGCCGCTGGCAGAACTTCTCGAGCCCCAAAAAGTGCTGGAAAGTAGCGCTGTGTTATAGCCCCTATCTGGTGTACCGTTATACCTGCCGCGCTCGCGACTCTCTCACCGCCTAGTGGTACACAGCGCGAGCGCGGACCGTTATACGCAGCCAGTCCCATACAAGTGAATCTCGCTTTTGTTTCCCCTTTTTATTTCTCTCCGCCCTGAGTTCACTTTATAAAGCTTTATAATTAAACAAATTAATTCGATTCGAATCTGTTCCTCCCATTGGACGTTATTGTTGGATTTTCCTCTTTAGATTCGAACGAAATGAAACTTATTTTCTCGCTCAAAATGTACCTGTTTGGTCCGATGCGGGTGACTTGGTTTCGCATGAACCAGTTTGAGCGATTGAAGTGGTGGAAATGCTTTCATAAATAGGTGTTTGTGAATAGAGCGGGTGCTTGGGGGGATTTTGTTTTATTTTCGTTAACAACCAACTTTGATATATCTGCAATGGGCTGTTCCGCTGTCTGCGTGGTAGCAGGTAGCTAGCGAGCTAGCAGAATTCTAAGAATAACCTCGAATAGTGTGCATGTAAACATTTTAGCGTGGTGTTTATGAATACATGGGTTTACATCGCCGATGTGACAGTTTGGCTGGTTTCACTTGCTATGGTACAGCTACGAGTCCCACTTTTGTAATGTAGCTCATAAGAAACTGCCTTATAACAGCAGCACGCTTCTCTGTGTTGCTGCTGCATTGGGAAAAAGGGGCATGTATGAAGTTCGCGGTGATGTTTGACAGGAAAGTTTCTTCTTGAACTCCGATTGAAGTTTACAAAGCAAAAAATAAGGGTGTGTTTATGTAACAGTCCTGCCAGTCTAGGCGTCCCTCAGGGACCGGGGCTCAGAGAGCTCTGGAGCACGATGCCAGTTAAAGCAACCTGTTTGTTGCAGCCAGCTTGCCACATTTCTAGTTGGGTGGTAACGCTGAAGAGAAAAGGAAAGGAATCTGAAGGGCTGTCTGCTGCTAGAACAACTGCTGCAGCCTATATAAGGAATGCGTATACATCCCCGAGCAGCGCAGAGAATCCTGATAAATCGCGCTGCTGCAGCTGGACTTACTGCACTGACAGTTTATTTGTTTTGGGGACTTTATGCATCCGCTTTGTAATGCATGTGTGGGTTTCAGGTTTATGTGTGGTAAATAACTTAAAATCGTATTTGCTCTCTTGAATTATAAGGATTGATCTGGTAAGCTGTGTCCAGAGCGGTATAGACGTGAGCCTTAGTAATTTTACTAAGGAAATCGATAATGAGAAATGTGAGGGCGTGCTTTACTTCTCGCTTGCGCGCGCGTGTGATGGGGAATATAAACTCGAAAACAATTTTAAAATCATTTTTATTCATCCACACTCCGTCTTTTGTAGATTAAAGTGCTCCGTTCAACGTTCTGACGATATGTCTGCAGAGTTAAGTGTTTTTTGATAAAGAGATGAGTGAAGAAAGACACTTTTCCTCAGGCTGACGCCATGCGCGCGCCATGTAGCGGTTCTCTCAGCGTGCGCGCGTTAGAGCGACCTGTAAATATATGTGCTTACCTGATCGGAAGGGAAGACAAAAATGTCACTTAGGTTTTTCATAGATGCCATTTGACCATCTCGCTATTGTTTTTTTGCTACCTGAACTTGCTGACAAAGAAGGAGTCTTTCTTTTTTTTCTCTTTCTGAGATACATTGGCTCATTTTGAAAGCAGACGGGAGGCGTTTCTCGTGCGTTGCAGCAAATGTCAACTTGTGCAGGTATAAAAAAGATGTATGTGCAGTGTTTCTCGCATGCCTTCTCACTCAGCTGCTGTTGTCGTTTGTTTTTAACTGCAGAACGGATGGGTGCCTGTTATCTTTCGGCGTTCTGTAGCGCTCTTAAAAGCATCGCTATATAGTGCAAAGAGCATCCTCGATACTTATAGGTGCCGAAGCATCGCTCATGATCTTTTTTCCATGCGGTAAAAGCATAGGCGTGTTCTGAAATTGTTTCGAAACCTAGAATGATTTTACACCGTGAGGCTTGAGATTCATTTTGCAGTGCTTTTCTGCGGTGTTGGGTTGATATAAGTGCTTTGTCATAGAGCGTTTGGCACTGCTCACCGCACTGCAGGTATCTAAACGCGGAGACGCACCTGAGCCGTGCAATAGCACCTGTTTCTACCTATTTTATCTTCTAAACACCTTCAGATATAGCTTTTGATGACATATTATGTCATTACATTTCAAGCTTAATTCTTCTGTGTTAAATAAAGCTTGTTTTATCATTTTGAGCTCAATCATATATAACTGTTTTTGGCCAAATTAATTTAAGTTTGTTCTCCTTTAAATGCACGCAGGCGCTTTATGCGTCCTGACCGTTAATTATTTGAAGTCACGGTTTGACCTCAGAGCGCACCCGCTCCCGGTGCGTGATGAACGCTCCCTGACTGTGCGCGTCCCTGCGTCATTAGCATACGCCCCTCCCCCTCCGCGCCCCCGTAAGGAGTGTTGATCAGACCGTGTATAATTGGAATGTGGCCCGCCTGAGTGCTTCACCGTTTCTTGTAAAGGCCAACAGTAAATGTTCACTGGAGGCAAACTGTCTTCTAGATGGATTCACCTTGTGTTTACCAGACTTACTTTCACTTTAATTACCATAATCAAGATGAATGGAATGGAATGTTTTTATTTCAACTCACTTACTTTAGGACTATTTTAAATCAGCCAGAGAAGGCTTGAATTGAACACTATGAATTCTTGTAATGTTTAAAATCTACACAAGAAAATATATTGTACTAAACTGACGTGCCTGTTCATAACATCTTCAGCTCTAATTATATTTCACATAACCTTCACCAACTTAACAATCCCACATAATTAAAATGCCTCCCTTAGGTCTTCTGTATGAAGTTGCTTGATTGTGGCTCTTATCAGAAGGCCTAATTGTTGGCACCATTGCTGTCCTGATAAGTCACTGATGGGACATGTTGCACTAATGAGTCTTACGGTTATATGGTAACACTTTAGTTTAGGGTCCAATTCTCACTATTAACTAGTTGCTTTAGCATGCATTAGGATATTGGCTGTTTATTAGTACTTATTAAGCAAATATGAATGCCTTATTCTGCATGACCATATTTTACATCCCTTAATCTTAATACCTAAACTTAACAACTACCTTACTAACTATTAATAAGCAGTAATTGGGAGTTTACTGAGGCAAAAGTTGTAGTTAATAGTTAGTTAATAGTGAGAATTGGACCCTAAACTAAAGTGTGACCACAAAGGCAAACAAAGTTGCTGAATAATTACCAAACTTTCCTTTCCTCTGTCGTGTTGAAATGTTATGGATCATCCCAACTGGGTAACCTCGGGTAGTCATCCTACTTTTTTTTGGCCATCAATAAAATGTTATTGACTCTCATGAGTCAGATTGCAGTAATATGCCTTCATTTGGAGTGTTTGTAAAAGTTACAGTGGTTTCTACACAGTGGCTGAGGGGGAAGGGAACGTTTTTTCAGTGCTGAATCCTTTACACGGTGAGCATGTGACAGCAGCACTTCACCATCAGGTGAAAAATCTGTGATGTGCCTGTTGCTTTGGCTAAAGGCAGGGTGTTAACGCCGAGATGAGCTGTTGGGAAGGTGAAGAATGTTTTACAAGGTAGAGAATTCATTAGCTCTCTTTGACTTTTGGCCTACCTTGCCTGAATGGCCTACCCTGAAAACAAACTATACTAAACCCTATAGCGATATTTATATATATATTCATCATATACCTTACTGTATCAGGCAAGTCTCTAGTGAACTCAGTAAACTTGAGGCCCAGGGAACAGCCCACAGATTTTGACTCTCTGTAGAGTGGAATGCTAAATAGTCAACAGTTTTTCAGAGTATTTAAAGCAGTTTCAGGTGAAGTTATCTGTAGAATGTGAGGAAGGTGAACGGTGTCTAAACATCTTGAAAGCTGTGTGACTGTCCAGTGCAGCCTTGATCAATCTTATTTAAAAGCACACTGCTTATATCACCAACTGCTTCGAATGTCACTCAGAACTTCTGAACATGCAGATTCCCGAAACAGTACGATTCTTGGAATCCTTATAAAGATAGGGTTCGGTTCTTTTTAGAAGATGCTTAAACTGTGTGCCAGTGTGTCTTTTTTTTCACCTTTCCATGTGGGACTCATTCTAACAACATTCCCGGCCGCTTGGGGTTCTCGCGGCGCGTAACATGAAGGCGATCAGGACCTTGAGCTGTAAACGTGAAGGTGCTAATAGTCCGGAAGACGACAGGTGTTGTTCACAGGGCGACTCTCCTTCTGTCCCTTCCTCCTTTAGCTCTCTCCAAGAGTACGTCAGGGCAATTTGAAACCTCTCAGTTTGGGAATAGAGGAATGTGGCTGACCGGTATTAGCATGGCTAAGAAAATAAACATGGCAGCGGCTGGTGAGCGTGCTGTGCTTTGTAGTGGCTTTCTCTTACGTTTCAAAAGAACTTTAGAAAGGCTGTATTTTTATACCGAGACATTTTAGGAGAAGGATTTACAGTACACCTCTGAAATGAGCAGAACCCGCAAAGTTTTACTTGACTGCGTTTTTACAAACACTCACAGTGGAACACCCAGCGAATGATGAGAAATGTTTAGCTTGTTTACTGTCATTACCTTCGGAGAGCTATGGCCAACGTCAGGCCACTGCCAGCTCTGTGATAAAATGGGTGTAGCGGAATTTATTTGGCTGATAAAACTTTAATTACTGCGCTGGGCTATTTCCACACCCCGTACCAGACTTTCTAGGGTTTAACTCAATAAACACACATGCTTGTTTTTTCTCTTCCTTGTGCACATTAAGTTGACGCTTTATAGTTTAGGAAATTGTGTAGTATTTGCATGCATTTGTTTTTCTAGGTATATGTGAGTGAGGAGGAACCCTTTTTCTTCGGGACATGCTGCTAGGGCATTTTAAATGCCATCTGCTAACATTTAGGGTCTCTCCCTGGTGCGTGAGGTTTAGCCGAGGAGGAAATTTTCATTTATCCATCATCCTTTCCTTGACTTCCTCCAAAAGTCCATCTGAAATGCACTCTCCACTCCTCTCTTCTTCTCCTCTCCTCTTTTGACTCTTTCTCTAAGACACAGTAGCAGGGTGATGTTTAGTGACCTCTGCCATGGGCGCCCATGCATTGCCTCAAGTATGACTTCACTTTCCCCCCCTGTGCCATTGTGAGGCGTCCAGCGTAACAAATTGGCTGTGTGTTAAAGCCCCCAACACACAAATACACACTCTGTGAATAGATCTCTAGGTAACAAAGCTCAGAAGCAGCCCTTGTTTTTTTCGTCTTACCCCCCATTCCCTTTCAGTTTGCCCCCCCCCGTGTGGAGGTCACATGGGGGAGGGATTTGTTGAAGATGGGGGTCAGTGTTTTGGAGGCCTGCTGAGGTGACAGTGAAGGACTGTTGTAAACTGGCAAGATAGCTCCTCTTCTCTCCTTTCCTGTGCTTTGCATAACAAACATGGCTTCCTTCTTGTGAAGGGCCGGTGTGTGAACGTGTGTTTAAGCACGTGAAAAACACTGTATGTGAGTGAGAACTTTGTAGACAGAGCGTGGTGGTGCATTTCTATTTGATTGAGGTCCAGTTTGTGGTTTTTCTTGCATTGTACGCATTTGTTCGCTTTCTTTAGAAGGTTCAGAAAAGGAAATTGGCTCTTTTGTTTTGTTGATTAGGTGAAGGAAAAGAAAAGAAAAGGAAATAGGACTCCATTATTGGCAAAAGTGATAGCCACTCAGGTCTTAGTGCTACATATGACATGACAATACACACAACATGAGACAGCAAACACAACTTTTGTTATGTGACTTACACTAAAGTTTAGGACCGGTGGGATTTTTAAAATGTTTTTGAAAACAAATTCAGTAATACTGTTAAATAATATTACAATTTAAAATAAGCAACTACTTGTATTTTTATATATTTTGAAATGTAATTTATTCCTGTGATGGCAAAGCTGAATTTTCAGCATCATTACTCCAGTCTTCAGTGTCACATGATCCTTCAGAAATCATTCTAATATGCTGATTTGCCGCTCAAGAAACATTTCTTATTATTATCAATGTTGAAAACAGTTGTACTTCTTAATACTTTTTTTTCAGGATTCTTTAATGAATAGAAAGTTCAAAAGAACAACATTTATTTGAAATAAATGAAAACATTAATAATTGTCTTTATTGTCCTTTTGAATAAAAGGTTAATTTCTGACACCAAACTTTTGAATGGAAGTGTATTTGTAAAGTAAACAACATTTTCAAAATGTAGGGCGGGTCATAAATTCCTAAATTAAGATATAATTAGATTGTATATTGGATTGACATTGTTATTCTTGGAAATGCTCTGGTTATTAAATAATATTATTTTTCCCTACATATACGGCCTTGATTATGCTAGCAGAAATATTGTTTCAGAGTTGGAGTGAAATACATTTTTTTTTCTTTTGAATAAATCACCATGGAAATTTATAGTAAATAGTGTCACTTTTAGCTTTATTTGGTCTTAAATAGGATTGTTTTCCTAATCATCCTCTGGCCTGTAAAGAACCAAGATCCGTACACGGTTCATTTCAGGTGCTGCTTAATTCCTGCGGCCCTGTCCAAATTTGGCTCTCGGCAAAAAGCGCTCCAAACATCTCTATGCTTTTACAAACGGGGATTAATGATCAGCCTGGTCATTGGTCCCACGGAAGGAGAGGAAGCATTACTCCTAAACAAAAAACCTCCTTTTTATTTCCCTCTCCTTCATCGCTCCCTCATTTTCACTCTCCCCAGAAGAGCCCAGGTTTCATGAACCCCCTTTTTAGTTGTGCACGGTTGTACTTTATTGGTTGGTTTGTGTGTGTATTTGTGTGTGTGTGCGCGCTTAAGTGAGCTATTGTGTTTTAAAGCTTGTGAGGGGGAGAAAAGGGGTTTTGCTACCTATGCAGCGGGCCACTATCGGGCATAGAGGGGCTTAGCGGCAGAAGAAAAGGACTATTGAAAGAGTGCAGAGAGGGAGGGAACACTCTTTCTCCTGCTGCCTGTGGGAAACTACTGCCCATGCGGAGACATGCATTTGCATATGACCCATTCTCCTTCGAGAGGAAGACGAGATGTGGAGGAATCCTTGTCTCTCTGCGTGTCAGTGTGTAGGTGAAGCGTTTGTCTGCTTGAGATGGAGGAACAAGTGTTACAGGGAATGGGTGTCAACAGTGCTGGTCCCAGGACTAAAATATCCTAAAGGTGTCTGGATGTTGGAGGGGAGAGGCACGTACACACTCAGGCAAAAACACATCTCAGTAACACTTAAAGACTGAGTGATGTGTGATACCCAGATACACACATCTATCTAAATTCATGTCAGAGACTTTTTTAATATATGTAAAGCTAATTATTATTAATAAAGACTAACCTTAACCCTACACCTAAAAGTAAACTTTTTTTTAGAATAAAAAAAAAATCAGGAATGCACAATCTGTACTTATTTAGATTATTGTTTTGATAGTGGATATTGAATTGTGCATGCTCATTTATTAAATTTTTATAATTAGTATTCTAATTCTCACTTAACATTAATCTTTAAATAACCTAATAATTTAGTAATGGCACTGTTTTAATGCCATTTAAAAAAAGTGAGTCTAAAATTAAATATATTATTTTTTCATACTCAATGTCATAAAGTTTTGATGCTTTAATTCACGTTTAAAACTTTAAAAGTTGATAGAGTTTTATTTTTTATTTATTAGAAAATGTGTAATATTTTATATGATATTTAAATATAAATCATTTTAATTTAATAATTTAGCGGCCATAACATTAATATAATATACTTATTAGTATCAACCAAAATTTGAATCTGTGGATTTTTTTAGGCTACATCATCTATTTATATATATTATTTGTTAATCAGGATGTTCTCAAAGTGACTCTCCTGACAATTTTGTCTTTAAAGTATAGTTAAGTAAACCCGCAAACTAACACACTTACAGCTCAGCAAACTGTACCTCCCTGATGCAATAGCAACAGCCAGTTAGGATCATTCACAAGTATTGTGCTGTCTGGACCCAGCAGCACACATTCCACAATGTGTGTGTGTGTGTGTGTGTGTGTGTGTGTGTGTGTGTGTGTGTGTGTGTGTGTGTTTCCTATCAGTCTTATTTTTCTGCTCTATGTCACTGTGTTGTGTTGATCTCATCTAATAGAGTGTGTATGAAATAGATTCTCTGGATATAAACACTTCCCTGCAGATCTCTTGTCAGTGTGAGTCATATGAACAGGTGTGTGAGGTGTATGACCTCATCTAATACAATCATCTATCCCAACAAGTGTGTGTGTGTGTGTGTGTGTGTGTGTGTGTGTGTGTGTGTGTGTGTGTGTGTGTGTGTGTGTGTGTGTGTGTGTGTGTGTGTGTGTGTGTGTGTGTGTGTGTGTGCGTGTGCATGTGTGTGCATGGTGGGAAGGTCGCTACCACATCACACAGGAAATTAAGACTTCGCCCTCCTTCCCCCCTTTCTCCACTACTTCACTCTTTGGGGATATTATGTTTGTGTGTACACCTGTCCAAAAGACTCCGGTCGGAGTCTGACAACTTAAGTGGCGTGCTCTTCAGGGATAAGCCTACGTGTATGTGTGTATGAGCGTGTACACCTGTTAGGGTTTTTTCAGTCCACCTGAGAATATGAGTGCTCGTAATTGGCTTGTGTGGGGGGTAATTCTGTGTGTCAGTTGTGCTGATACATTTATTGTTTTTAATAATATGTCTTGGGACTACTCTTAAGGGCTATAGGATAGTCACTGGAGTCTCTCTCAGTCTCTCACTCTCTCTCTTTCATGCATCTCCATAACTGGCCTGAAACCCAAAGTTTGTGTTTAACTGTTTACACAATATAGGCATATAGTGGACTTTTCCTCGACTGTTTTCAGTAGATTGTGGTGTAATCTAGTAGTTAAAGATCTGGGCTGGTAACCAAAAGGTTGCCAGCTCAAATCCCAGAGGAACGATCCATGAACGAACACCATTGTGCTCTGGAGCGAGCCACTTAACCTTAGGTTGCTCCAGGAGGGTTGTTCCTGTAACTGAAGGTGCAGTTAGCCAAGGGATTTTGATGTCAAGGAGGACCCCTGAATATGATGATTCCCTTGTGAGGGATTGCCTTGCTAAAAAATATAGGCACCTATATTATTATTTGCTTTTAAAAATTGGAACCCATGCAGTAGGTGATGTTAAAGGAATAGTTTTGTCATTATTTACTCACTCCAAACATCTATGAGTTTCTTTCTTCTGTTGAACACAAAATAATATGTTTTGAAGAATGTTGGTAACCAGACAGTTGACGACACATATTGACTTCCATTGTATTTTTGTCCTACTATGGAAGTCAGTGGGTGCCGTTAACTGCCTGACTACCAACATTCTTCAAAATTCTTGTGTCGTGACACTTGCGTCTGGTGTAGACACGTTGTTTTGGTAGTTTGTGAAGTAGATTCACCGTCTGGTTTAAGTTAACCTGGCACTTGCAGTCCTTTTACAAACTCGTCCATTCTTTGTGTAGAATCATGCATCATTCATTTATTTCATTTATTCATTCATTCACTATTTTTACTCAGCGGCTCCCTGCAATACTCAATTCTGATTCTTCAATCGTGCCATCTAGTGGTCTGTTATTCTACAACAGCAACCGCTACGACTGATAACAGACCGCTCGAGCAGGTACTGCGAGTCATCTTGAGGAAATAAAATATGTTTTAAATATGTGTTTAATTATTTACTTATGTGGAAAATAGCCAGATAATAAGCAGGATGATTTTGCAGTAGGGTCTTGTATCACCCTGAAGGGGTTTAATCTGCTGACTGTGCACTATCCCTTAGCCTTGCCATGCCCCCCTTAATAGGGAAAACTTTGCAGAAAAAAACCCCTGAAACTACCTTTAACATGTTCTGTTCTGTTCTGTTCTGTTCCATTCTGTTCAGTGCGTAATATGGACATAGCAAAGGATGAGCAATGGAAGTCTTATCACCACCCAGAGTGTTTTCTAATCTTCACCCCTGTGTATAAAGAACCTCTGCTAAAAACGAAAAGCTATATTTTTCATTGCTTTAATCTTACCTGCTTCACGCTCGCAATCAATCCCATTATCTACATATTGCATCCATAATAGGCAACATCTCCTGATTGATCCACAAGGCATGACAGAATATCAACACACCTTCAGACGTCACCGTTCCGTTTTCAACATTTGCAGCCCTGTTGCATCAGAAAGTGAAATTACAGCTAGAAATAATGCATCCTCATTTAATGCTTTCAGCCCTTATCACATCAAAACAATGCTAAGAAGATAATGATGAATATGCTGTATACTTCTATCAGCTCGTGGGCTCTCGTGGCCTTATGAATACAGCTCTTATGCCGGCGAGCGGCTGCACTGATAAGGTGATCTATCAAAGTGATGTATGAAATGTCAGGGATGCTGGGAGGCAGCGTGAGATCTCTGTTTTCTGAGGTTCTGAGGAGCTCTGCAGGGTGTGATGCGTTATGATTTGAGGGGGTACTCGTAATGCATCTCTATCCACAGCTCCCTGGAGATGTGTGTGTGTGTGTGTGTGTGTGTCCTTGTCTATCTGAACTCCCTGGAGAAGTAGTATGTTAGCTCATACTAAGAGTGTGTGTATTAGTCAGATTGTGAAAGGCTTTCTGCCTCAGCGACCGTCAACACTGGTAAACATCTAGAAAGATGTGATGAGGGAAAAAATAATAAAAAATGCTGCATTGGCCATATGAAATGTATAACGAATGCATCACTTTGTGACGCATTACAGCCTCTCGTACACAAAATATAAAACAAGATGCTGTCACCCCAATTAAAATGTTTCTTAAGGGTCTATGCGATCTGTAAGCTTTAAACATGCCTGTGTGTGTTGGCTTGACATGTGATAATGAATATGTTTAAGCGGTGTTTAGTAAACTGTTTGTTTCTGCTCTCCAGCTCCATATGTTTGCCTCAGGTCCCCACAGATTTCCTCTGATGTCATCTGTCCATGTGTTAAATGGCATCCCGGGAATTTCTCACCTCTGTTAGTAATAATTATCCTGGGGTCCCGTGCGAGGTTGGGGGGATGTCATTGCAACATTCCCTTAATGTGAACCAGATTTGGTTCCACGCTCTCTCTGTACGTGATCTGGACATTTTTTTTAAGCTGTGAGCGTTCGCCTCTGCTGGTGCTGTCAGACTCCCCCACCCCTCCTCTGTCCGTCTGCACCTGGTACCTGATGGTATCAGAGCTTCCCACTCCATATTTCAGCCAATCACAGTGCAAGGAGTGGTATCCCTCCTGTGTTTGCAGTACACAGTATTTGGCCTTGCCAAGTTTACCTGATAGTTACCTGATACTGAACTGGGGTTAGACATCAAGAGCAAATAAATCTTGTGTAATAATTTTGTTCTGTGCCTTGATCCGATTGGTGGTTAATGTCTTGACGTCGACTGAAATGACGTTCGTAACCTATTTTACTTCTGAAATAGAATATTTAATAACAAAAACTTGAATTTATTTATCAGGAAGGGATTGAGGCTGAGCAATTTATTGTATTTTTATTTGGAATGGCTTGCAACAATGTGCATTATAAGACCAGAAAATTCAGGAAAACCATAGTAAATAAGTTTAATTTAGATTTTAAGGGGAATCTTGTGTTTTTAGTCACTTTTAGTGGAACTGATTTCACCCAGCAGATGCTACAGCATTCAGGTGTTAATGTGTTTTATTTTTTTTGTCCGTTGTGTGCGTTAGCTGTGCTGGCAATGATGCTCTCTGTCCAAACTGGCAGATTAAAGTCCACCCGTCCTGATTCAGGTGTTTGCAGTCAAAACAAACGCTGACCTTGCCATGTTCACCTGTGCGCTGTGTTTACCTGGTTACAACATTGACAAGAAGTGATGACTGAACTCGAGTCCAAACATCGTAACTTTCCTATTTGTTGCAAATAGGAACGTTTTTCCCTGATAGTTGCTCTTCACATGAAGTGCACGTTCACCTACTGCATTTGATTTGTATTTATTGTCATTAGTTTTGGAAACACTTTCAATTATGAATAGCACATTTTTCAGCATTTATTAATCAAGGTTAATTTCTACATATTCATTTTAACATTTCAAGTTGTATGAATTAACATTATTGAATGTTTAATGAACAAACACAAATGAACAATCAGTAGTATTTTTTTGTAAAAAGTGAACTAAGATTAATACATTTTGTAAACAATGTTGTTTATTGTTTGTTCGTCATACCTACTTCATTAAACAATGTTAAGAAATGTAATAGTAAAGTATTATCTTAATTGAATTGTCTTTCGTTATTCTTTAGCTCAGCTAGATGTTTTTTTCTTAAAAACTCCCAGGGTACACTTAACATTTTTGGCACACTTTTCATAATGTGTTTAGAAACGTTGTTAGACCTTTCTGTTCTCACAAAGCTTCCACAGTTCTTCTGCAGCTCCCAGCTTCCCCGAACAAATCCACAACACTTTTTCAATGTCCTTTAATGTTCCCGGCCTCCCTTAACACTTAAATAACATAATCACAGTGCTTTCACAACATTTTCTCTGCTCTTACAGAGTACGGCAGCTGCCGCTCGACTTCCCGTCCAACTACAGCAGGTGCTGCAGGCTCACAGGAATTCCGCTACGCGTCTCATAAATAACACCTGACAAAAGACAGAGAGAGAGAGAGAGAGGAGACATGGTACCTTTGATGAGTTAGACTGAAAGACTTCATCAGACATGGATTGTGAATTACTTTGCTTTTAAAATACAGGGCAAAGAAACAGGCGGAGGAAAGGAAAGAGACTGTTAAAAATGCACCAAAAGGAATGATGCATGAGGGTGTGTCAGCATAGAGAGGGGGTGGAAGTCAGTGCAGGACATTGGCTCCATCCAAAACCAGCTGTCCAGTTACTTCACTGTTCGCCTTTGTGTGAATGCACCTTCTAAGTAAACTGCTTTTACAAAATCTTCCAAGTCATAGCATCATGTCAAATGATAGAGATAGAGAAAACCAAGCACTACTTATTTCTCAGAAGAAATTTAATCGGAGGTTTATTTTTGCTTCTTTCACATGATTGTGGGATTTCATAGGCAATGAAGGACATATTTAGACTGCATACAACAATTGAAAAAAACATTGTCTGCCAATTTTGTATTTTATCATTTGTCCATTTTTCTCGCTCCCTTAAATCGAGCTTTTAAGCTTGGTATTAACTGAAAACGTGGAGGTCACAAAAAGGATTTTTTTTTTTTTTTTTTTTAAATAAAAGGCAAATGGATGTGTTTGGTTAATGGATGCAGATGAGAACATGAAAGAGTGCTTGTGAATTCAAATCAAAAAGCGGGGAGGGCATTGTTCTGTTCTCTGGGAGTTTATAATTCCATAAAAGAAAACCAGGCGACTGTGTTAATTTCGCTGTTAAAAGCCGTTAACGTCGTCGTCGGGAATGACATTGAATGAGTGTCTCAAAAAGTGGCGGGATAATAATTAAGAAGTGCACATTAATCAGGTTAGATTGGGCATGAATAGACGTGTAAAGTGATTAATTGAATCATTACTGTGGTCCCCTACCCCTGTTTTGCTTTTTTTCAGAGGTTATTTACAAAAGGCTGAAGTTACTGATGCTTGGACATGGCATATTTTTTGCTAAATGAATCATTTCATCAATCTGTCTGTAATCTTGTCCTTCGCTGATGGTACCAGCTGGTATCACACTCTGATGGGAATTTTAATTTCTGTTTGAACATGAAAGCTAGTGATAGTGATTGTTTTTCCAATAGAAAGAAGAATCACCCGTGCACATAGACCTGAGAACAATGCTAAACACTGCTATTTTGTGAAATCCATTTGGGGATCCAGGAGGGATGGGCAGTAAAAAAAAAAAAAAAAAGTTTCAGCCTTTGGAAGATTTTCAAGATATACAAATGTTCAAAAGTTTTGGCTCTTGATTTTTTTTAAATGTCTGGAAGTAATGTAAAAAAGTATTTTATGCTCACCAAAGCTGAATTTATTTGTTTAAAAATACAGTAAAAACAATTACAATTTAAAATAATTAAATATTTGTAAATAAGGCAAAACTGAATTTTCAGCATCATTACTCCAGTCTTCAGTCACATGATCTTTCAGAAATCATTTTAAAATGCTGATTTGGAGCTCAATAAGCATTTATTTTGATCAGTATTGAAAAATGTTGTGCTCCTTAATATTTTTGTGGAAACTGTGATGCGTTTTATTCAGGATTCTTGAATAGAACAAATGAACAGCATTTGAAATACAGATATTTTTTAACAATGTAAAATTCTTTACTGTGCACTTTAAATGAATTTATTGCATCCTTGCTGAATAAAAGTTTTTTGTTAGGAAAATCATACTGAACCAAAACTTTTGGACTCTAGTGCATCTTGATATTTATGTATTCAGTCTGAAATGACTTAAAATGTTGATTTTTGTGCCACAATTCATGTTTTCAAAAAAGTTTATAAACTTATTTACTTTTACATTTTATTTTATAGAAAGTGATCTGCATTTTAATGCGGATACATCAGCATTTTAATAAGATTTAAATCTGGGACGCTATTTAAAGAGACTTGTTAGCTAAAATAATGTTTCATATATTTTAAATATATGTTGAATGGCCCGGCTCTAGGACCCAAACATACCCTGAACGATGAGTCTGTGCCTACTTTCAGTGACCCCCATCCAGGCCAATGCAAACAAAACCAGGAAGAGACAAAGACAGATTACTTACCCAGGATGCACAGTCCCAAGGCCCTGCCCCCTCACACACAAACACGCACACATACACACACACAAAAACAAAGCAACAAAAAACTAAACAAAACAAACAAGGAAGTGCATGTAACTTTAGGATAAGTGTGTGATTGTTGCTGACATGACAATAGAATCAGACTTTTAACACTGCAGAGTTAAATTATGATTACAATATTAATAGAATCAGACGGTCTCTCTCACAAAGTGTCCCGTCACACACTGGATCTCTGTTTCATCCAATTCCTCTCACTAATACCAAAGTCTTGCAACACTGCTTTGGAGGCAACACTGTGTGCATGCCAACGAGCCTCTGTCTTCCTTTGTGCTGTTTTCACTGACTGGCCTTATTCACGCGCTGGGATAAATAAGCCTCATTCATGACCGCTGAAAGCCTGAGTCTGCCCTCGCTGGCACAGACGGCCCCTCTGCATGTTCCTGCCTGGCATCCGCTCTCCTGAGAGGGCACTGCCAGCCCGCCTCACCGCCCTGCCATTCTGATTGTGCTATACGACTATCAGTAAGCAAGTAATCAAGCTTTTATGGAGTCATCAATGCTCACCTCAACTCATTTAAAAAAATATAGTTCTAGAAATATAATTGTAATGTAAGCTATTAAAGGGACTGTTCACCCAAAAATGAAAATTCTGTCATTTACTCACCCTCATGTCGTTTCCAAATCTATATGCACAAACGATGATGTTTTTCAACTGTTTTTTCCATATAATAAAAGTCAATGGGGTCCAACAAACTAAATATTATTAAAAAATATATATATATATTTCAATATATATTAACATGCTCCATAGAAGAAAGAACGTATTGAAGTAGGTCTGCTGGTCTCTTTTCTTAAATATTGCTTCTTACATTTTCTGTTTAGTCTGTATTCCAAGTTGCTGTTATATAATATACAAAGAAATTAATTTGTAATTGTTTGTAACTTAAATGGCCACTCAGACCATGTTCAAATTTACCAGCTGGTGGTTTTAATTCAATGACTGTCGTGTCACAGAAATCTGTACTCATTCAGTAATTACCTTGCTTGTATGATGTAAATTCCCAGTTCATATGCAGTTATATACAGGTATACATGCTTGAAATATATATATATCAATATATAGCATCATGTATTAATATCACAACATTATATCCCGCATCCAAGCATATATTATAACTGATCCTGTAAGATTAAAATTATGACACTAAGACTTAATTTGGTCACACTTTAGATTAGGGTCAGATTATCACTATTAACTAACTATTAACAACTTTTGCCTCAATGAACTCCTAATTACTGCTTATTAATAGTTAGTAAGGTATATTTTTAAATTTAGGTATTGGGTAGGATTAAGGGATGTAGAATATGGTCATGCAGAATAAGGCATTAATATGGGCTTTATAAATACTAATAAACAGCCAATATCCTAGTAATATGCATGCTAATAAGCAACTTTAATAGTGAGAATTGGACCCTAAACTATATTGTTACCCATAATTTAGTTCCAAGATCACATTGTATACAACATGCATTAATCACAGCCTTTGCACTAAAGCCTGTTGCCACCAATAAAGATCTATAACGATAACTATATTTGCGTCCACACCAGCGAATTATATTGTTCTGTTCATTCTAAGCGTGCTGCAGTTTTGTCGCCTGTCGCTTTAAATGCTCAAGTTCTTTAAAGCAGGATAGATTGTGATTGGCTGACAATGTTTTGATCTTTCATTATCAGAAAAAAAATCGTTCTGAGATTGATTCAAACAATATAATTTATCTGTGCTGTTATCGTAGTTTTCATCCTTGGTGTGAACAGGCCTTTAATCTATTGTAAGCAGTGCAACTATGAAATGAGCAACAGCAACAATTAACAATTTTGCACATTTAGAGATTTTAGGATGTTGATAACAGGAGCATATGTGAGGAAATGAGATTGAATATTATTGAGGGATGACAGAAGTGTTGCTGTCCAGATACGCGTCCAGGGTGTGAACGGTCTGTCTTCTCATTATGAATCAGCGGATCAGGTTTGTGTGAGAGGGGAGCTGCCAGCCGATGATTTCCCCAGCACATTGAAAAAAGCGTTGAAGTTTTTACATGGAGTGTGATAATGCACAGACACACCAAACAGACACAGAGAATGATATTACCAAGTTAAGCGCCGTCATTTTAATTTAGTTCTTAAATTCAACTCTTAAGACAGTTCATTTGTACAAAGACTTTGATTGGCGAACTGGTTCTTGTTAGGCTGAGACATCGTTGTTACCGGAAATAAGTTTACCCAGCGTAAGCCAATCCGGTAGCCAAAAACCCTGACGTGATAACATGCAAAGGTTTGGGACAACATGATGTTGAGTAAATGATGACAGAATCACTGTCTGCATTCTCATTGGTAGTTCTGCTCAGCTTTGTCTCATAGTTGCTCATGTTGCCATGACTTTGGGTCTCTTTGTCACTGATTTAGAAGACTTGTTTATATATTTCATTTGACAAGGAAGTCAGAGTCTTTCAGAGTTTGATGTGTGTTATGTGAAAAAAGGGAAAGAGAAACACTATTAAGCAATCATTTGACAGGTAGAGGACAGTAAGAAAGACACCAGAAGAAGAGGAGGAATGAAAAGAAGAGGGCAGCAGTAATGGTTGAGAATGGGAATGCACCCATGAGATAAGCGTGTGAGACTCACATGGTTGGGTTGTGTGTGTGTCTGTGTGTGGGTGGATGATTTGGTTTGTGCATGCATTCCTAACCTCCACCTGAATGCTGACCTTACTCTGAACTGGACGTGCATCTTCTTTTTTTCTCATCAAAAACCCTGTTTACCCTACACTCCCAACCCACTAAGCACATTTCTTCATAGCTATGAACATTTCTCCACATTTCTGGCTGAGATGCACTCGGAAAGGGTGATAAGATAAAAAATTCTGGCTCTGCTATGACAGCAGGAACAACAGGAAAAGTGCACGATGGAGGGCAGGTTTGTTTGAGACCGGATGCTGGAGAGAATTGCTGTTTTCTCTTCACCTCCACTTGTCATTTTTGTGGCATCGTTTCTTCTGAGGCTCCCATTTTCTGACCTTTTTCCACCCACATTTTCGGTCTAGTCATGACTCTATTTACCACCAAAGAGCACTGTCAGAAAGCACAACACAAGCGGAAAATTTAACTGTTGACAATTAAGTTTCACCAGCCTAAAAACCTGATACTTCTCGGATAATGAGAGCGATTAGGGATGCCGTTAGCTGAAGTCAAATCTCTGAAGAGTGGTAGAGGGGTCTGGGTTTGTGGTAAGTAGCCGAGGCAGACTATACTTACCCTTTAATTTAGCTTCTGTGCAGCCAATGTGCCCTCTGCCTGAGCTGTCATTTAGAGCTGAGCCCTCTCTCTTTCCTAATCGAATCAAAGCCTAATAAATCTATTAAATCAAGGAGAATCTCTTTAGCCCTACAGACGCTGGGGATGTCTAGACGTTTATGGCTAGTGTGCCATGCTGGACCTTTGGAATTCACAGCCATCCATTCTCGTCTCCTGCTAGATGTGAAGTTGCAAGCCGATTTGGGTCGTTTTGTGAGATGACATTGGCCGATAACTTAGCTTGATTGCTGATTAACAGAAGTGGTCATTGATTAGTGTCACATTATCTTTATTTTCTCATAATTGATTTCTTTTAATGCAAATTTGTGTTTATTTGAATTCATATATATATATACATATATTATAAATGATGATATATATTATATACATAGACATACATCTTCATATATGTATAGTGTATGTATATGTGTGTGTATTTTAATTTTTTTTTATGAAATGATAATGTTTTTAATAATATATGTATACATTTGACAGTTATTGACTTGCTGACGAGTTAACTGTTTATTTAATATGTTTTTGTTATGGCCCTCTCTCTGCATTTCAACCATGCACCAGGTTGTCCCATGGAGTCATGTAGCACTGAAGCATCCCATTTAGAGAGATTAACTTACAACAACACCATGTGTAATGATGATCTTGTGGCCTGGCTGGTTATTAATACGTAAATACGGCGGATTAGTCTGCTCGCAGGCTCACGCTTGGAGACCAGGATTACGGAAAAGTGCAGGAGTTTTGCTGCATGCCGCTCCCCTCATACACACGCACATGTGCACGCAAATACACAGACCACCTGAAGCACACAGAGAGAGGATGATTAGTTCATGGTTAATCTTTTCTATTGAGGTTGATCTCTGTATGTCTGACGCCACCCCTCCCCCAATTACACTCAAGTACGGCTCGCCAGATAACGTCCGGGTCAGACGCTCACATCCATAAACACGCTTTTATGCTAAGCCTTTACATCATGTCCACTGGACTTTTTTTTTTAGGCCCTGCATTACACATAGATTCATATACACTGAACAACAGCAGATGGAACGGAGGACACAGGAGGGAATCTGCATAAATTTGTCTTGCTTTGATAACTGTATGTTTGTTCGCATCAGCCATAGGCTTCCAAACTGGCTCACATCAAAAGCCACGTCTCTCCCGTCACATGGTCTGCACAGGAAACATGATAATAGCTCCAATCATGCTGATTCAATCAGGGCTTCTCCTCGAGCATTCTGGAGCTAAATAGTTCCTTGTTGACTACATACACTCACAACTCTGCAAAAACCACAGAAAACTAGAATCTGAAGGTCTAGACTAATGTACAAGAAACTTTAGGGGATTCAGTAAAATCGCTCTGTTTTTTTAGGTGTTCTTTTTAAAGACAACATGAAATCAATATTGTTTAAGTTGTCAAATAAATGCCTACGCTAACGGTCGTTTGATTGTGCACGATTCATCAGTGTGCATGTTATTCTGTAAAACAGTAAAATCAGTAATATTGTGACATTTTAAATGCATATTTAAACTTTTTTTTTTCTATTTTAACCCTTAAATGCAGGAATGTTTCACCAATCATTATTACATATTCGGGTCTTTAGCGACCCGCATATATATCTAACACGGATGGATCTCCACCTGTCGCGATAATATAAAACTCTCTTGATATTAGAGTAACAATTACTGAAGAATAAATTAAACCATATTTTGTTACCTTTTTAGGCTTGGAAGGGTTCAGTTTGGGCAGATGTTTTATACCATCAGCATCACGTGATGGCAAAGATGATTTTTCAGCAGCCGTTACTCTAGTCTTCAGTGATCCTTTAGAAATGTTAAAACCAATTGTGCTTAGTAATATTTTTGTGGAAACTGATACTTTTTTCCCAGGATTTTTAGATTAATAGAATGTTTATTTTGAAATAGACATTTTTGGTAGCAAATTCGGCTTCGGCAGTTCGGCTTAAACTTTCTTGTCTGTTTGTTTAAAATAAAAAAAAATAAAAAAGGCTAATATGTATTTTTCTATAATTTCAACCCATCTGACCAAATGATCCAGTCAAATCATGATTCATAAAATCCATTTATCCCACCTATACTGCATTACTTCCTATTTAACATTGTTTCACTTGGGAATAGGGCACATTATGTATGTTAAGCGCACTGCGAATGCCGTTGTTAAAGTGGGTATTCGTGTACAGTGCGTAATGGATAATGTACAGTTGGTCATTTTCACAAACTAGATACCCAATAGTGTATTCAGAACCCTTATGCAAAGCAGATTCGTTAATATAAGCTGAAATGATTTCATTATAAGAAAGAGATCACGGATTAAGAGAGACATAAAGCTAGAACAGCTATAGGAAATCGGTGTCCTGGGACAGTGGTCAATTATTTAGTTTAGCAGCCATTATACAAAAACATTTGACTGCAATTGACCTATCAGAATCAAGTATTTCAGGGAGCTATGTAATAATGAACAAAACTGCTTAATTGTCAACTAGTGAATTTTCAGTGTGGACCATTTCAGTCTTTTTTCATGGTAACCGACTCACAGGGTCCTTGCGTAACCCTGCCGTGGCTCCGCTGCCGTGGGTCGGCCTTGCGATTAGTGCGGCTCAATCCATCTACGTTATGGCTGAAATAGCTCCACATGAAGTAGTAAGCACAACCTCCTGACCCAAAAATGAGGGGCTTAAGAGACCAGCTGTGTGTGTGTGTGTGTGTGTTCGCCCAGGAGAAAGAGAGCGCATGTTTCAAAGGTTAAGCTTTTATGTGTGTGTGTGGGAGAGATTTGTAAGAGAGGAGAAGAACAGGTAAAAGTATAGCGATAAACCCTATTTATAAATCCCTCTTCCTTTAGCGTCTATCTCTCCTAATCTCTCTCTCTCCTGTCTTTCCTTCCTCTCGCTGTGCTTCCTTTCGCTGTTCCCTCATTCACGAGAGCACCTTCATAGATGTGCGTAGCTGCATTTGTGTACCTGAGTGGGGTTTTATCGCCTTTCTGTCGCCATCTCCGGGTTGTTATCATGCACGATTAATGAGGTCGTTGTATGAAATAACGCAGACTAACTGCTAACGCATTCATCCACCCTATCATCACAGGGTGTGTCATCCTGGGAGAGGACACAGGAAATGAAAGAGAGACGCTGCGCCAATTAAACAAACGCTCTTCAAACTGTGTGTGTGTGTGTTTCCATCTACTCAAAATGTACTCATCTCTTTTTTCATTCACACTCTCACTCGCACTCCCACACACTCAGGGCGGCATCATAGACAATCATCGTGTCTGAGGACATGGCACAGGAAATCAGGGTTGTCTTGGAAACGGGGCCTTATTGATTAAGTGGTCATCATCGCTCAGCACATGTGGCTCAGAGGTGGACAGGGTTTTCCAACTCTCTCTCCTCTTTTGTTCTGCGTTCATGTTTCTTTTCCATTGTCTTCCTCATCCAAATCCCCACCAGGTGTTTGTCACTCCCACACGGGTAGTTTTGATATTAATTTTTGTTTTGTTTTATGTTTTATGTTTTTGTCTTTATATGATTTTGTGTATCATAGCCATATAGTATTTATTGGATGCAATATGTTGGATATTATTGTGAACTGAAATAAAGAAAAACTCAACTGAAACTAAACTTAAAAACATGTTCATGCCTCAAGAACTAATAATAGAATCACCATGAGATTTAAATAGTTTAGATTTTTTTTGTTATAAAACTGTATAAAAAAACTAAATATTCTGACAAACTTAAAACTGAAACTAATTATATAGATTAAAAACATTTGACATTTATCTACAGTTTCAGTTTAGCTTTTTTGTTGTTTAGTTTCTATTCTGAAACTAGTTTCTATTCCAAATTTAGTTTGGTTTTTCATACTGTATTTCGCTTTATGATTGTTTCAGTTTATTTTACTTTTTTGCGAACAAACATAATCATAGATTGAAACTTGTGAAAAATGAAACTAAAGTGGACAAAAACTAAGCATTCAAACCTTGAGAATGACTCATATAAAGGTCACACTTTAGATTAGGGTCCAATTCTCACTATTAACTACAACGTTTGCCTCAATAAACTCATAATTACTGCTTATTAATAGTAAGGTAGTTGTTAAATTTATGTATTGGGTCTGATTAAGGGATGTAGAATATGGTTATTCAGAATAAGGCATTATTATTTGCTTTATAAGTACTAATAAACAGCCAATATCATAGTAAATCATGCTAATAAGCAACTAGTTAATAGTGAGAATTGGACCCTGAATTAAAGTGTTACCCATATGAGTGTAAAATGACAAACAGTGGTTTCTGTTTGTTTATGGTTTCAAAACTAGAGTTAGCGTCTCTGTCTCACACACACACACTCTCTTTTTGATGACATAATTCCACATGTCCTTTTTTGACATTAATCTCTCTTTTTGCAATTGTCATGTGCTTGTGTTCGCTCCCTCTGGCTCGCACTGATCCTGAGTTTGACTGTCATATGTCAGATGTTTTGATCTCTGTCGTGGAGCAGTGAAAGAATTTTGGCATGCTAGCATTGGGATTTACAATAGGAAATCAGGACAGAACCATGACCGTTTTTTGTCGTTGGCTGGCAGTGAGATATTTTGAGTTTAGACAGATTAAGTCAGGGTCCTGAGGTCATTTAGATCCTGAAAGAGCTTTTATGGTTTATATGAATCTAGCTTCAGGCCACATGTGTGTGTGCCTTGTGAAGACCAGCCAAGCTTAATAAACAAACAAACAAACAAACATGTCTTAATGAAAATCTGAGGTTTATGGAAAGGTTAGGGGATAGAAAATATCATTAGCTCAGTTAAAAAAAAGCAATAGAACAGTCTAAAACAATAGAAGTGGATTGAAAGCTTTGGGTGTAAGAAATTTAAAGGGACAGTTCACCCCACAATCATAATTCTGTCATCCTTTCAGGTGTGTATCGACATCTTTGAAGTCTGAATGTCATGTGTAGCTTTGACAGTTGCATATGTAACCTCACTGAACAGTCACTGTGTGTGTGTGTGTGTGTGTGTGTGTGTGTGTGTGTGTGTGTGTGTGTGTGTGTGTGTGTGTGTGTGTGTGTGTGTGTGTGTGTGTGCGTGTGTGTGTGTGTGTGTGTGTGTGTGTGTGTGTGTGTGTGTCTGGTTGTAATAGTCCATTATCTATCTCCTCTTCTGATGTTTCAAAGGACTTGAGACACTGAGGAATGTAAACTCAAGCAAAATAAACTGCTATTATCGAAAGTAGCCGGTGTGTTAGTAAATAGATGTGAGTAAAGAGATGCTGGAAGTCGCCAAGTCGCCGTTAGCAGTGTTCCTTTTTAAATACTATATCTAAATGCATCAGCTTGGAAATCACAGGCCTCACTGTCTGAACTCCCATTGGTAGTCGCCACATTTGCATAAAGTTGAACTTAAGCTCAACTTTGTTGCATCCTTCCTGTCACTCATGTCACCTCAAATCACTAACTCTCATGAAAAATGAATAACTGTCAGCTGCACAAGTGAGCTGCTCTTAAGAGAGTATGTGCCATGTAACATTTTTGCAGCACTTGCACAGATCAACCTTGAATAACTCAGTTATTGCAAAATAATCTGATAGAGCTTTTTGAAATACTTGAATTTTTCTAAAAATGCTTGGTTATCAGATTTAGATTGAGAGTGTGCAACCTTTTCCTGATTAATCTTGCTTCAAATTTAAGCTGCCGTTTAGTAGTAAATCGTGAGAGCGTTTGGGGAGTGAAAGTGCGCCACTCTTTTGAACGGCTGGGGAACATCACGTCATGGAAAACTCAAGAAAAAGCGTATCGGGTCGCGACGAGTTCAACAGGAAGTTGAGGTTTTTCCTGCCAAGGTCACGACCCAGGAAGTACATTACCTCTGATAAGAGCTGGTGGGAATTCGGCCATTGTGGCAGTGTCACGAGAAGAGAGGATGTGGATAGTATGAACTGCGTGTGTGTGAGAGGGACGGTGTGAAGGAAAGTTAAGCTAAATAAAGTCAGACATTGGATTCTCTGTTCTCTTCCTCTGTATCTGGTGCTCAGAAAAATAACACGTGTTCAGTGCTTGGAACAACATTTCATGCTAGTCTCAACCTGAGGCAAATTCTTTGCTTAGAAAACAGATAATGTGATTTTACAAGTTAGAATAGCATTTCTCTAATGAATGTGTGACACTTTACAGTATTGTTCAAAATTTGGGGGTCAGTACGTTTTTTAATGTAAGTCTCTTATGCTCACCAAGACTGCATTTATTAATCAAAAATATAGTAAAAACAGTAATATTGTGAAATAAATATTATTACAATTTAAAATCACTCCTATTTTGACTCCTATTCACTTCCAAGCTGAATTTTCAGCAGCCATTACTCCAGTGTCCAGTGTCACGTGATCCTTCAGAAATCATTCTAATTTGCTAAAGAAAGTTACTTATTACTATAGATGCTGAAAAGAGATTTTTTTTTTATGAATAGGAAGTTAATACTATTTATTTGAAATAGTAATGTAGCATTATAAATGTCTTTACTGTCACTTTTGAGCAATTTAATGTGTCCTTGCTGAAAAAAAAGTATAAATGTCTTCTTTTTTTTAAAGTAATTTTGAATGGTAGTGTATGCAACTATAGTATAATGCAGTTGTTTTTGTATGTATTGCAGTTGAGGCATATAGTATAGTATGAAGTATGATGAAAAATGGCTGGGACATTTGTAAGGTAATATGGATAGTTGGTAGGCTGCCGCTAATGTCTTTATCGTTCTATTATTATATGAAGTTTTAGACCTGTTTTATCATCCACTACGCAAGTCTGATCGCTTAAAAAAATGCAATAGAGCACTTTTCATCAAGCTGCAGGATTTGAGGTATTAATGATTGTGATAAAAAATCAGCTTATTATAAAAACAAAGATTTTAATGGTTTTTCTTTTCCTCGTTTTTTCCCCCTCCAGTCCAAAAAGACACGCGCATATGATTTTTATTCTTAAACAGTTTGTTTACCTGGAAAAAGACCTCAGTTTACATGACCTTACATGATTTGAAAGAACCCCTAAGTTTGAACAATAGTAATAGTAATGCTTAGCAAACACCACATCTCACAATGCTAAAAGCCTAAGATATCTTCTTGCATGAGATGCTCAGCCTAGTTACTAATATGGTAGCCTGACCTTGCTCTCTCTCTCTCTCTCTCTCTCTCTCTCTCTCTCTCTCTCTCTCTCTCTCTCTCTCTCTCTTACTTTGAAACTGAGACGTTGATGACTTTGGTGTGTTTTTCTTTCCTTGTCTCTCTGTTCTTTTTCTTGCTCCTTTCTTTTGCTCTCTTTTAGTTCTCTTTTCCACCCTTTTTTAATTTCTCCTGCTACATCAAAGCACAGGCTGGTGTGTAGGCGGTTAAATATGGGCCCAATGTCAACAAGCTCTCTACTTTTTTCACTTCTCCTTTTCTTTTTATTCCTCTTCCTAGACCTGGAGGATATGCCCTCCAGCACAAACACTATGCATTCTTCTCTTTTCCCAGTAAAACATCCCTTTCAGTCTTTTCACTTTGGGGAAATATGTCGTTTTCTTGTCACCATGTCATGGGAAATCGCAGCTGAAGGATTGACCGGGTTCATTAGCGCCAGTTGAACTCAAATTCAAACTCGCCGTTACGGGGACAAATCACTGAAACTTCTCATGATACCAACAGCTTAAGATGATGTACAGGCTGTCTCTGAAAACATACCCATTCTGCCTAGATAGGCAGCGCAGCAGGTTTTGAGACAAAGCCATAATTAGAAGTCAGGGGGATTTACGGGTACTGACTCATTATAAATCATCTAGTAGCACCAGATATTCCTGCAAGCTCAGAAACATCACAGTTTTTCTTTATCGTGGATTCTGTGCTGACTTAATAAAGCTGTCTGGAGATATAAGAGGAGGATGAGATCCAGACGCAGGGAGGATTGAGGAGAGGTCTGGAGCACACCTGGTTTACACACACATACTGTAGCGCTCTAGTGTGTGTTCTGATAACTTCCATCCGTTCAGTTTCTGTTTGATTTCGTTTTAAGTAAGGAAAAGACGTTGTTAAAGATAGAAAAAGGAAGGGGGAAGGACTTTAAAATGGCACAGGAAAATGCGTCAAAGCAACAGTTCTAGTATGACGTGGCCCTGGCAGTGGAGACTCATTGGGGAACAGATTCAGCTGAATGAACAGATCACACACACGCAAGAACACACACACCTGTCGAGTTAATGCTGTCCAGAACGTGGTTTTGACGTGGTCTAAACTTCTGTTTTTGTGTTTGGTACATGTTTGAGTCTATACAGTGGCCTCAATAGTTTTTACCTGCATTTAAAAATTTATGAATTTCATCGGATTTCGTAACAAATATTTAACCTAAGTGGGTTGTGCAAATAAGTAATGCTAGAACTTTCATGAGAAGTAACTTCACTTCTCTAAACCACTTTTAACCAGCTGGTGTTTTCTAGTGATCTCGAGTTCGCCTCAAGTTAACTCAGGTATCTTAACGGAATAAACATTTTGTTAAGTTCAGTGAATCATTCAGTATGTTCCACTAAAGTGCACTTGAGTTGTTATTTCATTCAAATACATGCTGTTTTGATGTTTTCTTTGTAATGCAATGACATTCATATATTTGAAAGTGTGGCATTGCACCATGTTTTGAGTTTTTTTGTCTTACCTAGCCGTAATAAGCGACAGGCAACAGAACAATTTGTCAGTAGCCTCGCCCACTCCACATGTCCGCTCTAACTCTACATTAAACATAAAATATTTTCGAATTAGCTGTTATTGTCACATCGATCGAGTAGCAGTTTCACATTCAGCGTGGACAGAGAAATGTGTTGCATCGCTCCTGTATAGATGGAAGTGTTTGGGGCCACTAATATGTTTATGGGAAAATCAGAGAGAAATACTGTGTTAACTGAATGCCTGGGTTGATTATGCTCACTTTGTGTCTAAAAAGAGAATTAGGGGTCAAAAGAGGGTGCCAGGAGGGGCAACTTTTCCACCAAACCTTGTGCAGTAGAGCATTTAAGCCTTGTCGTAAAGCTCTCTCTCTCTCTTTCTCTCTCTCACACACACACACACTCGTTATGGCTTAAAGCACATGCTTATAATGCCGGCCTATAGTCCAGAGATCATGTCTTAGAGTAATAATCATTACACTCACAGACTGTGCCTGATTGTTGCTGCAAACCCACAGGTGAGTGTGTGTATGTGTGTGTGGGGGGGGACGGGGACGGCAATCAGATGATTGTAATCTCTAATCTCTGTTGTTTATCTGACGTGCTGTTTGTTTGTCTCAGATTAAGAGGATGTTTAAAGCTCCGGTGTTTTTGGGTACTATTATTCCACTCTAATTGTGTGAGAGAGTGAAAGCATTAACGAATGTGATCGTTTGAGAGAGCGATTAGCCTATTTGACCACTGGTTGTTGTGCATGTGGTGTCATTAGTGTGTGGGTGTGTGTGTGGAGGCGTGCGATGAAGATCAGCAGATGATCGTGTATTTTCGTACACTCTGTGGTCTCTTTGCTACACCGATAACGAAGACTATCATGCAGATCAACAATGTCTTGAATGAACAAAGACCATTCTGCATGTTTTCCTCTTGCTTTTGTGCACATCTGCATGTGTTAATGCGTGTGTATGTGAATGTTTTGTATTTGGTTATTTGGTCTGGCAGGTAAATGTCACGCATGGGAGTGTTGCCTAGCTACAAAAATCAAATGCCATTAGCCCAATGAGAGTAAGAGTGTGCTTCACATTCCTGACAAATAACATGTCCACAACACCACGCCACTCATCTGCATATACACACGCTTCCTGTTTCCTTTTCATTTCATCAAATAATTAAAAAGCAAACTATGCGTCTCTTTGAACTCTTTATTGATGATGTTCCGGGTGCTGATGAAGAACTCATGCTTTGTTACACGTTTCTGACTCTGACTCTGTCTTTTAGACAGTGTTTATAGATTTGTGCTGCATTCACGTCTCATTGGAATTACTGTAATTATGAAATGATGACTTAGAGAATTTTCTCTAAGCTGTTCACATCCTTAAAATCATTTCTTTATTTTTGGTTGCAGTTTTCACAACACTAAAATGAATTGTTGTTGGTCTCTTAATCACAATATTAATGCACCTTTATAAAGTTATTGAGGAACTAGGCTAAGTGTTAATTAACAGAACAGAATTTTTGCATTAATTTACTCTGCTTTCCCATTGATTTCTATGTAAGCATGTGCCGGAAGTCTTTGACCCTTTTTGCGTAAAAAAGAAGCTCAACTTTTTTTAAAAACTTGTCTCTAGACCTTGCATTTTTTCTCATCATATATGATATATGATTTGTAGAAGTTGCTGATGACAGTCACAGTCACAACGGTCAAGTGAGTTTCTGTAAATTTCAACTTTTAATTACGAATTTCGCCAAAAGACGTGAACGAGTTTTACAGCTTGAAAAACTCCAGCAAAATGTATCACCATTATCGCCTTGAGTTCCTGTTTTCTAAATATAAAGCAGTGATTGTCTATAGTTTAGGTATTTAACTAGAAGATCAGAGAAGACACAATATTTAGAGTTATTGTGAGCATTTTCGCTCCGCCAACAAAAATATTTCAGAACGAATTCAAAACGAGATTAACAGTTTTGTATTGCTGACAAATCCTGCGAACAGTGAAACGTGCTGTTATACTAAATATCATCACTTTTGGATCACCTCTCAGCCAATCAGATTAGAGGACCGAAACTAAGTGTTGTATAATAGAAAACAAGACTAAAAAGGGTTTGCAGATGTTTCTGTTTGTTTTATCTTTAAACTGTGCCAACAAAACCAAAACTGCCTTTGGGTCTGCTTCAAAGCGTACAGTCCTCTCCTTTCCTTTCCTCTCTTTTGCTTTTCCCCCTTAAGTTGCACTTAAGTGGGAATCAGGGACAAACCATCGTCTATCACTAAACACACACACGTCTCTGCAACAGCATTGCGTCACACCCTCCCATTGTGTTTATTAAAAGCTGCATATGTGAGTTTCCTGAAGTGTCAAAGGATTCGCAAAGTTTAAAGGACAAACGCTCACAAATGTTTAACTTGTCTTAAAAATGTATTACACTATCTTTTTAAAGTGCCTTGTGTGCATGTGTGTTTGTGTGTGTTGGGAACTATCACAGGAAAGGTTGTGTTCGGGGTCACATTGACTAATAGAATTAGGTCAGTGGCAGTGTGGATAGTTCAATACAAATGCTCCTATCAAATGCTCTTATATTTCTATAGAACAACATTTAAGCTCTGTGTCGTATTAAAGCAAATAATGAACGTTTTGTGTGTGTGCACTTGTCTAGGTCAGAGATCCCATTAATAAAGGTGAGAGGAAATTAGAGATCTGTGTTGTTTTACATTGAGCGATTTGTCAGTGTGCACATTGATTTCTGTCAGTGTACATCTTTCTCTTTCTCTCTGACACACACGCGCACACAAGTCACAGACAAAGAGAAGCTTCAGTATGTCAATATATCTGTCCCTGGTGACATCATCTATCTGTCCGGTCAGCCATTTGATCTCTTTTACCGTAAAAGACCCTTTACTTTCTTTGTACACATTCCTGATCTTATTATTCACTGCTCATCGCCGGTCCAAGCTATTCCAAAGAGAAAAATGTTTGTGTTTATAATCTTTCATGCATATTGCTCCGCCCCCAACCACCTGGCTTCATCCAATCCAATCTATAGCTGATGGAATAAAGCCAGGCCCGCACCACATATTTTTCTTGTTGAATATCATGTTTCGAAATACAGTACAGTATGTCACATTAGTGAAATAAAATGGTTTGAGGATGTTTTTCCATGTTGACTGTAAATAGTGCTCTGTGTGTGTATCTGCAGGGAAGCCGTTAAAATCTTGTGATCGGCGATCAAAGTAAAAACAGGACAACTGATCCTTGTCACTTCTTGTAATTAGTGACTACACCGCCATCCAGGCACTTTTTTTCTCTTTTCCCTGTGAGTCTCAGCACACACACTCACACGCTCTCATGGCTGGTTAGGTTAGATATATCCCGGCTGCCCGTGATTGTGTAAGTGATTGCTGTCCTGCCTGTTTAGTAGTGTGTAATGGAGCAGCACTGGATGGATCAGTGAGCTCCAGGAGACGGGGCCTCAACCCCACCTCACTGCCCGGGAACAAGACACCCTTCTGGGGCTCGGCCAGACAATAGCAGAGCTTAAAGAATCTTTTAGATTACATTTGTAATGAAGGGTTTTTTGTTGGTCACTTTTGATCAATTTAATGCATTCTTGCTGAATAAAAGTATTAATTTCTTAGTTAGTCTTCTCAGGAGTGTAAATTTAATAGTATTGAGATTGATCTATTAAGATCTGATTTGGGCTGTTGATGATAAAGTTCATCTTCAAATAATTACCCTCGGCCAATGACTGTGTCCAAAATTGTTCCTTGCCAACAGATAACTTATTTTGAATAAATGTTGTGCTAATTTCACTTCATTATTTTCTGTCTCGCTTGCATTGTATTACGTTTATTTCGGCATTAGGCCTATATGAAAACACATATCTGTCGAGATTGAGTTGCAAGGGTTTGTGAAGCAAACTGAGAGTTAAATTTGCAGATCTGTGCTTTTTCTGAGTGTGACGTGGGAGAGTTTCTCGGGTTGTTTTGTTGACTCATCCCTCTGCCTCCAGTGAGTGTTGTGAATATGTGTGTGTGTACGCCTGTGGCATCTCTTCACCTCTGAAAGTGTCAGGCTGTCTGAATGATCAGCTTTATGAGACCTGACCTTTAAATACAAGCGTCTGAGCTGCCCCCTCTCTCTCAGTCTTCTTTTCTTTGACCATGTGTGACAGGATCTGCCTCGGGCAAACTCTCCGTCCAGATGAATATGGACTTTGACAGCGATGCGTTGTCTTTTCAAGTCGTTAACAGTTTTTTCTTAACCGCTGTATCTACTCACAGCCCAATCTCTCGCAGATCAAATGCCGCTGAATAATGTCATTTTGAATATTTTAGGTCGGAAAAAGAGGGACCGTTTATCTGTTCCCCCTCCCCCATCCCCAGCGCCCCATTAACAAGAATAGTCATCCTTGCTGCAGACTTCACCTGTTCCCACAATCCAACAGCTGAGACTGTGACTGGGCCTCCTGTCTGTCTGGACCACAGACCAGTTTAATCCGGTTTAAGGTGTTTTCAGCCTAGATGTGCTGCATTAGAATCAGCAATTGAGAGAGAAAAGCACCAGCCAATCAAAATGCTGTATTTGACTGATGTCATCATTATTATAATTTGTGCTGTAGCCTATCACAACAGTGTTGTTATCGTTAACTAAAACTAAAACCACTAAAAATAGTTTTTCGGTCATTGAAATAAAGCTGAAACAAAATTAAATATAAATATTAAACTTAAAAAATGTAAATGAATATTGGAAATGTTAACTTGGCAACTAACGGAAATGAGTTTAAATTGAAGTACTAAAATGATTACATTTAAAACTAAAATAACATTTTAGATAGCCTAAATATAATAAAAAAAATGATAAATGACAAAAGCACAGAATAAACTTACAAAAATTTAACTAAAATTAAAATGAAAACCAAAAATATAAAATAAAAGCTGATTTAAAATATTTAAAATAAATATGTGAAATGAAACTGCATCATGGCTGGAAACAAACAGCTCGGCCAAACAGTATCCAGGATCAGAACTTTATCTTTTAAAATATTTTTTTAACATGATTATGTTGTAAAATATTCTGTCCTTTTGTCTGACTAAACTTATGTGCTGTCTGGGAAATGCCCTGCATACACACACACACACAGACACACACACACACACACACACACACACACACACACACACACACACACACACACACACACACACACACACACACACACACACAGTCTGACTCAGACACGATTAGTCATTTTAAGAGCATCTGAATATATTCTCTCTCTCTCTCTCTCTCTCTCTCTCTCTCTCTCTCTCTCTCTCTCTGTCTCTCTCTCTGTGTTGGTTTGGATGTGTGCATAAATAAGTGTATCTATATGTTCTGTTCAGTTTGGTTGGGTTAGTCAGTCAGGCAGACTGTTCAGTGTTTCGTCTAGACACCACTGCCTCATTCACTTGTTTTTTTATTGATTATTTCATAGATTAAAACTTTTTGACAGTGTTTGTGTCCAAGAGAGTGAGCAGACACAATTACATCTCTGGAAAAAACACCAAACAGGGAAACTTGTACACAGAGGAACATTTTATAGCTCAGGAGGTTTATGTATTCGCAGTTATGTTTCATTGAAATATCAACTTAGTTTCTGAGTTTTCTCCCCCTAAAATTCTAATTCTTAAGATAAATAAATTTTTTTAAGTATTGTGACTGAGAATTGGATGAGAAATGTTTAGATTGAAATCTATAGGCCTATAACATTTGGTTGAAAATGTTGGCAAATCAAAGCACAGTAAGAGAAAGGCATGAAAGTCAAATTCTCAGGAGAAGAATAAGTTTCCATTAGCTTTCTATTGAATCTCACCGCTAAACAGTAAAGACACTTAAAGCTTATCATTTGTGACTTATCTTTAGTAGTGTCTTTAACCATATTTAAACCATTTAAATCACATTTTACCATTTAAATCCATTTCACAGAATTCTTCACACTTTCCCCCCAAAACAAATGCAGAAAATGCCTGTGGATTGATGACTGAAAGAATAAATATATATTTAACGTATATATCTCATCTGTTGCACATGAGTGGGTGAGAGAGAAATCCCCATTTCCTGTTGACACAGGTGTGTGGTAATGTCTCTGTGTTCTCATACAACAGTTTGGTGCTTTCTTGTGTTAATTTTGGTAGGGTTACCTTGGCGATGGGACTTTCCCACCCTAAACAAAGTGTTATGTTAGCGTCTAAATCCAGCACGCTGACCATGGGCGGCACTGAACCTCTGTCTGATCTGCTTATGAAGACGAGTGTGAGGATAGAGGGAGGCGGATCTGATGGAGGGACGAGTGGGAGGAGAGAGAGAGAGAGAAGGTTGTGAAAATATACGAAGGAAGGTTTAGGTTAGTGAACCATATCTGCAGGTACAAGACTGACTGACTACCCAGCAGGCACAACAGATGTTTCCTCTTTATATCTACAGACCGGTGAAGCACAAACACACACACGAACAGACACAAAGTCTAGCACTGCACAGACACAGACACAGAGCAGGCTCTGATAATGCACAAGTGCCACAACATACCGCCCATGCTTTCACTAACAGGTAATGCACTGCCATGAAACTCACACTTACCGGTATAACTTTCTCTCGGACACTAAGTTTAGAGTTTAAATTAGTCCACCACATGTATTATGCCTGTGAATGGAGTCGGGTCTTACCTCAAACGTAAACATGCTAAAGTAAGAGCTGACGAACTGAAGCTGTGTGGTCTGTTATCATAGTGCAGGTATGACCACGCTCTCTGACCTTATTTAGAAGAACCCAGTTGCGCTGAGCAAGATTAGCTCAAAATACACTCACATACTCTCATGTGAAGGCCAGACACACCTCATGAATTCTCAAAGTCGCCCTTGCTCAAGCACACACACACTATCATGCATGTATTCCTCGCTATGCATTCCTTCTCTCAGCACATCAATGTTAACACTTTTATCACTCATGTGAACCTGCAGTCAAGCGAAGTGTACATTAGCAATGTGTTTGTGTTTGACATACTCTTCTTCGATGAATATAGACAGCCTGCTGAGGCTAATTAGCTTTTTAGCATTGGCTGGATAATGATGCACTTGTGAAGTGACGCTCTTAGCAGGACAAGTGGCGCCACCACCATTCATGACATGTGTGTACTGACTCCCAGAGGGCAGGAAGTGGGAAGGAAAGAATGAGAAAGCAAGGAGAATGAGATGTAGGAGTGTGAATATTATGTATTTTCAGTTAAGTTGCAATGCATCTGTAGCCTAGGTTTGTGCCTTGGTGCTCTTGCAGGAAACAGGTTTAAATATATACCACTTTGACTTGATCTTCTTTCCATAGGCACCCTATTGGTCACTGCTTGTAGTCAGTATTGGAGATTTAATTTTAGACTTTTGTTTCAACCTGTTTTTGGTTTTTGATGACTTTTTCTGTCTTGAAGTTCTAACTTGAAGGATGGTTTAAGTACACATAAGAGCACATATACCACATAAACATAAGATAGACATAAATAGTCTTGTAACTTAGTGTATTTATTATATATTATTGATTTATTATATATTTATAATATATAAAAAAAATCAATAAAATATTATTATAATATTAAAATATTTTCTAAATATCAATTTTTATATTTTAGAGTGCAACTATAATTTGCAACAGTAATATATTTCTGACAAATATTTGACTGACCAAAAAATAAGTATTTTAGTCTGTAACTCCTTGAACTCTACTTTCCACTTTTTTGTTTTTCGTTTCAGAAAGCAAACAATTTTTCATATTTTTCCATACTAAATTAAGAAGTTGATCCTTCACATTACTGATTTTAATTTATTTATAGCCAAAATATTAGTAATTTTTCTTACATTTTTATTTTGAGATATTTTAGAAATGTATCAGGCTGTGACATGAAATTAATTATCAGTTTATTGATCTCAGCCAGAATTTTTATATCGGTGCATCCATATTTTTCCCATCTCTCTTCCTCTCTGACATCAGGAACGGAGACGCACATCACATGAATTCTAAATGCTTTACAAATGGGGCCATGCTGTGTTCCATCTGCTTCTGTTGCCTCGATGACATCTCCTAGGGAACAGGTCGCCCCCTACAGCCCAGAGCAGAGTGTGCAGCCCAAAGCCCAGCCTCTGAAAACAGAGAACAGAAACATAATGATACAGGCCGCATGTGGAATCCGAGTCTTTCTCTGGAGTGGGTTTGCACACTCCCCAGACGCACAGAGATGTGTGCGGTGACAGGCTTTTGTTTGATGTAATGGCTCTGTCTTGTTGTGGTTAAAGTGTGTGCGAGAGAAAAGAATGCTGGGTGGGGATGTGGTTTGAAGCCTGTGAAACACTGTGTGTGTTTGCCAGTGAAAAAAAAAAAAGAGTTTGTGTGTAATAAAGGATTGTCATTCAGTCAGAACATGCATGGTCCAGAAGGGTTTACTGCACTTTTCTAGTTCTGCTTTGTTATTTTTCAGTTTTCAAAAAGAAAAACAGAAAAGTGTGTGTTTGCGTGTATTGAAGCTTTGGTTTGTATATAGGTCAGTTGTAGCGCAGGGTTTGTCTTCATTCCTCCAACGCTGCTGTATGGACACATTCTTCACACTATGACAAATCCAGATATGCGTTGTACAGTTATTAGAGCTGCTTTACAAATGTTACAGTTAATGACAGGAACATCCATCAGGATCCATTCACTCAGCAAGTTTGATTTCCCATCATCCTCTTCACAGGTACTCGTATTACAAAATGGCTTGTACTGGGCTAACTAGATTTTCGCAATGGGGTTCTTAAAGAGTTCTGAGTGGTTGCTAAGGTGTTGCTATGCGCAGTCGCAGTGAGGTTTCTAAAGTTTTTCAGTGTGGATTCTTGGGTGCTCTAGGTGTTTGCTATGGGGTTGCTATGCATTTACTAGTGTGTTTTGGTGGGTGCTAAGATGTTACTATGCAGTTAAGACGCCTATGTAGTTGATAGAGTCTACTCAGTGGGTGCTCAGGGCAGGCATTGCTAGGTGGTTGTGATCCCGATCTGAACTCTGATTTGTGATGCTGTCTGCATCATAATGAAACCGTGTTCATTCGTTGGCCAGAGGAGAACTGATGATCTTTACAATGGAACTGAATCAACACTGAACTGATCCTGGAACAACATTTCAATCAACCAATCAGATTTGAGGGACAAGTCAAAAGTTTATGTCAAGTTTAGGCTAACAACCAGGGTTAGGTGCTTCTACATCGGTGTTATTCACCTATTAGGGGTAGGGAAAGGGTTAGGACAAAATTTTCAGATAGCAATGTTGTTCCAGGGTCAACAAAATATGTTGATCCTGGGACTTGTCTTACTTTGCAAAATCACGGTGACTGTTCTTGGTGGGTGCTAAGGCGTTCCTAAGGTGCTATGGGGTTGCTAGGATGTTCTAGGTGGTTCCTAAGGCATTGCTATGCAGTTGCTAGGGTGTACTTGGTTGGGGCTCACTGCTCAGGCATTGCAAATGTGTTCTCTGTGGTAGCATGAGGTTGCTAGAGTGTTCTTAGTTGGGTGCTAAAGTGTTGCAACGGTGTTCTGGGTGGGTTCTAGTGGGTGGCTTTTTGCCCCAAATTTTAAACCCATGTGACTAACCGGCTGTTTCCGCTTATGGTGTTTTATTTACTGTTGGTTACTAGGTTACCAATACCACAGTCATCCGCTCGAACAACTTGATGGAAATTCACCTAATTTGCTTTTTTTTTTCAAACTTTGAAAATATTCACTTCATGTTTGGGTGGAAACCCAGCTATTGTCTGTCAAATCAAACAAGGTAACAGCACACCTATCCTCATCAAAACGATGATTTGAGGAATCATTCAAGTTCTAGTCTAGTTGCGCACCAAAGTTTAATACTTATAGGTTTGTTTAAATCGCTAAAGCTATGTGAGCAACAGTAACATGCACCACTAATTAGTCTTTGCAGTTAAAAAAGCAACAGTGCAGTATGTTCTTGTTGTAATGAAGGTAAAAAAAAAAAAAAAAAAGCCGACACAGCGATCTGTCGTTATGGTCCAGCCACTGAGGGAGAGTGTTATGATTGGACATTCCACACATAGCTTCTCTCACCAGGGTTGGAGGAGCGAACTAGAAGCTCTCTCACTCCTGGACGAACAAACGAGTGAAAAAAACCCAGCTATCCATTCTTACTGTAGCCTCCTTCTAAAACAAACAGCCATTCTCTCGCCGCAAAGATAGCTTTGGAAAAAAGACACGTTCATAAGCCCTAAAGGCAACTGTGTTTGCAATGGAAACTCAATTATAGGCCATTAAGGTTTTTTTTGTTTTTTGTAGAGATCATCCAGCTCGTGTTGTCATATGTTGGTTCGGGCAGACTTACAGGTATACAACAAGTTACTTTCCATACAAAGCTCAGGACTTTGGGAGGTAAACGTGGCTGTCGCTGTGAAGAGGAAAGCATGCTGTAATTTACTGCTCTTGTGCCCCCCTCAAGATCCCTTCATTGGTGATAAATCCCATGAACAGAATCCTGACCGAGGTATCAGTGTGCCCCAGTGATTATTTTCTTACACCACAGGCCACAATGATTAATATGCTCTGCAGAGAGTGTTCCAGGAGAGAGACACTCCTGAAAGATTTAACGCACTGTTTGTTCTCTTAGCACATTTGATTCTTACTGGCTAATTCTATGTATCTTCTCAGAGTAGCAAACTAGGCAAAGGTCAGATAATTTATGTTTTCATTCATGTACCTTATCGTTGTTAGATTTTAGAGATCGGTATCGGTTGTTATAGTATAAATACCATCCAAAAATGTGAGGTTGGTAAGATTTATACACACACATATATATATATTATCCCGTTTTTACATTTAGATTACCTTTGCACTCATCTTAAGCTACCTTAAAGTTAATCTTTAAAACCATTTCAATTTAGTAACACTGTAAAATGTAATAATTTGCAAATATAAAAAATGTATATCCATTTTCATACTGTACATTATAACATTGTGGTGGCTAAATTCACTTGTGTCATTTAAAATGACAGATTTTAGTTTTTAGATATTAATATTAATATCTGTGTATTGCTAGATTTGTTAATTTTGAACCAGCAACATGTCTTACTTGTCTAAATCACGCCATGCTTGTGCTTGAATAACCTCTACATAGAGATTGAGAGGGCAAGTAGCAGATGAGAATGTTGTTAGTGGCAAAGACTCATGGGAAACCTGCAGCTCACCTTCCTAAATGACAAATCAATAACTCTTGTCTGCCTCAAAGTCTCATCTGTCTTTTATCTGAGCTGAAGTTTAGAAAGAAGAAAGTTCAATTCATTATTTAAAGTCTCTATTTTTGATGTACTGTACTGCTAACAAGCAATTGACCTCTACTCAGGTGATTTGGGTTGTGTATGTGTACTCATTTAGGGAGCTCTTTAATAGGCATTTATCTGTGTGCTTGGACAGATATCACTGCAGTGCCCTATTAAGTGGTCTCGAACATGTTTGCTTCGGAGAATCACCTGGAGTTCTGGGAATACAGGCTTTATCATGCAGGTAGCCTACAGAGTAGCAGATTGGAGTCCAGTTTTTTGCCCAGTCAACATATCACCTCACTAGGTTGATTGTAAAATCCATAGTTGAGGCCTAGCTGGAAAACTGATTGACCTGTAGGAATGTAGACTCATTAGGCTAATGGTTTCATAGGCTGACTTGACATATTCATAGTGCTGTGCATGCCGGCAACACATGCAAAGACCATTGAATGCTTCGGTGGAATGTCAGTGTTTGTATTTGGACAAGTGTATGTGATATTTTGAGAAATACTATAGGAAGTACATTTAGCAAGCATTTATATAACTGAGTAATAGTAGAGCCTTGGCCTGGTGGTTAGCGCACATGCTAAAAATACAATGAGCTGTAGTTCAGTATCCCTTTCCATCATCATTTCCTGTTTTTTCCCTATTACAGGGTTTTGAAAAATATGTATATCACCTTGTGAGGAACCTTCTTCCTAAAATAATATGGCAGTTGTATATTTTAATGTGTACAATCCATATACACTACAAGTTTTGAAATAAGTCTCTTGTGCTCACCAAGGCTGCATTTATTTGATCAAAAATACAGGGGACACTGACCTCTTAACCTCTCTACTTAAGGTACAGATGTTGAATGTTTTATATGCTGTCTTTTATGTGTTTTTTTTATTTAGGACAGTTTGTTCTTCCCGTGCCTTCACACCGTTTTAGTTTACAGCTCCAGCATAATGTGAGCTATTCCTTTCTCGGTAAACCGTTTGTTTAGTCACTTTTCCTGTGTGTACCTCCTGAAGGCTGTAATGAAATCTCTCATGTGGAACGGCGGAACAAGGCTCGTGGCTGTTTGTCACGGATCATTCACAGTGAGCTCACACACTCTCTGCTGTCCCTTTACTTCTGTCTTCTGCTGACTAGCCACACCGTTTGCTTCCCTTGGCTGAACAGCCTGATGGGATTGGTAGCATCTCCTTCACAGTACACCGAATTGACTGTTGTGGTGATCCGTGCATCACTCGGATAGGTTTGACAGAACTTGTGGCTAGTGAGCGATGGGACTATCTTTATGATTGTGATTTTTTTTTCTTTTCATTTCGCTATAGACAGCAGTTTTCAATCACGGCACATGTCGAGACTCTACTTTCAGGTACATACATAGACATGCCACAGGTCTTTGCTGTGATCCATGACCTTAAAACCAAAGATGGAGTGTGAGATAGAGAGAAAGAAAGAGGTTAAGAGGTTTGTACATGCCCAGAACAGGTGGAGAATGAAAGTACAGGCCAGAGAAATAAAAGAAGATTGAGAGTGTGAGAGGAAGAGAGAGAGAGAGAGAGTTGGTTAAAGAGTGCAACAAAAAGCACAAAATCAGCTGAATGTAAATGTGCCAGATAAGCCCGGTAGAAGAGATATTGTGTGTGTGTGTGTGTGTGTGTGTGTGTGTGTGTGTGTGTGTGTGTGTGTGTGTGTGTGTGTGTGTGTGTGTGTGTGTGTGTGTGTGTGAGAGAGAGAGAGAGAATCTACGGCCAGCCCCTCTGCTGACTTTGCTCCTCTCAAAGGAAAATTGATTTGGCCAGAGAGAGGTACTTAGATGAGTGGAAAAGAAGAATGACAGAGAGCGAGAACGGTGAGAGAAATGGAGAGAGAGAGAAGGAGGAGGATGGAGAGGAAGGCTCTTCTACACACCTATTTCTCTCCCTGCAAAAAGTACACACCTGCTGTGCATGGTCAACAATGATTCACATACAGTATATTACCTTGATAATTACTTCCCGTCTTTTGTGTCATGTACATTTAATGCGTAAATATCTGTATTGGAAAATGTGCTTTTTTTTACCAATCAAATAGATAGATCACCCAAAAACTCGTGCATAATTGACTTACCTTCATGTTACTCCAAAGACTTACTTTCTTCTTTGAAATATAAAAGAAGAAATCTTGAAGAATGCTTCAAATGTTTGGACCCCATTGACCATGGACACACATTTTTTTGGGTTTCAAAATATCTTCTTTTGTTCCTCAAAAGAAAGACTGACATAAGGGTTAGTAAATGATGACAATTTTCTGAATAACAGTAATACAGATTCCTCAGGTGGCCACAAACTCTTCAACCGAAACACATAGAAGTGCTGGATGTTTCCTGTCACTGTGTTTGAAACTGTCTTTCTTTTAGCTGAATTTATAAATCTGAGCATCTAACCTCCTCTTGATTTATGCATGCTCCATTAGAGGCCTTGTCCTGCCAGCACTTACCTTTAACGAATGAGAACTTGTTGGGCGAGCTTACCACTCCGTCATCCGCTGTTTTAATAGAATGTCAAATCACACTTAGCCTAGCATGCAAACACATACATTACTAATTAAGGTCGTCTGGCCTGTTACAGAAAATCAATGGTGTTTTAGCTCGATCTCTCTTTCTTTTTTCTGTGCTGCTGAAATGGAGGTCAACCAGTCCCTCCTCTCTGTCAAAAAAGTAAACAGGCATTTACAAAAGGCCTTTTTTCCAATTGCACAACAATAAAAAAACACGTTTCTTGTGTTGTATGGTAAATGATCTCACTATTATAGCACCTTGATCGTCATTTCATGTTTGAGATGATATGATTACAGTGTCTGGCCATGTCCACACTGAACCGTTTGGCCACAAATGGTTTTAACACAAGCCATTCTGATTTATTGATTCAATCTCGAGTGATTCTTTGTCTTGTTTCATTGGCTCACTGAAAGACACAGGAACTGCTCCACTACTATTTGGTATTTAATTGAATTATTCCCTTAAGTACACTTCATCTCTCTACATCTCTTCAGTCATCTCTCCCGCTTCAACAATGGGCTTCATCTGAGCTGCTGTGTCTCTCTTTAATATTGTCTGGCTCTATCTTGTAGTCGTTTATACCAACAGCGTCTTTCCAAATCTTGAGGGTTTCATCAACCGTTTTGTGGTTTGCAAGCATTTGCAGGCTCCATGTGTTAGCATTCTCTTTAAGTGTTGTGTTTTCTCTGTCTCTGCAGTGAGTAACTACAGTCATGTGCTGGAGGGCCAGTCAGACTCAGATGATGAAGATAAGCTTCACATTGTGGAGGAGGAAGGGAGTCTCCTGGACGGGGCTGACTGTGACAGCGTGGCCCCCGACGATGACCCCAATGGGGCCGCCGACCCGGACGGCAGATGGGATGATGGTAAGCCCCGCCTCATTGAGACATATCGTTATCAAGAACTCTCTGTATATTGAGTCTCATTTTGGGTTCATCTGATCCTGATCAGCCAAGTTTCTCAAGGAGTGTTAACATAGGACATGTTCAAAAACAGCTAGATGTAACAGAATGCAGGTGTTTCAAGATGCATATTTTAAAAGTTAGACTATTTTTAAATTGACATGCTGTTTCAAAATGGCAAAGCTTGTGACAGGATGCTCCAAAAACAGTGCTAGACATGCTAGACGTGACGCAACAGCCAAAGACGTCTGTCTGAATGTGTATGGCTGTAGCTGCGGTGCTTTTCCGTGAGGGTTTGCTATTTAAACTGTTTAAAACTTACTGTCATCACACTAATTAAAGCATATATAAAAAAGATGATAAATACTGAGAAAATCTAACGGGGTAATAAAATCAAAGACTATAGATACGCAAAGACGATTACTTATCTATATGGTGAAATACGTCCTACCTTCTAAATAAAAGAGCTACACTATTTGAACATAAGAAGCAACATTTATGAGACAATTGATGTCAGATTTTGTTGCTGATTTAAATATATGTTATTTAAATGTGAGTTCGGCAATCAGTTTTTGAGATTTCAGGATTCCCCCATTCACATAGATAGGACTTGGCATTGCAAATATGGCCTCTGAGTGAACAGACTTTCCTTGAAAGGGACTTTGGTCAAATATTCATCTTATTATCACCTAAGACTAAAAAAAATTATTGAATTCGTTGGTCAAAGAATGTGGGAAACCTATCGATAAATTAGTTGACTTTACAAATTGACTAGTGAGTTGTTTCGCAAATAGTTAACCGTCATCAGCATCATCACACTTCCAGGTTTTATGGTTTATTAAAGAGACATGAACTCTAATCTCTATTAAGGTGCGGTCACATTTACCGTTGTTCAGCTAATTTTCGGAGGCAAAATCCAGTCATTTCAGTAGTAATCCATGCATCTGGAATTTCATGTGAAGGCAAAAGATTTTCCTACACAGATTTGGCAACGGATTTACACAAACGTTATTTTAAGGGTACGTGAACTGTAATCTCCTTTAGAGACAAAATTCAACACTATTCTTTTGCTGCCTTTCAAGCACAGATATTTTCTTCAGAAAATGTAGACCTAGTTTTTATTGTGATGCTGAAATCTTGGCTCTATCTGGATAAGGATCCATCTTGATAGAAGGTGACTGGGATACAATAGAGCTCTTTTCTCTTTTTACGAAAGGCATTTCTCCTGTACTTGGGTTAATATGTATTGCCTGCAGTGTGGGGATTGTTTATGCTGGAAAAGGTGAACACAAAGTCTGTTGTGTGTGAGCTACCAGCATGCTATTGTGCATTAAGTTTAGTGTTGCGGGACGCAGGCATCATGGCAGGTAATATACCGCCGCTATAACCACAGCGACTGCTTGCACAGCAGCCTCGCGTTCAGTTTTTTCATTCAGTACATTTTCTCTCCACTCTGTATTTGTAGGATTGCTCCAGAAATTCATAGTTCTCTGTCATTTTAATTTCTGCCAGTATCCATTCATTCATTCATTCCTCTCTCCCGGCTACTCTGTCAGTTCTCTGCAGGATGAAGCTTCAGTGAAGGAGAAAGTCATTGTTTTTGGCAGAGCTCTCCAAACATTAAACACTTCACAGAAACCTGAGTTAAGAGAAAGGGACTACACTCTCGCTCTCTCTCTCTCTCTCTCTCTCTCTCTCTTGAATGTTTCTTTTTACCTCCATACCACCTTCATCTCTTTGTAGTCTTTCTTTGTCCGTCTGTTGCTTCTTTGTTGTATGTAGAGTGTTCTTTCAATAAAGTGTTGTTGTAAGTCTCTAATGTTTTCCCAGAATTCTTTGCGTGTTCTTCCTTTTAACATGTTACAGCACAGGATCCAAGCACCTGTTGCACCTTTTCTCCTTCATTTCATAGCTTTACCTCTCCATTGCCAATAGCTCAGCTGCAGAAAGAGGCCCAGATATACGAGCCATTAGGAAGCGTGTCACATAGAGAAATTGGTCTGCCGAGATGTAATGTGCATTGTTCTCTTTTCTCAGATGTCGTGTTTGAGTTATATACACTTCTCTGCCTAAGCTTCCCATCATTCATAGAGCTCCGGGCTATAAAACAGCCACTAGCCATAATGGTTCAGGACTATCAGTCCAACTCTCACTCTCCATTCCAGGCTATCCCACACCTTTCATTATTTTCTTTTTTCTTCCTTTTTATCTTGGCAGCCATCTCTATTTTAGAGTACCACCTAGTTTAGAGACAGTACGGCAGTCTCTCTGTCTGTGTTTGTTTTAAGGCTGCAATTCTTGTGCGCCCCTCTACCCCAACCTCCGCTTTTACTTTCCCTCCGTCCGTGCTATACTTCTCTGCACTTCATTCTTCACGATCAGATGACTGGCCGCTCGCTCACTGTCAGCTCTCATGTTCTCTGAGATGAAAAGGCTCCCCTCGCAGTCATTTATGGGGAAATACTCTGTAAACCAATACATGATTGCTATCGCATGGATAGTGACGCTGCATATCCAATTTTATATGTCATACCGCTATATTATTTAACCACACATTTTTTTGAACAGGCATTAGGAATCAGCCATTTACGTAATGTGGTGTGCATAGGCACCTAGCATAATGGAACAAGGAACATGGTGGATGGGCTTACCTCATTTTTGACTAGGTTTTAAAGTGCCTGAGCATATGGTGATGGAGTAATTGGTCACTGGGGAATGTGCTGTAAGTGCCTTACTCATAATGGAAATCCCACCAGAACTTTAATCAGGAAAAGTGAAGCTGGTGAATTCTGGGAAATGTAGTGCTTGCTGCTCGTCTGCGCTGAAAGGCACACAATAAGAATCAGAATCACACATGAATCTGGTGTCCTGTTCATGTTATATATATATATATATATATATATCACATGGGTCACATGGGTCAAGTTTTTAGATGTATACACCACATGAAAGCTGACTAAATAAGCTTTCCATTGATGTATGGTTTGTTATGATATGATTTTGATATATTGATATGTGATATTTGGCAGAGATACAACTATTTGAAAATCTGGAATCTGAGGGTGCAAAAAAATCGAAACATTTAGAAAATCGCCTTTAAAGTTGTCCATTTATGTTCACGATTGTGCTGCATTCACTCACAAAAATACATGTTTTATATATTTACGGTAGGAAATTTACTAAATATCTTCATGGAACATGATCTTTACTTAAAAGCCTAATGATTTTTGGCATAAAAGAAAAATCAATAATTTTTACCAATACAATGTATTGTTGGCTATAGCCACAAATATACCCGTGCGACTTGTGACTGGTTTTGTGATCCAGGGTCACATATATATATATAAATATACTGTATATATACGTGTATGTGTGTGTGTGTGTGTGTGCCGCCTAATATTTAAGATTCTTTGATGAATAGAAAGTTAAAACAAACAGCATTTATTTGAAATATAAACCTTTTGTAACATTATAAAACAAAAAATTACTGTCACTTTTTTATCAATTCAATGCATCCTTATGAATAATTTCTTTAAAACAAAATCTTAATGTCCTCAAACTTTTGTAATATCTCTATATACATTATTATCAGTATTATTATAAATTATGTATCAGCATTATTATTAGTATCAGTATTATCATTATTTTGTAATATATAATATTCATTATTACAATTCTGAGTCATTTTGATCTCTTTGCCCTTATAATTAATCAATGTAGCCTACAATTCATAACCTCCACCTATTTACTTCTGATGGACATTCCAGGTTAGAGTGTATTATGTGCATCAGTTTAGGAGTGTTGTCTGTTCAAACCAGTATCTGATACAGGCTTCATTAAAAGGGTCATGTGAACAACCTCACAGAAAAATCAGATTTGAGCAGAAAATCAGATTTGGTTCACATTCAGCTGCGGTGAGAACCAACCGTAACTGTTTAGTGGGTTTTATGGATATTGGAACTATGTTCACAGTACCTCACAAGATTTTATGCACATTTTCCTTTAGTTTCTCAAGTTGACCGTCCCAAGTTAAAGTAAATCTATGAACTGGGTGAGCTTTGACACTCATGTGACTAGTGCATCATTCTCAAATCAAACCAAGCCCATCACAGAGCACTCATGCACTTTATCTGACCTTCACCCTTAATGTGTTTTACAAGGTCAGGATGTCAATATATAATCATAAGTGCATGTATTGTCGTGTGTTAGCTACTTCACTGAGCTTAGACTACAGCACATATCTTTTTTTTCTGTTTTAGTTTTAGCTTGTTGTACAATCACAAGATAATCTCTGTCTGCCTTTGTCAACAGTTTATCATTGTATGGCCTGAGGGGATATTGTCCCTCACAAGATGTCACAGGACTTTTATTAATGTGGTGTAATAAAGTGTTGCACCTAGATTGTGAACGTTTCTTGGAAATGGCGTAATGTGAAAGATCTGAGTGTAGAATGAGGAAGGACACTCGTCCAGCCTCACTAACATTCATGTCTATCTCTGGCCCACTTATAATGTGAGATTGTCACAGCTACAGTAGTGTTGTGATGTCATGACAACAGCATGCTGTAATGGCTGGCAAAGCTTGGAGCAAGAGCTCTTGTAATCATCTGTTTTTTTACTAGCAGAACATCTCACACCCAGATTTCAACACGATTTAAACCTCTCAGGAACGTTTGGGAGGGACCTACTGAAACATTTGCCATTGAAATCACTTGAGATCATGATAGAGTTTATCTTTTTCAGTGTGTTCATGGTTTTTCTGTCTGCAAATGTCAAGAGCATAGTTTAAATGAATATGCAAATGAATCTATAATATTTGCGTAGTGTTCTGTTACTCCTCTATTCTAGTGCCTACTTACATGATGATGGGCAGTGTTACTCAGCAAAATTACTGACAAATATGTTAGTTAGGGTGTGATTTTATCAACGATAACAAAGATGAGACGAAAATAACAAAAATATTATGAAAAAACAATAACACGGCAAGATATTAACAATTTAAAATGTTTTTAGATTTATTTATAGATTTACAAATTTTGGATACATGCAATAAATGAATAAATGTTTCTACTTCTGTAGATTAACGTTAACTAAAATCATGCCATTTCAGTCAGAGTAAAATGAAATAAAATGAATAATTAATTATATTTATAATTAAATATATATATATATATATATATATATATGTATATATTATTATTATATTATTAAAATAATAAACATTTAAATGTTAACAATTAAAAATAAATTATTAAATGAACTGATAATAATAATAAATATTGTCAATTTAATATGCATTTATAATGAATAAATAACTGTAAAAAATAAAAAAATAAAAAATAATAATGACAGGATATGTCTTCTTTGTATAGAACCAAGGACGTCCTTCTATACCGTGGTGAGAAAATCCTACTTGTCAGACAAATAAACAGTGTCTGTGTGAATCAGCGTCCCTTATGGAGACATCACTGCTGACAAGGGTAGAGTGCACCACAGAAAGAGCTGCTGAAAAACAGAGTGAGAACAAGCAAAAGAACACTGACATAAACAAAAAAAAAAGCCTTCTTCATTTAGTTTTTCTCCCTCACATATTGCAGGATCTCTTAAATCGTTCCGACACACAAATGCACAAATGTCCTCAGGTGTTTCCGAATGTTGTTTTGACTCGCTAGCAAATGCCATTAGTTGTAATTGCTGACATTGCGGACTCATTTTCAGTATACGCATGAGAGAGCGCATAGCTAAGGCACAGAACAGTGTGCCGCCCGGGGGCTCAGTTTCTCCCGAAGCCTTCGCTTGTTCATTTGCAATCGTTAGTTGAACCAATCTTTCGTTTGTGAGCAAAAGAGAATGAGAGTACATTTCTCAAATTAAAGAAGCTCATTTAATGGGGACGTTGAGCTCAGATTGTGCATTAAGCCCGAAATTGAATTAGCTGTACCAGAGTCATTACTTTTTCATTTGCTTTTAATAGGTAAATGTGCATTCGAGGACTAATATGTGTTTTTGTGGGAGTACATACCCACGTACATGAAGCTATGTATCTAAAGCTCATATCCACTCAAACTCCACTAAGTATTTAGCTAATGTACTGTTTAATAGTGAGTCACCACTAAGTATTTTGGCTGTTGCTCTGATTCAAATTATTCATCCTTCATATTTTTATCGTGCGCTGGGCCATATCATACAAGTGTTTACTCTGTCCACAGACACAGCAGTGAGTAAGTGTGTATTTGCATGTGTTGCAGTGAAAGAGGAGTGCGTGTCAGACGAGGATGAGAGGAGCAGAGATGCTTTGGTTGAGGAGATGCTCCAGCAAGGAGACACGGCCGTCATCTACCCCGAGGCTCCAGACGACGAACCGCGTCAGGGCACACCAGAAACCAGTGGACATGATGAAAATGGTAGACATACACGCATCACGCACATTGTAAATATCACTCATGATGAACACAAATACAGATGCAGGAGCAAGTGTGTGAAATTCAAGTAATATGAACTTAGATTTGTCATTGATTTGTGAGATTTTTTTTTTAAAGCATGTGTGACAACAGAGATTGCTTCTTGTGAATAGCAAATTCAAAATCTCTTTTTACTTATGTTTAATCAATCTATTTTTGTTGATCTATTGTTGTTCCATCAAATTGTATAACCAATTTATGCAGGAGCCTGTTAAACCTGAGGGTTCACATACTTTTTCCTTAAACTGTATTGTACATGTCTTTCAAATGTCATACATGGAGACAGACACAATAGCAACACTTCTCATTGACCATAGACCACTAATGAGTCTGAAATGATTTTTGTTACACCTGCAACACCTGTGCAAATCTCCCATACCTGAGCTACTTTCTCACGTCCCTGTTGCTGTGTTTGTGTGTGAGAGAACGTTTCACCTGACCGGAGTGAGAAGTTTAATTGGTTACCTGTTAACAGGTAATATGTTACCTGTGTGAGAGCTAGACAGGAACCCGTCCAGGTGTTTTCTGCTCATTTTTCCATTTGACATTTGATCATTTTGACCAAGATATGTTAATGATGGTTAAAACTATAAAAATCTTTCCTTAAATTTAGACATTTGGTTTGAGAAATATAAAGACATTGGTGTATCCGAATTTGAATGCAGCACAATGGCATTGCAATTAAACATATTAATGTCTTATAAGTATAAATTATACTATATTAGTTTAATTTACCAGAGTGCCCTGCACTCAAGTGACAAAGATTTGGCATCCGTGGCTTTATTATTTTGTTAAAATGTAACAGGCTTCACCAGCATATTGTTTCTTTTTTTTATGGAATCCATTGTTCATGCATGTAATTATTTATAATTATTTTCTTTTCATTTTGGCTGCTGTTCTTTATCTCTTCATGCTGGAGATATTTCAGAATGGGAAGTGTCACACATTAAAGATCTTCTCTAACTCTCATATGCTCATTCATCAGTGCATTGATCCATGTCTATACACACACACTGCACAGATAAATGATCTATGCCAGAAATCCATGCATTTGGATTCCTTTCTATTACATCAGTTTACTTGCTCACCTCTTCAGACATATTTGAACAACGTGGTATGCAAATTTCCAGACATTTGCAGCTACTGATAGATATTTTCCCCCATGTTTCAAATGTATAATTTTGAAGAAACAAAAAGAAGAAAAAGATAAAAGAGGGAGGCATAGAAAATTATGATAAATAGACACATAAACTTTACTCATTTGTAATATGTTCTCTTTTCTCTCTCTTACTTTCAGGCACGCCAGACTCATTTTCTCAGCTTCTCACCTGTCCGTACTGCTCTCGTGGCTACAAGCGTTACACCTCACTGAAGGAGCACATTAAATACAGACACGAGAAGAGCGAGGACAACTTCAGCTGCTCTCTCTGTAGCTACACCTTTGCCTACCGAACACAGCTGGACAGACACATGACCGCACACAAAGCTGGCCGAGAACAGGTATTCTGTCCTTAATCTTCAATGTTTGTGAGCAGTGTTATTTAATGGCATATTTTGGTTAACTGTGTTAAATCTAAAGTGTTCAAAGTGGTTTCCGGGGGTTTTCAATTGTAGACTATTGTGTATTGTTGTGAAAGCCAAAGATTGAAATCCAGAAAGAAAATGGTTGGATTTAACACATGGGTAACTCACAAGGCTAATATCACTCATGCAAGACCTATAGAAAAGTACTAAAAGCTGTAAAATGTAATAATTAATGTTGTCATTAAGCAATTCAAGCATATATTTCATATAAAGGCATGCTTTTCATGAGATTTTGCACTTACAGATAAATGACAGCAGCATTGTTCACCCAAGTATAACGCATTCTCTCTTACATTCTTTAGCGGCATGTTACTCAGTCAGGTGGAGGAGGGAATCGAAAGTTTAAATGCACTGAATGTGGCAAAGCCTTCAAGTACAAACACCACCTGAAAGAACACCTGCGCATCCACAGTGGTGAGGGCTGCCTAAAATCTGCTAGAGTAATTTGTGTGTGTGTTTGCAAGCATGCATATGTGTGTGCAATCATTCACTTCTTTGTACAAATTTGTAGGGCAATTCAGCATTCAAGTACTTCAAAGAACTTTCAGTACTTTCTGTCAAAGAGAGTTTGTCCTTTAAACATTGCGCACTGTTTTTATAGCCTTTACTGTTTGAACAAAAAAAGCTTTTTCTGAGTTGTAATGGTTTCTTTTTAGGACCACCATTGAGGTGACTTTTTTTTATTGTACTTGAATAAAGTACTTGATTTCCCCTCCATTCTTTCGATCATCACAAATCTGAAACATACAATGGTGTCCTCAGAAGTAAAAGCAATAGAGTTGAAGACCTTGTTATATGTGAAGTGTCACTTGTTTCATTTCTTTATTATGTGTGTTTTGTAGGAGAAAAGCCTTATGAATGCTCCAACTGCAAGAAGCGTTTCTCTCATTCCGGCTCCTACAGTTCCCACATCAGCAGTAAGAAGTGCATCGGCCTCATCTCAGTAAACGGGCGGCCACGACCTTCTCCCGCCACCGGGGCTGCCAAGACTCCGCAGTGCTCTTCCCCATCCCTGCCAACCTCTTCCCCTACAGCACGTGTCCAAGTCAGAGACAAACCGGACAACAGCAAACCCCTTCAGGAGCAGCTTCCCTTGACGCAGATCAAATCTGAGCCGCTGGACTATGAGTACAAGCCAGTGGTGGTGGCCCCATCTGCTAGAGGCGTAAATGGCATGTTCCAGGGTGGGGCGGCAGCCCCTCTCCAGGGTGCCGTACAGGCTGTTGTACTCCCAACAGTGGGTCTGGTATCCCCAATCAGCATCAACCTGGGGGACTTACAGAATGTGCTGAAGGTGGCAGTGGATGGCAACGTCATCAGGCAAGTGCTGGAAAGCACGCAAGCTAAAGGGCAGCAAGCAGGGACAGGAATCGTTGGAGCAGGAGGGTTGGGAATTGCCCAAGCATCCCAGCAAGTCATCCAGGCCATTAGTCTTCCCATCTTGGATCAGGATGGCAATACTAAGATCATCATCAACTACAGTCTAGACCCGTCACAGGCCCAAGCACTCCTTCAAAGTCCGAAGAAGGAACCTTTGGGGTTGAACACGGAGGTCTGCAAGGCTCAGAAGCTGCCAGAGGACCTGACTGTGAAGACAAATAGGGACAAAACCACCATCACTGTGGATGAAAAGAGTATGTTACACAATGACACAACACTTAAGCACTGTGGTAAAGATGGACATAGGGTAAACGGGAAAAATCTTGACGGGAAGATGGACTTGGAGGAAGGACTGTGTCCTGGTCAGCCTCCTCTGAAGAACCTTCTCTCCTTGCTTAAGGCTTACTTTGCCTTAAACAATGAGCCCACCAAGGAGGAGCTGGCAAAGATATCCGAGTCTGTCAGTCTTCCAGCAGAGGTGGTAAAGAAGTGGTTTGAGAAGATGCAGCTGGGACAGATCTCCATAGACCCCTCCTCACCCCTGGCTGAAGACGAGCAGACCACCCCTGGGGATTTGGATGGGACTAGAGGTGGATCACCCAGAACAGAGCTGGATGATCAAATGAACTCAGAGGAGCAAGGGGAGAGGGAATGCAGTAGTCCAGTTGAGGGCATAGCAGCTGGGGTGAATGGGATCGAGAGTGTCCCTACATCCCCTTCACCACTAAACCTATCGGCTGATGGTCCTGTCCCAGTCAGGACTCTTGAGGAAGGCGAAGGACCTCTCGATCTGTCGCTACCAAAATCCGCTGCTACAGCTCCTGTGGCTAGCGGTCACGTTAACACTGTTTACTCGGCTCAAGAGGAGCCACTGAATTTGACTTGCACAAAGAAGGAACTGTTTAGCAATGCAAGCACCAATGCTGCCATATTTGCCAGCCAATCAAGTGCCAATCCCATAAACATTGTGACCACTCAACTGCCCACCCTAGTGGCTATCACTGACCAGGGACAAGCACAATGTCTACGTGCACTTGCCACCACTAAACAGACCATCTTGATCCCGCAGCTGACTTACAGTTACACCACTACATCCTCCAGCCCAGCAGGGGCCGACACACCACAGAAGAACGTTATACACGTCAATGGCATTAAGGTGAGGACCCCACATTCACTGCATGTTAGCTTAAGGGTCCACAACGGTAGCTCTAAACCAGGGATGGGGAACGTCGGTCCTGGAGGGCCGCTGTCCTGCAGAGTTTAGTTCCAACCAAAAACAAACACACCTGAACAAGCTAATCAATGTCTTCAGGATCACTAAGGCTACAGGCAGGTGAGTTTTTTGTTTTCAGGGTTGGAGCTGAACTCTGCAGGATAGCGGGCCCTTCAAGACTGACGCTCCCCATCTCTGCTCTAAACTAACATTCGAGTGTATATACATATATGTGCCCACAAATGTATCCTTGGTTATATTATCTCAAATACAATGATCTGATTTTTCTCTTGATGTAGGAGGAGAAACAGGAGATGGGGTCAGAGGTCACCTCAACATTGGAAGAACAGACAGACTCAGACTCAGGTCCGACGAGGAAGAAGATGAAAAGGACAGAGAGTGGGCTGTACGCCTGTGACCTCTGTGACAAAATCTTCCAGAAGAGCAGCTCATTGCTCCGCCATAAATACGAACACACAGGTAGGATTCTCAAACACCTATATCACCAAGGAGAAAAGTAGACATTAAGAAAGCAGTTAGGCCTGTTTTTAGATGTTCCTTCATACACAAATGGTTGGGCATTCATAGAAATATGATTTGAAGTGATATTGAAGGGGAAATTATTACAGAATACGTTGTATTGCAGTAATTTTACCTATTACACTGGGAGCAGAGCTGAATTTTAAGTTCCAACCACTGTTAAATTACACGTGCTGGAGGGTGCGGTGACTTATTTTCCCTCATCCTCTGGCCAAATACATTACCTTCTCACACCGAACCCAGGCTGTTACATCAGTTCTCTGTTTGTAATTTACACTCCTCCTCCCTCTTTTGCTCTAAAAACATGAGAAGTTAGCAAAGCCAAGAGCAGGTCACCTCTCACTGTTAAGATACCTGGCCAAAAAGCGAGCAGCACTCATCCAAATGACATCACAGCGCCTTGAACCACAAGTTATGCTGTCTTTTTTCTCTGAAGCCACAGTTTATAAACTTCCAGGCCTTGGTGGAACTGGCCTGTCTTGTGCACCACAGCTTGTTTTGATTCATTGTTTGGTCTTATTGTCCATGGCTACATAACAACATGTAATGCAATTCTTAATGCCTTAAAGATCCAGGGTTGAAGGCTGGGTGTGGGTGGATTTTCTAGTGCTACATGTGGAGATTACAATATTTTTTTCCCCGGCTGGGACCATAAGTTGAACTGTGTGACAGTGGTTTTTAAAGCATGCATATAATTGATGAAAATGAGTCAATTTAATATGTTGTACTGTTGCATAACAGTGTCAATCAGCTAAAAAACAATTATTATAAATTTCCAGTGTACATGAAATGATTTTTAACACCTTAAAGGTGCGTTTACATTTGCCCAATGCTACACTTACACAGAAATCACTTTGAAACGAGCAGTGTTCCATTGGTCATCACAGTGCATTCGCCAACTTGAACATGCAAAATATGCATTAGGAACTTTTTCGCCCTATTCATGGATTTCATCAGGTCCCTTTCCACAGGTGTATTAATCAAGCACAATGCAGTCTGCATTCATAATCTAGGTGCTTGATTTTATACACCTGTGGAAAGGGACCTGATGAATCCATAGACTGTAAAAAATATGGACAAAGCGTCTGTGACGTCACCCATAGACTTCTGAAGAACGGTTTTGAGGCCGTTTATGGGGGGTATGGGCGGCGCCATATTTCAATACAAATGTTCAGAAAGGATAACTTACAGGTATGATGTGTTGTGTCAGATCATGGCCGAGACGTCAAATTTCAGGAATTCCACTTGGCGCAGCCTATGCTCGTTGTCAGCTGTCAATCAAGCTGTCAATCGCGCCCTTATTTGTCGTATCTAAATACGATCTAAACTAACGAGTTAGAAAGAAAAAAAAAAATCACCCCCCTCACAGTTGTCAGGCACTCGGAACCTATCGAAAAATACAATAAAAGTCCATGGGACCAACCTGTAAAAACATGAATTTATGCTGTGAAAACTGACATTTTAACATGGGGGTGTATGGACATTTGCTCCCTTTTGGGACCTTCCCCTAGCGGATTTTCGAAGTATTGCAGTTTTTCGCACTTCCGGGTAGGCTTCATTTTTCAGATTAGAATGTTGCCGCTTGGATTTCTCCTACAAAATTTGCAAATGTGATTGTACCTTAAGACATAGATTAACAGAATATGGAATGGACAGTACTTCCATCCCTTACAAGTCTATAATAATCTCAGAAATTATTGTATTTCACCATGTATATTCTGGTAACAGGATAAGTACTCCAAGATGAATACTAATAGAGTGCAACTTCTTCATCTCCTGCAGGAAAGAGGCCTCATGAATGTGGGATCTGCAGCAAGGCCTTCAAACACAAACACCACCTAATAGAGCACATGCGCCTGCACTCCGGAGAAAAGCCGTACCAGTGTGACAAGTGCGGCAAACGCTTCTCCCACTCCGGCTCCTACTCGCAACACATGAACCACAGATACTCCTACTGTAAGAAAGAGGCTCAAGGTCAAGGGTTAGGCCAAGGAGTCGAGGAAGAGGACAACCCCGGCGAGGAGCAGCCTCCGACGGGAAGCGCGGCGGCCTCACCCCCTTCCCACCTGGACTCGGACGAGCGGGGGAGTAGTACCAGAGAGGATGAGAGTGAGGAGGAGGATGAGATAGGCTCTGGGAGCTTAGTGGATGAGGATGAGATTCAGGTGGTCAAGATTGGAGAAGAGGGAGACGAAGACGACCAGGGAGCAGATGAGGACCAGGAAGGGGAGGGAGAGAGGATGGAGGAGGCGGAACAAGAAGAAGGTGAGAGCGAGGAAAATGACGGACAGATGCTGAAAGTTGTAGTGATGCAGGATGAATGTGAAGAGGAAGAAAACGGGGAAGAGGAGCGAACGGCGGAGGAAGCCATGGACACAGGAGCCCCTGAACACATGAAGGACACGACAGAAAGAGACGAGGAAAGAGAGAACCTGGCGGACAATGAGAAAAACAGTGAAAATGAAGAAAACACAGCCGCTACGAATGGAAGCGTGAAATGAAGAGAACTGTTTTTAAGACCCTTATTCTTTATGAAGTTGTTTTACAAAATTACTAATTTGAAGGAACAAAAAAGACGTTTTCACTTTGCAGATGTTTCTCTCTCTTCCTGAGAACTGACTGTGTTAAGACGAGAATGAGGCGAGGAAGAGAGCGTGACTGCTCTTACGCTGCATTTAAACCCACTACTGTGTATAAACCCCCAGGTGTGCCTGATAAATACGAAATAGTTACTTTTTCCACATAAAGACGATTTTCAGTGTTTGAGTATGGTTTGTATAAATGCAAAGTTTAACGAAAAAACGAACAAAAACAAAAAAGAAAATGATGCATATACGGACTGAAAGCTATACACGTTTTGGCTAATAATGTTTTATTACTAAAACGCCTTGGGTCAATTTCTTTTATCAGTATTACTAATTTTTGTCACTCTCGGTTTACCCTGAAAAGCTGTACAGTTGGGAGAGAGAGATTTCTATACGTTTTTATTGCCAATGAACAAAACTCAGTATTTTCTTGCATTTGAAGGAAAAAGTATCCTGTGCACTACCATATTCCCAGTTTACCTATGGAACACCTATGTGGGCCTTGTGTTGTTTAATGTCTACCTTCCAGTATTAGCGCCCCAGACATTATTCCCTAAGCCACGCTAGTGCTCGCTAGCACATCATTTGTCTGTCGTCTCATTTCAAGAAGGACACTGAGCCTTAAATGTAAAAAAAAGATTGATGTGGTTATGGTGGGAGGGCTTTAATGAATTCCAAAAAAAAAGCCAAGACATCAAAGATAAACCTTAGTAATCCCGGACAGCTGGTTTTAGACGTAGTCTTCATCATGTTTCAGGTGATCGCCATAAGTCCCTTCCCCACCCATCATCCACCCTTATGCAAAAACATGCATGTTGGAAGTGCCATTGAACAGTGCTGTGCCCGTTGCTGTGACGCCTCCACTAAGCAGCACACTCGCGTGGGGCTCATGCTGTCTTCGTTTTTAGTAGCAAAATTTTGGACCCCTGCACCTAAACCACTAGTCCTGACTAAAGGACAAGACTGCCTCTTTTTTTCTTTTTTTTGATCAATCCAGTGTAAAGACTACATTGCATCAAGAATTCAGGAAAGACGATCGATGAGCAAAAAGGAGTAAAAAAAAAAAGAATCTCTTTTTTCAGCCTTGAAGTATTTTCCCCGTTTGGTGCACTTGTTTCTCTTGTTATCTTTAGCAGCACGACACTTTTTCTTCAGGTAACAAATGTAGGCAGATATGATCAATGAAGAATTCACTTTTAGTGTTTTTCGTTTTTTTTTTTTTTTTGTCAGCCTTTTTACCTGTCAGTATTAATTTTTTGTCTTGTTTGTATTGAAGTTCTTTTGTTGTTTGTTTCAGTGAACATTGTGTAATTTTTTTTGTTTGTTTGTTTTGTTTTCAGTTAAGGCAGTATTACCCCTCCCAACCCTCACCAGTATAACTTTACATTTTTAGTTTTAGAGACCTTTTATATTTATGTGTCTTATTTTTGTATTTTCTTTATGGTTATTTATTACACAATGTAGTGTACAATACTGTAGTTTGTATTAATACAATAATATATTTTAGTATGAAGAATAATTTCGAAGATAAATGAATACAAAGCTGGGGGAGAAACTCTAGCATTTCAAAGTGTTTTAAAACAGAAAAGTATTATTTTCAAATTTTCAAAATGCATTGTTTGAAGAAGAAAAAGAAAAAGAAAAAAACACCCCTAAAAGTATATCAGAACTGTTACCTTTTACAAGTCACTTTCATGTTACTGTCTCTTACCCCACTATACTTTGAAGCTACTGAACGTCTGAAAACTAATTGTATGCTATACACGCATGAGTCTTTGCTGTTGTATCGAAAGATTGTCCTTCACCATGAAACTGTGCTGCCCTTTTAATGAAGCCAAAACATCATCAATGTGTTGTTTTTTTATTATTATTTTTGGTTGTGCCAATTTGTAACTCTCTTTGTCTACATCAAGGCAACAAAGTCTTTTATATGTCCCCGTTTTAACCTTTTTAGTGGTAGCTTTTTGTTTGATTGTTTTATTTTGTTTTTTAATGACTCCCCATCTCACAATAAAATACTTCAAGAATTCAACATTTACAGCTTTTCTAGAATATTTCCATTACGAGAGATGTAAATCTTCATTAGTTAGAAGAGCTATAGACATTCATTGCAAAAGATGAGGTGATTTTTATGATGGAAATACAGAGACATTCACTGTGAATAAAATCCTCTATAGCACCAACAAAAATCATTGATTGGGATCAGGTTGCCATGCGGGATTTTTGGATGGAGGGCATGAATTATTAATGCAGCAAAACATAAATCTATGATCTGCCTAAAGTCTGAAAATGATGTGATGCATGCTCAACCCTCTACTGTATGGAGAATAGACTCGCTGTGTTTGTGTGTGTCAAACTGCCATAAATAATTTTGTTAAAACAGAAGCCAGAATATTATTGAGCTCTGTGGCCCTGGATGTTTCAGTTTTAATGCAATTGTAGAAGAACACTCTATACTTCTGCAAAGCTTTATGAACCGAGTGGTCTTCTGAACATCTATCAAACGGGACTCTCAAAATCATAATAGATTTCTCATGACCCTTCTGCCATGGCAACGATCTGAAAAACGCACGGTTTCAGCGGTAGCTGAAAGCTGATGGACAACAGCACAGGAACAAGCCAAGAGTGGAAGCCGAGAACAGAACATCCCCTGGGAAATTTAGTGGATAGCACAATCAAATACAAATAGCCCACATCTGTGCTCAAAACATTAGCCTTTACTTAAAAATCATGTTTATTCACTGTGCGTAGGCATCAGGATTAATGCTGCATTCACAAAATCACTGAGATTTTCCCATCAATATTTTACTTGGATTGTTTCAGCACACTTGGTTTTAATCAACGGTTTTATAGGTGGAAGAAGCGCAGTTGAAGTTCAAGTTTAATGAATAAGGCTCTGCGACATTTTCTGCTGGTGGTTATTGCATATCATGCAAAACTAAATTAAATAGCTTGCTTTTCTCTGTCGGCAGAATGGATGATAAACACTGCTTGACGGCAAGTTGTTTTATGATGATCTTTAGGCCATCATCCAATATGAAGTTAAATGTGCTAAAAGAAATTGCAGTATTAAACTTTTGGTAAATAACTTATGCACCGTTTGTACAACAGATACTGAAATTGGGAACCTCACAAAGTGATCGGTTTTGTGTGTGTGTGTGCGTGTGTGTGTGTGTGTGTGTAGGCCTACACTATCTGGACAAAAGTACTGAGACACCTGACCATTACACCAACAGGGACTGTAATGACATTGCATTCTAAATATATAGACATTAAAGGTATAGCGGAGGATGTTTTACTTCCTGGTGGGTAACCTATACTATTGGTCCTCCTAATTGTCAATCATTTTGGTGAATCAATCAAACTTTTCAAAAAGTGGAGAGGGCGGGTCTTATCTAAAATTTGGAAAGATCCTCCGCTATACCTTTAATATGGAGTTGCATTTTGGACTAATTGTTGCTAGTTTATTGAGGCTGCAGGACAACCACCTAGTAATGCATTACATGAACTTTTCTGCATCAGAAACAGATAACATGTTCCATAGCTTAGTGATGTTTCTGAAGTGTAAGGCGGCTGTTTTTGTGAAACACAAGTTGCTGTCGAATATAACACCCAGGTAGAGGATGAAGTAACAGTACATCCTTCTAAATGCGAATTGAATTCTAAGAGCTTCTGTGTACAGGTTTTTGGTCCAATGAGTAATACTTCTCAGTCTTATCTTAATTTAATAGAAGAAAATTACTGGTCATCAAATATTTGATATCTTATACATATTTTTTATATAAGTTCTTCCACTCCAAACTCATCCAACCCATGTCTTTATGAACTTTGCTTTGTGCACTGGAGCACAGTCATACTGGGATAGAAAAGGGCCTTCCCCAAACTGTTCCCACAAAGTTGGAAGGATAGCACTGTCCAAAATCTCTTGGTATTCTGAAGCATTAAGATTTTCACTGGAAGTAAGGGGCCAAGCCCAACCCTTGAAAAACAGACCCATACCATTATCCATCCTCAACCAAACTTTTGGCACAGTGCAGTCAGGCAAGTAAGTTCTCCTGGCATCCTCCAAACCCAAGCGTGATTCGTCACTCCACAGAACACGTTTCCACTGCTCTAGAGTCCAGTGGCGGTGTACTTGATGATGTGAGGCTTGCATGCAGCTGCTAGACCATGAAAACCCATTCCATGAAGCTCCCGACACAGTTTCTGTGCTGATATTAATGCCAGTGGAAGTTTGGAACTCTTCAGTTATGGAATCAACAGATTGTTGATCTCAGCACTCGGTGACCTTGCTCTAGGACTTTACATGGCCTTCTGGTTTGTGGCGGAGTTGCTGCTGTTCCTAAACGCATTTGCTTTCCACTAATACCACTTACAGTTGACCATGGAATATCTAGCAGTGTTGAAATTTCACAAACTGACTTATTGCAATGGTGTCTTCATATCACAGTTCCACGCTTGAAATCACCGTGCTCTTCAGAAGGACCCATCTTTTTCACAAACGTTTGTAAATTAAAAAGGTGTGATTGCAACAACTGAATTCAATCATCAAGAGTGTCCCAATACTTTTGACCATGTATGCATGCATGTATGTAGATATAGTACCTGTCAAACCTTTTTCAACATTGATAATAATAATAGACAAATTTACCAGAGCACCAAATCAGCATATTAGAATGATTTCTGCAGGATCATGTGACACTGAAGACTGGAGTAATGATGCTGAGAATTCAGCTTTGCCATCACAGGAATAAATTACTTTTTAAAATATATTAAAATAGAAAACAGTGCCTTTATTTTGTAACAATATTTTGCAATATTACGGTTTTTAATGTATTTTTGAATAAATAAATGCAGCCTTGGTGAGGATCATAGAGGTTCTTTCAAAGGCATTTTTTTAAATGTTTTCAAACTTTTGACAGGTACTTTGTGTATATATATATATATGTGTATTATATATATATATATATATATATATATATATATATATATATATATATATATATATATATATATATATATATATACTGTAACATTCATATGTAATACATCATTTATAGCAATCGCATAGAAACCCTAAAAAAACACCCAGCAACTACATAGCAACGCTCAAAATGTTACAATGCTGCCAGGGTCTTCCATACCTTAATAAGAATGGTGACTTTTTCCATCTTGACATCACATGTAGACATGATGTTAGTGACTTCAGTGCAGTTTGGCTGGACCACCTAGGCTGGATAAATTTTTTATTTTTTTTAACAGTGGAGAGACTAACAACGAATTGTTTGACAATCATTTCAAAATGCCGCTCAAACTCGCAAACATCAGCGGTGTTCTTTTCTGAGGGCCTCCGCGAACTCTTTTGATCTCAGCGTGATGTAGCCACACTCCTCAGCTGCTGAGACCAAACCTGACCACAACTTTCTGATGTTTATATGAGGCAGTGCCCCTCCATTTACTCTCTAATGAGCTTCTAATCATTTGCACCTGTGCAACAGTGCACCTGATTTTCATTTTAGGCATTTGCTGCATGTGGAAATTGCATTTCTGTTTATTTAAATAGTACTAATGACTGTTTAAAACCGTACTCAACCCTATATGACCTAACCAAATCTTTCTATTGATTCTGATCCATCTGAGAATACTTCAGTGAGACTGTACCACAGGGCTGGATATTAACACTGCCCCACATGTGCTAACAAACATAAACACACATGCATGTTATTATAGACAGATACAAATATAAAGAAAAAAATATCTGTTATTAATGTTGCTGATATGTAATAGTATCTTCCCTTGGAGACTGTAAGAAAAGACATAAACAGCATCACTGCTGTAACATGAGCACAGAAACTGGAGGTTTACGCTGATTCATTTATAGAAGCTACATGATCTTTTTGTCCACACTGAACATCATCAGATAACTGCCCCTTCACTGCAATTTTATGTTCGTATTTTAAATAAAAAAACTAAACAAAAAAAACACCTAAGATGTATGTACACATCCTTAAAACAATATCAACAAGATCCTAAAAAAAAAAAAGTTCAGTAAAAGGCGAAAATGCTTCAAAAAGTTGCTAAAAGTAACATAATATGTAATTCATATATTTAATTCACAAAAAGACATTAAAATATTTTAATATTTTAACACATTTTGTCCACAGACTCCACACAAGGTAAATTATTTTATTTTTTAATCATATATCTTGAACCATTATTTATTAAAAGGCACATTTTGTTCAGGTCAAATTAAGTATTTATAATGCAAAAATATTATTCAAGCAAAAAATTTAAATTGTGGAATTTTTTTTCAAAATCTATGAAAACAGTATAAATACTTGTCACTTTCATTTTAAACTATAGATTTCACTAGTTTCAGCTCAACTTTTTATCATCTCAGACATCTTTATTTGTCAGACAAATTATTTTGAAATGAAAAACAGCACGAGACTCCCTGGTTATTGTGTTAGGTGAACATATTCTCAGGTGAAATGAAGATACTGATGATGTCGTCCGTCCTGTAGGTAACACAGGTGACCTTTGGTGATGATGTCAAAAGCATGCTCTAGCAAGCACATAGTGATTTAATTACAATCCCCCACAGAAAGAGTAGCATGCTTTTAAATGGCAAATGTAAGCCCAGAACCAAATTCAAGAGGTGATCTGTTGTCTTGGTCTCCCACACACACACACACACACACACACACACACACACACAAACACACTTACTCCACGCCAGATGGCTCAGGGTACAAAAATCAATTAGATCACCTCAGGAGCAGAGGGAATTCATCCCGGCCGACCCCAGCAGCCCCTCCTCGGGTCTGAGTACAGGAGGACTGAGGTTCCCCTTCTGCCTCATCACCTCAGCTCTAATCTACTTCTCTCCGCTGCATATACACACTAACTTCATTAGACGAGCGGGGGGAGAGGGAGAGGGAGAAATAGGGCACGCTGAATATCTTGAACTGCATGAATCACCAGAGCTCCTCTAAACATAACCGAATTGCGAGAGCATACTTGAGAGCAGGAGAGAGAAGAAGAGAGAGCTGTAAGGAACATCAAAATGGATTTACTTTGCATTGTCAGCCCTTGCCAGCTCTGCTTTGGAGGAGAGGAGCAGAGAAGGAGGGAAGAGACTGTGTAGGTGGATTATGGGAGAAGGATAATGTGCAATAAAAAGAAATAAGCTGACAGCAAGAATTAAGACTGCGGAAGGGCTTAAAACATGATCTTCATTACACCCTAGTGTTCATATTACAACATTACATCGATTTCAGAAATTGACAACACATCCACACTCGCTTTCATTATTAGTCTCCAAATTATTCCCAGTTTTTGTGTTCCACAGAAGTTTTTTTTTATTTTTTTTTATTCAGACTAACTAAATGTTGCAGGCTAACATATGTGAAAAGTCCTTCGACACTACAACTGAGCAATAATAGAAAAAAAATGAAACGAGTAATAAGGAAGAATGGTGATTAAAGGGATAGTTCACCCAAAAAGGAAAATTTTGTCATAATTTATTCACCCTCATGTTGTTCCAAATCTGTATGAGCTTCTTTCTTCTGTTAAAGGCACACTATGCAAGATTTGTACCAGTGTTGTTTTTGGCAGCCCTTTTAGTTTAAGGGCGTTTTTCCACTGGGTTCGTTTGCTGCGGTCCGAACCCGAGTGCGCTAGTTCCCGGCGCCCCCCGCAGCGTTGGTCTGGTTTCACACTCAATTAGTTGTATCGAACCCAGGTGCGTTTGCAGTGATCTTACGTCATCGCAAACGCACACGGAAAACGCATGGAGAATACAACTCGACTGAGCATAGCTGTAATTTGTCTGTTTTTTTGGTGCTATTATGCACAACATAGTGAGAGACAACTACGTTTATGTTCATTACATGGTGTAATTCAGCACATATCCAGGGGACGCCGTGTTTCTGCTGCTCGCAGAAGATTTTTCACTGATGCGACAGTGATACGCATGCGCGGGATACTATACTTCCTGAACAAGCGCGCACCCGAGACCGTGTTGCTTGCACATTAACGCGAACCGCGCCACGGTTCGGGAGCAACCGAGCTCAGACCACCTCCTCCAGGTAGTCTCGGGTTCGGTACTCTAGTGCGCACCCGGGTCCGATGACAGCGTTCACATTTGCGATTTTTCATGCGAACCGTGCCCCGGTCCGCACTAAACTGCCAGTGTGAAAGCGCCCTTAGTCTTAGTCTTAGTCTTTTGGACGAAAATGCTTTTTAGTTTTAGTCACATTTTAGTCACTTATAAACTTGATAGTTTTAGTCAAGTTTTAGTCGACGAAAACACAAAAAGGTTTTAGTCAAGTTTTAGTCAATTTTAGTAAAAAAAAAAAAAAAAGTAGTCTTTAACAAATTAATTTAGGATAAAAAGTATTGGAAATGGGCTTAGGTTTGACAGGTTGTAGCAAGTGTTGCAATTCGAGTGTTGTAACTCAATTCAATTTGAGCTACTACAACATTACACACAGATAAAGTGGTAACAGTGGAATCACTGTTTTACTCCAAAAAAGCCAGGATAAAAACATTCTTACTTTGGCAATTGTGGCTTTATTATATAATTAGTCAAATAATAATTTATGTTATAATTTATGTTATAATCTAAGTTATATAATAATGATATATTACTTTGTACCAATTAGCCTACTAAACTAATGCTCGGACACACTCGGTCTCTCTCGCGCGCAGACACACTCGGTCTCTCTCGTACGCAGACACACTCGGTCTCTCTCGCGCGCAGACACACTCGGTCTCTCTCGCGCACTGTCGCACGCTCGCGCAGTTCGTTTCGCTTTTGTCCAGTCCGGCGCCTCATATCGAAGATGTGTGGCGAGTGACTAGCCGCAGCCGCAGGTGTGTTGTTGTTGTGTGGAATCTGGTGCGCGGCATGGCGGCAGCCGGGTGGTGGGCGTACCCAAAACAAGGATAGGAAGCGGCAGCATTGCTGATACTTTTTTAGCTCTAAACAGACAGATTTCACGCAAATTAGGCAGAAATGACATGCATTGTGAACGTCAGACTATAATCATTTTCGTTCCGTCTCGTCTCGTCAACGAAAACTCGAAAACGTCTCGTCATGTTTTAGTCACCTTAGAGCCATTTTTAGCTAGTCATCGTCGCGTTATCGTCATAAAAAAAAGGTGCGTCAACGAAATCATTTCGTTATCGTCATCGTTGACGAAAACAACATTGATTTGTACCTTATAAAACAGTTTCGAAATAATTTCGATGGTAAACAAACTCGTAGTAGGGCGAATCATCCTGATAGCAAAGCAGGGGGCGCAATGCAAGTTTGAGAGGTGGCGCCCCGAAAATGTTGCGAGAATCACGACTTGCTTTATGGCACGTCGTCACATACATCAACAACACATGGTTATGAAGCAGCCTCTATGGAAGACACTAGCACGCATTTCAGACGTGAATCATGGCAGAGTCTACAAAGAAAACGAAGAACGCTTTCTTCATCGACTGTGCCATGATTCACGTCTGAAATGCGTGCTAGTGTCGGAAGAGTGCAGAGACGGCTCTGCGTGAGTGGTATTTATGACAGTAACTTTAAATACAAGTACTCCACAGTGACTCTAGGGGTCGCTGTTTGAGAAAAACGGAAACTGCATAGTGTGCCTTTAAACACAAAAGAAGATCTTTTGAAGAATGTTGGTAACCAAACAGCCCAGATAGCATACATATCCGGGCCTCATCTGGGCCAACTATGGCACATATGGCTCAGTTCTGGCAGTGGCAAAGGTCATATAGGCTGTATCTGGCCCACACAGGTTTCAGTGCGAGTTAAGCACCCATTGACTTCCATAGTATTTTTTTTCCTACTATGGATGGGTGCCGTCAACTGTCTGGTTACCAACATTCTTTAAAATATCTTATTTTGTGTCCAACAGAATAAAGAAACTCTTACAGGTTTGGAACAACTTAAGGGTGAGTAATGATACATACAATTTTAATTTTGGGGTGAACTATCCCTTTAAATAATTGCATGCGTTTCAGAAAGCTATTAAAGACCAATGAAAGATGGGAGAAATATTAATAAAACAGTCACGTCTTATTCAATGTCAATTGAACGGCCCTGTTTAAGGATAACATTTTCAAAGGGAAAAAGCAGCATGAGTAGACATCAACCTAATTGATGTTTAACATTACCCGCCTGTTCTGTACCTCTCCGAGCTGCTATCTTCTCAGCAAAACTGCACTGTAAAGAGGCTGCGGCACCTCAGATCATAAATCATCAAAAGTAGAGTGTGAAGAGATTGTGTGAGTGTGTGTTCTAGTTAAGGTAAGTGTGTGAGCTAAACTCACGGGAGCAGCAGTCATAACAGCACGAACACCCATCATTTATCACACACACGGACACGCTCGCGCATCAAGCCTATGATTTCATAGGCCTTAATTAAAAAGGCACACAGCACTATTTATAAGTCTGATCGTCACTTAGTAGCACTAATAAGGATGTTAGTTGAAGAAACACATATTATTAAGCCTTAGGAGAAGCAGGGGCTCTGCTAGCATGCACACATGCTAATAAGCTGCTGACGGGGTCTAACACCACTCCACGGGCCTGAACAGGATTAATCAGCCTGTGAAAGAGACCCACCACACGGCTTCCTGCAAGGACACCGAGGCTAAATCAGCAGTTGGAGACAAACTAATTAAAGGGGGGAGAGAGACCGAATCACTAGAGACTAGTGAAGAGAGGCATTGCTTCTAAATTACTGTCAGTCTTATTCACAAGATGCCTGGCTTAAAGGGTTTCAGACTGTCTATACCCAGGATGTTTAAGCTGATGTATGTGGAATTTTAAAGCTGTAGTGCTCTTTGCTTCTCATTTAACTTTCGAATTCAACTTCTGTCTACACTTTTCTTTGAATTGTCTTTGAAAATAATGATTTGTCCTATTTAAAGCTGGCATAGCCTATGGGATATTTTACAAAATGGGTGTCATTTGTATCCTTCATTTACGTGTAAAAAAATTAATAGTTGATGCCAGCATCATTTTTTTTAAACACATCAGCAAAACTGACTTTACATTTTTTATTTAACCCTTAGGCTACCCAAACCCATTCCATAAAACATTTTTTATTTTTATTTTTTTTTTTTAAACAATTGATAACTGAAATATGGATATTTGCAGAAATATCAGTGTTAATTTTTCTAAGGGGCCGTTTACACAACACAGTTTTCAACTAAAAACAGAAAACATTTTCTGCGTTTTGGCCGTTCATTTAAACGACAGCGGCGTTTTGGGGGCCTGAAAACGCAAACTTTTGAAAACGGGTTTCAAAGTGCACGTTTTTGAAAATGATACTGTTATCATCTCCCTGTAAACTACAAAAGTGGGAATTTGTGAACCCGGAGATGTCATGCGCATGCATATCAGTCTATAGACGCCTAGTGTTTCTTTACAATGTGACAAACTACTGGCCTGGCATGCATAATACAACGCTTAGTCGTTTTCGTGGATCCGTGTGAACGGGATTGTTTTGATAATGTTTTCATCTGTACGCAAAAGATGCAAAATAAAAACTTTTCCGTTTACATCGTACCCTAAGAAGCACCACATAATTTTCAAGCCTTGTAATGTCGAGTTTAATTGACAGCCCTTTTACATTTCTTAAGGCCTCATATCTCAAAATAATCATTTATCTAGGAATGGCACAGTGCATATGTGAACACTTTAATATTATGTGTCTGATAGAATGTTTGACATCTTCCAAAATTAAAAAGGAGCAACTTGTCTGGCACTCTGGTAGAGGCACCCATTTCTTATAAATGACCAGCATATTGGCACACTCTCATGCTGGAGCTACTCTATAAAACTCTGGCCAGGGTTCTTCAGGTGTTCTCTTCTGCAGAATTTACTAGCTCTTAATGCTGGGTCAGATGATGGAGTACGGATAAACCAATCAGGCTTCACCCAGGATGAGTAAATGGACATGCAGATGGGTCCATTATCTGTCAGGCTCGTATGATACAGCAGCTCTATATTTACGGCCTACTTAATGGGGTTGATTGTATTAGTGCACATGGAGGGGGAATGGCTCTATCACAGACATAGTAGTTCCAGCTTTGTGCAATTACCTTATGTAAATCCCGCATGCAGGCGTCTATTTAAAATGCATTGAATTTCCCAATGCAAAACCATCAAGTCCAACCATGCGAACTTCATTAATACCAAAGCATGGGCAGATAACATTTGAAGTACTGCTATGATTACTTTAGCCAATGCCCGTGTGCATTTTTTTTTTTTTTTAAGGATACTTGAGATGGTATTTGCAAAGACTTGCTAAATGGAGCATTTAAGCACAGTAGCCTCAGGAGTGTCTTCAGTGAGGAATAAGCGCAACTTTACATGAAAGTACCATCATTATTTACACAATTGCCTTATAAAAGACAATTAAGGAGAGGAAGTGGATTGCAGCATCATGTTTGTTCCGTATTCGGCTTGGGTTACATCTCTGTGCAAAATTCGCATTAATGCTCAATCATTTCGCACAAGAGACATCTTGAACAATACCACATTCTACTACATTTAATGCTTAAAGTTACACAGCAGACGGATGCTTATCAGCCACTAGGACATTCCAATAAATGTCATTCAGGCTGCATGCACAAAGATTTACAGCCCACAAATTGAGTTTGTACATTTATATATGGCCCTATAATAGTAGTTACCATGTCAAATAAAATGTTTTCATCTGCCCACCCCATACATGCAAAATACAAGTTGTGTTGCTGTCAAAGATGAATGTGATTGGATTTTAGAAAATGTGGCTTTTTTCTTGATCCGATAGGCTCATTCAGTCGGCTTTAACAACAGCGAATTTTTATTTCTCATCAGAGCAGTTGCACAAAGCGGCAAATGCATGAAACTGTTCCATGTGTGTTTTAATGAACACAATTACTCCAAAACAGAGAATATGAAAATGAATCCCAGTAGAAGCGAATTCAGAGAAGACTCGATTATCGTTTATGAAAGTCTTCAGTCATATACATGCTTTAGGCACACAAACATGTTCTTGGTCAGAGTCTGTCATTCATTCTGATCAGGTGGTAAGATGCAGCAACATAGAAAATGATAGACATGTAGAGGGGAAAAAAAGAAGAGTCAGAGTCATGAATGTTTTATGGGTCATAATGGCTTTCTCATATTTCCTCACCACACTTTGGCCTCCACGGACACACAAGACCAGGGGTTTTCCTGGCACCTCTGCCCCACAGACACGCAGCAGCATATGGTGTGCAATTCAGACACCTCTAGGGCCCAGGCTGCAGCAGAGTGTGGTCAGAGCTATGAATTATGGATATGAGCTAATTGTTTTCTCATTTGGAAAGTCTGGCTCTTTTGAAGTCATGGTTTCTAGCAGGTGTTTGATTTGATCACCACCCAGTCTCGATTCTGTCATTTTCCAAGTCACTTTTTCACTGATTAAAGGTGGTCCTGTCTAGAAATACAGAGTGAGTTATATATAGCTACACTGAAAAAAAAAAGAAAAAAACTTGTTTTAACTTAAAGTAAGTTTTTGTTCTGCCTTAAATTTTAAGTGTAGTCAACTCAAATATCCAAGTTGTTACTTAGTACAATTTCACATTTCAAGCTGACTAAACTTAAAATATTAAGGCAGCACGAATACTTTAAGTTGAAATAACAAAACATTTTCAGTGTATCTTAACTAAACATAAATTTAAGCTTTAATGAGATAAATATTTAGCTAAAGTGTAATTTAAATTAAACTAATTACGCCAGTGTTTTACTGAAGCTACTGAAGAAAGGGTTTAAAAACACAGAAAAGCTCTGCACAATCCGCTCTGCTCAAATAAACAGGATTTATTTTTATATTATAAATCACTGTATTAAAAGGAAGGAAACGGTTGATAGTTCCCCTGAGTCATTTCATATTACCAGTTTCTGCAATATCGAGATGAATGACACATGAACAATGAAAATAAACACTAGACTAATAACTCAGGCATTATCACTTTAATATTATCCATGAGTTTTTGTCTTTTTAATTAGGATTAAACATCAATTTCAGAAATAGCAGTTAGTCTGAAAATTACATTCAAAATGTGCAGTTCACAATGCGTGATGACATCACCCATCCCTTGCCCCACCTATCACTCATTTCTTTTTTTCCATACATCAACAATATTAGATCTTTTCACTTGTTATTGACACACAACTTCAAGCCATTACACTTCAACTATTATTGGTATTTTTCTTTGTTTGTACAACAGGGTTCAAGTTCTTGTTGAAGTAGTCTGTACATATACTTTCTTAATTTGGTTAAAAACAAGACAAAAGGCGGCGTTTACCATGCGTACCTTCAGTTAACACTAACTGCAGTACTATTTCCAGTACCATCCTGTCAATTTGTTATCAAGCAGCTTTCCATCCAGGGGCAGAGCAGGAAACCGGAGATGAATATTTTTCGGTATTGATTTGAAACTGTGTAAGGCCTAAATGCCGATATAAGCATCTCACCTTTCTTTTTCCAGTAAGCCCGAGAGATACGAGGGCGAGAGACGAGCTCTCTGACTGTTTTTGAGAGGTCTTGCTTTTGAACTACACAACACATATCAGGTTCACATCTGGAAAACAACCTGTTTCTCCTGCATACTGTTACACAATTCGGCACAACACAGTCCATTTATTCCAAGGAAACAACACAGGTTTGACCTAAAGCACGTGAAAGTCCTGATATTTCATTAAAGGGAGGGCCGTTGAATTAAAAAGGAGTTTCTCTGTTGGATAACACAAAAGACACAGTGTGATGAGCATGTCTGTTATCCAGTAGCGTGACGTCCTGAAGCAAGAGGCACGTGGCCTTTCCGGTAAACTTTAGGGAAGTGCAGATGGAGGGCAAACATGGGTGGATATGGAGAAAACACTCTGGGAAAAGAGATTTTTCTCAGAGCCTTTCCCTAATACTGATTATTAATCGTTGTCCATTTTAATCGACCCCATTATCCATCGGTCAGTAGTCATTGTCAAATAATACTGTCTCCTAATACAGTGCACTTTCAGCTTATTCCACAGGAAAAAAATTGAAGAAAACAAAAACTCTGAGTCAGAGAGAGCCCAGATACAAGTCAGACACGTGTCTCAATGAATGAAACCCCAAAATCAGTTAAACATTTCACAGCAAAAAAAAAAAGCTCAATCTGGCGAGACATGAAAGTGTCTGCTCGGTCAGTTTTCATTCTAGTTGTCAATACTGGCTAAGATAAAGTCCATTCCAGTTCCCAACTTAGGAAAATATTCAAATTTCCCCCCAAAAAAGAGTGCATAAAGGAAACTAATGACCATCCATAACTGTCCAAAAGTCCATCCAGCTTATTCTAAGCCAAGGAATGACGATCCAAATGGAAAAAAAAAGAGAAAATGTTGTATATCCTCAAAAAAAAAAAAAAAAAAAATTAAGTGCATAAATAACCTTCCTGTATTCATTTTCTTTGCTTATATCCAGTCATAAGTCACAGTAAATCCACTCATGTTTGTTTATATACACTTTTAGGCTTGGTCCACAGCAGTGGTGCGTGTTTGTGCGATGGATATGAGATGTTAAACGTCTGGCATTGTGTTCTCTGGATTGATTCTCAGGTGGTGTCACTTAGAGATGTTCTACCTCCCAAAAATGTTCTCATACTCCAGAAGGATGAGTTCTACAATCTGGTTTTGATAGATCATATGAACCGCCATATTGCCCGTCTCAATCTCCGGCCTCAGCAGGGTTGGGCCGAACACGATAGCCACGCTCTGGGTCGTCATCCTGTTCACCTCGCCGTGATCGATCACTCTGAAAAACACAGAGAGAGTCTGAGAGTCTTCCCTTGCTTTCCTGTAAATTGGTTCAAAATGTAACCATCATCAACAGAAGAGCTTCATTTTTTACCACTAAAGAGCTTCCGTTTGGCTGACAAACTAATCATTTGTAGCAGGTTAATGCATTTTTGTTTTCTTAACCACACCTACAAAACGATCTACTACACATTAAAATGACAAATCCTCCCAACTCCAGCGATTTTCCTTTTAAATAAAAATGTTTGGGTATTGTGCTTAAATTACATAAATACAGATGCCTTTTCCCTGCAACAGCAAAATGTCAGACCGTAATTTTTCTGGAACGCTATGCCTCCATCCTCCATTTTGAATTACAGTAGACTGAGAGCCATTTAAATGCAAATGGAGCAAAGGCAAATGTCATTGTGCGTGTTTGATATAGCAATTACGATTGAGACTCAATGCCGGTCTCAAATTACATTCAGAATTACACAGTAAGGCACATCATACAACAACATGGGGAAAATGATTCACTCTATATGTACAGAGAAAATGGAGTTTTCTTTGTTTATTTCCCACTTCATTTTAACTTTGAGAGAAGCCTGAAGTAAGTATACTAAAGGTGTGAAGGTGATGTCCCCACAAAAAAAACATCTTCTGAACTTGCTTAAGGGATAGTTCACCAAAAAATGTAATTGTCATCAATAACGCATTATCTTGTTGTTCCAAACCTGTACGAGTTTCTTTTTTCCATTGAACACAAAAGAAGATACTTTGAAGAATGTAAGCAACCAGACAGGTGACATTGACTTCCATAGTATTTTTTTCCCTACTATGGAAGTCACTGGGTGCCGTCAACTGTCAGGATACCAACATTCTTCAAAATATCTTCTTTTGTGTTCAATGGAAGAAAGAAACTCATACAGGTTTGGAAGAACTTGAGGGTGAGTAAGTAATGACAAAACTTTCATTTTAGGGTGAACTATCACTTTAAAATGATGTGCATGAACAGACACGACTAAATATAGTGTTGTCATTTTAGATTTACAAGAGATTATGGGAATCTCTAAGAGAGGGAGCGAGGGACACTTTGACTGCTGTCCTTCACAAGGCTAAGAGCAAAATTAAAGTTGAAATATACAGTAGAAAAGAACAGACCTCACTAGACCAAACGAGACAACTCCCTAAAGAAAGCCCAGAGTGATTAAAGATTCATGAGACTCTCACCTGCCACTGAGGAAGCAGCTTTATAGCTCATGATTATTTTAAGGTTTGGAATGGATGTGATAACAGAGGTGGAGTTAACAATTTATAGTTATAAAAAGTTACTTCATAAACCTAAATCGACAGGAAAGATAGAAGAGCAGTTTTAGTAATGGATTAAAGACTGGGTTGCCTCTTGAAGCACAACAGCATGATGCCTGGAAAGACCAGAACACTACTGTACAGTACACGTTTTTTTGTTGTTTTTTTTTAGAAGAAATTAATACTTTTAGTCAGCAAGGATGCATTAAATTGATCAAAAGTGACAGTAAAGACATTTAGCATATTACAAAAGTGTTTATTTCTATAGAAGATGTCATATTCGTAAAAGTATTCTGAAAAAAATACTAAGTAGTACATGAGATGAGAATCATGTGACACTGAAGGCTGCAGTAATGACTGCTGAACATTTCAGAAAACAGTTTATTTCAATTGTAAGGCTATTTTGCAACACTTTTTTTTATTTATTTATTTTACTTTATTTTTGATCAAATAAATACAGCCTTAGTGAACTTAAGAGACTTCTTTCAAAAACAATAAAATATCTTACCAACTACAAAGTTTTGAACGGTAGAGTAATTCAATTATGTACTCAGGTATGTTTTTCAGGAATTTATTGCAGACATAAATAACAAATTCAGGCAGTTGTTATTGATTTATTTTTATTTGTTATTTATCGGTCAATATTGGATATTTACTCGTGCATGCTCATATCCTCTGTTTTTACATATAGGTTATATTTGCCAAAATCTAAAACTTAATCTTTAAAAACATAATAATTACATAAAACTGTTAAATGTAATCTTTATCAAATCTCAAATGATCAATTTTTCATACTAAATTCACTTAAAACAGTTTAGTTTTTAGTGTTTTATTTATTCAGGCAAAATGGTATATGCATTTATTATCAGCCAGAATTGTAATATCAGTGCATTCCTAGTAACAAACAAAGAAAGAAAACATTTTAAATATCAGTCAGTCTGTTCCTGTCTAAATAGGCAGATCTATGCCAGAAAGAGGACATCACTTCATGCTAATACTCAACACTACATGACGTATACTAAAAGAGCATCAGCAACATAACAGTTGCGTTCTCCACATCTGCCGTTTCCTGTGAAGCTCCCAAGGTTGATGTCACAGTCGAGAGAGCTGTTTACACAGGCCGTTAACTAATTGAATTACATTCCTGCTGCATCACAATCGCAGACCTAGATTAACCACAGCACCTCACGCTTTCCTCCATACAGCCCTTCGTGTTCTCTCTCTGTGGCTCGTGCATCACACACACACACACCCCAGTGCCAATGGCCATGCATCAGTCGGATGTGGTGTAGACCCTCCCTCCAGTCTCTTCCTGTCCCTCTCTCTCTCTCTCTCTCTCTCTCTCTCATAATGATGTAGCTGGCTAGTCTCCAGGTCTGTCCCAGTAATGGATACAGTGAGATAACTCGATAGAGGCTTGCTGTGCAGAGCACCGACCACACCCTCCTCACCTCCAACAATCACACACACCAGCATGGCCCCAAATCAATAATGAATGATGCTGGCTTGGAAAGGAAGGCTTATTAACTCAAAACGACAAATCAATCCTTGCAATAAATGGCCCAGTGTATAATACACAATAGTTCCAGTAAAAACAATGTGAGGTGCAGTTCCTTACCTTTTTAGGTGTTTGAATAACGCTTTCATTGTTTCCTGATTGGGTTTTGGCAACTGTTTGATCAAGTCTTTTATGGATTGGACTCGCTGCTTGTAATCTGAGTTTTCTGAAAAACAAGCAAAATGAAAAAGAGCAGGATTAGGACTGTTGAGAATGAGATGCTCGGGATAATCCAGCTCTGGGAACTGGAAAAACTATTTCCCAAGTCAAACTGCTCCCTCTTGTGGTTGATGCTTTATTAGTCTTCTGGGTGGATAATAATAAATGCTGTTCCCTTATTAATAAGAGCATCTAAAGAAATTTTTTTACACTACTGTTCAAAGGTTTGGGATCAGTAAGATTTATATTTTTAAAGAAAATTATACTTTTATTCAGCAAGGATGCATTAAAAAAAGTGACAGCACAGCACTGAAAAAAGTATCAGGGTTTCCACAAAAATATTTCGCAGCAACTGTTTTCAACATTGGTAATAATAAGAAATATTTCTTGAGCAGCAAATCAGCATATTAGAATGATTTCTGAATGATCATGTGACACTGATGACTGGAGTAATGATGCTGGAAATTCAGCTTTGCCATCAAAAGGAATAAATTACACTTTTAAATATATTTAAAAAAGTTATTTTAAACTACAATATTTCACAATGCAAAGAGTAATATTTATTTTAAAAAGTCACTGTATTTTTGATCAAATAAATGCAGTGTTGGTGAACATAAAAGACTTGTCGACCCCAAACTTTAGAACATTATCGTACTTGAATAGAAGCAAAAATATTTAATCATATTTCATCTTCGTTTTATTTAGGTTTAAATTTGAGTTTAATCCCAGGATTTAAGATCTCTGAACCCCACAGTATATTTTAAATTAAAAAGTGAAAAGAAGAATTAAGAAATTGTAAAAGTTCAAGGAAAACCAAAACAGACAAAAACAAAAGTAATCATTTCTGAGCTGCTCAAACTTTTCCAGATCATATGAAACCTAGTTAAATCTGTTTGTGAATCAATCAAACAAGTACTTCCAAAAAAATTCCAAACAGAGAAATGAAAGAACTCACTAATGGCTTCGACAAAGTCATTAAAGGATGTGTAGGTGAACAGAGGCTCTGGAAGCTCCCGGAAAAACATCTTCAGAGCACCTGTAGTCACGTGGATATCCTCCCATTTACTGTCTTCCAGATTCACCTTTTCATCTGCAGACATATAAACACACCCTTTATAACAAGGAGAAACTTATAAACCACTGGATAAAGTATTCATTTTCTGTCTGAATGTTTGTTGTTAGCTTTCAGTGTAGGAACCCTTTGTTTTAGTATAATTTATATGCTATCAGACTGTATGAATATTTTGAATTAGCTTTAATTTTAACTTCATTGTAATTTTTTTTTTTGTTTTTTTGTGTGTAATTTTAGTACTTATTTTAGTTAGACGCTAAGGCAACATTTCAAATGACTGGAAATAATTCTTAATAGATTTTATTTTAGTTTTAGCTAACAATAACAATGATTTGTGAGACCTCTTTGCGAGATTGTATAATTTTACAATAAAAAAAACAAAAAAATCCCTACCATGATTGACGGCAAAGCGCAATTTCTGTATGACGGCCAGATTTCCACTGACTCTGTACAAGCCATCAATATTTAAGCCTGAGAAAAAGATGCAGAGAAATGAGACAGGAAGTGGATGTAGTCTGAGAATGACAACTCAAAGAGCGTATTAATAATCAATCACAATCAATGAAACACACAAATAGGTACCTGTATTCTCCACATGCTCAATGCACGTCTTGACAAAATTAGGCACAGAAGTGCCTTCTCTCTGACACAAGGCAGTCAAACTGCAGCCGAACACTTGATCTGAGAACAGACAGGAGGGTTACCAGAGGTGTCTTCTAACAGAACCACTTCCTCTTTGTGTACATCATTCACAAATGCTTAAAAAGTCTTGTTAGCTGCTTCATATCAGGGTTTGTTACCTTTTATGTAGCCCTTGTCCCTGACAGCCTGTAAGGTTGGTCTCCGTGTGAGAAACTTCTTCAGCTTCACTCTGGTCTTCTTCTGTTCAGACGACTCCATGCTGGGGTTCTTAACTACTGCACAAACACACACAGGACTCAGCACAAACCCTACATGTAGTTATGATTTATTTTACAAATTTAAGTCATTTGTACCTCTGTTTTTCTTTGAGTCTCTGGGGTCTTTCTCTTTGTCGTGTTTCTCAGATCCAGGAGACTCAGGCATGTCCTCTTCGATGGCTTCATCAGACTCCCACGCCTACAACACATGCATCGTCATTACAATGGGATTTTGAATAGTTTATTTCATATTTTTGCACTGTGTTGTGTATATCACTCACATGTGTGTTGATGGTTTCAGAAAGCGCTCTGAACCAGTCATTAATAACACTGTCAATCTCAGACTGAATCAGCAGCTCTGTGCCCACTCGTGTCTTCAGCTGAGGGGGTCAAAGTTCATATCAGGTCAGTGGGATCATATTGGGCAAAGGCAGGTGTCAGGACAGATTCAGTTACAGTAAGAAATATTGGTCACACTTTAGATTAGGGTCCAATTCTCACTATTAACTATGACTTCTGCTTCAATAAACTATATAAATAATAAATTATAATAAATTACTGCTTATTAATAGTTAGTAAGGTATTTGTTAAGTTTACGTATTGGGTCGGATTAAGGGATGTAGAATATGGTCATGCAAAATAAGGCATTCATATGTGCTTTATAAGTACTAATAACCAGCCAATATCCTAGTTATATGCATGCTAATAAGCAACTAGTGAGAATTGGACCCTAAACCAAAGTGTTACTGAAATATTACAGTTAATCTTGGAAAACTAATATTATAAATGTATATTTGCTATGTTGCTTGGCAATCATAAACATGCTGCAATTATGCTAACGTAGCCGTATTACAGTAGGCTACCTGATGTCATGTATTTGGATTTTCATTACTAATAACTCGCATAATATCTAACAAATACTAAATAACTTAAATAAGCTATTTGTTCACCACTGTTGTCTTATAGTATTGCTGTTGCCGTTAAATAAATAAAGAACATGTATTATTAAAGTAATAAGCCAGTAATGGTTAAATTACTGTAAAATACAGTTAAGAGTTCTAGGCAATGTAAAAACAACCTGTACAAGTGATAAAATCACTGTAACCAACAGTATCTCATGGCTTATTGCTTTATCTTCTACTAATTCATCAGGAAATTGCTAAATATATTTACAACAATGTTGAAGATATTAAGAAATTCAGAGGTAAAATCAGCTGACTCTGACCTCAATTACATGTTTCTTGCTGGACTTTTCTTTGGATGCCCACTCGACCGAACCTCCTCGGAGGTCCACTGTGAATTCCGGTTTGGACTGGTTGCCTCCAAACTGTAATCACAAAGGTAAATTAAACAGCTCAGTCTAAATCCAGGGCACTCTCCATTAATTAATCATCATCTGTGAGTTATTTAGGATTTGTCTTTAGTCCAGTGCTGTTAAACGTGAGCTATATTGTTGTTCCTGTTCAAAAAGCGAGTTACGGAGCACGCTACATTTTAAGTGTCAATTAGTTATGGGTGCCAGGGAACGTCCACTAATAGGTTAGACTTGAATATTAAATTCACAATGCACACGCTTCACTGTTTTATAATTCATGGCCCAGGTTTGCACAGAACATTCTCATATTTTGCTTTGCGCAATGCTAAGCTCCACTTTGTATGTTGTGAAAATACATTCAAATAGCATAAAATAAATGAGTCGGATTATGCAGAAATGCATGCCAGCAAACATAAGGTTCTTAGTGCATCCATTTTCATTTACTAACTCAAATCAGTTTTAAATTCAGCCTCTCTTGCAGGAGGAACTGACTTCAAGCACAAAGCAGGGGGCGATAAGTGAGACGCACAGGCAGAAAGTAGAACGTGCACAAATAAAAATGGGGGACAGGCTGCCCTGCTCAGCTGATCTCAGAACAGCTCTGCATCACAGAACTTAAATTAAATAATAATTATATAATGAAATGAAATTAGATCAAATACCATACATTTCTATACTATTTGAAACCATTACAAATTGCAGTCATCTGAGCAAAACTGTTCCTAGATCAGCATAGAGGGCACAATTATTCGGTTCAGAGAGGCTGACACATACAGAAGGAGCCCGGCCGCGTCTACAGTGCGTATAGGACACGGCAGGCCGGGGCTTAATCGAACGCTTCCAGTTACTTAGCAATGAAAGGAGGAGTTCAGGAAAGGAACCGTTGCGGCAGTACGACTTTGAAGAGACAGAGAAGAAATGAAAGAAAGGAAAAGAACATAAAGAGAGTGATGATGCATGAAAACACACTCACAACACACATGGGAGATATAAACGAAGGAGAGAGGTACAAATCGACAGGAGAGCTAATATTTATAGTAAATCTGAATACTATTTTATTACGTAAAAGCATCCAGGCGTCTTTTCGTTCACACTTGTTGAGTGCTGAATGCAGTTTGCTCAGTACACTCAGGCAAATTTGCGGCAGACTATGGAGGAGCCTGCCAGTATTCAAAGCATGTCGATTGAAGTTGCGCTGTCAACTGTTACTACAGACTACCAAGGTCAAATACACTGATCTATCAATCTATTCAAGAGGAAAATTGCACATTTGCCCTAGAGCAATGGGCCATTGTAACCTGGCATGAATACATACCCAGCTGGTGGCGCTGCCCTGACCCTTTGCAAAGAGTAAAGAGGATCCCTGCAGGACAGTCCAGGTGGAAGCCCAATTCTTCCTGCAGGACAATAAAACAATAAGAGCATCTGTGTCACTATTCTAAAGATAAAATAAGAAACTAGAAAAGAGAATCACCAAGAACTGCATAATATGCTTTTTAAGTGCTTCTATTATGCTATTTTAAAGGCTCCTAGTCCTAATTTTGTTTTGAAGGTCTCCTACAATAGGTTTACATGCATCCAAGGTCAAAAACAATAATTTTCTCATAATATATATCGCAATATCACCTCTTTTCTCACAGTGTCTGAGACGGTTTGATCAAGCATCAACCCCTTCTTTTACTCTGCTCTGATTGGTCAGACTGTTCAGAAAACAGAGCAGTAATCGAGACTGGATTACTGTAATGCTTTATTAGCTGGTTGTCCTGCATCCTCAATAAACAAGCTACAGTTAGTCCAAAATGCCGCCGCTAGAGTTCTTACGAGATCAAGAAAATATGATCATATAACACCGATTTTATCATCACTGCATTGGTTACCTATAAAGCTCCGTATTAATTATAAGATATTGCTACTGACTTATAAAGCCCTAAACGGCTTAGCTCCAGTCTATTTAACGGATCTTCTATCACCCTATAATCCATCGCGCTCTTTAGGATCACTAAATTCAAGGCTTTTGGTCATACCTAGGGTATCCAGAACCACCAAAGGAGGGAGAGCATTTTCACATTTGGCTCCAAAACTCTGGAATAGTCTTCCTGATACTGTTCGTTGCTCAGACTCGCTCTCCCAGTTTAAAACTAGATTAAAGTCGCATCTCTTCAGCCAGGCATTCATATAATCCTACAGTTCAAACTACAATCCGGCCTCTAGCTCATAAATGCCAGAGGAGAACTGGCCCCCGACTGAGCCTGGGTTCTCCCAAGGTTTTTTTTCTCCATTGGGTCACCTGATGGAGTTTTAGGACACCATTAGGTCACTTGATGGAGTTTTTCGGTTCCTTGCCACTGTTGCCTTTGGCTTGCTCAGTTGGGGATATTTGGGGGATATTTAATTACATTTTATCAATCAATAAATTCCTCTTGAAACAAACTTTGTTGTATTATTTTAATTTAATACTGTGAAGCTGCTTTGATACAATCTGTATTGTGAAAAGCGCTATACAAATAAACTTGACTTGACTTGACTTGTCCGAAATAAAACGCCTATTACCATATTTGAATTTCAGCTCTGGAAGCTTCATCGGCACTTGTATACATACACAGTGATACGAACAGTAATGATGGCATATTAAGTCCTTGCATAGAAAAAGCAAGTAAAGTGGATTTGCTTTCGCAGTGCAGAAAACAGCGTCTTCTTGACATGTTGACAACCCGAACCAAACTCTTCCAGTTTCAGCTACAGTGTTCGAGGGCGGGTCAAAGCAGACGTTGTTCGCCAACAGCCAATGAGGACCATAGGTCGGCATTATGCAAATGTATTACAAACCTGGGTAGGTTTATTTGTCGTTTACTTTGATCTTTAAAACTTTGCAGACCTTTTATATTCACAAACAGCATTAAAGGTAATATTTGAAAAAACATAATTAACCACTTTAATGACCATTTTTCAATTTAGCACAATTCATTCTTTGTTGCATCAACCAATATTAGAGGCCACAAAAAGGCTTTTTCTTTTAAGAAAAAATTAAATGCGGCATAATGCATAAATATGACTATTTTAGTATATCTATTTCCCCATACCTATTAAAGATAAATTACCTGACTTTCTTGCCATGTTCAGTGATCTTGGTGACATTGAGAACACCACACTTTTCTGAGGGCTACAGAGAGGAGAAAAATGAATAAAAATTAAAGGAAAAGAAAAAAAATCAAAGGGAAACCGATTAAACAAAAACGAAATAAATACATAAAATAAGAATACTGTATTATTATAATGATTATAATACAATAGAGTATAAATTATTATTATTAGTAGTAGTAGTATTTAAATTAGGCAATTTAAATTGCATTGTTAATTCTGATGACAACATGCATTTAAAAGAGAACTGAATGTTACTACACTGAAAAGGCACATTCACAGGTTATGGGTTATACTAACGGTAGAGGGGTGTTTTGGTGAAGAGGGGCACGAGTCTGATTCAAGAGAGTTGTGTTTGGCATTTACAGACTCCTGTAAGTCATAAAGCAGAAAACGGGCAGTGTTAAACAGGGTTAGAGGATGAATATAAAAAGAGGTTAGATCCATTCTGAAGGTAGTTAAGAATTTCCTAAGAGAAAAGGGCTGGTGTTGACAGATAATGGTAAGAATCACGGCTATCTCAAATCTTGAATTATTTGTGAGAACTTGGACAAGATGTTGTTGACATGTTAGTAATAAAAGAAGTTAGTATAAAGGCAGCGGACGCAAGCATACACGAAATAAGCACATCCAGATAAATCATGTACAAATCATGAAGTGCACATTTTGAGCAGGTTTTGATTAACCCTACTGATTTATGTCCTTGATTCGCATGGAAACACTTCAATTTGGGAAGTGAAGAAATCAAGAAGTCTGTAATCACATCTGATTGGTTACAGCATAATGAGGTGACTAACTTTGTACAGTGATAGACTGAAGCCCCCGGTGAGGCGGTTCACGCTCAACCATCTGTTTTTGAATGGCAGCTGGAATGAAAACCATTGTGTGACACAAGAGCAACATAATGCCAGGCTTGTTTCATTTAGCATCTTTATAGAACCAGCATGATTGAGTGACAAAATAAAATACAAAACACATGCACTGAGGTTAAGAACTCACGCTTCTCCTACAGGAAATATATTTGGTATGTGTTAATCTTCACTGGCATCTGTGTGGGGGAAAAATGACTTTGACAGCCTCCTAATTGGCTTTTAGGCTACATGCTGCTTTTCATAGTAAAAGAGGTCCTGAGAGTTACATAAATGGAGTCAGTGTTTCTCGCAGGATTTTGGGAAACTGTGGTGGGTGGACCTCGGTCTCTTAATGAATGGGAAGCAGAAGCACCGACATCTATTTGTGGCGGTCATTGTTGATATTGCGGTGGGCCGCCACAGATAAATCAATGTATGGGAAACATTGGGAGTCAATAATAACAATAAACACCCAAAAACTCATAACCCAGGGTAATGAACATCAAAGCAGTTATGTTACTTTCATTAAGTGCTGGTCTAACTGGAGTAGTTTGTTTCATTATATATACATACTGTACACACACACATACACACACACACAACAGTTTTATTGAGTAAATAAATACTAAGAACAGCCAATAATATTATGAAGCACAACCATTTTCAGCTGTAATCGTAATAAGAAATGTTTCTTAAGCACTAAATCAGCATATCAGAATGATTTCTGCAGGATCATGTGACACTGAAGACTGGAGTAATGATGCTGAAAATTCAGCTTTGCCATCACAGGAATAAATTACATTTAAAATATGTTCAAACAGAAAACAGTTATTTTACATTTTAATCATATTTCACAATATTTTACTTCTATCACTTCTATAAAGACTTCTATCAAAAACATATATATATATATATATATATATATATATATATATATATTTGATGTATATATTACACAAAAGAGAGCTGTAGACTGTTTGGTTGTGCTCAGGGTGTCTACAGATATAAACAAGTAAAATTTAAGACTTTTTAAGACCTTTTTAATGCCACTTTGAATGAAATTTAAGACCAAACCTGTGATGGAAATACATATTATATTACATGCGTATTAGATTTTTAATTTGAGGGGGGAGTTTAGACTTTTTCTTTTATTTATTACATGTATCTGGCCTAAATGTATGCTCACTCATTGCATTTTTACAATGGGGTAATTTTGGTCTTAAGAATTTACACAACACAAGGAAGCTTGATTTCAATCTTTGAATTAAATTGAAAAAAGTAGCACAAATAAATACAATAGAATAAAGATACCAATAAATAGAAATAAAGAGAAAAGTTTTTGCTTAGGTCTAACACTAGTATTCAGAAATACTACAGAGACTGAATAAAGTAATCAAATGTAAAATAACACTGGGTAGTATTTTAGTCCTGACTAAATTAAATACATAGGCTATTAATCCTGATTCCTTAAAATGAAAGCTATGGTTTGTTGTTTTGACAACCAAATGAATGACAGACACATATGGCTGCTGTCCCTTTAAGAGCTAGTGCACGGATCTTATTTAAGACATAACCGACTGTGTTTAGAGGATACTCACCAAGACCGAAATTGACATCATTTTCGCATGTTTTTGACTGTTAAAGCGATAAAATCCACGAAAAATTACTTTTGTTACCCACGAGCTGTTTGTGAGGCGGCTTTACTCTATGTATGTGTGCAGAAAAAAACCCATCTCTCTCAGACAGCGCGCAAGTACTGAATAGTTTCAAATCGCGTGAATGTTTAATCAGGTAAAACTTTAAAAGACGTGCAAATGGTAAAGTTACTTATGATGCAATGCTGGCCCGATTATGCAAGTGACAATTCCGTCTATCCCGACTCCCGAAACGCGAGAGTGTATTTTTACCTCAGTATGTTTCTTCTGGGAGTTTTTTTGTTTGCCGTTATGCTCATTTGTTTTGATTTCTTCCTATAAAATCTATCACAGAGACAAGCAGAGCGAGCCTCAACAGCGTTACCAGAAAAAGCCTACATTATCATTATCAATAGCTGTTTATGTAATAAAATCTGAATCATTCTCGCGATTCGATGCTTCACTTGTTATTTGACGGATATTAGGTCCGTCAGAGTGGAGAAATTTTAGCGGTAACGTGACCAGAAATATTTAAGACCTATCGAATCTGAATTTAAGACATTTTAAGACTTTTTAAGGCCTTTTTTTAGGAAAACTTTATTTAAGACATTTTAAGACTTTTTAAGGACCCGCGGCCACCCTGGTGCTAAGGAAGAACACTTTGTGTCCAACAACATAGACGTGTACCTTATCAGTGATGTCCAGCACATATGTGCTGTGTCTCCACTTGGTCAGCACAATGGGCTCCTGCTGCTTCCTTTCCAAACTGTGACTCTTAGGAGCTTCTTCAGAGATTGGAGGAGAGAGATTATACTGGGAACAGACAGGAAGGAAAAGAGAGAAAGTGTTAAAACCATATATTAAAGCCAGATCTGACTGGAAATGGGGAGGACTCGAGGGGAAGGAGTTCCAGTTCAAAATGTAGAGGATTTTATCCACATTAATAGCTTCCAAACACTATGCAAATTTCATAAATATAGTGGGATTTTCTGCATCTATTTATACACAATTCTACAATGTTTTGAAGAAACTAACAAAAAAGATTGGTTAATTTATATATGAAATAAGTATAGACAGTGATAAAAAACACAGAAAAGAATAGAGAACAGCCGCTGTCGTACCTCTCCCCTCACCGTCCACAGCACCATGTGCGCTCAGATCCCCTCCTCCGAACATAAGCCCGCCCAAGCCGCACAGCCCCCCAGAGCACAGCATGTGTGTGTATATGTTATATGGAATGAGTGTAAGACTATGTGTAATAAAAGAAGAGAGTGTGCTCCGATAAACAGTGCCTCCGAGGCACTAGACACACTGATCTCGACTAACTCGATTAGGGAATCAGGGATACTTTTAGATTTTCCTGGTAAACCTCCTACTGTCCTGGTTAACACTAGAGCTAAAGCAAGCAATGAACACCGCATGATTTAAATACAGGAAAAAGATTGTCTGGGTGTACCTCCTGTGAAAAGGTTTAACTTACTTTTGGTAACTCCCATTCTGAACGGGATCCATCGGCACTATAGTAATACGGCCGTCCTTGTTCATCCACATGCTTAATCCACTACCAAACAAAGAAAAATATCTGTTACACTATGTATCATTCATAACAAAAAATAGATTTTGGTGTGTAAGCAGCTCTTTCCAGCACCTTTTCATTGGTGTATTCAGACACATAGAGTGTGTGGCCATGTTCATCGAGTTCCTCAGACCAGCCTCTAGGGGGTGATCCGTACTGACTGTCAGACTGACTGGAGTGTGTACTGGGACAGTTCTCCTCAGAGGACAAATGCTAGAGAAGACAGTGGGACAAGAGAATGAGAAAACAAAAATGGCAGAAAGACAAAGTGAATAATAAAAAAAGATAAAAGCATTTATTTAAGTAACTTTGACTCTATAGCATGGCGCTAACAACACTGGCAACATTTTGTTATTTCCATGAAATAAACCAATAAAATGTAGGCTATTCTTCGAATGCAATGTAAGTCACTTTGAATAAAAACATAAATGTAAATGTTACTTTTTCAAAAATTATTATTATTACAAAATAGTATAATGTTTAAATAGTAATACATAACATTATTATTATTTACAGTAATAAATAATACATTATTACTATTAAAATCTACTATTAAAACACTATTTTACTATTATATTTAATAAATACAAACACAATAATAACAATAATAGTTATAATAATTATTATTTAGAAAATAATAATACATTTTAAAACCGATATAGTGCATCTGTAACCGATAATATTTTAACTGATAAACAAAATATACCATGCCCCACTTTTATTACACCCAAATTTAAGTTTTCACCACTAGATGGCAGCTATAGACAATGGAAAGAGTGAAACTTAGATCAAAACCTCAGATAAGGCTGTCTTAAATGAGCTCAGGAAACGGGTCAAACTATTTACTCTCGTAAACACAGACATGCATGTTAGCTCTTACAGTATCCAGAACAACTTAACTAACATTATTTTTGTCATTTTAAATAATAATCCATAATAATAGTAATATCAGCTGAGAATGAGTTGCTCCACTCTGTTCTCTCTGAAGCTGGGTCAACTGCCTGTTGAAGCTTAAATATATGAACAGCATTTTTCAAAGGCTTAAATATAGACTGAAGACCTACTTCAACTTTGGCCTAGTTCAAACTTTCACATGCACAAGCATGTGGGCACACAGTCACACACACATTAGCATAAAGACATGAAATCAAGAAATATCAGTTGACCAACATGGATTTTTCGGTGTACATTTTTCCAGTTGTTTGTTACCTCCATGTCTCCAGTGTTGGACGTGTCCCCGCGACTGACCCCGTTGTCTCGTGAGCGGGGTGGTTTCCAGGTCCTCTCTTGAGTCGTGCGGTTGTAGTAGAAGCTTCTTCCACTCGAATCTTTGTGCGTTTCCCAGTCGCCCAGGATGTGCAGAGGGGAGGACGCGGGAACAGGTGGGAGAGATGACTGAGAGATCTTCAACTCCTGGAGGTTTGTGTACACGGGGGACTCGGGTCGACCGTGTCCGGTGGGAGATATACCCTGTGGACAAAACAGAGAAAGAGCAGCAAGTCAGAGGAAAATTGTGCTTTTTCAAAAAAAAAAAAACATGAAAATCAACATTTTGTTTAGCAGCTTGAATGTAAATGTTTCAAATGATAAGTGCACACATCTGACAAAGCAAGAAGGCCAAGAGAAACAAAAGCAGCAAGTAAAACTATTATTGATTCTGCCAGATAAACATCTGCCAATTATTGTATTGATGCTTTCAAGGCTGAGTGACAACTGGCTGGACTTCCACGCTGGTCATTTAAAACAATTCATGTTTTAAATGTGAATAAAGCATGGGGAGAATTCAGTAAAGTTAAAAATTAAGCATGGAAATATTTGCATATGATTTACCATGAAAGAGACAGAGAACAACAGGAGGAGCCAGTTAAAAAAAGCAGTTTCAGAAGATCCAGACATCACAGAATGATCATCTGTACTTCATTTTTTAAATGACTTAAATTGATCAATCAGTCCTGGCAAACACATAATTAATATATTTGGTTAAATAAATAAATAATAAATAAGTTGCTTTGAAAAAAAAAGTTTCAGAAATGAATCAATAATGGCAGTAAAACAGTCCAATAGTTCAGTTGGACTTGGTACACATAAAAGTATAGAAGTCAGTCAATTAAGAAGTCAGCCACTCTTTCGGTTGTTTGAAAGAGTTATTTTAGAAAGTGTCTCTTCCTCATTACCATAAAAGAGAAGACGTCCTCGACTCCTCGCTGCTGAAGGCGCTGTTATTTTGGTGCAACCCATTGTGAGCTTCAACATAATAAACACACCACACAATACAAACCACAGGAAAATTTTGCAACTGAAAAACTCACATTTACAGGAAGAACAGAAATAGAAGCCAGTCTCTCACCTGAGAGTAACAGAAACTACTGCTCTCAGAACAGCAAAGTCACCAGTGACTACTTGACTTGAAACCCTAATACTGCAACTAGTGATGTGCAAGGGTATATACAGTATCTGTGAACGCATACGCTACAACTGGGTGACATGGCATATGTCTGAGGAGGACCAATCCAACAAAGCGATGACTGATTGCAAACCTTGCAATAAATCTGACACGATTCCTGTTTTTATGGAAAGGCCAGTTGGCAAAGACCTCAAATAGTCAGGGAATTTTGAGGAGAGGGAAATAGACTTGTTGGCTAATCCATCCTGCCATGCATGGAAACATATGGGACTTCCTGTCATACTGAAATAATAAGGTTTATCGTGATAATAGACTCAAAGCTGCTCTAACATTTTCCAGTGTCCTGTGTGACTTCGTGGCGTTGGGCAAAACATTCCAAAAGAGAATCCCAACATTCCATTCATCCAAATGCTTTTTGACTGGCAGTCAAATATTAATTTATGTGTATAAAGGCCACTAAACTACACTGTGCTAGTGCTCTTTCAGCATACATAATCAAATAATATCAACTGAAATTGATATTTTATGTCCATATATTTATTTATTTGAAAAGTGGCTGTGGTTTATTTGTGTTCGTGACCAGCTGACTAACAGAACTCTTTAATTAAAAATGACATAAAAAAAAAAAGAATAGTCAAACTTTTAATGTAGAATAATAACAAAAAAGCCAAGAAAATAAACTTCGCCGATTTTTAAAGGCGGCAGCTGCAGCAAATAAGATTATATTTGAATCTACTTTTAAACACACGCAGGGTGAAGAAATAAATAAACTGCATTGATATTATAATCTAAAAATCTAAACTTTTGTTAATTTAAAGTATGATTTTACCAACTGTATTGTATAATATAATATAATATAATATAATATAATATAATATAATATAATATAATATAATATAATATAATATTATATTATAAGAGGTGGGTAGTAGCGAAGTACATTTACTTCGTTACATTTACTTGAGTATTTTTTTTGGATTTTTTTTTTTTTACTTTTAAGTGATTTAAAGTGATTGTAGATTTAAATGTGGGTACTTTTACTTTAACTCAAGTACATTTCTCATGAAAAAAAACCTGTACTTTTACTTCGTTAAAGTAACGTTCCTCTCCTTACTTTATTTTAATGCAATGGTAGTTTGTTCCAAGCGCGCTGTATCTTTTTTCTGGGGCTTGAGAGATGCTCAATTCACAAATGAATCACTCTTTTGAGTCAATTCTGTTCAAAGACTTCATCAAACAAGTTGGAAGATCTGTCTAAATTGGTTGGCAAATAAGTTTGAATGATTTGTTCAGTTTCCTTCACGCACTGAATCTGAAGCGGCTTCACACTCGGACTTGTAACGTTAACTGGAAGATTTAAGAACATCAAGAGCGTTGGATGAAGTGGCCGTGGACCTACAGTCCAGTCAAGTGACAGCAAATCTGCAAATGCATCATATTGTTTGCCAGCGACGAAGATCTTTATTAGTCTTTATTAGCTCGTATGCCGTCTGTGAATGAATGATTTCACAGGACGATAGGCCTACATTCGATTTCGTTTCAATCAGGTAATACATTTGACAAACTGATTATTATGCCATGATAGCACTACTACAAAGTATGACATTACCAGTTCTTTGGACATATACCCTTAATTTCTACATTAAATAAGCTACCATTGTTCACAGTTAATGAAATGAACACACAATTCGTGTGTGTTGCGCAGTGGCGTGCGAAATCGTCGTGAAAACGAATGCCTTTGTCTGCCTTAGACACAGTTAACCAGTTTAAACATGGTTGCAGAAATATACATTTGATTACATTTTGGAGAACAGACAGAAGAAGATCTATCAATGTGCATTTGATCGTTGTTTGTGTTCAGATGTTCAGTAGCGGTCATGAGCGCGAGCACATGTTAAGAGTTTTAACTCTTTCTTCTCTGTGTTAATGGTTCCCTGCCTTTAAATGCAAAACTCTGCAGATTCACTTTATTTCGACATTGTCTAATAATCCAAATGTAGCTGTTTAAGTTACTATTATACAAACCAAACGACAGGCAATGATTTCTGGGCAACAGATGGCAGAAATAATGCTTGTCTCTTCTGTTTTTGTTGCAAAGATAGCCTATCTAATTATTATAATAATAGTCATTTAAATAAAAAATATCTAAATAATATAATGTTATATATATATATATATATATATATATATATATATATATATATATATATATATATATATATATATATATATACACATATATAGCCTAACATATATACATATGTATATATGTTTAAAACTAGATTAAAGTCGCATCTCTTCAGCCAGGCATTCATATAATCTTACAGTTCAAACTACAATCCGGCCTCTAGCTCATAAATGCCAGAGGAGAGCTGGCCCCCGACTGAGCCTGGGTTCTCCCAAGGTTTTTTTTTCTCCATTAGGTCACTTGATGGAGTTTTTCGGTTCCTTGCCACTGTTGCCTTTGGCTTGCTCAGTTGGGGATATTTGGGGGATATTTAATTTAATTTTATCAATCAATAAATTCCTCTTGAAACAAACTTTGTTGTATTATTTTAATTTAATACTGTGAAGCTGCTTTGATACAATCTGTATTGTGAAAAGCGCTATACAAATATACTTGACTTGACTTACATATACATAGAGATATATATATAGGCCTATACCAAAGTAACTTAGTAACTAGCTACTTGAGTAGTTTTTTCATTGGATACTTTTTACTCTTACTCAAGTAACTATTAAGATTATTACTTTTACTTTGAGTAAATATTTCTATAAGTACTTGTACTTTTACTTGAGTACAGTTTTTGGATACTCTACCCACCTCTGAATATAATAACCACTTGAAATTAAATCAAACATTAAAAAATACATTGGTAAATCTCACCTTCTGACTCCTGCTTGTCTCTTGAGCTGAAGGTCTTTTTCTCTTCAGTCTAATGGAGATACTGAAACTCTCCACCTAAATATCTGCATTCAAAACCTCAACCCTTGTTTGCATATCTGTGTCTGTCTCTTGCTCAGTTTCAACAACGTGCACACTGTATCTGCAAATAGAGACCAGCCTCTACTGGATCATTTCATAAGAAAGTTGACCCAAAAATAGCTCAAACAGCAAAGTTCACGTCACTCAGTGTATGTACAATGGTATGTGCACAAACAGAAAAAAAGATGAACGTATTCAAATCCATATTCAACCACATGCCTCCACATGGAAATCTGTAGAGCACACGCAAGAGGAAATGCATACGTGGTCACAGCTGTGAGTGTGTATGAATTAAAACCCCTATAGGCAAAAGGATATTTAAGTATGGACTCTTTTAATAAATGCAGTCATGTTGCAGGTACTGAAGTGTGTCTGTAAGCATGTATATGAGTTCAAACTGAAGTACTAGCACACATGAATGCCAACTGGTTTCATGTTATAAGTCTGATGTTCCAGAGATGTATTCAGATTAGATGTTCAGATATGGATGCTAATGAAGTCCTTTGTGGTTACCAGTCACACACACACACAGGAATCTGACGGCTTCTACTCCACACACACACGCCTTCTCGTTCAGACAGCACAAAGGTAGCCTACAATAGATGCAACGGCACCAGTCACAGTAATCTAAATTCTGCAAGCTTTTGTTACATTTTCTTGAAGCAAGAAAATATTCTTTCAACTTTCGATTAATCATCATCCATTCATGGATCTGTCCATCATCCTCCAAGTGCCAACCACTCTAATCATGCTTATGCAACCCACAAGTCTTGCCGTTTTAGAGATACTCCGACCCAGTCGCCTCGCTATAATTTATTCATCGTCGAAGTCGCTCAGATCTTTATTCCTGCTCATTTCTCCTGCATCCAACACACTGACTACAAGAAACTGATGGTTTACTTACCATCTAATCTACCCAGACCATATGACCAATGATATTCGCTTCACCTATGATGACTGGTCAATTTTTTTACACTTTATCAGATCCACTGCTGTTCTCTTCTTGTGATTGGCCACTAGGGGTCCACATTAGACCATTCAAATGTGTGCCAAAGAAGGCTTATGTGCAAACATGGTAACCTGCATTCCTTTCCTTCCTAAGCACCTCACCAGTGTGTGTAGTGTGTTTGAGAATGAAAAAAGAAACAGGACAAAAGGTCCCCGATATGCATTTCTATAGGGTCTTGGTCTTGTAAAGGACTTTGATTAATGGTGACTGTGCATTATCCTCTGAGACATTGTCGATTTATAAAGTTCAGAGATCATTATAGAACAACATTTGATTGCAAAATCCCATTACTGACTAATCATTTCAGAGAGGTTCCATTAAGGTTATTCATTCCATGCACGCATTTACTTAAGGACCTTTGTGTGTTAAGTTGGGACAAACTCTAAGATGGTTACGTAACAGAATGAATGTGGAAGGTAAGAAAGAGAAGTGAAAAGACACATTTGACCACTTGTGACTTGTGTGTAGGACAGGGGCGTTTTCTACACAAAATACAGTCTAAAAGCCACACGAGAAAAGGCAGTGACTGTGATTGGCTGATTACCGCAGTGGACTAATGCCGACCCATCAAGTTCATAACAACTGCTAATTACAAAATATAACTCACTCATACAGATTTGCAGTTTTGGTCACCGGTGAAACACTAATGTCAGCTGTTTTACATTTTGGCGAATTGGTGGCAAATTTGTACCTTTTCATACATTTGTACCTTGCTGGTGGTTATTTAGGTGTGGGGTTCGGGTAGACCTTCATGCTTGCTTTAAAAAATAAAAATAAAAAAATGTAAATGTAAAAACCTCAAATCATACGAATTTATACAAATTTGCCAAAATGTAAAACTGTTACAAACTATGCCATAATATTCAAAATCACCAAATAAAATTCTCATGATATCGGCTCAGTTAAATGAATGCTTCATCTTCATACTTGCAGCCTTCATGACACTGAAAAGAATGACTATAAGTAATAATAATAATAACAATCTTCCATTTATCGTATCGCTCCCTTTGTTTTTAGAGGGCACAGTCTTTTTTCCTCCATCAAGAACTCCCCCTTACACAAAGACCTATCTCACTCTCTTTCTCCTGGACTAAGTATATATGACCAGTATAACCTACATTTCCATCTGACTGCCTGCAGTCAGGATGCATCCACTCAGCCACACATTAGCACATCTGTGACATATGCACAGCCATCCAGTCACCTCCCCCAGAGCCCCTGGAGCCACACGGATGTGTGTGTGCTCAACTGAACATGAGGTCTATATCAACTGTATGAGACCACAGTATCAACTGCAAGAGTGTCACGAAGGACACAACCACACGCACTCCAATCAATAAGCGAGGCTCCAGGAAGGCTGATTTGGTCGACAGCAAACTTTATGGGGAATTTTAGCTCTGTTTCACACCTCAGTGAGTTCAGAGATGCTCAAACTCTGACAGAGAGACAACCAATTAACCTTTAGGTCTCCGGCACAATGCTGCGTGATAACGCACATGCACACACCAACAGACCACCTGTGCTCATCTCTAATGCTGACGGCTTCTCTAAGACTCAATGAGAATATGAAATCTCAGTCAGAGCAATCTCAGTTTTTTCTCTGAAGCTCTGCAACAGATGTTGAAAGGGTACAAATGCCAGAGGAAATTAAAGAGGAAAACCTGGCAAAAATTCTTACATTTTTTGCTTTGCTTTAGTTATGCACAGCCTATAAGAAACACATATATCCATCAATCCATATGTACATGTATGTATACAGTATAATATGTACATAGAGCTAGACAGATGTTTTTTTTTTTTGGTCCATAAAATAAAAAGTCAGTAGGATACAATGTTGTTCGTTCTTTCTCTTTCTTTCTTTCTTTCTTTCTTTCTTTCTTTCTTTCTTTCTTTCTTTCTTTCTTTCTTTCTTTCTTTCTTTCTTTCTTTCTTTCTTTCTTTCTTTCAATCAAATCAAATCAAATCATCAATCTAGAGCACAGATTTTTACTGAATGGACAAAAACCACTGAAATATTTGAAAAAAAGAATATCATACAGGTTTGTGACAAGTTGACAACTTTAGGGAGAGTATATGATGACATGAATTTTTCTTATTTTTGGGTGAACCATAGATTTGCATCCGTCGTAAACAGTGAATGTGGCAGTTAATATATGTTTTTCTGTGATTGCGTAGAAGTGTGTGTGTGTGTGTGTGTGTGTGTGTATGGTGAAACCTGCAGGCGGTGTGCTTTGATGGTAGTCCCAAATCCACAGCGGCAGACGGTGCATCCCGCAACCATGCAAATTCCTGTGTTCTCATTGGTTCCCTTCATCTCCCCAAAAACCCCTATTAATTATTCAGAAATGTTAGAGAGAACTCCTAGTGAGCAACACTCTGTTCTCTGTGCTCAAACCACTGCTTGTGAGTAAATGTCCCATATCTTCAACCTACAGTCTGTACAGACACACACAACTCACATGCTGGTCTTCATTGTTACAAATCCATGTTTTCCATAGTTTTCCATACATTAAAGTTTTTGGAAAGACATACTTTATTGTCCATTATCGAACATAAAACTACACTTCTGTGTAGCTTGATGCTACACAAAACTGTAAATTTCACACTAATCATTATTATAGATGAGGGGGAGTTGAACAAGGGGAGTTCAAAATATGGGGATGGTTGTCACCTAAATTAGCTTAAAACCTTGAAGTGAGATGTGGTGAGGATGCTCCTGGACAGAAAGGCTGGATTGATGATTCGTCCTTTATCTCTCTCTCTCTCCCATCCCCCTTATCCCTCTCTCTGTCTTTCTCTCTTTGTGTTGCCTCTATGTGCTGACGAATGCAATGGCTTAAAAAACTGCACTACTGAAAAACTTAATTGAACTGACACGCTCTGCAACACAAGTATAACTTTTCCACTGTTTGTATTTTTGTCGACATAATGCATTTCCTACAAGTTCCAATATCTACAGCAAAGCAGACTGTAGCTGGGGGGAAACTACTAATCCTGACCTGTAAAATCTTGGATTGACCTTCGGGGATAAACTCTTTCTTCTTTTGATTCATCTATTGGGGTATGCATTGACCCTCCAGCATTGGAAAGTAACTAAAAAGATATTGTTTTCAAATAGTATAGATTTTCTATTAACAAGCTATTTGTTCCAAAAAGTAGCAAAGAAATGGGAATTTGTCACAATATATGGTGTATGGAGCATTACAACCATGCTAGTCAGTAGCTCCAGTGTCCAGGGCTCAACGCGGATGATTTTTTCTACTGGCCCGGTTGGGTTCAAATTTTTACTTGCACTGGCAAAATTGTTATTGGCCCCCAACACACAAAAAAGTATTAAATAAATAAAATAAAATAGGTCTGGTAATTGTTTTTGACCCATGTAACCTTAATAAAAAGGTTATGACACCAAAAACTACTAGCCTAACTATATAATATTAAATTTCCAATATTGTTAACAGTAAGTAATTAAATAAAAACAAATAATCAAATTACAAGCAAAAGTATATAAATACAATAGAACAAACATACAAATGAAATAAACAATGCTTTTCAGGTTGATCTAACAGTAGATTTCAGGTACAGAAATAAAATAAAAAAAAGTACCCTGATCCAGACCTATCCGGCGAAATTATGAAGTGTGCATACGTTGAACACTTTACTATCCCATGAGGCCACAGAAAGGACTTGTGAATGGCAGTGAAGTGACGCAACTGACGCTGGTAGGTCACATGGGGACGACAACATGGCGAATGTAGTACGTCCAGGTTACATTCACACTACACGCATTGATATTATATAAAACAAATAGCATTTTTTTTTTGGTTGTGAAATGAATACTTGTTCAAAAAAATACCTACTCAAAGTATGTGATTTTGGACGCAGCCTATATGTTTACGAGGAAACTCGCAACCTGGGCACTTTGCCATCATTTTGCACGATTATGTCCGTTCAAGAGAAAGAAGACATGAAAGCCGCTGACTGAGATGCGGCTTTCTGGGTGCGTGCATTGGATGCGTGTTGCTCACACAAACTTCTCAAACAGTGCACGATTACTGAATTGAATTCTCTTTTGCATCTTAAGCTTAAATATAAAATTTGCAAGGCTTAAAAATACGTGCAAATGATAAACTTTTGTGACGATGCAGCACTGGTCCGATCTAGCAAGTGACAGTTCCGTCCACTGTCCCGAGCATCACAGACAGATGATTCCCTGACACACACTATGGGGTTAACTATGGTCTGTACAAACTAAAAAACACATGGCCATGCACACACACGGACAGGTAGGTTCACAGCAGCAAGAGAGATTTTATTCTTCTCCAAAATACAGATTTAATGTACCAGAGCTAAGAGCCTTTAAATAATTTTTGTTATAACAATTTAATTAGTTTCAATCAACTGATTATCTAAGAAAATCAGGACAAACACACTTATAACATCCCAACAACAACTAGAACTAGAACACAAGTATAGAGATCTATACTCTGATGTACCAAAACACTGTTTACCCAGTGTGGCTTTACTCCTAGATTACACTAATGGACTTGATTTGAAGTCAGCGCTTACTCATCCAAACAAAAGATCTTTATCAAAACACAACATCCAATCTAACTGATCTAAAACGCATTTTAAAATGTACTAAAGTAACGGTTTATAATCATAATCGTATAGTTTTTTTTTAACCAGACTTGCTGGTGACCTGAGATTCTCTTCTGTGTTTTTTATCTCACTTCCTTACGGGCAGTTAGAAACTCACCAAAACCCATTTATTTGTTACATCAAGACCGCAATTGTATTTTGGCTGACTTACCAAAGACCTTTATCAAACACTTACAAAGAGTTCAGAATGCAGCAACAAGACTGCTGTGCTGACTCATACTAGACTGAGGAATCACTTAAATCCTTCGGCTCATTGGCTGCCAGAACTGATCGCAGGATCCTCCATTTTTAAATGTCTTCACGGTGTTGCACCAAACTACCTTAGCAATATGACAATGAAACACTTGAGACCAATGTGTAAAAAAACAGCAGGTGGGCTGAATGAACATGCAAATTCAATCTCTGACAACAGGCAGCACTTATTGAAAAGCAGGAATACAGCGGTTACCCCGGCTACTATAGTACACAAAGCGCTTCCCAACTTTCTTTCCAACTTGCTTGTTATAGAGAAGAAAGCAAATAAAACATGTTTCAAACAGCCTTTCAGATTTTTGTATTGACTATGGATTATCAAACATCACCAAATACAAGAATATTAATTCGTAAGTGCCACTAATTCGTAGTTTTATGTAACAGCTCTAGGCATGTGACCAAAAGTTTGAATCTTATTGGTTTTCTTCGCAATGCGATGAATACCTCTAACATTGTTGTAAACAGGCCTTTACACTTGCTTGTACATAAAACATGGCCGGATATATCAGTCTTTAAATTCACTGTTGTCTCAAATTGTGAAAAACAAGCAAATAGATATGCATTTTATTTTTTTATTCTGTCTCATACAGAGAGCCTTGCTGTCAAAGATACCATTTTACAAATATAATATGATAAATGTTCTGATAAAGTTTTTATTTTTGAAGTATGTGTTACCACTTCGGATATGCATTTATTTTCAATAATTCATCAGTCTGTCGCAAATTACTACTTTAGTTTGAATCTTCAGTGAGGCACTTTAAAAGGTGATTTATAAAAATGTTTTTGCTTATTTAGAGAGAACAATGGACAATATTTCAGTTTATCATGCATAACAGGAAATATATTAAAAAACACCACATAATGTCTTTTGATCGTATCTTAGCATAAAGGAAATGCCTTCTAGATAGATACTTTCCTCTTACTCACTTAATCACAGACTGATAATTCAGACAGAGTGGATTTATCTGAACTGATACTGAAACAGATAATCTTGTCAAGGTGAATCAAATCAGAATCGGCCAAACGACCCGACAACATGCACATTAGATGCAATGACGCAATCACTGTAATGATGTATCCAATAAAAGAAATCCCAACTGTGTGTCCTAGACTTAAATTAAGCACATGGCTTGTTAACAAAGGTGCAGAGTCATTGCGGTTCACTTGCTGTGCTAGATCACTGTGGCTGATTTACTCAAGTGTTGTTCCCGGTGTTGGTCCGTCACCCCTGTACACACAAGCACAGCAGGGTTAACGAAACGTCTTAGACTCTCGTCGAACGTCTGCCACATGGACTAAAGGAGATGACGGCTCTTGGTACAGAGAGCACAATAGCTATTCAGGCAGAGCTGCCCTCAGAACAACTCACAATGACTCAACAAAGAGGAACAGAAAGATGAATAGACAGAGCGAGGCGATTCGGGAGTGACAGACACAGCCAAAAAGATTTTCAAAAGTGTCACTTTCTCAGCACAGAGGCATGGATGAGCAAAGAACAATGATTTCTGAAAGACTTCTGAAATAGTCTGGAAATATGAGGCTCTGCATTGGAAACCAAAAACTTTTCTCTATGGCAGAACTGAAGAGCATGTTTGAGGGATTGTGGGAAAGGAATTCCAATTATGCAAAACTATAGGAGAAAGACATTCCCAACGCTCAACGCAGCAATATGAGGAGGACATATGTTAGTGGTGCAGGACACCCATGCCTGCCCTAGACAAGACCTTTAGATGCAGAAATAGACACAGAACAATGTGTCTTTATCATGATGACCACAAAGCCACCGTACTGACGGAACAAAGCTTAAGTGTTGAAGACACTTGCCTGAATGACACGGGTTAATCAGCAAAAAGACGTCAATGGCCGCAATGACGCAACCTGTACTTGCCTCTCTGCTAAGGAAGCCTCAGTGCTGCTCTCCGTTCAAAAAAACAACTGACATCATCCCTCTCTCCTACACACTGTCCATTTCTTGTAGGTCAAGTTATGTGTGAGATTTCACCACAAAAGTATAGAGTATTCCAGTCGTTAGACAGCATGACAGTGACATGACAGAACACTGCAGCAAATTAAAATAATAATCATACCATACATATACATACATGACAAAATACAGTAAAAACAGTAATACTGTGAAATATTATGTTTTAATATATTTTATGGCAGATGGCAAAGCTGGATTTTCAGCATCATTACTCCAGTCTTCAATGTCACATGATCCTTTAGAAATCATTCTGATATGATTGATTTGCTGCTCAAGAAATATTTCTTATTATCAATGTTGAAAGCAGTGGCATGGCTTAATATTTTTGTGAAAACAGTGAATTTTTTCAGGATTATTCGAAGAATAGAACAGCATTTATTTGAAATAGAAATGTTTTGTAACTTTATGGATCTCTTTGCTTTCACTTTTGATCAATATAATGCATCCTTGCTGAATAAAAGCATTAAACTTTTAAATGGTAGTGTATATTATTATTATTAATAATATTAACAGTTAATATTAATAATAACAACAATATATCCAACATTTATTGCATTTTTATCATTATTATTTGATTAACATTTTTATTTCAATTTCAATTATGTTAAAAATGTACATATGGATAACATTTATCATACATAAGAAGCCACACCCTTAAATGAGAACCCAACCTACATTAAACGTCTTCCTGTATATTCACAGCATTCTCAATTTCCCCCTTCAGTGCTCGGACACTCACCAGGTAGTGTGGAGATCGAAGGTAGGAGAACATGTCTCCTGTGGATCTGGGGCCAAAACCGGCCCCCGCTGAGAAAGTGAGGTCCTTCTTGAAGCAAGAGGGACAGCAAGCGATACAGAGAGGGCGGAAGAGAAAAATAAGGAATCAGAGACAAGAGTCAGTCACGGCTTTCTAACCCAAAGCCACAAAGAGGCAGGCACTAGGTGCTTAAAGAGAGCATCTTAGTAGGTTAAATATAGAAGCAGTAGCGTTCTCTTTAAATAGGTTCACTCATTTGACACTGGTCTTGACTATTGTAGAGTAAAAGAGAGAGAGAGTAAAGCAACCACTAAGAGAAATCATGACAGGGTGGCCTTGTACGCTGAGGGTCTTCCAACAGAGGTCAGAGGTTACAGCACTAGAGATCAATGGAAATGCAGTTCACACGCTCCACAGAGAAACGGTGGGATTTCAATCGCCATGGTTCCTGTTCATGAGTCTGTCAGGGTGTAAGTTTGAAGCTCCATTCACACTGACAGTGATTAAATCACTAGAGGTCACCAAGTTACTGTGCTGTTGGTTGCTTTTGGACATTTCAACTCGACTGCAGTGTCAGGTGGCAAATCACATGAACTTCACTGACCAAACTCCCACTCGTAGTTGCCAATTGTATATTTCTTAACGAATTTAACTCTGCTAAACTTTGTTGGATGACAATTAATGACTTTCTTGTGGTCTGATCACTGTCAGTGTAAAGGCTTGATAAATAAATACTTTTGTCCTATTTTATTATAACATCTACAAGTACACCCTGTGTAGGTTGATGCACTCTGAAAAGTGAAAACACAACAGTGCTATCAAAACATTGCTCTGTTTGTTTGAGCACCCTAGCCAGTCTGACATAGCAACAGTGGCTGAACCAATAGTGTGAGTTTGGGGGCGGGGATATATTTTTCCAACCAATGGCGGACGAGGGAAGTGTTTGGGGGAAACCTGTTTAAAAACAGTCAAAACTTGACCTGCCTTGAGTCAGCAGTTTTGACATTTCATTGGCTGGGCAGTTGCCATGCAGGGCTTTGAACAAAGAACAATTTTGTGAGTGCCCTGTGTGCCTAGTCAAGCTCTATGCCATAAGTCTTCTGCTGATAATTTGCACACGGTCACGTCGACTCTCGTGCCCAATACATCACACCCACTCACAACCCCACTCACTGAATAATGCATATAGTGATTACTGTGTGTGGCTGAGCCTGAGAGAGACTGGTGTTTACAATTCTCTAAAATACAACCAAAGTCCCCTTTAGCCAACTCTGTTGACTCGGCAGCCATTTTTGCAGCTTTAATAACACATCTACTGTATGTCAAATCATTCCTCATCAAGATGACATCAACTTGGTTTGCAGTATTTATAATAATAATAATAATAATAATAATAATACTATCAAAATGTTTGTCAAATTGTCAAATTTTATTTTATGGACAAAACAAAAAATATAATCTATTGTGTTTCATAGAACAAAAAGTCAAACAGGTTTTGATTGACATGAGGGTGAGTAAATGAGGACAGAATTTAAATTTTTTATGCACTATTTAAATAAAGTTTTTAAATAAATCTCTCTCACATGCTCATGCAGAAATGGTCACTATGGAGATTACAGATATGAATGAGAGGGTGAATCAGGTTAATTAATGCTTTAATTAATGCTCTAAATGCTTATGCTTTTATCAAACCTCTCCTGCTTTAAACAACACGATAAGAAAAAGGACAAGGTTAAAGCGTGACCGGCAATCTGCACAAGACTACTGTACAAAAGAATGTGTTCATGTGTTATCACTTCTGCAGAGGTGTGTGAGTATTACCAAGTCTGTCATAGTGATTATAAGAACTCAACACTTGTCCACCAATTCAACACTCAACATTTCAAGAGCTCTCTTCCTCTCTGCTTCTTTATTTTATGCACTTTCACCTTCCATCAAGGTGACCCACATAGAACCATCCCTACATGCAAACATATAGATTTTGCTGTGCAGAGCTAATCCAGCATTAAACCTGTCACAGAAACCTCCAATCAGACACTTACATATACAATTTAGCCTCAGGGAATTTTGTAGGCTGGATTTCCATGATTTTAACTATCCTTCAGTGCTACATTCATAAGAGCGCTTCAGAGACGTCGCTGACATTCTTTAGGTCAATCAAAAGTCATGTGATCATTTTAGAGCTCAATCTAGTTAACAACAACAACAACAACAACAACACTGAGACAGACATAGAGGAAATAATACCACTGTGAGGAACAAAAAGCCAGACAAAGACAGGAAATGAAGTCAGACAGAAGTGTTGTCTGGGGTACAGGTGAGAGACGGCTGCTCAAGTAAACAAAGTTGATCAAAAGGCCTAAATAACATATAAAACATGGCCTTTGTTTCAATATTTACATTTATTCGTTTAGCAGATACAAGACAAACTCCATCATAAACACATTTGTACAAATTATAAATAAATATTCAAGCAAGAAGGGAAAACTTAACCATGATCCTTTGCAATTACGTTATACTCTCAGCCTTAAGTTTTGTTTGAGGCACCAAGTAGCAAGTTACCTAGATAACCACAATCAACACTGTTAAGTCTGCTTTGTTCTATTATGTCTATGAAATAGTCTGTTCTTATTTTACAGACAGATATTCTGACGGTGGTTGGTCGCTTTGCAGTGGCTGATGTGAAGCTGGATTCCGCAGTGTTTTCAGAATGATTTTAGATCAGACAGGTCATGGAGATCTTTTGCAGAGTACCCAAAACCTCTCTAGACCTTGAAAATTCAAGAGAAAGAATGAGAGGAAAAGCAGAAGAGAAAGAGGCACCCACTAAAAACTTCTGCATTAGCTGTCATGCAGCTTACGTTACTCCTACAGACTGATGATTAACTAACATCACCATGTCCCAGCACTTCCATAAACTCTTAAAGGTGCTCTAAGCGATGTTGGGTGACGTCACTTCTTGTTGACGTTCGAAATATTGTCAAACGAAACGGAGGCTAGCTCGACCCTCCCTCCTCCTCATCCCATCCCCTCCCCCTCCCTTCCGTGCTTCCTGAAACAGGCTTTTCCGATGTAAATTCGGAACTTTGCGCGTTGCTTCTCCTTTTCCCTCTTCTTTGCTATTTGTTCATCGGAACGTCGTCTCTTTGGTCGTGTGTCGGCCATATCAAAATTCAAGAGAATATAATTCTAACGTTAGTCGTTGTCTACGACATCTCTCCTCTAGCTAACTTCCCTCTTCATGCTTCTCTCTCCTCCCACTCCCCACACCCCCCTTCATGTGCACACGCACTAACCCCCCAACCCCCACCCCCAAATCATTCTTGTCGGTTATTGGCTGGAACACTGTTTGTTATGTTTCGTGGTCCAGGCTGGGCCAGTTTGTTTATGTTGCCGTTTGTGGGGCCTGGGCTGTCTACAGAGACCGCGTTTTTTTACAGTGTGTTCAGGGGACAGGCAGCTAGCGGATAGTGAGGAGATGTTTGCTGTATGTGACAAAAAATGTGTCAGCCTAAAAAATGCGTGACATCGCTTAGAGCACCTTTAACTGGCACATTACACTCTGCTCTTCAGTGTTATGTCCAGTCTGCATACATAAGTTCAAATCCTATAAAGATCAAGCTTGTTCGGCACAATTCTTAGTCTTTTTACGTTACAGTCGATAGCAATATAAGAACAAAAATAGTTCCTCCGGAAGCCAGAGTTACGTAAACAAGGGAGACGACAACAACATTGTCATCTGGATTATGGATTTAAAATCTGATTTACCCTTTTTGCCCGGGAGGGGAATGACCTGTTAAGATGTCAAACCACCACAACAAATCAAGACATGTTCTTATTCATCTTGAAATGTTTGTTCCTGACTCAGGGTTTTGAATCACTATAGGAAGAGAAGAAAATGAGACTCCTCAGACATCATTTGGTGCCATGAACAATCAAGTGCAGAGACCACAAAAAAATCTTGATTGTTCATGTAAATAGCAAATTGTCATTGAGTGTCAGTAAGACGGTCTCTTCCTGTCTTGGAGTATGGCTTTCAGCAAAAAAATAAGCAGCAAAATGCAAGATTTCTTACCTTTCCATTATCAATCAATATACTGCCCAGGTTGATAAATTGGCAGATATTTGGTCATTTAATTAGTTAATAACCATGTTTGCTTGAACAGAAGTATTCAGAAATATATGGATATTTTAATATATTTTAAAATGTGATTTAGTCCTGTGATGGTAAAGCTGAATTACCACAGTATTCAGTCACGTGACACTTCAGAAATCATTCTAATATGTTGATTTTGGTGCTCAAGAGATGTTTATTATTATCAATGTTGAAAACTGTTTGCTGCTAAATATTTTTGTCAAAACCATGATACTTTTTCTTCAGGATTCTTTGATAGAAATATAATAAAATAAAATAAATAGTCAGTGTCCCATTCCAGTAAAGTGCAGGAGATTCAGATGTTTACAAATCAAATCTCACATATTAAATGACTGCTATCTATCTCCATTATTTTTCTAATAAATCAAGAAATGTGTATGCGTCTCTTCCAGTATCTCAAACATCATTTTTGCTCAATTTCACTTTGTCCCTCCTACACATTAAGCCTCAAAAAGATATCAAAACTAGTATTTCACATCTGTCAACTCAAATTCATCTGTGACATTATCTTTCTCCTCGCCCTTTGGCTGACTGACTGGATGAGAGTATTTTAGCTGAAACGGAATGGTAAAGAGACATGGAGGCTCTTCACCCCCTTAGATGTCTGATAATGTGGCTTTTGTCAGTCATTCAGCCCTTTGGAGGCCTCTAGAGTCTCATTCTCTGTCTAGTTCAGTGATGACAACACTTCCCCTGCAGTTGCCTTAGATTCAGCAAGCAACTCCAGGAGGTGAAGCTAAAAGCAGACATTTAATTCAAGATAGACTGCTGTGGTTTCAAAGCCAATAATTGGGCTTTCGGCCACTCTGTGCATGTGTTTATGGGATTCAATTTTATTACTCCGGGGCTTGATACTTATAATGACACAGCATGAAATTTAGAGCACACACACACACAGGGCCTAGTTAAGAGACCTGAATCTGAACACAAGGCAATTCCGCTGTTCCGAGTAATTGTTTGGGAAAAATAAAAGTTGCGTCCCAAATGATGCACTACACTATGCACTTATATACGTACGTACTTATGCACTATGTACTCATCCGTGTATGAATTTTATATGGTTATTTTGTCATTCGACATCGGAGTCCGATGCCCCTCCCCCTCCGCTACGTAATTGAATTAAGTGCATCATCAGTGTATTTAAAGTGCACTTTTCTTTTTGGAATTTTCAGTGTGAACACACTATTCACACTTGGGAGTCTTTTCAGGCTGACATATGACTTCCAGATAATATTCCTGACTTGAATATTCAAATTTCAATTTGACCATTTTTAGATATACTTACTCACAAACACTTACATTTTCAATAACTAGGGGTGCACAATATATCAGAAACACTGTTTTCTGCAAATATTAGTGATCTGCAACTGGTCAATTTAATTGTTTGAGCTCATTCATCAGATTTTACATTTAAATTAAGTAAGATAAGTAATCTTTAAAAACACTAATTTAATAACAGTGCAGCAAATTTCAAAATGAATATCCATTTTTTATACTGTGCATTGTAATGTTGTGATACCTAAATTTACTGATTTTAGTTTACAAAATAGTATTGATTTAAATATTGGCATCTGTTATTGACCAGAACATGAAAATAATTATCGGCTGGATTTTTAATAGTGGTACATTAACGCAAAAACTCCGATAAATGTTTTTGAATCTTGTAAGAGGGACACACCATAACACAAGCGGCTCTTTGAGTGTTTGCTTTGGTTCTTTAGGCTCTCTTTGTGCCAGTATAAAGGGCCATTTTGGGGCACCCAGTGCTTACTGGCACAAACATCCACCCAAGTCTTTCTTTCCAATTGCACAAGCAGACAGCAATCCATCACACACTGCACAGAGAGAGAAAGAGATATTATTAACCTCTCCAAAGAGGACATAAAAGAGTATAAGATGAGTAAAAGGAGGGATAGAAAAACTGCCCTTTTAAGAGACAATTAACATTATTGGCTGGAACTCAATAAACACCAAACCCACTGTAGAATAAAGATTAGATTGTAGACGTAGATTAGATTGTCGTTTTAAAATCCTCACCAAATGTATGCACATACAACCATGTAACGCTAAGAGTGTGTGTCACATTCCCCTTAATCCAGTTCTTTCCCATCTGCCCCCAACCCCCTCTTCTTTATGGAGGTACCATAAGAGGCTTTTATATGGGGGTGGGTTGTGTTCGATGCAATAAGACAAGGGGAACATGCTTTTATACTAATTTAAATACACTCCAAATCTTTCCAGTTTGGTTGACTCAGAAGCTGGCATTTTGAGAGATGTTTTTAACTTCAGGCTCTGAACCGATCAGACCTGCAATTTCCCCAACAGCACTGAAAGAGAAGTTAGAGTGAAACGTGAGAGCTAGAAGCACTCAGTGGCCAGCGAGCCAGAGGATGACAGGAAGGATAGTGAGAGTGGTCTTTGACTGGGGTCTTCAAACCATCTGACTAGACGGTGTGTCAAAACACAGGATCAGCCAAGCTGATTTTATGAGGATTACATGAGGGGAGTGTCTTGTTTGGAAGATATCACAAACTGTCACTCTCATTGACAAGCTTCTCCCTATGTACCAGAGATTAACAACCCTTCTGTAGAACAAGATAAAACATTTTGAAAAATGTTGTTTTGTGCTTTTTGTCCATTCAATGAATTTCAGCAGGGCACAGTGTTGTTTTGAACCCATCGACTTTCATTATATAATGGACCAAAGCTTGAAAAGAGTTTTGAATAATCTTCTTCTATGTTCCACACATAGAACAAAAGTCTCAGTTGGAATGACATGAGGGTGAGTACATTTTCATTTTTGGGTGAACTATCCCTTTAAGAACTGACATTGAACCCTGACTGTTCAGGTCAGTGTATGCTATTAACTCTTTCCCCGCCAGCATTTCTGATCATTTTCACAAACTTTCATGACCGCCTGAATATTTTGTTGTCTGAATATCTGAACATGTAATATATACACAAGAACATGCTCTGCTTTAAAAAAACATAACAAAAAGAACCTTTTTATTCTAGCTTCATGCATTTTTTATCAACACTTGAAAGGGGGGGCAAGTATCATAAAAAACAACATTTTAAATAAAAAGCTGAGAAAATAGTGAAAAAAAGACTACGCCCGGATCGCATTCAGAACGATGATCAAAACATATATGGAGTAGATCGAGTCCATCAACATCCCCTAAGCTTGCACAGTCCTAAACTATTTCCTAGGTCGACATTAGGCGTTAGCATTAGCATTTATATGCTGTTTAATGTTTGATGATTGTTATTTTACATTTACATTTAGTCATTTAGCAGACGCTTTTATCCAAAGCGACTTACAGATTAGGACTAAATTAAGCGAGTCATCATGAAGAGGCAAAAACAACGCAAGTAGTGCTCAAAAAACAAAGTTCAGGCATTATTCAGAGTAGCATACATGTGCATAAGCCATGCTTCTATCACTTGTTTCCACTTCTTCTTCGTCTGTGTTTTTATCCGGAGATTCAGTTCTCTTTTAGAAGATGCGTAATAGCTTCCTCTACCGTAAAACATGGATTGCCGGAAATTTCCATCAATGGCGGAGAAGCGTCGTGTCATAAATAATAGAAAATTCTGTCAATGCCGGGGAAAGAGTTAATATTTCAAAAGCATCTCTTTATGTAATAGTGAGATTAGCACAAGCATAATCTACAGCTCAAAAAACAAATCTTTGTGATCCAAGTGGTATTTGGTGCAAGAAGGCCAAAGGGTAACACCCCGGCAGGGTTATTTGAGTGTTAAAGGAAGTGCATCATAAGGTCTTGCACAAAAAAACTGCAACTGGCACACAAATATACACATACAGTAATACTGAAAGTGCAAACAGACAGTGGACCGAGGAAACTTCTTTAGAAATGACTTCCTGTGTCCTTCAGCCATAACTGAATCACAGTAACAAAAGCTGGCAAAAAGTTAGAGCGTACAGACGACTCAATGTACACACACAAATGTGAAGTACTGAAAGCAGTGAAATTCTTCGCCCTGAGGATCTTCTCTTTGTTTTGACATGCTTGCTAAAACTAACAGCTTTGCAAATACTAACACATACACACATCTCAAAGTGACTGATAATCTAACAAAAACATGTCTGGGTCACATTTCACACAGATAGTACATGGAAAAACTCCCTTGAAACATATACATATTGTTCAAAAGTCTGAGGTCATTAAAAAAAAGATTTTAAAAAAAAAAGAAAGAAAAAAAAAAACTCTCCTATGCTCACCAAAGCTACATTCGATTAAAAAATACATTAAAAACATAAATAATGTGAATACTATTTTATTATATATATTTTCAGCATCATTACTGCAGTCTTCAGAGTCAAATGATCCTTCAGAAATCATTCTAATATACTAATTGTGATTTAGTGTTCAAGAAACATTTATTATTATTATCAATGTTGGAAACAGTTGAGCTGTGGAAACCTTTAATTTTTCAAGATTATTTGATGAAAAGTTCAAAAGAACAGAATTTATTTGAAATAGAGATTGTTTGTAACAATGTAAAAGTCTTTACTGTGACTTTTGATCAAATTGATGCATTCTTTCTGAATTAAGTATACATTTCTTAATGAAGGTAGTGTAGTAAATTTGAATATATGATGTTTTGTTTTGCCTTACAGCAATGACAGAAAGGTTTTTGCACCTTTAGTAATGAGAACTTGAGGAAAGCATGTTTAATTGCTGTAAAAATGGCAATGAAGAAAATATAGTCCAAAAACAGGCTTCATTTTCTACAAGTAAAGCATGATTTCTTACATCTTTCTTTTGATTTTGGGTCAATCTGTCCTGGACATGTTCTTCACCTGACTATTCCTTTGCAATGGTTTGTCACAAGCATCCACAAACAGTAACTTTCGGCTTTGAAGGCATTAACCAGGTGCCAATCTTCTATGCTGGAGAGAGACATCAAACATATTATGGCCTTTCAGACACGGCAGGACACACACAGCACTGAGACATCCATCTCCACAGTGAAATCCATTTCATTAATGAACTCGTGAGGAGAAACACAGAGGAGAAGGGTCATCAGCCAATCACAGGCGAGGACAGTAGAGGCCTGTGGCCTTGTACTTCCTATCCTCTACACACACAGATGTTGAAAACTGATATGTTTAGACTACTTAACCACAAGTAATATTAATGGCAGGAAATAGGAAATAGAAATAGAAAATAGGAAATAAAACTCCACGAGTAAGTTTGCGGACTGCAGTGTTTGCATAAAAAAGTTCTCTAATATGTGAGTGGGTTGATTCTTTGTGAGTGGGCAGATCACTCCGGATCATTCTACACTACTGGTTCACTATTGTGACTGATGCACCTCAGCTCAGCAAACCGAGATGTAGAACGTTCCCTCTGACAAAAGCACTCATGCACTGCTGAGATAATGTCCAACATAATCAAAAGGTCATAAACCCCTGTGAGGGACGGGTTACCTAAGTTCAGTCAGTGGCACAATGTTGTTTTCGCTTTCTATCTCTCTCTCATCTGTTTGACTTTAGCCTTTCCCACAGCTAAATGTCCCTGGATGAATTGTGGCTGGTCTGAATTGGTTTAAACACCAGAAAAATGTGAAACGGAGAGAAAAGTATTCACAGTGACATAAATTGATTCGCAAAGTTTGCTTCTTTTGTATTTGTAGATTCATTTTCACATGTTTCTATGGTATACTGGAAAAACAATGATTAGCATTTCATAATATTTAAAGGCTTTTACTGGCAAAAACCTTTAATACCTGTATATGCAAAGAGTCAATATTTTTACAGTGTTGACCCTTCTTCATAACCTCAGCAATTTGCTCTGGCATGCTGGATATTAGCTTCTGGCTGATGGAGATCAATTCTTGCCGTATAGCGCTCAGAGTCTGATTGTCCATTCGCCATTTGAGGATTGACTAAAGGTTCTCTATGGGATTAAGATCAGTGGGGTTGCCTGGCTACGGATCCAAAATTTACATGTAATGATCACTGAGCCACTCTTGCCTTGTGACATGGTGCTCCATCTTACTGGAAAATGCATGGATCATCACCAAATTACTCCTGGGTTGTTAGGAGAAGCTCTTGCAGGATGTTTCAATACCATTCTTTATTCAAGGCAGTGTTTTTGGAGAGAGCCCACTTCCTTGGATGAAAAGCAACCCCACACATGGATGGTCTCAGGATGCTTCACTGTTGGCATGACACAGAACTCATGGTAGAGTTCCCCTTTTCTTCTAAGGACAATCGCTTTTCCAGACGTCTCAAACGGTCGGAAGGGGGCTTCATCAGAGAGTGAATGTATCAATCCTTGTACTTCCTGCAGAATTTCAGTCTGTCATTGATGTTTTTCTTGGAGAGAAGTGGCTTCTTTACTGCCCTTCTTGACACCTTGTCCAATAGTCTTGGTGCAGATGCTCACACACACCTGCTGCCAATACTGAGCAAGATCTGCACTGGTGGTGACACATAGCTGTCGTAGCCAACTCCTCAGGAGGAGACAGTTGCTGGACACTCTGGGACGTCCTGAAGCCTTCTTTACTGCAGTCGAATCTCTCTCCTTGAAGTTCTCGATGATCCGGTAAATGGTTCTTTCAGGAGCAATATTCTTTGCAGTAAATTCCTTGCATGTGAGGTCATTTTGATGCAAATTGATGATGGACGCACATCTTGCTTTTTTAAAGGTAACCATTGCAAAAGAACACAGTGCTTCATCCCACCTTTTATAGCAATCAGTCTGCTCTTATAATCCACCGATATAATTTCACCTGGCTAGAACTTGTTCACACTTTCCCATGTGCTGATGATATGATTAGTGAATGATGTTAGCTGGTAATTTTGTGCCAGGGCCAAACATTTTGTTTTTTGTGATAAGGTCTATTTGTAATTATTTAAAATGCATCTGATCACTCTGCACAATAATCTAGAAACAATGTGAATAAACACCATAGCAACTGAAGTAGCAAACTTTGTGAAACACAAAATTTATGTCAAGGCTATAGATAAAAAAGATAGTGCCTTTATTACCTGTCAGCAGTCTAGACATACATTCCAATCCACTTTTTAGATAAAGTAAAATAGACTACCTACACTTTTATTGGTAGCTGGATGCGCTCTATCTGACTTTCAAATCCCATCTAACAAATAAACGAAGTAATATTCACCACAATTTTTGACTTAACTCTAATTGCCATTCCAATTAAATAAGACGCTGGATTAAAATGCTAAATAACACATAAAATGCTAAATAATTTGTTTTTATTTCAGAGAACATACCGTTAAAAAGTTTAGGGTATGTATGATTTTTATTTTTTATTAATTAATACTTTTATTTATCAGTGGTGCATTAAATTAATCAAAAGTGACAGTAACAATATTTATCATGTTATAAAAAAATTATATTTAAAATAAATGCCGCACTTTTGAACTTTCTATTCATTAAAGAATCCTGAAAAAAACTAAAAAACTAATCCCAAACTTTTGAAGAGTAGTGTATATCCTCTATGGGTGTGTGTCCGCACATGTTAAAGTTTGGGTACAAAATTGTCCCCAGAAGTGATTTTCCAAAACTCCCTTTTAGATCTTAAGGACACCCTCAATTGAAAAATTGATTCATAAATAAAGCATTTTTATTTTGTTTTGTTATTAAAATGCTAAATGTTTTCTTTTAAGTTTAGGCAAGTATAATTATCTTAACATTAAATAAAAAAAACAGAAGTCTATAGTCCGCTATTTAGATTAAATGTGTGTGAAGCTAAACTTACCTCACCCTCTGGACACATTCTGCCCCGACAACATGTCAGCTGTGCTCATCGACAGCAGACAGACAGAATGAGTTCGAGACAGAGAGATGCTCTGACAGCACGAGGGTACCAAACCACCCCCACACCACCCCAAACACACATCCATTTGATGTCCACTGCCATCTCTCAGCCTAAAGTCCATGTTTAGCCAAAAATAGAGACGGACAGACAGGAACAACAACAGACAGGAGAGAGAGCGAGAGATCTTTGATACATGAGTAAATATTAGATTAGGGTGAGCTGTACTGTTTTCCGCCCACTAGGATCGATGGGCCTTTATTGGGTTATCCAACTGAAGTCGGTGTGTGTGCTGGGACAGGAATGACAGGAATGCTTGGGGCCTCCTTTACTGTCAATGCAGGGAAGGAGCTACAGGATTCGGACTGAAGCCGAACCCACACACACTTCTCTTTTGGGCCTGTAACATGTGAGCTTAACAAAAGCGTCAATGATTCAATACTTGTGTGAAAATAACAATGAATGTACATACACAACAAATCAAAGGAAAACCAGCAGAAACAGACCAAAAAATGAAAGAAGCTGAAGTACAATAACTGTTCACAGTCACACAAAGGAAAACACCCAGCTGAGGGGGCTGAATTTAATTTCGTGCAGCTGCCCATTAGAAAAGCCCCTTTCTCTGTTATAAAAGCTATTTGTAATCTTTTATTAGAGAGGTGACATGCTACTAATCTCCTGGTCAAGTATTTGTTAGTGTCTTCTGATGGCTTATTATTATTTCAAGTTATTTGAGTCTGTCATAAAAAAAAAAAGGATAAAAAAAAAGTAGAATAAGGAAACACTCTAACATATAAAGTCCATAAAAGTGAAATAGTGGGGGAGGTGATGAGTGAGAGCCGGAAAGTGTGCGTGTGTGCGCCTGCAAATCTGCTTCGGGGGTGAAGATAAAGTCGAGGCATAGAAAAAAAGGCGAAGAATTGGGGTTCTAAATCCGTCCTCTGTGGGCCACTCTGGTGGAGTGTTGAGGGAAACAGATTTGGACCTCAATTCTTTCAGAGCGCAGAAGCTGCCCATTCATAAGCGGAGAGGTGGGATCGACTTCAAGAGGCATGCGGGCAGAGTATGTGACTTTGAGCTAAAAGTAATTATACAAATAGTTCCCCCAAACTGAAAATGCATAATTTACTCAGCCTTCCAAGAACGTATAAATGGCATTCTTTATTCCAGCGTTGTTACTGGTAACTAAAACTATTAATAGTAGAGTAGAGTAGAAAAATAGAATAGAATAGAATATTGAAATAAAGCTGAAATAAAATAAAATCTGAAATGAAAAACAGAAATGTTGCTTAGCAACTAACTGAAATAAAATAAGTTCGAGTTAAAATACTAAAATGACTAAAACTGAAATAAAAATGCATTAAAGCTAACTAAAAATATAAAAATACTAACTATAATTACTAAAAGAAAAGTAGAAAACAACTTAAAATGAAAACTGAATAAAAGCTAATTCAAAATATTTATAAATGCTAAACTACATTTTACTCCAAAGAACATTAGACTGTTCACACTTCTCTTTCTCATTCAGTTAAGTCACATAGTGCTGGTAATTGTTAAGTCTATAAAATCCATTAAAAAATATCCAATAAATTTTAAAGGCTATTTTGTGTTAACATAACAAAATAATTATTTTCTTGGTTATTAACAACAACTTTCATAGGCAGAGGCGACATTTGGAAGAGGGGGACATTTTCAGCAAATAATGCCTTAAATACAATGTTATTTTATGGCTCCACAAGACTTATGATATTTTGTGTTTTTAAGGGTTTGGAACCATGAGGCTCAGTAATTGATAGTGAACTCCTTCTTTAAACCAAACATCATACATAGCAGAAGATTAATGAAATTTGGAGGCCAAATATTCTTTGTAAGGGATAGTTGTTAAAGGGCTGATTAAGTAATCACATGGTTTAGTATTAGCAGCTGACCCTAATGGACAAAGCCTGACATGGGCAAATCCCTCAAAAGCCCAGAGTACTGTATGTTCTTTTAAGCCCATATATATGTGTGCGCATGGTTAAGCCACTGTCTAGAACCTGACTTTGAGAAGCATCATGATTGTTCTCATTATTTGACAGCAAGGGGATGTTGGCTAGAAATCTTCTTGATGTTGTCAACCAAGATCAGTAATAATAGATCCACTCAACGTGGCATCCCAGAAGATCAGCTCAATATACATGACAAGCTACAGGTTTACATGCTTATTGTCCTTATTGTTCACAATGATGATCCTTATGGATACCAAAATCTCAATGCGCATCTTTCCATCTCACTCACACATACAAAACGGGGGCAACAGCATGATCTAGTCAGATATGACCTACTTTCTATTCTCCCACAATCCCCTTTGTTCCCCCAGCAGCACCCTGTTTCAGAAAGAGAGAGAGAGAAATGGGGGAGGAGGATAGTAACAAAGACTAAACACCCAACTCCACATGATGCACCCTGGGACACTCAAAAAGCTCAATCACTCAGAAACTACTTAGTACATATTACTGTGGACTCCCCAAACTGCAGAGCCCCTTGACACCTAAGTAGTGGATTAAACATAATGCATGTGTTTCATGTTTCAATTTGCTCAAAATAAGTCTTCAAAATCTCCTATTTGTGTATTACATTAAAAAAATATAGCTTTAATTTTTAATATGGTGGAGTGAAAGCGTGCACACACAGAGAGGCGCGTTTCAGATAGCGCTTGAACACTGAATTAATTTCTCTTTCGCATCTCCTTGTACCTGAACGAACACATACACACAAAATTGTGTCAAAATACCAATCTTGGCAAGTATTCTTGTAAACACACTACAGTCATTATGTCTTAAGTGAACGTAAACAGTTGAGAAAGAAATCGGATGTGTAATATCATTATATTGTATCTGTGCATCAGGTCTTAAAGTGACAGCAGCCTAATATACCTGCTGCTTTCTGTGTCATTCATGTTAATAATCAAACAACAAAGCACAGCTTTAACAAAAATGTATATATAGCTTTAACAAATATTAATCTATATTTGATTTATATAGTGAACACTATAGTATTATTTTACATTTAGGCCAAATTATTTCATTTCTGTACCTGAATACTACAGTTAGACCTTACTTTACTTGTAACTTTGTCATATTGTATTTTTAATCTATGCTTCACTATTAATAAATACAAGTAAAATACTAAAACACAATATAAAAATATTTAATATATTTATGATTGTTAATATAGAACAATTGTTTTATATTATTATTTATTATTACAATTACACTTAAATATATTTTTTTAAATGATTCATTCACTAATTTCACATTTGATATATATATATATATATATATATATATATACTGTATATATATGTATATATATATAATATATACACATTTTAATATATAATATTACATAAATACACACCTACCCATATAATATATAGCCTAATATGATACACACATAATGCACCGTGCATTCAGAGATTGTAGACTAATACAAGCAACTTTTTAAATTCAGAAACGACTCTGTAAAAAGCCCAACAAGTGTTGCATTTTGTGATCTCAATGAAGTCTCTATTACTGTCTTAATCAAACCCTGAGAGGTGGCCACAATCTCCATCACCATAGCAGAGGACAGACTGCATCTCCTGCTAAACAAGTCTCACACAGCGGAAAGGAAGGAACGCAGGAAGAGGAGAGAAAAACACTGCTGAAACCAATTTAATCTGACAGAAAAGACGACGTGCAACCATAAATGTCAGAGGTAAAACCGAAGGAGGGATAAAGGGGAAGAAGTGAGGAGCAAATGTTAGATTAGTCTAGTAGTAATTGTTGGAACGGCAGATAATGACAGTCAAAGGATGAAAAGGAGCATTTCTGGCAAAGATAAGTGCTTGAAATGTAGAGAATGAAAGCCAAAGACGACATTGAAAGAGATAAAGGCAGAACATGAGTAAGTTTGGGAGGGAGAGGGAGAGAGAACAAATGCGTGGGAGAGGAAGGAGGGCGAATGTCACTCGTTCTTACCTGCATGTGTTCGGTAGAGCTGCTGCTGAGCTCATCTCCAGATTCAGAGTCATTTCTCATTTTCTCCAACCCATTTCCGTGTGACATGCTCCCTTCCATGTCCACCGTCAACACACCTGGGAGTTTCCCCTGGCAACCATGCTCTCGTGGAGGGGATTCCGCCCGCCCTCGTGGAAGTGCGGGGTTGCCATGGTGATAGTTATGATGGTTGTTGTTGTTGAGCAGAGTCAGCTCGGCAACAACGCTCTTCATCCCCGGGTTCTGATTGGTGTCCCGCATCAACAAAGGCGGGGTCAGTTGCCCTGGCAATGGGGAAGGCGTCGTTGAAGGAGGTGGCCTGCCAAAGCTGGACCTTTCCGTAGGAGCGCGTTGGTTGAGATTTTCATTCGACGATCGGCACTGGCTGATTTCAAGGACGTTGGGGGGCTTTGCGCGAGGTTTGGGCGGTGGCATGAGGGCACGTCGGACCTCTCGGACGTACTGAGCGGGGACATAAAAAGCCTTGGTGCCCTCCTCCCGCCGAACTTGCCACCAGTCCTCGTTGGTTTTACGAACCAACTGGTAGCATTCGCCCTGCCGTATGGAGATGAGTTTGTCTTTCGCCTTGTACTCATAATCGAACTCCACCTCGATATATACCTGCCCCGGGGCGATGGACAAATCACAACGGCCATCCCGTTCCGTCATGGCTCAATCTGTCCGTGCGTTATTCAGAAGACAGACTGTGAGTGGATCCACATCTCTCTCTCTTGCTGTGTCCGCACGACTGCAAAAAGAGAGAAAAAGAGAGATTGTTAGCACACAGGGATTGAAAACACACACACACACACACACACACCACACACGTTGAAAACTGTGGTACTGCTAATCAATAGCAATTGTGACAGACTTGATCTGATCACACGTTACACAAAAAATATGCTACTGTACTTTCCAGTATCAAGGACAGACGCATGGTAACCTAATCATGCGTGTGGACGCCATGGCAACTAACATATCAGTAATCCAATGATCAAATTACAATGACAGGTCTCAAGGAACATAACCGTGCTCACTCACACACCGATCACTGAGTGAACCGAGTGATATTTTCCAGAGCATTGCCTGCAGATCCCTTTCTACAGTCAACATGCATCTGTTTGCCCCCATATCCCACTCTCACATGTACACAATCCCCCTTAAGCATTCTGAGGTTAAATATACACTGTCATGTTCACATATGGTGCTTACAGATGATGGATTGTGACAGCCTTAGGCCGGATATAAAGAGTGGCTGGATTCACTCTTCCTTTTATTTCTCTGAATCCTTTGTTCTTTTAGACGTTTTGTGTATATGGAACAGAAGGTGTAACTTTCTGATGCATACTATGCACAAAAACTGCAAGTACTTTCTGATCTGGCCAGCTCTAATCTTATTGGCTGGCTTTTTAAACCACCTCTGATAGATGATGCACAATCTTTGAAACATGCCGTTTAATCTACTAAATAAACTATCCATCCATCCATCCATCTTCTTCCGCTTATCCGGGGCCGGGTCGCGGGGGCAGCAGTCTAAGCAGGGATGCCCAGACTTCCCTCTCCCTAGACACTTCCTCCAGCTCTTCCGGGGGGACACCGAGGCGTTCCCAGGCCAGCCGGGAGACATAGTCCCTCCAGCGTGTCCTAGGTCTTCCCCGGGGTCTCCTCCCGGTGGGACATGCCCGGAACACCTTCCCGGGAAGGCGTCCAGGAGGCATCCGGAAAAGATGCCCGAGCCACCTCAGCTGGCCCCTCTCGATGTGGAGGAGCAGCGGCTCTACTCTGAGCTCCTCCCGAGTGACTGAGCTTCTCACCCTATCTCTAAGGGATCGCCCAGCCACCCTGCGGAGAAAGCTCATTTCGGCCGCCTGTATCCGGGATCTTGTCCTTTCGGTCATAACCCACAGCTCATGACCATAGGTGAGAGTAGGAACGTAGATTGACCGGTAAATTGAGAGCTTCGCCTTACGGCTCAGCTCCTTCTTCACCACGACAGACCGGTACAGCGACCGCATTACTGCAGAAGCTGCACCGATCCGTCTGTCAATCTCCCGTTCCATCCTTCCCTCACTCGTGAACAAGACCCCAAGATACTTGAACTCCTCCACTTGAGGCAGGAACTCTCCACCAACCTGAAGCGGGCAAACCACCCTTTTCCGACTGAGAACCATGGCCTCGGATTTGGAGGTGCTGATTCTCATCCCAGCCGCTTCACACTCGGCTGCAAACCGTCCCAGTGCATGCTGAAGGTCCTGGTCTGATGGGGCCAACACGACAACATCATCCGCAAAGAGCAGAGATGAAATTGTGTGGTCCCCAAACCTGACCCCCTCCGGCCCCTGGCTGCGCCTAGAAATTCTGTCCATAAAAGTTATGAACAGAACCGGCGACAAAGGGCAGCCCTGCCGGAGTCCAACATGCACCGGGAACAAGTCTGACTTACTGCCGGCAATGCGAACCAAGCTCCTGCTCCGGTCGTACAGGGACCGGGTAGCCCTTAGCAAAGGGCCCCGAACCCCATACTCCCAGAGCACCCTCCACAAGATGCCGCGAGGGACACAGTCGAATGCCTTCTCCAAATCCACAAAGCACATGTGGATTGGTTGGGCAAACTCCCATGAACCCTCCAGCACCCTGTTAAATAAATACAGTTTGGAAATTTGGGGTTAGTACGATTTTTTTTAAAGAAATAATTTATTGAACAAGAATGCATTAAATTAAACGTGACAGGAAAGACTTACATTGTTTTTTTTTAAAAATCAATTTCAAATAAAGGCTGTTCGTTTGAACTTTCTATTCATCTATGAATCGTGAAAAAAAAAATATCACAGTTTCCAAACAAATATTAAGCAGCACAACTGTTTTCAGCATTGATAATATTAAGAAATGTCTACTGAGCACTAAAGCAGCATATTAGAATGATTTCTGAAGGATCATGTGACACTGAAATAATGACTTCTGAAAAATAATTTTCGTCGTTTGAGCTGAGCTGATAAATGGTTCGTGTGGCGCGGTTTTTGGCGTATAAATATTATATTGAATATTTATAGAACTTTTATCGAGGAAAATTATATCGCAATAATTATCATTTTATCGCACAGCCCTATTTACAGTGTATTAAAATAGAAAAAGGTTATTTTAAATTGTTATAATATAAAAAAATATGACTGTCTTACAGTATTTTTGATCAAATAAAATGAGGCTTTAGGGAGCATAGAAGAGACTTATTATTATTTATTTTTTTTAAACACTTACCCCAAACTTTTGAACAGTAGAGCATAGTCAAAATAGTATAGACTTTAAATATCGTCCATAATGAAAACAGTTATGAGCTAGACTTTATCCCAATAATGCAAAGTTTGGTTAAGGGAAACTAACATTTTAAAGACGCACTCTCTTAACTAAGCCATGAAACCTTCCCTACTTATAGTTAATCCACATGGTCTGTCCTTTAAGGGTCAGTCATGGAAGCTGATGGGTTTACTAAACATTTCAAAATAGCAACAAATATTATACAACCTGCTCAATGTGTGTGAAGCCATGCGGCGCTGTCAAATTTTAGATGTGGATTTGATGTGACATAAGGCACCTCTCAAAATAGCCATGGAGGAAAGGGACTGATAGAGGTTACTAAGACTGAATGAAACTGAATACTGTAACCAGACACAGACTACACCGATCCCTCCACTGAGAAAACCTTGCACTGTTAAATCAAGCACAGAGCCACATACAAACAATTCATACGCATAAAATAATACCTAATCAGTTGAATATATTTTAATCATGTGGCACATTTCCACATCAAATCATTACATTAATAAAGCTGTATCATGTTTGTTGGATGTAACCAATGTTTCTTTTGGAATTATTGAACCAATATGATTTACCTCAGACCCCAATTTGGCTACATTGACCCGACCTGACCATTACACTGACCTAAAGTAATTCTCTTTAAAATCAAACTTAGCTATATTATATTCAACCAATGAAAGTCAAACTTAAGTCAACTTAGTCAGCCTGTACAGTCAGATGCTGCCACATTAGCCAGTTTCAAGAAGTTGTTACACTCTCAGAAAATAAAGTACATAATTGTACCTTTAGGGGTACAATGGCTTGTCACTGGGACTGTACCCTCAAGGGTACAGCTTTTGTACCCTTGGCATAGGCCTTTTAATGCTTGGGAACATATATGTACCTTGAGGTCCAATAATAAGCCCTATATGGGGTACGTTAGTGTAGATTGTACCTTGGGGGGCAGAAATGGACTCCTACTGTACCCCTATTTCTGACAGTGTAAAAACAGGCATGATTAGTATTTTACTGTGTTGTACTCTAATGATTATTTTTGTATTATTTACATTTACATTTAGTCATTTAGCAGACGCTTTTGTCCAAATCGACTAAATTGGGACTAAATTAAGCAAGTCATCGTGAAGAGGCAAAAAACAACGCAAGAAGTGCTCAAAATACGAACTTCAGGCATTATTCAGAGTAGCATAAGCCCGATAAGCGAGAATTTACAGGTTTTTTTATGAGGTTAAGTGCTCACGGAAGAGAAGAGTTTTCAGCTCTTTTTTTTCAGCTCAGTATTATTCTTGTACTTCTGTATTTTATTTGCTTTTACTGTCTGTAGTGCTTTGGGTTTTAGAAAGCACATTATAAAATGTATTATTATTAGTTATATTACAATATATTTTATATTGTTTTGCCTGTCTTTTCTAAAATATCGCTACTACCTTCCTGATCATTTACAGCAGGACACAGCTGCCTTTCATCCAAAAGCTTCACAAAACGTTTGATTTTCAACCAAGCTTTAAATTGATGAACTCTCATCTTCGAACAGGTCAGCTCCCCCCCTCTCTTTCCATCTGTTACTCAACAAGCTTTTAAAGGGATAGTTCACCCGAAAATTCTGTAATTAATGCTCACCCTCATGTCGTTCCAAACCCGCAAGACTTTAGTTCATCTTCGGAACACAAACGAAGATCTTTTGAATGAAATCTGAGAGCTATCTGTCCCTCCATTGACAGCCTACGCAACTACCACTTTCAAGCCAATGCGTTCACGAGAGCACCATGACACGTGTGTTGTGTTGACGCGAGAGCAGACGTTGTTGCGTGAATGTGCGTTGGAGATTAATATTTAGTAAATAAAGTGGTCAATTATGTTTTTTTTAACAAAGAAAACACTTGCGTGGCTTCAGAAAATGTAGGTTACACCACTGGAGTCACATGGATTACTATAATGATGTCTTACCTTTCTGGGGCTTGAAAATGGTAGTTGCGTAGGCTGTCAATGGAGGGACAGAAAGCTCTCAGATTTCATTAAAAAGATCTTCATTTGTGTTTCGAAGATGAACGAATGTCTTACAGGTTTGGAATGAAATGAGGGTGAGTTAATTGACAGAATTTTCCTTTTTAGGTGATCTATCCCTTTAAACATTAGCTCTGAGACAGTCAAAGGGACTTTGTCATGATGATAAACCATTCAACACATATGTACTAAAACATCATTAGGGTCCTGAACCTCATGAGAAGGACACATAAAACTGAAGCCTGTTGCTGAAACAAAAACGATTTCTCACATGAGCTTCTCAACAACCACACATCTCTTCCACTATACAAGAAGTTTGACCCAGCATTGATTTAACCAGTGTAGAGCTGAAGGCCATCTACTCTCTCTGTCTTCACATTTTGCAGGAAAGACTCGTGCCAGTCTTGGCAGCAACTTCAATCTCTCACATTCTTTCATTTCCTGCATACTTCATCAAGCCCTACCGCAGGCACTCCAATATATGGAGGTACAAACAACAAGACAAGAGAATCTGATTCAAAGAAAACACCTAATAATATACAAAAAGAACAAAAGACTAAAGAAGAGCATGACTGGTAAAGGAGAGCTGCCAAACACTGCCGACTGCATCTTACTTTAAGAGGCTGTTCACACAGAATCTGTTTTTGCATTTCAGTGCGCTGCTTTTCAGTAGTTTTTAAATGTGAACATGCACTAGACAGACATGTTTGACCATTGCATTCAAGCCTTTTGCATGCAGTTTCACATGAATGACACGATGCTCTAAAAACGTGGCGCTCAAGTTTAAAGAACGCATCTTTAGACTTTTCCTTCCACTGCCCTGCGTCATGTAGGCTATTTAAATGCAAAAACCTCCTGTATAAATGGCCCTTTAGTGTGAACTGATACAGTAAGGGACACATGCCAAAGATCAAGCATTTATTTGATCAAAAATAAAAGTGAAGCAATTTTTTCAGGATTCTTTGATAAATAAAAAGTGAAATAGAAGTTCAGTAGAACTACTAGAATAGAATAACAGAAATAGTTGAAATAGTAATCTTTTGAAATATTATTATAAATGTCTTTACTGTCACTGTCAGACCATTTTTGTTTTCTCTAATACTAACCAACCTAAAGTTTATAACAAGCCTGTCCACTAAAACGCCCCATCCTCCCTTGACACCATGAACCATAACTTGAGCTAAACATAGTCCATCTTCTCCCTCTGCCAATAACATCCACATTTACACACAGGATCCCCAGGAGTCAAGCATGTTTGAAAGCTCGTGTTGCACACTGTTATCACTTGAAGGAAGTCTGAGGAATGAAGCCATTCAATGATTTCTGATAAGTAAGGGACATGGCGACATTTTAAAAAGAAACATTATTAACACACCACAGAGGGGAGAATAACAGGTGAAAGCTCTGATGGCAGTTATCCACCAACATTAAAACAGCTTGAGGCAAATCTTATCAACACTTGTTAAAGAGTAAAGCAGATCTTCATTAAAGTGAGCAAATAGACTAATTCAATCGAAAAAGTAGCACACAAGAATTTCAAATCTACCATGTGTCTCCCATTTGGGGACTTGACTGCTAACCAAAGTGGAGCTTCTATAAACAAGGAGCAGATGGAAGGTCTCCTCTGGGTGTGAGTGCAGTGTCAAAGCGGCCAACGCAACGTGTGAAGAAGTTACTCCCAACTTTGCAGCAAGATGAGTGAGACTGTCACTCCAGCAGAAATCCCATCATTGCAGGTGGATCTTGATATTCCTATTCAATTTGACTGAATTTCACATAGTGCCTCTATATACTGGGAAAAAAAGCTTTTACTTTCTAGGCTTCAAACTTACAGTAAAACCTAGAGCAGTCACAAAGAGCTTTACTAAGACATTAGCACCCATTACAAATGTGAATAATCATTCAGAAACAGCTAAAATACAATATGCAGCATTGTATCCAGAAATTGACATTATTAACACCCACCAAATGCAACCCACTTTGGCAGGTCGAATTTGATATAATACATTTTTCAACTGTAGACTTTTAAAAAGGTGTCTCAAATAATAAACTAAGTGCAATGTAGTGTTGTCAAATATTGATTTTTATCGATACTGAAGTATCTGAAAGGCTTCCAATTCTCATTTTCCGCAGAATAGATACACGATACCAGATGCACTTTCTCTCATCTCTCCGACAGCGAGTTGACACACAAACCAGCCTCAGCTCACTCACTCGTTTCTTTTCCTCTGGATGAATATTGTTGGTGTTACAGGGCTTACATTTCGGAGTGGGAGTGCACGTATTTCGCATAATTTTACACATTCTCGCAGGTTTTGTGCTCACACCCAAAGTGCACACACATAAAGCTGCCTTTCAGTACAAAATGTTGTTTTTTTATGCTGCTTATTGCGTTAAATACACACAAAATACAAAAAAAAAACTGGTCTTGCCGAGTATTCACATAAACACAGTCAGTTAAGTGAACGTAAACAGTTGAGAAAGAAAACGTATGTGTAACAGTATAATGCATCCTAATATACCTGCTGACAAATTATGAGATAATATTAAAAATATCTATATGGCAGTTTTTTTGGCAAAATTGTGGCCAGTGAAAAATGCTAGTAACTCAGTAGGCTAGTAACTTTGAAAAACCACTAGCCACATGAGCAAAAAAGCTAATGTCAAGCCCTAAATGTCTCCATTGCAAATGCTAACGTACTACAGAAAGGAGAAATAAATTGACAGCAGTTCTCTATGTATGTAACAATATAAGCCTACTCATTTTTCTTCAGCTTTAGGTTTCAATACCATTGCTCGAAGAAAGAAAAATAAATAACCAGAAATTAACCAGATTCAAACCAGAGAAGAAAAATGTATGGATGAGCCACACAAATCAAAGCAAATTTGAAAGCCATAGCAATTGTTGAGTCACAGACACAAATGCCTTGAACTTGAGAAAATACATGTCTCTGTTAAATCTCACTTTCCCCAAACGGAAACAAGGCTTGTAGTGTGACATTTACACTCTGGGCATGATCAAACTAAGCATTGCTACACAGTGGTCTTCAATATTACATAACATTTAGCAGCACTAAAAGCCAACATGAACCTACTATCAAATCAGCCAGTTGTAAATTTAAAGGCAAACATCATGACGAGAGGTTCACGATATGATTTCTTTATTTTTTTCACAAAACACAACTACCTGTATGTCTAAATTTGAAACCTGGGAAAATCCTGAGTTTTAAAGCAGTGTTTATATACAGATAACAGAAAACATTTTGAATCCCACAGTCTGAGAAAGGAGGATCCTAAGATTAGCCAGGATTACACTCACAAACACTGTCATCTTCTTTCGATTTTTTTTTTTTTTTTTTTGCGCAAAATTAAGTGTTTTGGTTTGATTAGCCTAGTTTGCAAATGATTTATAGGCAAAAGACAAGAAGAAAAAGTCTTCAAAAGTTTTGCAAACTATTACATGCTATTTAAGAGAATGTGAATGAAAAAGTAGTGTTTTGTTCATTAGTGACTTGTATTGTGTTGACAACTAATGTTTATAAAATGTTGTTTAACGATGTAATGTGTGGAGAACGGAAGTGATGAATAAACAAGATTGATGAACCTTGCTATTCCTTCTCTGCTTAATAACACAAGTAGAAACAATACATTTAGGTGTGGTTTCACAGACAGGGCTTAGATTAAGCAAGGAGAAGGCCTTAGTTAAATTAGGACAATTAGCTTTTATAAACGTTTCTTAGAAAAGAACATTACTGATGTGCATCATGAAACAAAACAATGGCACTGACATATTTTAAGATATGTCAGTGCAAGTTGCTTTCAGTTAAGACAGAACATGTATTTTAGTCTGGGACTAGGCTTAAGCCTTGTCTGTAAAACTGGGCATTAGTCCACATACCCGATCACTACCAGAACATGACACTACTAAATGCCACGGTGTCCATCACTAATAGATCAGACATAAGTCTTATCTCTCATTCCATGACATGACTTTCACCCACATTTGAACTAAAAGACTATACATTTTTGAAAATATAACAAGACATGTGATCAACACAGAATTGATAGAATCACCCTGTAGCCTACTGTGACAAGACCTTTGACAGTTTAATGCCTGTTTGAAATTAATTTGTGACTTTCAGTTTAAAAAAAGGCCCTGAAACTCAAAAAATTTTGTTTTCTTTTTCAACAAACAGTCAGTGAAAGGAAGTGCCGAATAAAAATTTAATCGAAAACCTTGAAAAGGAAAAAAAATTCACTGTGAATTTTTCTTTTCAAAAACAGTTAAAAGAGTTGAATGGGTAAGCTTGACAAATGCAGCCAGCGCTACAATTTTGCTAGCCTATTACATTTTTTTCAATGTATTTACTTGTCTTCCAACCTGTAGAAAGGCTCCAAGGAATAGGCTACTCATAAAATGAGTATTTAAAAAGCAATTAATTTTACACCAAAAAAAAATCAGAAATGGTTCTTTGTCATTCATCTTACTGACTTCAAACTGAGTCTTAAACCGATTAAACTCTTGTCTCCCTTTGACAAACAAACACCAAGGCTGGACTGGACAACCCTAGCCAGCAAAAAACCGGTTTGTTTGTCTAATCTACTGAGCCACTTAGCAGCCGTGAACACAAAGTGACCTTGCAGGCGGGACACGCATTATCGACAGCACTTTGTGAAGTGATTTTCAGCCGTCAGGTTCTCACACGTCAAACACTATTTGTCTTTGTTGCAGCGGTTCATTCAAGACGCATGCAGATGAGCCCAAACGTGAGCCGTCACTATTCCTCCAGCGAGCCAGTCCTGTAAGTAGAGAGCCCCGTTTCCCCTGGTAACCCGCCTTTGTTTGTGTAGCGGCTGGTCACTCATCACGGTCGCCAGTGCAGTCCCTCCCCGGACGAAGGCGACAGCGAGGCCGCAGGAGAAAGGGGGAAGGGTCGGTTCGGCCCATACACTTTCAAACAAAATACAGAAGTACAAACCAACAGTTCTGCCCAAGAAATGTTTACTGTGATAAATAACAGCTCGTTGAAACAAATGATGTGCCATAACAATAATGACACATTTTTTTCCAATAGCAAGAATAAACAAACATGCCAACTGCCAACACTAATTCTCGACTAGGATAGCTGCTACTCATCATAACTTTGATGAACCGTTTGCGCCCTTTTTGACTGATGACAGCTTATTACTTGCAAGCCAAGTGGTAATCAAAACAAACCACATATTATAAACACAGGTCTGAGTAAACCCTCTATAACTAGATAATAAAAATGAGCTGGGGTGTCAAATGCGAGGGAAACACATGGCTGTAATTTAAAAACCCGATGGGAGCATTTTGCCGCAGCACGATAGCAGGTTCCCCAAACCACGGATTACCAAAGCGGCTTTCGTGGTTGGCCGCAAGGTAGCAAACCGCTACGCAACAATCAGTCCCCAGCGGTCCCAACAATGCAACTCTTTATATTTGCAACAATGCGCCTTTGAAGCATAGGAATGAACGCAGAAATCTGCTCATACTGACCTGGCGTTCAGGGGGATCTGGGAGCGGTCATGCCCGTTAGTTGGTGGGTCTTTGAAATAAACTTTTCCCTTGCGGTCCTTGGCACTTGCGTGAAAAGATACTGCGCGGCAGCAACACAAAACACACGATCTGACCGCCTCGCGCTTCCAATCGCAGTAGTTCTCTGTGGGTGAGTGCATGCGCGTTCGCGTCGCTGCGCACTCCCGCCTGTCCTGTGAAGCTCTTTTGGACTGCTGATGCTCCTGTGTTACTGCATCAGGCCCCCTCGTGGTGCTGCAAGGCTCCCATTGATCCCCCTTCTGTTCAATGGAAAGTACGCAGAAGCGTTTGCGTTGTTCTGCATGCACAACACTCTTGTCACACATAATTTTTTGTACACACTTTTAAAGAACGTTTATTTTATTATATTTATTCTATTGCATTTTTGTTTTGCATTTGTCATTATATATTTTATTATTTATATTATTCATATTAAAAATGTGTTTATTTATTTTCTATTATTCTGTATTCTGTTCTACATTCTATTATTCTATCTTTTCGTTTGAAATTTGCCCAGATTGCAGGGAATTTTATACGATTTGTGTTTATATAAACCATTAATACAAACAAACATATTTCTTTTCTTTTTATTATTTATTAAGGGGTTCGTTGCTAATTTTTATAGGAAAATTAAAAAAAAAATGTGATCATTTGTACAGAGACAACTATTAGTTATTTCTCCTGTTTCTGATATTCAACAAGCAATTATTACCACACATATTGTGACATTTAGGAACAGTATATTCTTGTGTCTGTGAAATTTAATTAGCCACAGTTCATGAATCACCTTCCAGGAGTAGAACCAACACATTTTAATAACTAAGCTGTCACCAATTGCATTGTATTTTATTTGATTGAACTATAAATGGCAATATCACTAATATTGTACATTGAACCACTGTCCACTAGAGTGTTACATGTTCGACATGACAAGCTCAAATTATGTTGCTACAGATTCCAGTATCTTAAATTAATGCTTTCAAAGTGTAAATATATGAAGACCTCCGATGCAAAAGCCTCTAAAAGCCACCTCTGTCAAAAATGAGATAATAATATTGAGTGAATGCTCTCCGCACATAGTATACGCTCATCAGATACTTTCACTTCAAACTCACTAAATCCCAGCCTCAGCCCATTCAGAAATACCGGTTCTTGTGTAGAAACACATACATAGGAGTCTGATAAAAGGTTTTTTTTTATTTTTATTTTTTAATATGGCATTATTTTAGGTTATATTTTTTAGGCTTTTGCATCTGAAGTCTTCATATATATAAATTATATTTGTACATCTCTCAGTTGTCTTAACATTTAACTTGAAGATTTTTTAATATATATTTTTTATAATCATAATTTAGTTCAGTTTTCATATTTCAGCATTAAGTAAAAAACTATCTTTACATTTCCTCAGAATGTCAGAATTATTTTTATTTATTTATTTGTGTGTGTGTGTGTGTGTGTGTGTGTGTGTGTGTGTGTGTGTGTGTGTGTGTGTGTGTGTGTGTGTGTGTGTGTGTGTGTTAATATACTCTTATTCTAAAATAACATCCCTGCAGAGAACCAGTTCAAGTCTTCCGGTTCTGAGCGGACGTAAAAAGCGCTTGTAGTCCTTCGTCTGTATTGCTGCGGGTTTAAGGATGCACAAAAAAACTACAATGCCCGTCGTGCTTGAACAGGGTTGTAGGAGTGTACAGTAAAAAAAAAAATTAAACAGCGGTTCTTTCTCATGCTAAGCATCGTTGGGTTTAATGAAAGTGCGTATTTTTGGATAAAGGAACCAGGCTGAATAAGAAACGCATGAAAGGGGAATCTGTGCACATTATACCGTCTCGTAATTCAAATATGGTGTAAGAGTTACAATCTTTTTAAGGCGCAGTTAGCTTTTTTATTGTGCAGCACTTGCTATGGACCTGTCATTGCGCAGTTGCAAAAAGTTAGTTCATTTGGACCTGAAAGGGGCACCTCCTAGAATTGACTACCTAATTCAGGTACATCTCCTTTTACTATAATAATAACTGTCTAAATAAAACAAACGAATTAAGGAATTAACCACGATTATTTTTCCTCAGTTGATCCAGTTATTTGCTGATCTTGGTGCCAATGGCTTGCTCATTGAATATGAGGATATGTTTCCCTATGAAGGAGAGCTGAAAGTTCTGCAGTCTACGACTCAGCCTCCATACAGGTGAGGGTATATATTTTAAATGTAGATTTATTTTTGGGATAATTTAACTGATGAAAAATGCCTAATATTCAAACAGCCGTGAGGAGATTGCATCTATCCAGGATGCTGCCAGTAAAAGAGGGCTGGAGATCATTCCCCTGGTGCAGATGTTTGGACATTTGGAAGTAACTATGAAACTGATTTTTGTAATTTACATAAAGTGAGAAAGAGCCAAAGATTTGCCAGTTTAATATCAAAACACTACGCATTAAAATAAATGTATCAACAAAATAAACAAAATCAAATCATGCATATTCAAACATTAATATATAAAATTTTCTCAATCAGTTTGTCCTGAAGCACAAGGTGTTTAGAGATCTGCGGGAGGTGGATTACTGTCTGGGAACTCTGAACCCACACCATGATCGAGGAGTTAGGCTGGTGCAAGAGATGCTAAAACAAGTCATGAAGCTCCACCCTAAAAGTACCAACCTGCACATCGGAGCCGATGAGGTGAAGCCCAACCCTCTGTCAATAAAAAGAGTCACATGTCTGATTCCTGCAAGAAAAACTGTTGCCTCGAGATCTGTTCAGATCTTGAAAAAATAGATGTCTGACATAGGCTGCTAGTTTAATATTGGTCTGTTGATCAAATAACATTTGTTTTATTTTCATAGGTGTACATGCTTGGTCTCGGAGATGAGTCCAAACAGTGGTTAAGTGCTCCAGGTCGGAGCGTTCACAAGCTGTTCCTCAGTCATGTCATTAAAGTGGCGAAGGGAATTCAGAAAAGTGTGCCCAACCTTAAGTTGATCATGTGGGATGATATGCTCAGGTCCATGACCCCTGAGACCATTAAAGGTGATCATTTAATTATTATGATTTTGCTGTGTAGAAGAGGAAAGGATATATTCAATAAATAGTGTCGTATGTGAAAAATGTCTTAATTTTCTCACCCTCATGTTGTTCCAAACCTACATTTTTATGTAACCTCTTAATGACAGAATTTTTATTTTTGTGTGAGCCAATTGCCAAAAATCATACAATTATACATAAAAAGACAATAGAAAGTTTTTTTTTGGAGGGGTTTTGGACCACTGAGGAGGATGCACTTTTTTAATTGTTGGTCTTTGACTGATGCGACACATCTTGCTGTTCAAATATCATACTTAAATGCTCCACATCTTCCACACTTACACAAAGTGAAATAAAAGAAATTAAACAAATAATATAATATACTGTTAGTAATGACCAAATCAAATTTAACAGTAATTCCTATCCAATTTGTGATATTATTCCAGAGAGCGGTCTTGTTGGACTAGTGCAACCAATGTTGTGGGATTACAGCCCTGCTCTGGATGTCAAAAACACTGGTACTTTGCTCAGTATTTTACATTTAAGTTACTGTTAAATGCTTTGAATTATTTGTTCATAATAATGCTTGATCATTTTACATGCACTCTCTCTCCAGTTGAGCTAATGGAGCTGTATAAGTCTGCGGGTATGTCACAGCAGTGGGTCGCCAGCTCTTTTAAAGGCTCGACCACCGTGCACACCTGCGTGACCAGCACTCAGAGGCATGTGGACAACCATTTGCAATGGCTCAAAGTGGTATCCAACCTGTCAGCTGGCATTGAGCTACAGGGAATTGCACTAACTGGATGGCAAAGGTTAAATGACATCCTCACTATCACTAGAATCAGTCTTCTTATTGGCCAAGGCAACAACTTATATGTTTCTTTTTTTTCCCTTAAGATATGACCACCTGTCTGTTTTGTGTGAACTGATGCCCGTGAGTTTGCCCTCTCTGGCGTCTTGTTTGCAAACTCTTCTGCACGGTCAGTCTCTTCTATTTTTACTCCTTTAAGTTTCTTTTTCTTTAGTGCTTGCGTGGCAAATTGGTTGGAGTAAATGCATATTATGAATGCTAAACTCACTATAGCTGCTCACTGTGATTCAGGTTGCTTTACTGAAGAGGTTCAAAAGAAGGTGGTTAAGACACTTGGCACTGTGGAAGTAGGAGACTTAGAGAGGTACCTTTCATTCATACACGTGTCCTGAAAGAAAAAAGCATGTGAGTGTGTAACACTTATGCTGGGTACACACCAAAAGATAATCGGGCTGATTTTGGGCCGATTTCTCCCCTTCCGACAATCCTAGCTATGTCCCGATTATCTTGATGGTTTAACAGATTATTTTATCAGATTTTCCCTTGGTGTGAGGTGTGTTAAGAGTGTCCGAACCTGCTCGGAAGAACGTCGGAGCCGCTCCGATCGCGAATCGTAAATATTAAACATGTTTAATATTTACGATCAGAAATCCTGATGTGTGGGGGGAACTCCGAGGACAAACACGCGCACGCTCTGGAGATTATCACGTGAAACGAAACAATATCCAATCAGAAAGCGAGATGATGGAAGACACGGTCATTCTCACACACACACACACACACTTGCAGGAAGCTTAATGTTAAGATTTAGTATTCATAAGTGTAAATTTCGAGGAAACAAGCCTTTGTTTTTCATTCTAAGAGCAGAAATTTTACAATACCTAAACACAATATTGGGTTTGAAAAATAAGAAAGCTGCAAAGTGCGTTTCAATCTGTAAACATTTTCAAATTTTTGTTTGACTTTTAAGTTTGTCACTGTTTATGTATATGTCTTTTTATGTTTGTTTATCGGCTTTACTCTTTGTACCCCCCTGACTGTAATTGTATCATTCTTAAAATCAATAAAAGAAAAAAAAAGAAAAAAAAAAGAAAAGCTGAGTGTTAAGGGTTCAGTGAGGTTCTATAGACTAGAGGGATTAAATTACTTTTTCTAAAGAGACAATAAATCCAATAGAGAATAAATAAAGACAATAAAGAATGAATATATTTCTGTATAAAAGGTTATATATAATGGTAGGTACAATGTTTTTTTCACGTGAATTTTCTGTGAAAATCATTCCAAACACTATCGTAATTTCTTCCTGCATATCGTCCGTCATGCTTATTCTGAAGTCTCACGATATTTTGCGAGATTTCCTGTGTTCATAGTCGAGACTCTGGTTGAAAATCTGTTTGTGTGTGGTGTGCTGTCTTTGTCACATCATGGCACACCACACACTATAGGAGCAAAACGCTTAAATCTAGGATTTTTTGTCCTCATGTTTGTGGTCTGTCACATTTTGAAAATCTTATAAGATGTAAAAAATCTTTTGGTGTGTACCCAGCATAAGAAACCTCAAGGGTTACTTTGAAATAGACTCATTTACAGCATATTCTTTGGCCTCTGTGTCCCAGATCGTCTTCCAAGATGCCTTCCTCCTTTGTTGGGGCGAAACTAGCTGAACTCATAGTGAAGGTGACGTCTTTGCTGGAGTCTGCAGAACTGAGACAATTTCAGAACAATATGTGAGTTCAGGGCCATTAGGGTTTCACTTTTAAAAGATGCTTTGAAGTTATTGCAAAGTTCTCACTAACAGTTGTATTCATTTTTGCATAATAGGTTTGTGAGGGGCTGGTTCACGCCATATCACATTCAAAGGAAGACCGTTAACCCACTTATTGCTCAACAGATTAAAACACAAGCAAAAATGTAAGTCTTTTATTATGAATACAGTAGTGTATGTATAGTTAGCTTTTTTCACAACATTCTTTCTTACCATGTTTCTTATTCAAGTGCATGTGCATTTTAAACAAGTCCCTTATATGATAAAATATATCCCTATTTTTCTTCTCGTCTGCTCCAACAGGATTCTTGATGATGTGGAGATTCAGGTGCAAGAGGTGAGGGGAGAGATGTGTCTTCTGTACTCAGTCTCTACAGTTCAGGAGTGGATGGACCAACACGTCACCCCAGTGCTGGAGCCTCTGCGCAACCTATTGAGAGACACTGAAAGCGTTCTAAATGAAATGGGATTCTGTACTTAATCTACCTCTCAATCTTAATCTTAAATTTGGTGCATGCATTTCATTTGAAAACTTTATTTGGTTCCTTTCTATTTAAACTCTACTTGCAGTGCAATGTAAAGCATATAGAACCACAACTGAACATCTGAACATTCACAAACAACTGAGATGGCTTGTGTTTGTGGGGTGGGGGGGGGGGGGGGGTAATATATAATAAAATATAACACTACTATGATATTTGTTTCATTTAAAATGATCACCAACCAGTGTGTACATGAATGAAATTAAAATCTCTCATTCTGATTTCCATGCAGAATAAATACATTTTAAACTTTTAAACTTGTTTTTCTTTTCAGCGGGATTGTTGAATTAATCCATCCACAGATGTGTTATTTTAGTATGTATATTATTATACTATTTATTGATATTTTGAATTAGCTTTGTCAATTAGTCATTTTTATTAGTTTATATATGAAGAGTTCAGATGCAAAAGCCTCTTAAGTGCCATCTGAAATTTTCTTCTAGAATGATCATTTTTATAAAGCTTGTATATTTAAGTTAAGTCATTTCACTTAAATGACAATGAATAGGTAATTTGCATTGCCATTTAAGTAAACATTTTTAACTTAAATATACGAGCTTGATAAAAATGATCATTCTAGAAGAAAATTTCAGATGGCACTTAGAGGCTTTTGCATCTGAACTCTTCATATATATATATATATATATAGTTATATATGGTTATATATATATATATAGCGTTAATTCTTTTTTATTTCAGTTTACATTTTTTTTTTTTTTTTACTTAAAACTTATTTATTTCGGTTAGTTCCAAAGGCAACATTTCTAATTTTATAACAACAATTTCCCAAACATTATGTCTGAAATAAAGAAATACCATTCTCCAGACTTTTATTTTGTCACATATGGATTTACTTGACCGGGAAGTGATATGTTAAGTCTCACCCATAATATTTGTAGCTTGCATGGGTCGTTTGGATAAACAAAACGGATCTGTATAGCGTTTTACGGCATTGTAAGCTATGTCGCCTCGCGTGAGCGTTACTAACACACCGCAGCAATTTTGCCGTCGTCGTTATCAGCGCGTGTAAACCCGGCCCGTTTAGCGTCACAGCGCCGTGCGGAGCGCAAAATTAAGGCATTTAGTGTCTTATCAAGACGGAACTGACTGTTTGTGCTGCGAAAACATGGCAGAGTTGCACGTTGAACCCAACGCGACTGGCATCATCGAGCAGACCGAGCATTGTGAAATCAGAGGCTCAGTGAACGTGAGACTCCCCTCCCCTACTCTGGTGATTCCGCCCCGGACTGGCTTGTCCAGTCCAGGGGTCTCCAGCTCCAGAGCTGTGTTTGGGTTTCCTATGAAGAGCAACCCCACTTCCCCATCACCAGAAGCCACAGAGAAGCCAGGATCTCGGTGGGTTCGATTGAATGTCGGGGGAACATACTTTGTTACAACGAAACAGACCCTGTGCAGGGATCCTAAATCGTTTTTGTATCGATTATGTCAGGACGATCCAGATCTGGATTCGGATAAGGTAAGGCACTGTTTACATCATTAAAACCCGGAATTACATGTGATTTTTTTTATCTGAATGCTACGTTAACATTGGGAATGAATACATTGTGGACATAAAGGGTTGTATGTGTGCATTTGAGTTTGTACTTATACATGCATACTTATACTTGCATACTTAAAATACCAGCTTAAATTAATACAATTCTGTCATTTACTCATGTCGTTCCAAACCTCTATGACTTACTTTCCTCTGTGGAACATATTTTGAAGACTGTTGGTAACCAAACAGTATTGGTTTCCATTCTGTGGACCACAAAATACATTTCTCAAAACATCTTGTTTTATGTTCCATAGAAGAAATAAAGTGGTGGTTAATGAGGGTTATTAAATTATGACAGAATTTTCATTTTAGGTTAATTAATAAAAATTGAAAAAATTAAATAAAAACATAATACAACTGGTTTCTACATGGTCTAAGTTGGTCATTAACTGTTTCACTTTCACCAGTTACCATGTTCCATAAACCAACTTGACCACCTTAAGATGACCACCTGCTAACTGGTTTGTAGTTGTTCCAAGATGGTCTACCAGTTTGGACCTGGCAATGACCATTTAAGACCAGCTAGAAATAGGTTAACATGTTCAAGAACCAGCATGGCCACCTTTTCTTCCCTATTGTGAAGTATATCCGAGTGAAAGAAAAATAAATGTAGGGTGGGACTTTATTTTTTCCATCGGAAATTGGTTGCATCATTGGTTTTTTGTGGTTTGCCATTGCTGTGATCTCATGCGAGTGACAGGTTGTCCCGTCCTCAAGCCGGTAAACATCATCAGAGAAGAGATGTCAATGTCATTTCAAGAGGGAGGGGACCTTATTTTGATTAAAGATTATGAGGGAACATGAATTAAAAAAAACAATTGTTGCACACTAATAAATTAAATACTGCAATATTCCATAAATAAGAATTGTCAATTTTGATATCATAGTGACTTTAAGCTGGTAGCATTTCATGAATTTCTTGCTGGTCCAAGAAAGTTTACTAGCTTGCTCCACCATCTTAGACCATCTAGCTAGCTAGCTACCATGATACGTTTTCTACTAACTTGAACTGTTTAAAGTAGGGTGTACAATTGTTTCACAGTGCAGCAGAGGATTTCCTCTCCAAGGTGCCAATTCATGTAAAAATAGCCATGACAGTTTGCAGTTTAAAAATCACTGAAGATTCTCATTTGAAAAAAGCTGTTGTTGCTATTCTAATTTGCCCTAATACTGGAGAATGAAAGGTCTCGCAAACTGGGTTCTAGAAATTTCCAATCACTTGGTAATCAGTCGCTACTTTACCTGCTGCTTGAATGATGTTAACATGACGTTAATGGTTTCAGTGGTTTGTCAAGGGGGGTTTTCACAAATGATTTAACACTTTTAACTGCAGCGACTAAAACAGTGATGGTACAGGAAATCGAAAACTATGAATTGCAATTGCAAATAGCACTATTCACACTGTTAGTTGTCTTTTCTCACAGGATGAGACAGGAGCATATTTGATTGACAGGGATCCCACATATTTCGGACCCATCTTGAACTACTTGAGGCATGGAAAGTTGATCATCAACAAGAACCTCGCTGAGGAGGGTGAGATGATCTGGGCATGCTGCCCTCAAAAACTTCTTAATGGAACAGTAATGACCTAGTTTCGTTTAGAAACATAATTTTTTTTGTGGAAAGGGACCACAGTGTACTCACGTAAGAGATAATTTCCTGCAGGACTGGTGAGATATTGAAAGGCTTACAGTCTATGTGTCCAATAATTGTGTCTATTTTTGTGAGTCATTGCTCCAAATTGTGACAATGGCAGTTATTGCATGATGTTTTTGTTTTGTTACCAATTTGGTCTACTTGTAGTTCATCATTTCTAATCTTCTTCTTTTATTGGCATGGATGTAGCATTAAAGGGATAGTTCACCCAAAATGTTTAATTCTGACTTCTTTCACTCACCCTCATGTTGTTCCAAACCTGTATAATCTTCTTTGTTCTGTTATACACAAAGTAAGTCCGTACAATGAAAGTCAATGGAGTCCAATGATATTTTGGACCCCATTGACTTTGATTGTATGGACAAAATAGTTGAAACATCTTCTTTTGTGTACCGCAGCAGAAAGAAAGTTATACAGGTTTGGTAGGACATGAGGGTGAGTAAATGACAGAATTTTCATTTTGGTGTGAACCATTCTTTTAAGACTATATTTTTCCAGATATTTATTTCTGATTACAAAGCAGTAACCACATGATAGATTTTTTACTGATTCTCTGGCTACTGCAGGTGTTCTAGAGGAAGCTGAGTTTTACAACATTGCGTCACTTGTGAGGCTGGTGAAGGAGAGAATACGAGACAACGAGAACAGAACGTCTCAGGTATGTGGGAAAATAACAGCCGGAGGAACAGGACATTGTGGTTCTTTTAATACAATCAATCAGCACATTTGCTAGTTCACTGGCATTACTTGAAAGAGGTATTTCATTCTTCGACTTTAAGCAGTCTGTGCCAAAAGGCAAGGGTACTTATCATTGGAAACTGAATTCCTCATTCAAAACTATTTAGGATCTGAAAAAGAACTTTATTTGAATCAATGTTCCTATAATAAAATAGACAAGCATTGACATAATTAGAGAATTAGCTTTAAGGAATAGTTTACCCTAAAATGAAAAGTCTCTCATCATTTACTCACCCTCATGTCGTTTCAAACTTGTATTTCTTTCTTTCTTCTGTGAAATGCAAAAGAAGATGGTTTGAATAATGTTCACGCTGCACTTTTCCATACAATGAAATTTGTGCTTCCATTGTATGGAAAAGAGTATGCTCTTTCTAATAACTTGTTGTGGTTCAATGGAAGAATTAAACTCATACAGGTTTGAAACAAAATAATGATAGAACTTTCATTTTTGGGTAAACTATTCTTAAATGGATTTCTAAAAACCTGTGCATCTTCACATAATAAATACTGTGTGAATTCATTATGGAATATGATTGTTTTTACAGGGCCCTGTGAAGCATGTGTATCGTGTATTACAATGTCAAGAAGAGGAGCTCACTCAAATGGTTTCCACCATGTCAGACGGATGGAAGTTTGAACAGGTAGGTTTTGTTTTCTCTTCACAACCCTGTCATATAATGTGATGTTATTGACCTGTATAGGTACTAGGGGTGGAACGGTACACAGAAGTCACGGTTCGGTTCATACCTCGGTTCAGACATCACGGTTCGGTACGAGTTCGGTACAATGGAGGGAAAAGCAAAACAAAAATGTAGAAGGCAATTTTTTTTATTGTGCATGTCTGTAGGCTGTTCCACCAAAGGAAAATAAAGGTTTTAAACCTTGTATTTTTTAAAATAAGTTTTATTAATAAAGTAAAGGCATAGAACCAGTTTATTTGTAGTGCATTGCCAATAGTTTTATATAATTAGTTTATTAATTAAATTAATAAAAAGACAAAAAGACCTTGAGATATGTTTGGTAATTGTACCTGAATTAATTTAAAATTAATTTGCTATATTTCAGATCAATATATTTGTTTTCCTTAAAATTTTAATAACACTAACTTTATTCTCATCTGAGTTATAAATAATTTATTTCTGTATAAAATAATACTACCATTAAAAACAAATTTGATTTTCTTTTAATCAATGTAGAATGTGTAACTTACTCACTGTGTTGGGTGACAGTTGTAGGTTACAGTTTGACAAGAGTTTACAGTTTGACAAAAGCACAATGTTGTGTTTTATTACGAGTGTACACAAATATAAGTAAACACTTTGCAGTTTGAATGATGTCCAATGAACAAAATGAGTATGTTTTTATGTTTCCACTGTTCGATCGCGCCCGCGCCTCTCTGAACACACACGCGCGCCACGCACGCAGGCACATACACACACAACATATTCCAGCATTGCAAACTTGACATCGCAGCCTGTCCATTATAGCCTGTCTATGATTATAGCCATAGATATTATGTCTGTGATTATAGCCCATAAGTTATAGCCACGGAGCTTCAGAGCTAAGGCGGAGCTACAGATTAGGTGTCCCTAAAGAACCCGCGTATCTAACAGTAGTTCTGCATTACATTAATTAATTTGCACGCGAGTTTTATTTATTTTTATACCGTGTATTCTCCGTGTGTATTCATGCACCGAACCGTGACGCCTGTACCGTCTCGGTTCAATACGAATACATGTACCGTTCCACCCCTAATAGGTACAGATCCTATGTCTAGACATGCAGTATTTTACTGTAGCATATTTGAACTCAGACATACTGCAGATCTCTTGATAGCTTCTTGATGTCTTATCAGGTTGTTTCTTATAAGTTATGTCACTCCAAACAACAGATTGTAGATGCTGTACATTGTTTTTTTAGAGATAGGCTATGTCTACACCTTTCTTTGGGACTAATGTAATTTGCTGTTTTTGTTGCTTATCTGTTTGCTATGGTAAAAACTTGACTCAACTTGTCCATCTCAAGCTCATAAGCATCGGCTCCTCCTATAACTATGGCAACGAGGACCAGGCCGAATTCCTGTGCGTCGTTTCCCGGGAGCTCAACAACTCCACTAACGGAATTGTTATCGAGCCCACTGAGAAGGCTAAGGTATGATGAACTCTTTTTTTTTTTTTTTTACTCTTTTTTTTATTACCTTATTTAGTTTAATATACTTTTTTGAAAACTCTTTTTTTGTAACAAAATATAATATTTCAAATAAATTATTAAACTGAATAAGGTAAGATGAAGTTACATTATTATTATTATGTTTTGTTACAAAAAAGTTTAAATGAAATGAATAAATAAGAAATAATAATATAAATGCGCAACCCTTCAAAAAGCACAGCAAACTTGGAATTTTTTTTAATCGCAAATGCAATTTTTAATCAGAAACATCTTAGCAAATTTTTTTTCCCTAAATCGTGCAGCCCTATTATTTTTATTTTTTTTGTTACAAAAAAAGTTTTGATTAAATTATTAAATAAAGTAAAATATAATTCTGATTATTATTGTTATTATTAGTAGTAATAATAACAGAAGTAGTTAATCAAATAAATAAAATAATAATACAATAAAGTTTAAAAAAAAATAAAAGTGGTATTATTTAGTGTTTATTAATGGTCCTTAACTGCCATATCAGATTGAGGAGAATTTTTTTTATTTCAAAATTGTATAGCTCATCGTTGTCCTCCTGTTTCCCCAACAGATCCTTCAGGAGAGGGGGTCCAGGATGTGAGGAGCCCAGACAGATCTCCCATCCCTCGCTTCCTTTCTCCAGATCCTCCTCCACCATACAGCTGACTTCAAGTTCATTAGCCCACCACCCCTCACCTCACCGTCCCCCTCCTCCCTTGTGCCTTTCCACTGTGGGGGTTTCAGTCCCCCTCCTCCCTGCAGTGCTGCAACATTAACCAATCAGCACCACCACTAACTATCACTGCTATTATCGACTAATCGAAAAATGTATCCTCACATTTGATGCAAGACTGCTCAGAGAGAGGATTACAGGGAAGGATTCATCATTCATCCTAATGCTTATTTATGCAGACTTCATCATCATCATCCTCCTCATATCCCAGTCATTATCATCATAATCTTTACAGCTGCTGGCTTTAAATGTTTAAAGGGGGCTCAGTTGCCCCTGTTGGCTCGGCTGCATCCAATTGACCATAATCTCCTCAGGACTTCCAAACGGCGTGCAAGATAGACTCCATCTACCGTCAATACAGCTTCTATTAACAAGCGCATTATCTAATCGTTATCAGCCAAATCCGCATCATTTCAGCATTCACTTCCCATTGCCTGGTCAGACCAAGAGCACAGCAGATGGCGCAATGGATAAAAAGCGAGACAGCGGCTTTTGAACTTCTTCAGAGTGGCATGTTTCTTTCGTTAACTACCCATTTGCCCATCTGGAAAGGACTAGAGGAGAAGGGAGAACTCATACTGCCAATTGTCCGGTCAGATGCCCAAAATCGCGTGTCCACCGCTGTGAAGATGTCTCACATTTCCAATTCGCTCTGGTTGATTTTTGTCATCCTGGATTTTTTTTTATTTTATGCCTTGTCGCTGGATATTTCAAAGCATCAAAACAGGAAATAAATAACAAAACAAAGAAATATGTGGTTGTAGGGCATGTGAGGCTTATGTATATTACAAACATATGTATTATGAAAAGGCCGAATGCAAGTCATTGTTAATATCTGTACCATAGTGGTCAGGGTTTTTTTTTTTTTGGGGTGTTTATCAAGATGAGTTTCTCTATTTTATTGGGGGAGGTTCTGTATTTACCCCTAATGTAATGTGTTTTTTTTTGTGTGTTTTTTTTAAACCTGGTCGCCGAGATGTGAATTTGTTGTGTGGTTCCTTCAAACTTTTTGTCGATGACTGGAAAAAAAAAAAACAGGAGATTTCTTGTATAGAGGTATCAGGCCTACATAGTCCAGGTGGTTCAGGAGACTGTTGTTAGACAAAGTGCCCACAAGTTTTGAGTCAGGGCAAAACTGCATTAGTGGCTCTTTGTTGCATCTTTTTTTTTTTACTTTTATGACATTTTAGATTCAGACCACATAACATTTTGGCTATTTAACTGTTTAACTCACTTTTGTTCAAACAAAGTCTGATCACGTCAGTGGAATGTTTTTGAATGTAAAGGGCTCCATTTATTGTGGAACATTCTTGTCTTTTTCCCCCCAAATCTAGTTCATAACTTGTGTAGGAAACTCAGAAGTGAAGACCAGGAGACTTGGTTGTATCTTCAGCAGGATTCTTTATTGAGAACACGAGCTGTCGGTAGCTGCAGTCATCAAGTCTAACTAAGGCAGTGTACATTTTAGTTTATATAGATTTTAGTGGGCAATGCTTAGATATGGAAACAAAGCACCTGGGTGACAACCTTAAACAAAGCATGCAAATGAAGTGTACAGCTATAGGAACCTGCCCAAGACTCTAGAGTTTTACCAATCCTAATCCAATCAGCATAACTATTCAAAGACTGGGACAGGGGCTCCAAGAGCCATTGAAGACAAAGGGTGAGTCTCTCAGTAATCTGACTCTTGCAAATCTCTTGCTGGAAACTTTGCTTAACAGCTGATATCATAATCATCACAACCTTAAATGCTATATTCATTGTACTCTACCTTGGTTTTTCATGTTATGTTATGTTATGTAAGGACATAAGATCAGCAGATCTTAAACAGATTCTTAAATTTGTAATCCCACACTTGAGGTAAATCATTTTAACATTGAAGCCCAGTCTTTGAAACCAGTTGCCCTCTTTGTTTAACACAAATCTTCTCTACAGAAGCAGATCTTGATCTTGATCTCCTGTTTTATCTTATTTTTTTATTAATACGTAGTGGTTTTTCTGAATCTACTGTGACTACATCACAAATTGTCAGTATTTGAACGGTATCCAAACTGACTTTTGGTTATTCATATCTTTTGATAAACTATTGAATCTAGGGATCGGTGTAAGATGGCATCATGTGCGTGGACTTTAGGTGATGTTTTTATGGTCTGCAGTGTTTTAAAGTGTTGTCTCTTCCTCTCTAAATGCCGTCAAGGATTTTACCTCTTTATCACAGTTTACACTCATGTCCTTTTGTTTATCATATCAAGAAGGCATAGTACTTGAGTTTGTGAGCTACAGTATACAATTGTTTCTGTGGTTGTTGGTTTTCCCTTTTTTTTTTTTTTTTTTTTTTTTTTTGGTTGTGTTAATGTTTTCCCCCTCCTGAGGAGAGTTTATTTGTTCAGCCTCAATTATTACCGGGACCTCGGCTCTCTCACAGGATCCTATTGTACATTCCCATTGTTCAAATAGGTTTCAGGTCTGGTTTCAAAGCAGAGTCCTGGATTCAAATCTAGAGGGCACTGTTTAAGTCTCTCTCTAACTTAAGACCCACTTGTTTGTCTAGTGTTGTGCCTTTGACCTGTCGTGCCCTATGTGTTTTTCACTCCTAGATTACTCTTCTTAAAATGCAGATTCTTAAAATTTCATGTTTGTTTTGACTAAGTCAGTTCTGTTCCTTGACTCAGATACTGAATGTACCCGTTTCCCCTGAGTTTATTGTTCTTGTTTCAGTGGTTCATCTATATTTAGCTTTTTCATTTCTGCCCCAATGCACTTTTAGTTTTGCACCTACCTACATTATAATGTTCTCACTGTGTGGATTTTGTTTTTAGATTTTGTTCTATTTTTAGAATCGAACCCCACGTCAGGCATTAGAAAATGTCATGTGCAGTCTCAAGTTTATTTAAGACGGTTCAGGAAACTGATATGAATGTCACATTGACTGCTGATGTTTTACAGCACTTGAGACTTTGAGACTTCTTTGTCTTGTTTCCTTAAAGAAATCTGCCATTCTCCTTTAGGTCTTGTACCACATGTTGTTTAAGATCAAACAAAAAGATATATAGATAAAAATATATTTTCTTTGTGAAAATATTTATGCCATTCTGAAAAACCAGGAGGTTGACGTTTTGGAACGGCAACTTGGAAGCATGCAATGTGTTGAGTAATGTTATATGCTGGGATGTTGTCATATTGTAAAGGTGAATTGGTGCATGGACAGTTGACAGATGGTATTAATAACACTTAAGAAGTGGAAAATCTGGCCCTATTTTGTTTGTTTTGTTGAAATCACTAAAATCAAACTTGAAAAACTTGCTTGCTGAGGCAAAATATACTTTTGCAACACCCCCGTATTTGATTTTTTTTTCAATCAAAGTTTTCGAGCCGGCCAAAAGTGCAGTCCTCTGTCATAACATTTTCAGATAAAAGTTAAAAACAAGGTCTGTGTTTAACAGAAGAGTTTATTTTTATTTATTTTCCTGCCATGATAGTTAGTCTACAACACCTGCATGCTTTAATATACAGTACACACACATTTAAACGTGCTGAAAACCTGCTCTTTCATCAGATGTTTTGGGTGTATTGCATTGTCAATAGTATTGATGTAAAGTGTCAAATATGTCACTAAGCTATGGAGATTGTGGAGCTAAGTGTTCTGGAAATGAATAGTCTTGATCAGACTGTCCTTTTCAATGTTCATTTTATTTGTTTTCATTTTTGAAGTTTGTCTTCTGATGCAGTTTCTTGCAATGTACAGATTGCAAAATGATAATGTTTGATTTTTATCATAAAATGTGTTTGTGTTTCAGACTTGTGGCATGCTCATTTTGTGTAAAAAATTTTTTACATTAAAACTTTGAATATGTATTCTGTTTAAAAATATATTTTGACATTTAGAAAAATATAAATCTATATTATATAAATCTATATTATATTTTAAATTTTGTGCTCACAAACCGTAATTGTAGGACAACTAAATATTTTTGAGCCTTTAACTATTGAAATGTTGATTTGCCATATCAGGAAAGCATTATTTTAAAATCTAGCCTACTGATGTTTCATTTCCATGGAAACCCTGTAAATAGGCTAATACTATTTGATTTGAAGGGATAGTTTACCCCCATTTTTTTTTATTTCGACCAAATTTGTCTTGTTTCTTCCATGGAACACAAAAGGAGAAGTTGGGCAGAATGACAGTCTCAGTCACCACTCGCTTTCATAGTGACAGACTTTCTGTCCAACATCTTTTGTATTCCACTGAAGAAAGTTCCACAGACTTTTTTTTTTTTTAAATATCTCGACTCGATGGCTGTTCTTTAATTCAGGTTATCTAAATTGACATTAAATGCATTTAACATATTTAACGTTATATGTTTTACTTGTAAATGGTGAGTAACCTATTGGAAAATAATCAAGCGTGTTTTGGGTAAGAATAAGATGTTTGTTTTGGATTTAGAACCTGCGTGCACAAAGGACATCTGCGTCATGGGATCAGTATAGTAGGTACTTTACTCTTAATCTAGTACTGTTGGGGGTAATTTTACTTTTAATAATCCTAGTTACTTGCTGTATGAATGGACTAAAAAACACATTAGAATAAAGTCTATGAGTTAGCCTATTTTTGCTAAACTACGCCAGCACACTGAAACCCGCCCTTCTGCGCGGTGCAAGGCGGATGAAACCGAGTGGCTCTGGGGGAAAGGCAAGAGAGGAAATGCCATGCCATCGCCTCGGTGCTCAAATTTCCCTACGTGTAGACTGCTGCTGTTAAAGGAGCCGTTACCAATTTCATATAGCTCTCTCCATTTGTGTTATGTAGTCATAGTGCGACATGTGAGAGAACAAGCTGTTACATTCGCCTATGCTTAATCGTCTGGAGCCTGAAACTGCTCCCACAGAGTGTCTCCTCCTTCCTACCGCTGATATGACAGTCTCCACAGCAGCACAGAGACGCGGCACTGGCGCGGATGCCTGAAAATGCGCTAAAAGGTTCGTTTGTTGTTTAGCTTTTCAAGGTTTGAATTTTTCCATGTTTGAGCATGGCAATACGCCTTTTCCCACTCGTATCGTGCCTAAAGAACAGGATGAAATTTTGTCATTGACTCGTGTCATCCCGGTGATGTGGCCAATTTCAGGTAATTTCAATAAAATACTGTTTGTTTTGAGAAGCTTACTTTAGGGCTTTAGCCGGTCAAACACGTCTTAAGGTTTTTTTTTTCCTAAAGTGTTTTGCCAGCTATTGTAATCACATGTAGGCTACGCATCGGCTTTTCGTTTAGTTTCTTTGTTGTTTATGTATAAAGTCGCTTCTTCCGGAACAGCAGATCTGTCATTGTCATCATGTTCAGAACACCCTAAAACAGCTGTAGAATTGAGCAAAAACACCAGACAAAGGAGAAGGAGAATGTCAAGTAAAATACAAGTGGTGGCATTTTGATTCATCCAAGCGAGTCGAATCTTTTTATCCGTTCAGTGACCCCTAAGTTACATCGTTACACCAGGTCGCGACACATGAATGTTTTTTTATATGAAAAGTTTGTCATTACTAGACATAGCCTACTCACCCTCAGGTTGTTCCAAACCTGTATGAGGTTATTTCTTCTGTTGAACACAAAAAATTCTATTTTAAAGAATGTGTTGACAGACAGTTGACTAGGTGCCATTGACTTAGTTATATACAGACCCTTTCCAAAAAATTTGAATATCATGGAAAAGTTTATTTCCATAATTCCATTCAAAACGTAAAACTTCCATAGATTATATCTATAATCTATGGAAGTTTTACGTTTTGAATCTTCAGGGCCCACAACTTAAACGATTTCAAGTATTTAGTTGTTTATTTGTACATAATTTGGGCTTCCAGCTCATAAAACCCACGAAAACAGAATTTCAAAAAATTAGAATATTACATGAAATCACACAGTAGTTACACAGTGATGCCATGGTCATTGAACCAGGTTTTGGTTCTTTTGGCAGTGTGGGCAGGTGCAAATCCTGCTGGAAAATGAAGGAAGCATGAAGTGCTCTGAAAATGTCCTGGTAGACGGCTGCGTTGACTCTGGATTTAATAAAGCACAGTGGACCAAAGTCCTCTTTTCGGATGAGATCAAATTTTGCATCTCATTTGGAAACCAAGGTCCCAGAATCTGGAGGAAGAATGGAGAGGCACACAATCCAAGATGCTTGAAGTCCAGTGTGAAGTTTCCACAGTCTGTGTTGGTTTGGGGAGCCATGTCATCGGCTGGTGTTGGTCCACTGTGCTGTCCACTCAACGCAGCCGTCTACCAGGACATTTTCAGAGCACTTCATGCTTCCTTCAGCAGACAAGCTTTATGGAGATGCTGACTTCATTTTCCAGCAGGATTTGCACCTGCCCACACTGCCAAAATAACCAAAACCTGGTTCAATGACCATGGTATCACTGTGTAATTACTGTGTGATTTCATGTAATATTCAAATTTTTTTGAAATCCTGTTTTTGTGGGTTTTATGTGGGCCTTGAATCTATAATCTATTGGAAGTTTAACGTTTTGAATGGAATTATGGAAATAAATAAACTTTTCCATGATATTCAAATTTTTTGGAAAGGGTCTGTTGTAGGAAAAAAACAATACTATGGAAGTCACTGTCTGGTTACCATACCAACCTTATTAAAATGTCTTCCTTTGCGTACAACAGAAGAAAGAAACCAATTCACTGACTTGAAAGATTATGAGAAAAACAAAAACCGACTTAATCCAGATTTGTTGTAGGTTTTGGACAAATGTTCAATTGGTTAATATTAAGTTAGGCTACAGATGAAACAAACTAAAAAATGTCTAAGGTGGATGTGACCAATAACCCTTCCCCCTCTGGTCCACCTGAACTTGAAAAGTAAACAAAGAGGAGTTTGACAAGTTCATACTAGAACTCACTTTTGTAGCTCCACCTAATATTTCTGTTTGTATGGAAAATGTTCTTGTTCTTTGTTCAATAAGATTTTTTTTATTTATTTTTTGGTGATATAGAATATACAAGAATGTGTTTCCCTGCTCTTCTGGTGCTGAGAGCCCAAAGCCCCCCGGATCAGGTGGAAAAACCCAGACGGCAGTGACTTGATTACCATCATTTAGGAAACATGGCACCTCAACAACCTTCCAGCACAGAGGAGCAGACGGGGGAGCTAGATGAGCCTGAATCTGAGGGAGAGAAACAAGGACCAGGACCCCCTTCTGATCAAGATCATCAAGCTACCTGCAATGCTCCAGATGGAGGCTGGGGGTGGGTGGTCCTGGTGGCTACCATCCTTGTCTTAGCTCTGACACTGGCCTTCCCTGCATGCATTGGTATCTTCTACTTAGATCTTCAGGAAGAATTTGACGCCAGTAACAGTGAGACATCTTGGGTGCCATCAATAATGACGTCAGTTCTGCATGCCGGAGGTAAGAATGTGATATTAGTCAGTTTTTGTTTAGAAAATGCTTAATCAGTTTGTAATTTCTTCTCCACTAGCACAACCAAACAAAACTGCAAAAATAATGACTTTCAGAACGGTTTCCTGAACACTTTGCACATCTACCATTGGTCGGACAAACAAGAAGTCCCACCCCAAAACTTACGAGGCAATGTGGTGAAATCAGGCTGTTTAAAAAACCGAGCAATATTCTGAAAGTGTCACAGAGTCACAGTGTTTACATTTTTGGGGAGAATAAACCTTCAAATGGCTTTCTTATAGTTAGGGTTAGGGTGTCTCTTAATTGAAATTTAACTTGCAAAAATACCTCCACTCCAGAGACGTGTTACTTTTCCAGCAATTGTATTAAAAAGAAACACTAATCAACAATTTAATTAGATTACCAAATGATTTAACTCCGCCCCTCTCTTATTTGTATTCAATAAGTTTATACTCCTTTTTTAACCTTTCAGAATTCTTAACTTTGGGGTGATTCTGGGGGTCAAAATGAACCAAAAACAAGAAGTGTAACTTGTGTAAAAAACAGATTCAAGATTACCAGAGGGTTAATAATGCATATATTTTACATGCAAAATGCGCTATGCATCATTTTGTTTAATCGGATGTCTTTCTCTTCATCGAGTAACTGCACTGAATGCATAAGTATGCAATTCATATAGCGTTAAAAAAATATTTTGGAGTAGATATGCTATAAAAAAACGTATTTTCTCTCCACTGTGAGAAGGAAGTTATGGTCATTATCTGATTAGGGTTAGTTATCACTTCTAAGTACACCCTAAGCTACAGTGCCTTGCAAAAGTATTAATACCCCTTCATTTTTTCACATTTTGTTATGTGGCTGCCTTATGTTAAACTACTTTAAATGACTTTTTTTCACATCAATCTACAATCCATACACAATAATGACAAAGCAAAAAACACATTTGTGACAACTTTATTAAAAAGGAAAAACTGAAATAAGTACATTGCATTAGCATTTGTACCCTTAATGCAGTACTTAGTTGAAGCAGCTTTACAGTCTCAAATCTTTTTGGGTATGATGCAGCAAACTTTGCACATCAGCATTTGGCGATTTTCTGCCATTCTTCTCCTCAGATCCTCTCAAGCTCTGTCAGATTGGATGGGAACCATTGGTGGTCTGGACAACCATTTTCAGGTTTCTCCAGAGATGTTCGATTGGGTTCAAGCTCCAAGTGGGGTTTCATGTGTCTTCACTGAGGAGAGGCTTGAGTCTGGTCACTCTGCCATAAAGCCCAGATAAGTGGATTGTTGCAGTGATGTTTGTCCTTCTGTAAGATCCTCCTATCTCCATGATCATGGAGCTCCACTAGAGTGACCATCAGCTTCTTGGTCACCACTCTAACCAAGTCCCTTCTCCATTGATTCCTCAGTATGGCATGGAGGCCAGCTCTAAGAAGAGTCCTACTTGTTCACATCTTCTTCTATTAAAGATTATTTTAGGCTAAATGATTCTGTGAACCTTCAATGCAGCAGAGTTCTTCCCCAGATCTGTGTCTTGACACAATCCTGTCTCTGAGCTCTACTGGCAATTCTTTTGACCTCATGGCTTGGTTTTTGCCAATTTCCAGCTGTTAGACCTTTAATTGAGAGGTGTGTGCCTTTCCAAATCATACCCATTCAGTCTAATATGCCACAGGTTAACTCCACTCAAAATGTAGTAACATCTACAAGTGACATTGGAATGCTCCTGAGCTAAGTTTCAATTATCCCAGAAAAGGGTAGGAATACTTATGCAATGTAATAATTTCATTTTTTATATATATATATAATTGTGCAAAGTGATCACAAATCTTTTTTTTTTTTTTTTGGCTCTGTCATTATGGTGTATGGAGTGTAGATTGATGTGGAAATAAAGTTATTTAAAGAGGTTTAGCATACAAGTCTGCAACATAACAAAATGTGAAAAGAATGAAGGGGTACAAATACTTTCGCAAGGCACTGTATATTAGATCCAACAGAGAGGGTTATAAAAGTCATTATACCCTTATCACACCCTTATAGTGATAGTCATTGTAGCAGTCATAGTCATAATAAAAAAAAGAGGAACAGCTAGATCCAACATTTATTACACACACTTAAGTGTACCTCTTGAACTGCCATGTGTCAATTACTTGTATGTTGATATTTGCTTATCATATTTGAATAAGGCAGGCAGTACATTGTTTAAGGCGGTTTATTGATGGTGTTTTGAGTAGCTGGTTTTTGAAAATGATTAAGCCATCTCAAATGAGTTTTTTTTTTACTGTTAGCATTTTTCTTCCAGGTCCTCTGTGTAGTGTGCTGGTGGAGCGCTTCGGCTGCCGGGCGACAGTAATGTTTGGGGGAGTGCTGAGTGGTTTGGGGATGGTGGTCAGCTCTTTCTCACATTCAATTATTCACTTATACATCACTACTGGGGTCATCACAGGTCAGTAAGTCCCCAGAGGAAGTGATTTTGACATCTTGCTTGATCTGTATATGAAAGAGCAACAGCAGTGATTACATAAACGTCATTGTGATTATATAAAGAGTTATCACTAAGCGCTTTACCGCCTGGCCTGACATGAATAAGAATATGAATACAAATAGGATGTAGTTAATTCTTGAGCACGCAATAATCCTGCTTATGATCAGCATGGCTGTTATTTGGCTACAGGCATTCAGTACAACACTACTACTGAGAGTGTGATGCTGTTTTAATTATGTGTGTTTTATTAAAATGACCGCCCACAAAGATAGTTCCAGATGTTAAAAATGGATGTACTGTAGCATAAAGCGGCACAATAAATGTAAATGATCAAATACATGTATTATTTATAAGTTTCTAAATTTGTATTAATATAAATAAAATATATATATAAATAATATCAATATTAAGTATATATTTAATATTAAATCAAAATACATTAAATTAAATATTTGGTCATTAATAAATATTATTATTAATTAAATAGATAATAATAATATAATAAATAATGCATAAATGTATTTACAGTTACAGCTCAGATAGTTGACAAGTAAATAATACATGATCATTTATTTTATATTATTAACTGATTGATTATTAATTATTAGATTATATAATATTGATTATTATATTGTTTAATCGTAACTAAATGTGTTATTTAAATACACTCATCTACAGTTACAGATTTTGTGTATTTATTATTCATTGATGATTATTTAGTACAGTGAACTTCAGTTTTGTTTTGTAGTTTGTAATTCAGTTAGCAAGTTTGTAATCCTTCAGTCAGTTCTTTATAATGCATGACCCTCTGTTTGTTTTACAGGTTTGGGCTTCTGTTTCAGCTTCCAGCCCGCTGTCACCATACTTGGCCACTACTTTGTGCGCCGTCGTCCTTTTGCCAATGCGATGTCCTCCACTGGTACTGCTCTGGGTCTGTGTGCATTGCCCTTTTTAGGTGACTATCTGCAGAGTAAGCTGGGCTGGAGAGGAAGCTTTCTGGTGCTTGGCGCTGTGCTGCTCAACTGCTGTGTTTGTGGAGCCGTTATGAGACCGCTCAGGCCTCGCAAGCCCAAAAAGTCAGAGGTGATGAGCAACAGTCCCATATCCCCAGGCAAAAAGGGATGTGTGCCGGGAATCTATCAGAGCTTAGCATCGTTCCTCAGAAAACACATGGCCTTTGACCTCTTCTGCAGCAACCTGCGATTTCGGGTGTTTTCATTGGGCATCACTTGGATGATGCTGGGGTTTGTGGTGCCACTTATATTCCTGGTCCCGTATGCATCAGCTCACAATATGGATCCAAGCCGAGCCGCCCTGCTGCTTTCCATCCTGGGCTTTGTCAACATCTTTGTGCGGCCTCCCGCTGGAGTGCTCTTCAGCCTATCCTGGTTTAAAGGTCGACACATCTACGTTTTCTCAGTCGCACTTCTAATAAATGGACTCAGTAATAGTATCTGCTGCATTTCTCCCGATTTCAATGTGCTGTTAATTTACGTGCTGATCTACGGACTGTCCATGAGCGTGGTAGGCTCACTGATGTTCACCGTCCTGATGGATACAGTGGAAATGAGTCGATTCCCGTCTGCGCTCGGCCTGCTGTCTATCATGGAAAGCGTCACACTGCTGATAGGACCTCCCCTCGCAGGTAACTCGAAAACTTTGTGTTTTGAATTATGTGTGGTGTATGTCACTGCCTGTATATGTACGACTCAAATGAGGTGTGTTCAAGTCCTCCTGGGAAGTTCGTATTTAAGCGTTGGAGAGTCGTAATTACTACGTCAGGTACGTTTAAGTCACTTTTGTCACCTTCTCTTATCTCCGGTACACATCGTACGATATTGGGCTGTCCCAGACGAGAGATGACCAATCGTGGTGACTTCTGTGGTCGTGGCTCCTACATCGTACAGTGAGAGAGGTTCAAATACGGCCATTGTCACGGTCTTGCGACCAAAGATAGCCTGCGACTCATTGTGTTTGCTGCTACAACCTACGTTACTGACTAGCCAAAAAAAAACGCAACATGAATTGGCGTATTGATCAACACGACGTGGAGCTAAATTTAAAACTACTTATTCTTAGTCCATATTCTCCTCTTTCGCTTCCTCCTTTTTTTCTTCAGTGCACATAATAACCACAATTGCAAAAATGCGATTTATCTTGCTCTGTTTGTTTACCACTAGTGCATGCTGATGATGCTTTATTCTCCTTTACTAGCTTGCACCGTAACCTACAATTCTATAGGCGTCATCATCGTACAGTCTACATACATGACGTACATTCATGTATGTAGTTTATTAGACCCATGTTGTTCAGAACAATGATTGTGCATCAGGTGTGTTTTACTTTTAATGTTTTTTAATTAATTTCTGAAAAATTACCGTCCACTAGAGATGTTGCATCCAATGATGTTTCTCAGTGACATGCTCCCAACTCATAAACTCTGAGCTCAAAGAAAATCCAGAGTTTCTCGCTCATAATTATGACTTTGTGGTGGCGTTCATGTTCGTTCAGCTCATAAATACGATCATTTCGACATGACTTGAATGCAAAAACAAGGCATCTAAACTCCAGAGACCATCTGTTGAAAACAGACAGGTACTGTTTAAATGTGGTCTTGCTGGTGTTTCAACATTTGTTCCTGCCCTAGACTTGAGACAACAAGTATAGTTTCCATAGATATAGCAAGGGCGTTTCTAGCTTTTCATCACTAGTAGGACATTCAGGTCTAGCAACACCCCTGATAAACAAAACATTTTGTGACTTGAAATACTTTTGGAGAGTTGGAAAGTCTGGAAAGTAAACTGCATTTATAGCTACTGTGCATTCAGCTTTATGACCTGATATTTATTGAGAGCCTATTTAGAACCGTTGTTTTTCAGTTGTCATCACACTTGATCATTTAGATTTGCTGAATCTGTCTCCTTTTTAAAAAAATCTTGTTTAACTTAGTTTTCATAGACTTGTGTGAATATGTTTTATTTTTTAATATTTGATTTGTGAGACACTTTATAATGCTTTATTGCTAAAGGTGCTATATACATATTTTTTATTTGTATTTTAAGTTTATTTCTTTTGTTATTTCAAACTGTGCAGCACTTAACTCTATAAACAGCTTAACTTTTACATAAAGTCCCGTCTATTTAAAAAAAAGTTACACTTTTTTTTCTAAAGTTTGAAATTAGTTTTTTTTTTTTTTATCCTCTAGAGTTGTATGACCATATGCCTTTTATTGTCGTTTATATTTATTATTTCAAAATAAACTAAGTAAAGATTTAGTAAAGAAATAGTGACCAGTAACAGTACCTACAAAATAGACTTTGTTACACATTCATAACAATTTTACCCTAAAATCTTGATGTAAAAAAATTATGAACACATAATGTGTTTACCTAAAAATCCAACAGCTCTTATGCCAAGATCAGATCCTGCTTGGCTCAGGAAATCAGCATTATTTCCTGTCATGTCTCAAATTTCCTGTCAAAGTAAAGTCCCATAAATGTTTTTTAAAGGCGTTCCCAACCATTCTTGCAGTATAAAGAATAAATCACTATGATATGGAATGAAACATATGTGATTGTGTAACTATCTGTGAGGGAGTGTGTGCCTGTGTTTGAGTAAATAGTGGAATGTATTCTCCATTGTAACAGCATTAATCTGGATTTGCCTGTTAGTGGGAGCGGAGGCTGTGTACTCAATCTGGTCAAGCTTAACTGGCTCTTTCTCACACAGAAATGTCATTATTAGTTGAGCCAAGCACAACCTAGCACCTTGAAGTGCTACTACAGTAATACACATGTGTTTGGCTTGGCTTATCTTAGGAAAAAATGGGGTGGGGCTACATAAGGTCTTAAAGCTTTTAAGGTCTTTTAAACCGCACAGTATCGTTATTTCTGTGTTGCAAATATTCATATTATCACAGAAGTACTGGGATAAAAGTTTATAGTTCAGATATAAACAGTATTTAAACAAGTGAAGTCTTTATGAGTGAGTCATTGAATCAGTCATTCAAACTGTACAAAAAATAAATAAAATGCATTCAGATTAATTAAACATTTCAAATAGACTGAAGCAATTAACAATTAAGTTTGAAGAAGGAAAAAAAAAGTCGTGGTTTTGACAAAAATATTAAGCAGCACAACTGCTTTCAACATTGATATTCATCATTTCTGAGCATAATTTCTGAAGGTTCATGTGACACTGAAGACTGGACTGGCTGCTGAAAATTCATCTTTGCCATCACTTTAAATTGTAGTAATATATACAATATTACGGTTTTACTGTATTATTGATCAAATAAATGCAGCCGTAGTGAGAAGAAGAGACTTAATTATTCCAAACTTGTGACCAGGAGTGTATAGGTTAATGTTTTTTACTTCTCTGGATATGAAAGGAACTGTTAAATGCTATCATAACTCTGCACCTGTGTTACAGGATTGCTTGTGGACCGAACCGGACAGTACACGGTCATGTTCCTGGCCTGCAGCATCTCTGTGGCCTTATCAGCTCTTTACCTGATGGTTTCGTTTTACTGGCTGGACTCCCGTGATGCAGCCCAGAAGAACAGTTTACCAGCGTCCGGGTCTCCAGCTAAACCTGCAATCAATATGTCCACAGATTGCCAGTACAGCAGTGTGCCTACAGATGGGGACAAGACAAATAACCCATCATCAGAAGCATAACACATCACAAATGTATGACCTGGATCAGAGTTATTTATGTTTTTGCAATTGTGATCCATATCAGGTACAAAAATATGTTACCCCATTTCTGAATGTGCTGTTTATAACTGTATCATTTCAGGGAGTGTCAAACCCTGGTTGTTTTGTACTTTGTTTTATGACATTTGCATTTGTAAAGGTCTCACATCACTGGTTTGCCTTAGACAGTATATGCCATGGCGAAACAATGCCATCCGTTAATGCTAAATTCAAGCAAATATTTTAAACGCTTCTAAATTCCTGATCTAAAATGACTGAACGTTGAAGTTATTTGCCCAGGAAATTAAGCTATTTGAAGTCAGGGATTTTTTCATCTCATGCCTTTAATATTAATTTTCTTCATTTTTCACCAGTTACACCTCCGTTCATTTTGGGGTTGATAAGATTTTTGAAAGATGTGTTTTATGCTCACCAATGCTGCATTTATTTGATAAAAAAAAATAAAATAAAAATAATAATATGGTGAAATGTTATTACAATTTAAAATAACTGTTTTCTATTTTAATATATTTTGAAATTCTCTCCAGTGATGGCAAAGCCATTATTACAGTCTAATGTTATATGATCTTTCAGTAATCATTGTAATATGCTGATGTTGTGCTCAAGAAATATTTAACGTTATATTATTCTTAATATTTTAGTGGAAACAGTGATATATTTTTTTCTGTATACTTTGATGAATAGAAAGTTCAAAAGAATAGCATTTATTTGAAAGACATTTTCAATCTTTTGTAACAATATAAATGTCATCAATGTCGCTTTTTTAATGCATCCTTGCTGAATAAAAGTATTGATTTCTTAAAAAAAAAAAAAAAAAATCTTACCAACCCCAAACTTCTATATTACACTGTGTTGTTTTATACATCATTTGTGTCATAAGACCCATGCACTGAAAAACCTGACCCTTATTGGAAGATTGTTGGTCTAATGTCTACAAATTCAGTACTGTATAATAAATCAGGAGAAAATAGTTTTGCTGTTATTCCACGTGGGCTCTGAAAGTTTTCTCAGTACAAGTACAGACCCTTTTTAACCAAGACACATTTAAAACAAAGACTTCAACTTGTCCTGTTCTCAGTGAGTGCTTGGGTATGAGAAAACTTAAATATGTGCCCTTAGGGTGTTTGTGATGTTCAAGGATTATACTGAATGAGATTGTGTTTGTGCAAAGGGCCCATTTTTAATGTGTCACATTTCACTTTGTGCTGATGTATATGTAAACTCTCTTGTTGTTGTTGCTCTGTTATTGTGTTACTTTACCAAAGCAAATGACCAGCTTCTAAAAGCTTAAAGGGCTGTGAGCCCCCTGAGAGAGTATGATTTTACAATGTATATTATATAGTATATATATATTATAGTATTTACTATAATAAAAGTTTATTTCTATACTCAATGTAAATATAAAACTAAGATGTATGCTGAAAAATGCTATGCCTTTTTCTTTTGCTATCAATAAACAAGCAAAAGAAAAATGCTATGCCTTTTTCTTTTGCTATCAATAAACAAGCAAAAGAAAAATGCTATGCCTTTTTCTTTTGCTATCAATAAACAAGCAGAATTATTGTTTGGCTTTTTTTTTTTTTTTTTACTAGGTAAACCTGCACCCACTTTTTATTTAATGCTTGGAGAAAAGTCTTTGGTGAGAGAAAATTTTTGGTGCCATGTTTTACTAATTAAGCTATTAAGCTAATAATGACTATGTTGCCACCTTAGGTTCTCGCATAGCACGCTATTTTTCAAGTCATAGCGATATATCCTCCTAAAACACACACACAAATCGTACTATATTGTTGTTAGTGTGTTTAGGAAAATGTTATAATAATAGCTTTTCGATATTAAAATCGTTAACATTTATGCTCATGAGAGAAAAAAAGTCTCTCACTTAAGGAGAGACTGCACTTTCGTGAAAGATGATATTCGCTAAACAGCGCTCTCTGTTGGCCACTTGAAGAACAAACGTGCGTAAGCGGCGTAGGCGTATTACGTCATGATCCGTCATACGCACTACATACAGTAGCTAATTGAGATTAAAACGTTTTGTGCACACTGAGGCTGACTCGTTTTAAACAAAATTTAGGCTTGTTCCCAGTTTAGTCGATTCTTACTATTTTTATGCGCACTGACCTATAAAAAAAAACAAAAACAGTTTTGACACCTCCCACGTGAAAGCGAAAGCAAAAGTGATCCTCCGACAACATGCAACGAGAACAACAAATGGTAAGAAAACTAAAACTTTATAATGTTTAGTGTTTATGCAATGTATTTTAAAGTACTTGAGAAGATTATTGCTGATAAAAACATCCTAAACCAGCTTAAGATGGTTTGCTAGTCTTAGCAGGTTTAAATGGGTTTGAGGGATTCTTTAGTTGGTCAGACGAAGAGACCAATTTGCCCATCAGCTAAAACCAAACAAAAGACTAGTGTGATTGGGCTATGGAACCATTCTAGTCAGGTTTATCTGATTCCTCTTTGTCTTTTCAGTTTTAAGATGACCTCAAAGGCGTACCCCTTACCCAGAGCTGCAGCAGAACATTTCTGTCTGTTGTGCTGTGATCTCATCATCTGGGCTTGTGTGTGGACAGCACTGCTGTGGCTGGATGGAGAGGGCAGTCTGGATCTATGGTGCCTGTGGGCTCTCAGGACCATCAGCTGCGTTGTACTGTATTCAGTAATCACACATGTCTCTGACAGCAGCAATCAGCCTCTCCTGAAGCGCTGGGTAGCCCTAATGAGCTTCCTACCTCCCGTGTTTGATAGCATTCAGACAATGCTTAACGGGACTGGGAGAGGCTTTAGTCCTGTTCCTGATCCTGGCATGGTGATCCTGAGCACTGCTACATCTACTCTCATATATATGGTGTGGGAGATGGCCTTCCCACACGGTGGACCATCTAAGGGTTCCAGGAACCCGAAGAAAGATGAAGAGGCCAGAGCACTCCTAATGAGGGTCATCCGCTACTCCAGGCCAGACTATCTTCATCTAGGGGCTGCCTTCCTCTTCCTCAGCCTGGCGGCGCTTTGTGAGTGTTTTTCCTGGTTGAGGAAACTAAAATATTGTCAGAATTAGTCTGTGATTTTAAATCTAAATCCTGATTTCAGTTAGGCTAATCTTTTATCTACATTGACAAAACTATTGTAAACTAAATCCAGAGTAATACCTTTTATTTTGTAGTTGAGACATTCATCCCATACTGCATTGGGAAAGTTATTGACATACTGAGTGGAAAGTACCAGCACAACAATTTCGTATGGGCCATTGGACTCATGGCACTGTGTTCACTTGGAAGGTCAGTGTAACATCAATCCAATGCAAAAATCTTACTAAAAACAAATGTTTTCGTGTACAAATTGTTTTTGTTTCTTGCAATTAAAATGTTAAATTGTTGTGTCTTTAAGTTCTATGTTCACTGGTCTGCGCGGTGGGATGTTCATGTGCAGCCTCTGCAGACTCAACAAGAGAATACGAAACATGTTGTTCCAGAACCTCATGAAGCAGGAGATAAGCTTCTTTGAAGATAATAAACCAGGTATGATACCTGTTCCTACACTTTAGAAGTTGAAGTTTAGCACTAATTGTCTTTCTATGTAAATAGGGCAGATTAAATGAAAATTCACCCCATCTATTTAATAAATGCATGTTTATAGATCTCATGTGTTTCTTTTTTGACCTTGTAATATGTAATAAGAATGTCATAACTGGACCTTTCAGTGAAAACAACAGTTAAAAAAACTGGTGACGTATGCAGGACTCCAATCTTACACTTAAGTAAATTTAAACCCTGACCCAGGAAAGCCTGTACTTATGAGTGCAACACCCACATCTTAAAATCCAATCAACAACCAATGCTTAGAAAGTCCCGCCCTACATTTTTACTTCTCCGATAATTAATTTAACTCCCATGTGCTTCACAATGCGGAAGACCTGTTGCTACTTCTGTTTCATGATGACTTTTAACACTCTATGAGTGCCGCAATTTAAACACTTACAATACTTGTAGATGTTGGCGAGTAATATTTTTCTTGAGTTATGTTTACTGCTGTCAAACTGAATAGGTTTAAAGGACTGAGGAGAACTCGAGGCTTATGCCTGGTACACATTGTATGATTTTGAGCTGTCCTATATGAAAGACGACCAATCGTGGCGATTTCTGTGGTCGTGGCTCCTAAACGGTGATCCTATATCTTACAGTGAGAGAGGTTCAAAGACAGCCGTTGTCACGGTCTTGCTACCAAAGGTTGCCTGCGATGATTTTGTCAGAAATTTAGCATGATCATCTCAGTGTGTTGCTGCTACGACCTACGTTTACTGACTAGATAATTGTATGCAACATGAAATGGCGTATTGATCGTCACCGTTTTCACAAATTTGCGTTTTTGTAGTTTACATGGAGATGATAACGGTATAATTGTCAAAAATTTGCTCTTTGAATCCCGTTTTTCTGTTATTTTTTGTTTTGTTATTAGGCCCCCAAAACACTGTTGACGTGTAAATGAACATTCAAAATGCATAAAAAGTTTTTGTTGAAAATGGTGTCGTGTAAACAGCCCCTGAAACTAAACAAGACAGAGAAACAGAACGTGACCGTGATTTGGGGTCATTTTCGACATGAAGAAAACAAGTGTGAAGATTTTGTGAAGACCATTTTCACCATTCTAATCATATCCACAATGTTTTTGTGTTTTCACATAGGAAGTGTAACAACATTTTCACCAAGTTTTGTACCATGTAAAAAAAACGAAACTTAATTTTTTTCTAAATTGACTGAAGACCACCAAATTGTGCATATTTGATAATATACCCATTATTAAAATCATGTCAAATTTTTTTCACATTTACAGGTAGTCTCACATCACGTTTAATCTCTGACACTGATAAAATGGGACGTTCTGTGGCCATGAATGTGAATGTGTTACTGCGAAGCCTGGTGAAGACATGCGGCATGCTGTACTTCATGCTGGGCCTGTCCTGGGAGTTAACCCTCCTTTCATGCATTGAAATGCCCCTTCTTGCTTTCATTCAGAACTCATACAACGACTTCTCCCTGGTAAGTAACCCTCCTCAAGTTGGTTTCCTTTTTATTTTTTACAAAGCTTAGACTTGTTATAAAGCTGTGTCTTTCCTAATGGCCTATCCTAACGTTTTGGGGAGACCATAATGAATTCATAATGCCTCACCTTCCTGATCAGAAAACATCCAAAGAGCTTCAGGACTGTAATGCAGAGACTACAGAATTGGCGTCTTCTGTCATTGGGTCGATGAAGACTGTGCGCAGTTTTAAGGCAGAGCATCAGGAACAGCAGCGCTATGAACAGACTCTCAACAGGAAGCTCCAGGTTTTGAGGCGTAAAGGTGTCTACAGTGCATTTCATCTCTTAATACGCAGGGTAAATCATATACAGTCCTAAGATGCATTCACTGTTCTCCTTGGTAGAAATTGTGTTATAGTTCATTGATTCATACAAATTCATTCTTGCATTGCATTTTAGTTCATTACAGTGGGCTTGAAGGTAGCAATGCTGTTCCAAGGCCGAAATCTCATCTCGTCTGGACAGCTTAGCAGTGGCAGCCTTCTTGCGTTTGTGTTCTACCAGAAGGACATGGTGACCAACATGAGGGTAAGATGGCCAGATAGATTTTACAGGAATATGACCCTTCATTCAGATGAGACTAAATTCTGGCCGTAATTATATTCTCAGCATCTTGTATATATCTATGGAGACATGCTGAATACTGTGGGATCAGCAGTGAAGGTGTTCCAGCTGCTCGATAGGAAGCCACAGTTGAGAGAGGCAGGCCATCTGGCTCCAGAGAAGCTTAAGGGAAGACTAACCTTTGAAAAGGTCACCTTTTCCTACCACTCCCGTCCTGAGCAAATGGCACTTAAGGTACGTTTTTTGTTTATTACACAAAAGCTAATCATAGATGGAACTTTGTGATTTGCATATATTCATTGTTGAATTGTTGCAGTGTGTTACATTGGAATTGAGTCCAGGAAAGCTGACGGCATTGGTAGGGCCCTCTGGTGGTGGGAAGAGCTCTTGCGTCTGCTTGCTCCAAAGGTTCTATGATCCACAGGAGGGTGAGATGTTCCTGGATGGAGAACCTCTGTACCGTTACCAACACCAGTATTTGCATAAAAAGGCAAGAATTGATTCACCAGCATTTACAACCATATAACTTCAGGGGCCAGTTGTTCAAAAAATGTTGTCTGGATCAGAATAATCTGGATTTGGAAATCCCATGTTTTGCTATCCAGGATTAGGTAATCCATCTTTCTTTTGTGCCAGTTTTTCTATGCAAATTTTGAATTGGATCACCCTGATCCAGATACACACTTTTTCAGATGACCAAATCTGGATTACTAGTGCTCTACGGAGCCCCTAAAGGGACATGCTGATAGAAAAAAATATGAGATAGGGAAAACATTTTTTTGACTGGTTCATCTCTTATGATTGTGCCAATGTAGTTTACAAACAGTGATAAAAAAATTAAATTTAATATTTTTTTGTCTGATATTTCCAGCTGTTTGGGGATTATTTTATGGCACCAAAATCTCTTTTTTACTTTACTGTAGGCTACCAAAAGGCTGAATAAGAAGCCTAATGTCTATTTATAATTTATTACTTAAACAGTTACAACTAATCAAGAGAAAAATCTTTTTTTTTTTTTGTGCAATTTTAAAGTTTTATAAAATTTTTGTTCCTGAAATCCCCCCTTCAGCTGGGATCAGGATAATCCTGATTTTTTGGATCAAATGTATCCCAATTTTACTAAAAAAGTTTTGAACACAAAAATCTGATCAGATAACTTTCAAACAACTGGCCCCAGGAGAGATGTGAAAACATTAATTCCATTGGATGGTTTGGTGAGACAGTAGTGTATAACTAGTAGTTTATAAAACTACACATTATTGTCTTTCATTTGGCTTAGGTGGCGATGGTATCCCAGGATCCTGTGCTTTTCTCTGGCTCTGTGAGATATAATATTGAATACGGTTTGCAGGACTGCACACTTGAAAGAGTAGAAGCAGCTGCTCGTAAAGCCAATGCACACAACTTCATATGCAAATTGGAAAAAGGATACAACACAGGTAAATATAATAAAAGAGGCACCGATATTAAAATTCTGTCTGATGCTAATGAGCTGTTAAATATTTTCATGTTATAGCCAATATCACCTTTTTATACTTTTTTTGTCTAGATAAAAAATAAAACTGACCAAAAAAGTAATTTAAAGAATGCCTAGAAGTTAAGGTAGAATGTAATTAAATTAGTGTTTTTGAAGATTGACTTTAAAGGGTTAGTTCACCCAAAAATAAAAATTCTGTCATTAATTACTCACAATCATGTCGTACCAAACACGCAAGACCTTCGTTCATCTTCAGAAAAAAAAACGAAGATCTTTTTGATGAAATCAGCTACACAACTACAACTTTGACACTTCAAATCCTTATGAATTGAGCGGTTTAGTCCAAATTTATTATCGCTTTATATGATGAACAGATTTAATTTAGTCTTTTATTCACATATAAACATTGGATCAGCGAACATAAACAGCTCAACCAAACCTGCTTAACACAAGAACTAACCTCATTGGTTAACCTCAAACATGCTTGAGCTTCCATTTACCACAACTGATGTGTGAGTTGATGAATAAAATATTTATAAATCAGTGACATGGTACTGATATGTGTATCCCTAAAAATAAATCAGGTTGGTTTAATTTGAATGCTTTTTCTGTAGATGTTGGAGAGTGTGGCGACCAGCTGTCGGCAGGGCAGAAGCAGTGCATTGCTATAGCCAGAGCTTTGATAAGAGACCCACAGATTCTTATCTTGGATGAAGCCACCAGCCACATGGACTGTAGCACACAACAAGCAGTACGAACTCTTATGGAATTAATACTAAATCTGCACAGTAATTCTTTTTGAGATGCAGTAACATGATAAATTCTGAGGTTTTTCCCATTTATAGTGTGTATTCATTATCTTATTTCCCAGGTTCAAGATGTGCTCAATAGCATAACGGATCAGACAGTGCTGGTAATAGCTCATCGTTTGGAGACTGTAGAGAAAGCAGACCACATTATCTTCATGGAGGGAGGTGAAGTCGTGGAGCAGGGAACACACCAGCAGCTCATGGCCAAAGAAGGAAGATACTATCGGCTTAGAGAAAAGCTTTTCAATCTGGAGACACAACCAGTTGGCTAAAGTATCAGATTTGTGGATAGATTTTACAGAGTCTTCAGTACACACTCACAGACTGCTTTCATGTAGATTTAACAATTAATTCTAGTGTAGATCGGTGTGGAGATTACATTTTCTCCATCCATCTGTTTATACAGGTGTGATGATGCTTGGGACACACAAAAAGGAAAGCATGGACTTTGTATCCTAAAACTGAAACAACCTCTACTGTATTACAAAATGTATGTTACACACAATTTCGTGTGTGTATTTAAATTAGAGAATGACCAGTGGGTTTGCCCTCAGCTGCAGAAAAATGCGGAACAAGATCTCAGAGCTCTTATCCGTCTTCATTGTGCCACCAAGAGCTGCTTGATTTTGAGCATCCTGGAGATCTTTATAAAGAGACTGACAAAAGAATAAAAAATGTTTAGTATTGAATTAAGCAAAACTGTCTGATATATGTGAATTCATACTAATCACAAAGTAAAGGTACAGCCACAAATGTTGCAAGCAAAAAAAAATCCATTGTCTATTGACCAATTTCGAGCCGACGTCAGTTACGTCACGGCATTAGCTGGTGGCAAAACAAAGGGAAAACTGTAGGCAGCCAATACAAACCAGCACAGATTCGGCTACATAATAAGGAGCTTAAATTATTATTATTGATCTTGTTGTGTTGTTGGGTGCAAGAAGCGACGGAGTACAGGCTCCAATTTGAAATTTTATCACAATGTTTTCTAAACGATTGTGATTATTTGTGAATCATCTATGATTGTATACATTGTTTTGTTTGATTGTGACTAGACTTTTTGAAGAACCTGGTATGAAAGGGTAATCAAATACATAGTTAAAAAATGAATATGCTGTATCTGGAATTTTTTTTCTAGAAAATATTCACATCATTAAAATTGTCACTCTTTACATTGTCGTCTTCTGTCTGGCCTTGGCGCTAGGCAGAACTGCGGATCGTAGGCTACCACACAAGTCTCGTTGTACGTGACCATTTAGTACAGTTATAGGCATCTAAAGATTTATATGCCCTCAGTTTCTCTTTACACTCAGTTTCTCTATCAGGTAGGTGTAGAAGTCAGGCCACTCAACCAGAGGTAGCGTTAACGTTAATCTTGTCAGATCGTCCATCCATTGACTGAGCGTGTTCGGGTCAGCCAATCTGGGATGTCCGTTAAAATTAACTTTTGCAAATAACAATCGTGGTCCTGGACAGTGAGTGACCTTGCACATTAAGATAAAATCGGATTTTCTCCAGTCATTATTAAAAAACAAGCTAACAAAACTTGCAAACTAACGTTAGTGAAGCAGCCAGAGGGATCGTTCTGCCACCACCTAAGCTCCGCCCATAAAAAAAGTCACCATGTTTACCAGCTGAAAAGGGGTCTATAGTGTGCGACACATGAAGCCCTCATGCCGAACTCCAGATTGAAAACGTGTGTGTGTGTGAGCAAATGTAAGAGTCTGCATGCCTGTAATAGAATGGGTACCTTTTTCAGTTCGATTAAGTGATTTTTCCCCAAGTTTTTTTAAAATAACTGGATTTTTGCAGCAAAATTTGCAGAGGAACGGTAAATGTGATGGCACCTTTAGACTTTAATCCAAATGGTGTAATCTAAGCATGCAAGAATGAACAAATAAAATGAAGAGAATCAGGTCTACCTCAACGTGCCGTACAGCTTCACACAAGCTCTGTGCTTTTAACTGCTTTGTATGGCAACATTTTACAGTCGAGTCTCTCAACAAGACCTGTTGAAAAAGTAATGATCGCCAAATCAGATTCAATTGTAAGTCCATGTTAGAAAAATAGATTTTATTTTATTTTATAAAAGTACCTGAAGGCGCCTCAGAATGGCATGATGCAGTCCACACACCGCTGCCACAGATGTACTCTCCACCCGAATCTCCAGGACTTCAAGAGGTCCTTCAGAGCATAAATCTCCCAGTGTCACCTTGAGGAAAGACATGAGTAGCTCATTCTAAATGACAGACTTCATGATTGTAATTGAGTAATGAGTAGTATTAAGTCAGCACCTCTTTGGCCATAATCTTGACAGAGCATCCATCTGGGCTGTAGGCACAAACCACTGGACTTTGTACAGACTTTGTTTGTCCCATCACCTCTCGTGACACCAACCAGTTTAGCACAGACACACATGTTTCTGAACTGCTGGTTACTGAAGTGTGCAGTTTGGCCTTTAGAAGCTCGGATGATACTTTGATCAGCACTGCAACGGGTCCTGACTTGGAAGAAGTATCAGAATCTTTGGTTAACGCTCCTCTGGCACGCAGGAAGGCTTGAATGCCATCCCTGACACTGTCGTGTCTAATGTTACCATGAGAAAATGAACCCTCTAGCCTTAAAGCATCAAGCCAATCCACTGTTAAAGAATTCAAAGGTGCACTGATGGAGCCCATCTCTGTTAGGAGCTGGGAAACACCAAGAGAAGATGCTTCAGGGCTAAACAGATTGGAGAGGGAGAAGGTGAGAGAACAGTAGACCTTCACTGGCAGAGACAGCCCATCAACGGTTTCAAGAGGAATGGTTACATCCAGTTTCTGATCAGAATCCAGTTTTTTCAATGGGAATGAGTATGTCCTGGATGAGCTCTCAATATTTGAATATTGGGATAATGGGTGGACCTGAATGCACAGAGTCCAACCATGCTCCAATGTACATCCACTTGAGTTTTCAAGCACACATGTAAGAGTCAAAGAGTCTCTTTGGAGCAATGAGCTCCATCTAGCCACACCATGACAGCTGATTGGATGTTTGGTGCCCATATTAAACTTTTTTTCATTCCCATGGGTGTCCAACAGTAGGCTGCAAACATTTATGACTTGATTCAGACGTTTGATAGACTCATTTTTCTCCTGAAGCTTATGTTTCAAGGATTCTGCCCTGCAGAAGACAGTAACAAAAGGGTCAATGACGTGACACTCATTTTGGTAGCTCTATTAATTGATTTATTTTAAATTCATACAAACAGTGACTTATAAATTAAATTAGAGAAAGAAACCAACATGATTACAAAGAGTACAGAACTTTTAAATCAGTTTTAAATTAGATTTTTAAATGATTCTTTATCACTGACACTGTTATATCCCATTAACTCAAAATGTGACATTTAGCTTTAGGCGTTGGAAAATCAGAAGTTTTCTTTTTTATGATGAGGCATGAAACAGACCTCTCCCAGATGTTTCCGATGGAAGCCAGGAGGTCCTTCACTCTCTGGCCTGCTAGAGATGGAGGTAACCTGGGCACATTTCCTTTTTCAGATGCTTGAGGAAGGTTCACTCGAAGCAGTCTTCCACTCAGAGATATGGCCATAAGCTGCACAGATCCTTATAATTCAAATACAAACAATTTGCGTTAGTGACTAAAGAATTAAAACACTTAAAAGCCTGGTAAACAGCATAGAGATTGATCAGAATGCAATGCATGTATCGTACCTGTAGGGTTAGTATATTGCCGAGCAAGTGCTATAACTCTGCATACACCAAGACTATCTGAGGTCAGATCTTGAAGCTGGGACTCAGTTCCTGTGGCTTCTGATGAAGATATTGTGGTGAACTGAAGTGTGTATAGGTCATTGAGAGAGCTGTAGTACAGCCGCTTATCATCAACACAAACACACAGCACTGGTCCTCGTACACTATGCTCATTGAAGCCTGTAAAATGTGAATTTAACACAGATTACCAAAACTGACCTATAATTTATTCAAAAGCATTGAATAAATAAAGCATTGCTACAACTGTCCTGATATCAAAATGAAGGAAAAAAAGCTAATTCTTGAATAGAAAACCAAAATAGAAAACCAAAATAGTTTGGCATTATGTATTATTATTTCTTAGAAAAAAATATTTTAACAAAACTGCTTTTTTGTCTGGTTGTAAAATGTCATGTGGTGCAACTCTCCAAAATCGTAATTATATTTATGAATAAATCGTAATTATATTTATGAAGTCATGATATCAATAAAAAAGCCTAGAAAAATATATTTTAAACTTCTTTGAATATAATAACGTGTACACCGTATTCAAGATGTAAGGAAATATTTTATTACTTTTGTTATATTTGATGGTTACACCACACGACATTTTTTCAGACATTAAACTGAAACATCTTAAAAATGGTATTAAGTTTTTTGAAAACAATATGAAACCAGTACAAAAAGAAAATGAGAACAATTCACACAAAAAAGGCATATACATTAAACTTTTTTAAAAGATCTTTCCTTTTCTTTATTGTCGACAATCTTATTGACTATCAAATCAAAATCAAACACTTTTGCAAAAGCAAAAATATATGTAATAAAAGCACTTTAATTTCATTCTTACTATAATCTGCCTCTTTTCCTTCCGAGCTTGCTTGTTTGCTTCTGACCATTAGAAGTTTGCCTCTTTGACCAACTGCGATGAGACACTGAGGTCCGTGTTCTCCAGAGACGCAGGTTCCGACAAATACGACTGGCTGCTCTAAGCTTTGAAGGACTCTGATTGGAGATCTCTGCTCTCCTCTTGGACCAGCCAGGGTGGGGATGAGCAAAGGAAAGCAGCAAATACGTCCATCAGGTAAACCACACAGAATGACTGGAGAATTGACTAAAGAGGCATCCACTCCAAATAAGAGCCTGAAAAGACGGGGTTCAAGATAAGGATGGAGGTCAGACTGTTGAGAGTTGACTGACGTGGAGCCTTTAGGGTAGATGCAAGTCAGCACTGGAGGACAGTTCACACTTTTTTCTTTGTCCGTTATGTTTAAACAGCATGAGTTTACAGTTGCAACCTGGAAACATGCAAGTTTACGAAGGGGTCTGGATCCAGGCTCTTCATAGAGATCAAAACTCCAGATGGACTTGTGAAGACTAAGAGTCACAAGGATCTTCTCGACTATGGTAAATGCTTGCAGACTGATTTTTTTCAGGACAATGGAATCATCTGATACAATATTCAGTACACGGTCAGGACTTTTGCTCGCCAGGACAGAGGAAGAACTAGTAAAAAAGAAGCATGGAAAACAAATTATAAAAATAAAAATTCCACAATGTAGTGACTAAAGAAAATCTAAAGATCCATTGAAACTGCTTGACAAATACAGTTTCCCTTCCTGTAATGACGTATTACATTTACATTTACATTTATTCATTTAGCTGACGCTTTTATACAAAGCGACTTACAATTGCTATATATGTCAGAGGTCGCACGCCTCTGGAGCAACTAGGGGTTAAGTGTCTTGCTCAGGGACACATTGGTGTCTCACAGTGGATTCGAACCCGGGTCTCTCACGCCAAAGGCATGTGTCTTATCCATTGCGCCACCACCCCTATGGACAAATGGTATAAATGGACAAATTTCCTAAGGAAAAATCCTTACAGCAACTCTGCTAGGAAAATTCACATAAAATGACTGGATTTAATTTAAGTTGTAGAAAAAAAAAAGTGAATTCTAAATGTGAATGATCCAGTTTGCTAAACCTTTATTACTGTTGCTGTCTGACCAGTTCTGAATTGACTGGACAAAAAAAAAAAAATCTGTTGCAATATAAAGGTTAAATACTTTATTTGCTATAAGTGAGTTATAGCATAGAATTGGAATAGAATTCTATCTTTCTGTCCCTCCATAGACAGCTACGCAACTACCACTTTGATGCTTCAAAAAGTTCATAAAGAGATCGTAAAACTAATCCATATGAATTGAGCGGTTGAATCCCAAATATTTCTGAAGAGACACGATTGCTTTATATGATGAACAGATTAAATTTAAGCTTTTATACACATACAAACTCACACATCAGTTATCAGTTTAATGAAAGCGCAAGCATTCAATCTGTTCATATAAAGCGAAAAAGTCTCTTCATAAAATTTGGTCTAAACCGCTCAATTCATATGGATTCCTTTTACGATCTCTTTATGAACTTTTTGAAGCGTCCAAGTGGTAGTTGCGTAGCTGTCAATGGAGAGACAGAAATCTCTCGGATTTCATCAAAAAGATCTTAATTTTTGTTGTGAACAAAGTGTTACGGGTTTGGAACATAGACTGTAAAAAAATATGGAGGTCGCCCCTTCGCTCTCTTCCATTGGTGAGAACTGAAGCCGCCAGAGTCCCGATATGGCGCTGACATCTTGGGGCTTGAGTTTGCGCAGTAGCGATTTCGGGACCAGACCTGCCCAGTAGTGAGCAGGAAGTAAAGCCGCGAAATCAAGGCCCCGCCCTCACTCTCAGTGTGAAATAATTAATTATAGAAATTTAGATATTAAATTTAAAGCTCCAATCTCCTCAGTCCTCCGAAGATCCCGGAAAAAAGTCTGTTGGTGCTTCAGTGACTACTTGTACTGTACTGTACTGTATTTGTGACTACTGTTTGTACTGTACTGTATTTTATTTTTCTAAACTGTTTTAATTATTCTTATTTCTTGTTATTATTTTAATTTCTCCTATGTAAAGCACTTTGAATTGCCATTGTGTATGAAATGTGCTATATAAATAAACTTGCCTTTCCTACTTCGCTCAGAGAACCTGTCAATCAGAGCTGTCAATCATGACGTCACACCACCGTTTTTATAGCATCAAAAAACTAACTAAAAACAAACTTATTTTTAAAACAGACACTTGAATTTACATCAGCGTGATAAAAACTACAATAAATGACAGAAACCACCTTCGGAAAAAAGATATTTGAAGTGTAATTAAATTGTTTAGTTGGTCTCAAGTCCCGTTGAATAACACGGGGAGGCGGGGTTTATGACCTATACTAGGACCAGTCGCCGGGGGGCGATCGAGACGTTTTGTTTTGGCTTCACTTTTCAGGGCTTGTGTGGCACGCTTGGTTTGGAACGACATGAAGGTGAGTAATTGATGACAGAATTATCATTTTTGTATGAACTAACCCTTTAAGTGATCTAAGAAATATGTTATGGCAGATTACTAACGTTACCTGAGCTGTGGTAAAGGCGTGCAGTAAAGTCCACCGTTCGAGCAAAGTGCATAAAGCCGATATTTATCGTCACTTAATGCCAAATTGGTCACTGAAGCTTCAAACTGCATCACGGTCTGAAAAAACAACAACAACATGTAACGTATTGACTATTGAGTCAGTTTGCAGAAAAGTAGTCTGGTATAGTATAACACAGACATGCACTTGCCGTGACTCTTCTCTCCTCGACATTGAATACGAGCACATCTCTGTGTCCGCAGGCCAAGAAAAGATTCGTGTCGTCCTGTATGATGCGCACTGAGTGTGACTGACAGTCACTGAACTCAGACAGATACTCCACACTGCACCGCTCCATTATATGATGTCTGTTTTACATTCTCCACAGAGTTTACTCCACCTTAAAATACTCTTTCGTTTCGGATAATAATAGTTCTCAGATTTAACCACATAACAGAAATGCTCGCGACTGTTCCTAACTTGCTTCATGAACCCGCCGCCTCAACGGTGACCAATGAGGATCAATGTTCTTCTTCCTCCTCTGTTTTTTAACCAGTCATATTTCGTACACTGCCATCTACCGGAGATTCCGGACATTGTTTAACCTAATGTTGACTCAAGGTTCCCATTCAAAGTAACCTACTGTATCTTGGTGCCACAACGTTTTCTACCACAAAAATAATTAATATAAAAAATAAAAATAAATCTTCAATCCAAAGAGATACAATGAGTATACTGAATATTCCGTTTTAATATTAGGTCTATATAGGCTATAAATATTCCAGCCTGCGATACATTAACACCAGATATGAAATCAAAATAAACAGGTTTCCAGAAGCAGCAACAACTTTTGAGCATACAACTGTCCTAAGGAGTTTACTTAAAATAGTTTCATGAGTAGAAGGTCTTCTTTCTGGCTCTAGAAGAGGAGAATCGTCAGAGCTGGACCGGGGGGACATTTTCAGTCCATTCGGTCACGTTTCCCCGTTAATGTTTTGCGGTTACGGCCTTGAAATTGGAATAAATGAATTAATCAATGAATAGCTAAATAAAGGGTATAAATAAATAATAATATATATTTTTAATATACTGCAAATGTGTTAAATATTCACCCAGATAGCAATGAGTCGGCGGCCCACCGTCGGCGCTCCGGCGGCAGTATGAAGCGGCAGAACGGCGACATCGCAAACACGTTGGACGGCGCACCGCCGGCGGCAGCCGCTTTTTAAAAGCGGCAGCCGCCTTCCTACCGCCTTCGTTCCGCGGCCGGCCCGCGGGCCAACCGCCGTCCCGCCGCCTTTATATTGAAGGCGGCCCTTCCGCGGCCCGCCGGAGGCAAGCGCTATTTTCGAGCGATCTGCCGCCGCTTATTCTGGCTATATATAATATTTAATATTTATAGCATGCAGTTTATCAAGAATAATGATTGCTCAAACCAGACAAATATCCATTTGGCATTTTTATTCCACATTTCAAAGTACATTAACTGTCATTTAAACAAGATGTGTCAGATCACTGAAACATAACAGAAAAATAAATAAATCAATATACTAACATGCAGGTTTCTTATTAAATTTTGGTAAAACAAAAAACAGCCTTACAAGCAAATTACAACTCTTACAATAATTGTTCATATAAAGAGGACAGCTCTAGGGTGAAAAAAATTACCTGTAAACATTATGACAAGTAAAGAGAATACTTGATACAAAATAATGTGCAGGATACCAAATAAATCAAAGTATGACATCACATTTACAAGCCATTTCTAACAATAGGTTAAGTGGTAGTAATTTATAGTAAAGCTCTGGAGTAGAATAGACCATTATAGCTGCAATGCTGACCTGTGGCACAAGGACTTACAAGCATTATTTGAAAAAAGAAAAAAAAGAAAGTAATTTCCACAGTTAGTGAGTATAGTGTGACACTTCTGACTTCTTTAGGGGTCTTGATGTTACTGACTGCAAGATAAAGAAAGGATTCCAGTTGTCAGTGATTCTGGGGTGTCAGTAGTCAGCCTAAGTGGTCGGCTGTGGGTCCCTCTCAGCTGTGCGGTGCCTTTTTCTGCCTTTACGGTCAGATGCTCCTTTCAGGTAACGCGAAACGTTAACCTAGACCGCTTCATCAGTGGCATCCTGGGTTGCCAGGTTCTTCCGGATGGCTAATTTAGAAAATACAGATCTGTCATTTCATTTGAATTGCATGAGGCCATACACATCTACTTAAATATAATAAAAAAAATATCCAACTTTGAACAATGGTCTAAAGCAGTGGTTCTCAATTCCAGTCCTCGTGACCCACTGCTCTGCACATTTTGTATGTCTCCCTTATTTAACAGACCTGAACCAGATCATCAGCTCATTAGGAGAGACTCCATGAACTGAACTGAGTGTGTCAGATAAGAGAGACATACAAAAAGTGCAGAGCAGTGGGTCACGAGGACTGGAATTGAGAACCACTGGTCTAAAGGAACATGTCTCTAAAACATGCTTTATCCCCTACACCAAGCTGAAAATCCAAAAAAGTGTTACAAATTACATTTCTCTGAAGCTTCTCATAAATAAATAAAAAATGTGAAAGGCTAAGGATTCAGACTGTAATATATGCAGTTTACAATCTTAAATTTTACTTTTTAGATTACTCTATGGCGTTATAATCAGCAAACTTACAAATTGTTCCTGGAGCTTTTTATCCTGCTTCAAACTGTTGTCAAGACACGGCAAATCTTCCTGGGTGTGTAGGGGGAGTAACAGATCCCCTGACAGGGATAACTCCAACATCGCCAAACTCTGCAAGACGTCACAGCATAAGGGTCTGATCTGCACCTACAGGGTTTCCCAGAATAAAATAGTCAGTCCTGGTCCCTCAACTACTAAACTATAACATTTATATCTAGGTCTACTACATGTACAGGTAGCCCCAGTGGGAATTAAACCAACAACCACAGGTGCTGTTTGCAAGTTGTACCTGATTGCCCAGTGCAAGCAAACGTCTTCAACATTGTTTGTTGAACTTGCTTCACCTGCTCTTGAAGTAAGCCGCTGTCATCCAAAGCTACAAAATGAAAGGCATATGGTCATTTTGGACTTACATCACACACAAAAAAGTACAATTTAAGAAACAGTGCAAGTTCTCACCTGCTCGTGCATTGCTTTCCCTCAGGGCTTGGTTCTACATTTTAAAAATAAAACAAACAACTAAAGGCACTATTTGCAATACTGTTAAAACACTGGACATTAAGACATAGGGCTAGAATATACCTTCACAGCTGAAAACTTCATGCTTGACACGAGATGCCATTGGAGTACAAGGGCCAACAATAGAGCAATGACTTTCTCCCTCCTATTGATAATCATTGACATGTAAAAATATGTTTGAAGTTATTGCATACATTTAATGAATTGGACTTAAATGTAACACTTAGTTAAGCGCAACGTATTACATACCTCCAGAGTTTTCACCCATATGCTGCCAGGGTAAATTTGCTGCCGGGGGTGTAAAGCTTAATACTTGATGAGCTGGGGGAGCAAACATAACAGCTTTCATTTCAATGCAGAGTATTGCATATTCAGTAATGAAACAATAATTGAACTGTGCAAAGTAGAGGTGGGCAGATCGATCCTTGAGTATCGATATATCGATACTGACGTGGTATCGAAAAGGATCGATCCTCACATAAAAATATCGATCCAAATGTGTGTGTTTTTTTTTACCAGTAATTTTTTATTAATTTAGCACGCAATTCAGTGCGTAAAATAAGCTTCTAAGTGGAAAAATAAGCGAATGTTAGCGGATAATTGTGTAGGCTAGAACTTTTTCTCCTAGTCATCTGGATACAAGACGAGACCAATCAATCACAGAGTGTTCGATGCTGGTGCTTCGCTGAGCTCACAGGACCAGTGCGTTTGGGAAACAAAGCCTTGCTTAGATGACAGAGAAACAATCGGGTATTTTTTTTTTTTATAAACAAAGCAAAAGTGTATATAACGGTTCAAAATGTTGACGTCAGTAAGATTTTTTTAATGAAATTAATATTTTTATTCAACAAGGAGCAATGCATTCAATTGATCAAAAGTGACAGTCAAGGGTTTTTCACTGTTAAAAAAAACGACTTCATATAAATGCTGTTCTTTCAACTGTGTTCATTAAATAATTCTGCATCATGGTTTCCACAAAAAATATGAAACTGTTTTCAACATTGATAATAATAAGAAATGTTTCCTGAGCTGTAAATCAGCATATTAAAATGAATTATCATCATGACTGGAGTAATGATGCCGAAAATTCAGCTTTGATCACTTGAATAAATTACAGTTTAGTATGACATAGAAAACAGATAGCCTATGTTAAATTGTAATATTACAGTTTTTACTGTATTTTTGATCAAATAAATGCAGAAGAGAATAAAAAATCTTACAGACCCCAAACTTTTGCAGTAGACTGTACTAGTAGGCTAGTAATATAATTAGGGTAGTTTTGTAAAAGTCACTGACTAATAATTACAGGCGAGTTGAGAGCACAAATCACAAAATATTTAGTAGTCATGAAAACGTATTCAGATTTAGCATATTAATGATGCATTCACCTCATAAATCATGACACACTGCTCTAGCACAGGAAAGTGCATAAGTTCAAGTGCATGCTTTTAAAACGAAAAAGTATTGGTATCGGTATCGATATCGGCGATACTGACCCTGTATTTACTTGGTATCGGATCGATACCGAAATTTGGAGTATCGCCCACCTCTAGTGCAAAGCTAATGGAATGTACAACACACCTCAACACCTTTCATCCAGAAACTGCTGCAGCGAATCCCATCAAGTGTCCTAGTGAAAAACAGATTATGATTAAAGGATTCATCATCTTAAAGTCAGCATGAAATCAAATTTTACAATTTGTATTTTTATATGTAATATTGTAGTGTTTATGTAAATGATTCATCTGTGCACTTCATTTTTTATTCATGTACCCTTATAATATTTAATCAAATACGTTACCCTTCCCTCCCCCCTCGAAACGACTTCTCTTCCGGTCATGTGCAATGGCGTGAGGGCGTAGCAACTCCCCTCAAACCATTAGTCTGCTATGAGCAGAGATGGAGAGGGGGAGCGCTAGAGTAAAACCCTGCTCCTCTATTCAATATTCCCTTTCACTTGGAAATACGTCACAACACTGGAGAAAAGTCGTTTGTAACTTCCAGTTCATGCCAACTTTAAATAGAAGCAATAGTTTCCAAGACAAAAAAACTTCACAAATAACATCACTTACTTGTGCTCAAACTCTTGGCGGATTCTGGATTACTGGGGAGAAACCTGGTTCTAAGAAAGAGGAAACAGAAATTTGATGATAATAATAATAATAATGAATGAAAGATTCCGCTATCCACAATATACAGACAAATAAATTACACAGATGAAATAAAGGAAAATCAAATGTACAAGTCAGACCCATTTACCTGCTCCCTTCATGAACTTAAAATGATGTTTCTCCCAGGTGCTGTGTGGAGGTGTGCAGCGGATGGCTAAATTGTTCCTTTGTCTTTTTTGCGGAGGTTAAATGGGGGCCAATGGCACATGCCCTTCGCTGAGCCACTCTTGCGGAACAACTGCAAATGGCAGATCCTCCTTGTTGATAAACTGAACAATGTGAAGCATCTAAAATAGAAGACACATTAGCATAAAGTATACTTTTTGATAAAAAAAAATTCAGGCAAAATCAACAACATTAAAATGCTCACACCTTCGAAAAAGCAGTAATTTTCACAAGTGGATCAACAGAAAACCATGTTCAGACAAACAAAATCATATAAAAAACCTATATACATCGTTATTTTTGTAAGAAAACACCAAAAGTTAAACTAGTCTTTCTAGATGTAAAGTTTGGCTACCTACTGTAGCTAGATACATTTAACATGTAACGTTAGAACATGCTTGAACTCAGTGTGTAAAAAAGGTGAAACAGCATGTGGTAGCGAACACTGTAATCTAGACTAGCAGCATAATTATGTTTAGTTAGAAAACAACACAAGTTATACTGATCAGTCTTTCTTGTCGTGAAGATTTTGCTAACGTTACCATTCCCACCGTAGTTCAGGAACTGTAACGTTAGTTAATTCGACTGACCAATACTATCTTAAACCACATGTACTCACACTTGTATAAACATACATAACAGTTAAACATACTTAGAAGAAGAAAAAAAACTCAACGCCAGGAAGAAACTAAGTAACGTTAGCCTAGCTATGGCGGAAGCATGGCGGAAACTTTGCAAACAAGGCTAACTTACTTTAGCTTGACTAGTTAGGCAAGAACAGATTTTAAGAAGAAGAACTAAAAACAATGTCAAAAATGAACATATATATTGCGTTAAACAAAAAGGAAAAATGTACTTACTTAAAAGATCGTATCTTCCCTCTCTCCAAATACTGAAACCGTGTGACGAGACGAGTAAATCTGCTTCAGTTTTTTAGATGCTGCCCCTCTCGACCGGTGGAGGTACTTCTCTGTTTGTGCTTTAACACTTTCTTAAACATTTGTACAGGTCGCAAAACTCGCAATTGCAAACTGCAAAGTAATTCCTTATACATGTAAAAGGTAAAATAAATTAAAAATTGAGCTTGTAAAACAATGAAAGACATAACCACAATTTCCTGGAGTGACAGAGAGACAAAATATTTATAAATATTTCACTTTATCCTTCAGGTCAAAACAGGGATTTTCATGTTTCTCATAGACATTACCATGGTTGCAAATTAATAAAAAAAATATAAAGCAAACCCAAGATTTTGGCCAAGTTGCAGATGTCTTTCACTGTTCACTGATTTCAAGCATTGGTGAAAAATCTAACTTCATCCATTTATTCTGCTAAATTGTTCATACCATGAATGAAATATTTATTTTAAAAACTAATCAGAATCAGAAAGATATTTATTGCCAAGTAAGTTTTACAAAAGGAATTCTTTTTGGTCTATTGGTGCATCTCAAATTGTGCATAAATCAAAGAAATGTAAAGAATTGTCACCTTAAGTGAATAAAATAATTCTATATATTTTACATATTATCGCTTCAGAGTTTCAAAGTAATTTAAATGTAATTTCCTAAACCTTATCATGGAATCAGAGTCAAATCTGTTATAACCCCTAATGGCTTTGGAGCAACAACAAAAATGTATATAATTCACATAATAATTATAATCGCTTTAAATGTGAAAAGTAGTTAAGATGCTGTCAGTTTCACTCATGGCTGGTCGATTTCAAAGCGGCTTGCCGCCAGCCGGCCGCGGTTCATTTAGACGGCGGCAACCGCCAGAGAGAATGAAGTCGGCGGCCCGGCGGCTGTTCGCCGGCGGCATCTCGCAAGAAATGGGAGTGACGTATTCGGCGGCAAACGCTTCATCGCCGCCAGCGGGACGCACCTATAGCCGACAGCTTGGGGCCGGCGGCAAAAAGAAGCCGTGCCGATATTTTTTGCTATCTGGGCATATTGCGTTATATTGAAGACTGTTCATTATTGAATTCATATTTGACTTGAAGTAAAGTTTATTAGAACTGATCATATCTACACAAAAGAAAAAGTCATAGCTTTATCCTTCATGGGATCCAGATTCCAGGCTATAAAGCTCTTAAACTTTTCTTTGTTGCCCCAAATGAAATGTTTCCATAGATATTGGACAGGATTCCAGAGTTTAATATAAACCATGTTTTTATGGTTATATAATAACAACAAAATAATAATACTAAGAGTAAACTTTGGTTTTTATAATAATAATAAAAAAACCGTATTTAACTTCAAGTTGTCAGATTAATAATATGGCCTATCATAATTCAACATTTCTACAGTGTTATGCCCACCAGATTGCGTGCTTTCATAGGGGGGTGCTGTGTGGATTGAAAATCTTTTAATTAACGGTTTGTAGCCTACACACTTTACCTCGAATTCTCAGTTTAAATGGTTGAAGCTTTTCAGTCTGGTTTCAGCTAATTTCGCCTAAGAGCCTTAATGTTCATACATATCATGTTGCGCTTTCGTATCGAATTCAAATGGATAATGCCAGCGTCAAGCGAGTTTGTCAGCGCTGTGCGTGTGACTGTTCAGCTGCTCCCGCGCTGCAACTGCTGGATGCGCGCACTGTTTAATCAGGTACCCAGCGGCGTTTCATTACTTGGCTTTTGGGGTTTGTTTCCCATGCACTCGCAGGAGCAGCATTCCAGTAAAGAACTCCGTTTAATATGTGGGGGGCGTTGTGGGGTTTTGTTGAGCGGCTCTCGCCATGAAAAATTCAGGTGCTCCCGATCGGTTGTCAATCCCTCCCTCGGCCAATCACGGGCAGGGGCCCCTCCATGCTCGGGCCCTCGCACGCACATGCATGACAGAAGCTTCTTGTCAGTGCTGCGCTGCCCCTCCCCTTTTATTAGTAAAATAGCTTCGCTATAGCGTAGGCCTACTAAATCGATTAGCTTACTACTGGGTACGGTACGGTGGTAACACCGCTGGTTTTGAAGTAGCCTAATTAAACAGCTTCCTTGTTTGTAGAGAGAGAGAGTAGGCTACAGTTTTGGGGAAAGTTAGCCTACTTTTAAAAGTAGGCCTAATGTGTTACAATAATGTGTTACTCCCTAAAAAAGGAACTAATTTCGTTAGTTAGGGCATACTTTTATGGAAAGTAGCACGCTACTTTTGCATTACTTTTTTTCATGTGGGCTTCTTGTCTGTCATGCTTGTCAAAACACACACACACCCAAACACAAAAGTTGTATTTTTGGCAAATAATGTAATGGCCCTTTCACACCAAAAGTGAAATGAATAAGCCTCAGGCTAAAGGAAATGTGAATTCATACCTGCACAGTAGAGGGCACAGCTCAAACAAACCTCTTAGCTGTGCTGCCATTCTGGATTGTAGAAGAATAGGACGCAGTTGAAGAAAGTTAAACACTCCCACTTCAGAAATAATAGGCTAATAAAAAAGAAACACAAATGTGATGTTTAACTAAAGTCATTTTTGCTTATTAGGATGGTTGAATTGGGTCATCAAATGTCTGTAGCAAAGACATTGGTCAATAAAGTGACATTAAATACATAAAGTTGCCTATATTTGTGTTAGTTAACATATTTAATCATTGCAGGTTTGCGAATATTCTGAGTTTGCATTGTACTGTTTTTATTCATTTTGAGGAATACTGAATCTGTTTTTGTGCAAGTGAGATGAGTAAATGCATGCTCACAGTTAGTCCATCATGTTTACACAGCAAACTCCTCTGTATTAGGCTACTCCTCTCAACATGGGGAGAGCTGTCAGTCAATGAATGGCAAAACAAAGTAGCTTGTGTTACTCATTTGAAAAAGTAACTCAGATATTTCGATTAATAGATTTTGATAAATGTAAAAGTAATGCGTTATTTTAGTAGTTACTTGAAAAAAGTAATCTGATTGCGTAACTCTGTCTAACTACTTATAATACGTTACCCCCAAAACTGGATGCTGCACAGACAGAAGCTAATTCACTCACGCATCTCTCTCACTCACTGAGTGATAATTCAAATAATAATTGTGTTTGTCAGGAGCTGATTAGATATGCAATATTGAGAAAACAATTCTTAAAAGTGATTTATTTCTGTAAATCTATAGTGATCAAATGCAGTGGGTCTCTCAGTTTCTCTCAGCGATAGGCACATGACTAATGGCTGGTCTGTGTGTGGAATTCCCCAAGACCTTCTGAACGTATATAAGCAGAGTTTTATAGAAAGGAAAATGTAAAATATAATAAAGAAGAAGAATCAATTAATTATGAATAATTTACTACCATTTTGAGAGTAACATGAAATCATGAACTGCAGTCCGTAACATTTGTTTGTGTTCAAAATTGACAAAAATTATGTAATGAGCGAATAGGCTACATCATGAATCCATTTTCCAAACCTCCACCCAACAGATCCACAGAGGAGGAGCTGAACTAGGTCAAGCTCAACCCATGACATCTAGAGAGGGGGAGCTGGACGTCATTTGGCTCTGCAGCGAGGAACTGTTACCGCTTGGGTTTTAGTGTGGCACATGCCATTCTCCGCTGGCACATGCAAATGAAAACCGGATGTGACTAAACATCATGTGCCAAAGGCTTTCTGTGAATAAGATGCCATGCTAGTTATAGTTAATACCACTACTGGCTAGAGCTTCCTGATGTGACCACCTTTGTTTGCGTCCTCTACAGTTCATTCCGTTGCAGCCGCTCGTCCTGCAACTTGAGGTTTCACGTTAGTTGGTTTAGCGAGTCACTTTTGGGAACTTTGGGATCGCGGTGGCAAGATATTGGTGTTGCTTAGAAGTCGAGCATTCATGGTTTACCAATGCAGTTAATTCAGGAGTTTTAATTTTACTGTAATGTGCATTTATCTCACTTATGATCGTGTCTGGGGTAGGCTACGTGTTTTTGTTTGATTGCAATCGAGTTTCTGAAAGAAAAAAAAAACTAAACTGAGATTCTTCAGAGTTTACTTCTGTCCGTCGTAAAGGTGAAACTTAAAGATGTCTTCTAAGATTCTTCTGACTAATCTACGAACTACCGCGAGCTTCTACAAAACACTGCATTTTCTGCAGAGACCCTGGACTCCTTTCGTAGCTTCTCAACAAAGATGGTAAGGCATCATAAAAACATGATTTAGCCTATCCGCGGGAGATGACAAACATGTGGCAGATTGCTTTTTATAGATATGTTTTTGGAATTGTGTCTCCATATTCTTGGAAATTCTAAAATAGCTCTAACGATGAATGCATATCAGTTTCTATAGTAGCCTAGTTATGTAACGTTACTGTTTTCATTAACCCTTTAAGTGACACTACAATGTAATAACCTACGCGTGGGAAATATTATTTATCTAAAAAAAAAAACTCTCTTGTGACTCAATAACAGATTCTTCGACTGAATAAACCCCCCCACCCTAAACCAGGTTAGCTGATTTAATGGTCTCACACTCACAGACTTGTGCTAACTTGTTTAGCAAGTTGGTTGGTCTACCCAATAGTTTTTGAATGCCTTTTTTAACGCTCATTTGCCGATTAGTAGAGGCTCTTGAACTGATGCTTATGCGGAGCTTCAGCATAAGAAGTCTACAAATGCAAGATATAAGTATGCTATTCGTTTTATTTGTAAAAATGAGCAAATTTTAAGGGCTGATTCTATGGCTATGAAGCTCCTAAATCATAATTTCACTGACTTTTGGAAAGAAGTCAGAACTCTCAATAGTTGCAGAGTGTCTCTTCCTTGTACTTTAGATGGAGTTTCTGGGGCAGAGAATATTGCGGAATTATGGAGACAACATTATTGTAGTCTTTTTAATTGCATCCAAAATGAATATGATGGGGGTGATCACCAAGTTAATGATCCAATAGTGATTATGCCACGTGAGGTGGATCAAGCTATAAGCAAATTACCTCAAAATAAAGCTAGTGGCTTAGATAATATTTCTGTTGAACATCTTAAATATGGAAGTAAGAGGATAGCCCCTTTATTAGCTGTTTGTCTTACTGGCTTTTTGAGTCACAGTGTGTTACCAGATTCAATGTTGTCTGTCTTATTAGTACCAGTTATTAAAAACAAAGTTGGAATGGTGGGTAACTTATATAATTATAGACCTGTAGCTTTAGCTAGTATTTTGTCTAAAGTCTTGGAAAAAATCTTGCTAGATAGGTTAAATGTGTTTATTAATTCTACAGACAACCAGTTTGGATTTAAGGCCAAACATGGTACTGATATTTGCATCTATGCATTAAAGGAAATTGTAAATAAGTATAGAGATAAAAATTCAACAGTTTTTATGTGTTTCATTGATGCATCTAAAGCTTTTGATCGGGTTAACCATGATAAGCTATTTTTTAAAATGAGACAAAGAGGGGTACCAGAATACATTGTGAGAATCTTGGCCTATTGGTATGCCCACCAGTTGATGCAAGTTAAATGGGGCAATAAGGTCTCTGCCCCTTTTGGGGTCAGTAACGGTGTGAGACAAGGAGGGATTTTGTCCCCAATTTTGTTTAATCTTTACATGGATGAGCTGTTTGAATGTTTGTAAAACTGGTTGTATGATTGGGAATACTTTGGTTAATCATATTATGTATGCAGATGATCTTGTGGTGTTTAGTCCAAGCAGTGCTGGTCTTCAACAGCTTTTAAATGTGTGTTCTGCTTATGGTCTTGAACATGATATTGTATATAATCCTGATAAGAGTATGGTTATGACTTGCAGAACTAAGGAGGATAAAAGTATACATTTTCCAGTTTTTAAGTTGTCTAACAAGAATCTCACGGTGTGCGAGAAAGTAAAATACCTTGGACATATTATCAACGAGCACATGACAGATGATGACGATATTGAAAGGCAACGCCGCCTGATGTATATGCGGGCAAATATGCTGTTGCGTAAGTTTAGTTTCTGTTCAGATGAGGTGAAGGTGTCACTTTTTAAAGCAGATTGTACAACATTTTATACTGCTCATTTGTGGTGTAACTATAGAACATCTAGTTTACAGAAGCTGCAAGTAGCTTATAACGATGCTATGAGAATCCTACTAAGGAGACCTAGATGGCATAGTGCAAGTGAAATATTTGTGAGTGTACGAGTAATCACTTTTAAAGCACTGTTACGTAATTTTATGTATAGATTTATCTGCCGACTTAATGCTTCTGAAAATGAAATTGTTGTGAGTTTATCAAATATAAGGGTTAGTACTACACGGTATCAGTCAAAGCTGTGGAGACACTGGTACTGGTGTATTTTGTAACTCTATGTTTACAAAATTGTATGGGTTGTATGTTGTTAAATGTCTTTTTTCTTTTTTTTAAATTGGACTTTGAGTCTGTAATAAAAAAAAAGTTTGATATGATGGTCAGTAAGGTTGATATTTATTTATTTTTTTTATATATTTTTTAAATACATTTTCTTTAATTACTTTAATTTAGCAAGGATGTTTTAAATTGATCAAAAATGACAGTAGACATTCATAATGATAATTTATATTTATATATATATATATATATATATATATATATATATATATATATATATATATATATATATATATATACATATAATTTTTTTAAAATAAATGCTGTTCTTTATCACCCAAAAATTCTGTATCATGGTTAGTCAAAAATATCAAGCAGCACAACTATTTTCCACATTGGTAATAATAAGAAATGTTTCTTGAGCACTGAATCAGATGTCAAATGTTTTAAAATCTAAAAGTTATTTATTATATAAATTATCATATTTATATTATATAACAGTATTTTAAATTGTAATAATTGCCAAATTTAATATTTAAAGGGATAGTTCACCCAAAAATTAAAATTAGCCCATGATTTACTCACCCTCAAGTAGTCATCCTAAGTGAATATGACATTCTTCTTTCAGACAAATACAATCGGAGCTATATATATATTAAAAAAAATGTCCTGGCTCTTCCAAGCTTTATAATGGCAGTGAATGACTGTTTCTGTTTTGAAGCCCATAAAAGTGCATCTATCCATCACAAAAGTGCTCCACACAGCTCCGGGTGGTTAATAAAGGCCTTCTGAAGCGAAGCAATGCGTTTGTGTAAGAAAAATATCCATATTTAAAACTTTATAAAGTAAAATAACTAGCTTCCGACCAAACGAACATACGGATTCGACTTAAGTCTAAAGTGCAACGTACGCGAGCAATGCAACGTACTGCTGATATTTACGCTACGCCGTGACGCACTACGCTACTTCTGACGTCACAAGTTGCGTAAGTTGCGATTTAGGCGCAAGTAGACTGTGTGTGGACGGAAGCCGGAATTTTACTTTTTTAACGTGTTAAATATGTATATTTTTCTTACACAAACAAAAAATTCTAGTTTACAGAGTTTTAGTGTTATGACATTAAACTACTATGTATGTATATTAATGTTGAATATAATGTATAATAATGCAATGGGGGATTTTTGTGGGTCTTGATAATACCAAATGTCTTGTTACCAGTAAAAAGTGGCCTACATTATTTTAAATATATCTAGTAGTCAGTGACAGAGTGCAAGCATATTCGTCTGGAATAATTCTGTATTTTCAGCTTCAGAATCATGAATATTTTTTTTCTGGAGTCCCCATTGTCCTGTGCATTGGTTTACCAGCACGAAGTCCAAGCCTATTTATTTCCAACCCCAATGTAATACCAAATTGGCATTTTAATCAACAGTAAAAAAAAAAAGGTTAACCTTTTACCATATGTCTTGGAGTATCACAATAATATTGTATCGTGGGTTCAGTATCCTGATATCGAATCATGAATTGTTGATCAAATAAATACAGCCTTGGTGAGCAAATCAGACTTCCTTCAATGAAAGATTATTTTATATATAGTAGGAATTAACTTTATGTGCTAATTTCATCTGTGATCCTGTATCTTCAAATGAAAGATCAACTGTTAGGTTGAGCAGGCTAAAAATGCATTAACAAAGACCATCTTGGCTCTCTAAAGTGAGAAATAGTGCAGCTGCTGACATCCCTTATTTCACCTTTTCCTTACATAAAATCAGTGTTGTCAGGATGTTTTTTAGCTTCTGCTCTCCCTTCAGGATGAACTTCACCAGACCCAAAGACAAACTAAAAGTAGTTGCAGTTTACAAACCCCAAGTTTTTGTATGTATTTGGTTCCCGTTCAGATGTCTCTCTGCATCTCTTATAAACACACGCTCTCCTCTCCCTTCTTTTTTTAGTGCCATTCATGTGGATAACCCACCCAGCACCCCAACCCTGACAACCAGTTATGTCCATGGCATCTCCTCCCAACCGCTGTTCTCTAGTACTGTGGACCAGTGTCTTCGAGCCTCAGTGGAGCGCTACCCTGACCGGGAAGCTTTGGTTTTTGTGCAGGATGGAATACGCAAGACTTTTGCTCAGTTCTACCAAGACGTGAGTGGTTTTGCTTCTGTTTCTTCTACAGAGGACTGGTTAGAAAAGTGATGCTAACCACAGTGCTTCCCATTTTATACCCCTCAGTCGTGGGAGAGAGGAAAACCACAATGTCCAAACCACAAAGTTTTTTCCTCTTTAGCAAATTTATTATTTTTAAGTCAGGATGCCCTGTAAAGAGCAAATTCAGGGCTTTGCAAAGATACCAAATGTTTGGAGGTGCAACCATGACAACCCCCTCTCCTTGGTCTTTAAAAATTACTGAATGTTAAAATTTAGCACTCTTATGGAAATATGATAATATTTAGTTTTTTATATTACATTTTATTTAAATCTGACAAATTTTCTAATTGTTTGTCAGAAATCAACAATTTAGGAAGATATTATGGGTTTTTTAAATTAGAAGATGACTTTGTTATGAAACAGGGGATTGCTTTCATACAAGACCTCTGTAGAGGACACCAGGACTTACATCATGGAATATCAGGCATGTCGGAGACACAACAAATGAATAGGGCAATAAATTATATATCAATATTCTTATGAAATATGAGAGATTCTTATGAAAATATTCCCAATTATTATTCGTTTTTTCATTACATGTTGCCCCAAGAACCGATTAATATGCACATTATGGAAATGTTTACATGCATATTGCATAAAGTAAAATGGTATATCAAATCATTCTGTTATATCTTTCATTACATAGTTGAGATAAAGTTTGGATGAAAAAAAAATCTTGAAACCTAAAAATTGATTGGTGAATGGAAAAAAAACGAAAATATTGTTTTTGCCTATTCATGTCGGTCCTGGTGTCCTCTACAGAGAACATAGCATAACATTAGGATAAAATATCTTTTTTCAAAAATGTCTTTATTCAATTCGTTTCTTATGCTCCAAACAATGTAATGACCAAAAAAAAACTAAACTAAATTCACGCTCACAAAAGATCTGGTTCTAAGGAGGATACATAAACAAAATATACACATTCCTAAACATAATTTATTAATAAGACCTAAATAAGCTTTTACCACAGATTCCAAATTCAGTACTGGCAGAAGAATGAGTTAAAATAGCAATATATGGTTTCCATTTTTTTTTTTTTTCACACACCCATTTTACTTTGTTTGTTGTACAGCCTGTCCGTTAAAGTTTCGCTGTGGTCAATGATTTTATCCAGTAAAACTGGATCTTCTATCTTCTAACATCTTTACACCGTTGTTTCAATTGGTACACAGAACCATGAATATGCAAATTAGCCCCGCCTCCACTCAATCACACCAGCTCAGAGATCAACTCGCTCAACTTTACTCAAGTTACTCTAGTAAACGCACCACAATGGTATCTCTCTTTACAACATCGGACACATACCTGTAATTGATATGATTAGCCTTTTGCTTGACTACATTATCAAACAGCTAATAATGTGTAAATGTTACCATGTAACCCTTCGCCATCTCAGTCTGCCTTCTAAAAATCAGTATCCTTAGAAAATGATTTGAACATCATAGAACGTCAGTGGAGAAAGGCATATAGTTAATCATAACATCGTAATTCACCTGCTACATTGCTAAATGTACCCGATTTTTCATATCAACAAAAAATATAATAGTTAATGATATGCTAAAGCCCGCCGGCACGTTGACGTGATTGGCTACAAGGTAGTTTGTGACATCAGAAACACCAGCGATTTCAAACCGTGTTTTTGAGACTATCTTGGACTTATGAATTTGCACATTGTTTGTTTAATATTTGTGTAAAATTGTATAATATTGCACAAGCATATTAAAAACACCACACAGACCTATAAACAAAATTAAAAACTTGATTTTCACCACAGGGGGTCTTTAAATATGTAAATAAAGCACAGTGAAATCAGTCACTGGCATGATAAAATGTAATTATTCAAATCGTTTTTGTGGTTATTCTGTGAATGTAAACATGACCAAGAAAAGACATTAACTCACTATCAAGGTGATTATTAATACTTATACTACAGGGCTGTTGAATGCTTGAATCTGATTGGTTGATGAACGTTCTAAGGTGTGCATTATTTTCAGGGAAACGCACGGCTAAAGTAGTTCCAGGCAGGTCTTGACCGCATTACAGTTCCATATCACTTCGCGTAGTCAACTGTAATAACGGAAAATAGGATACAATTCATAACAAGAAAAAGCATTTCGCCCCGTGCGCTTGATCTGCAATTTTCAATGTCTAGCTTCACAATCAATAGAAACATGCAGTTTAATTTTAATAAATAAAGTATATAGTCCTATCTATAATCAATACGGATTTTTTATTGCAGATAATATAACAAATAAATAATTATTGATAGGCCTACTTGTTAAAAGGGCTTTGTGTTTAATTTATTTGGCTATAGTCTACTGTCATCTGTCAATAATGGGGGAAAAAAGAATGAACGAATTAATTAAAACGAATTGAATTAATAAATAAATAATAATATTGACGCACATACTTTTCTGTCTCATTATTGCAACATCTCTCTCTAATAACTGCATTAATAACTGCATAATGAATGTAATTTGTTACTTATGACTGATCATGCCCAAACGCGTGTTCAGCGCGTTCAGTCTGTGTTCAAAGTCGGTGTTTAAAATCTGCTGCAGTCGATGAAAACAGTCAGAGAATGTGTCAGCTAGTCGTGTGTCCCCAGCATTAGTCTGCTATCAGTGGCTCTAAAATTACGTTTTGGAATTAGCAACGGAGGCATGGGATTAGATGCGTAAGAAATTAGTCCTACATTCAAGAGCATTTTAATGACAAAAACTTAACAAACGTCTTGAAAAACATAATCTGAACAATGTTTCGAGGTGTGGTAACTGTAGTATAAGCGGAATAATTGACTTCAGGCCGTTGAATTATTAGAAAAATAATCGCGTCGTGACCGCATTACCACCTCGGGTGTGCATTATTTTTCTAATAATTCAACGGCCTGTCGTCAATTATTCCTTACATATTCCACACTGAACCCAATATTTTCTTATAAACTGACTGATATGAGCTATCTGGCACAGATAGGTGCTTCACGTTTGGCTGCCTTCCATAATGAGAGCAGAAGTGGGTTAAAGTGTATCAATGTGACAAAGTTAAACATTTACAGAAAAGCAATAATATATCACAAAGCACACACACACACACACACACACACACACACACACAAAAACATCCTTTAAACACATTTGAATAAACACACGACCCCAACACATATTGTCCCAAAAACAAAGTTTCCCATAATTCCCAACCAAATAATATAAAGGACACCAGGAATTTGCCGCTCTTTGAGGTTTAATGCACGCTAAAGAGACAACGTAGCTCCTCCAGGGGCCTGTTTCAGAAAGGAGGTTAAGTGAAAACTCTGAGTATGTTAACCCTGAAATGAGGGAAACTCTGAGTTTTCTGTTTTAGAATGGGAGGTATGTTAAACCTAAAAAAGCAGAGTAAGTCAAGCCCGTTTCTGAAAGAGAGGTAACTTATACCAGAGACACTCAGAGTCAGTTACCATGGTAACTTACTCTGTGAACCTAACCTGGTCGGGAGCAGGTTTTCTTTGGTAAACCCAGAGTTTCTATTGGTCTCCTCCCCTTTTTTAAAGAGGAAGTAGTGTTTAAACACCTCATTCATTCTTTCAGTACATTTTTATTAAAAAAATTAATCTTTTATTAATAAATAAAATATTGCTATTTTTACTGCAGTTTTTTTCTATTTATTTTTTTAATAAGATGAAGTCTATATAACTCCTTAACTGGCAACTGAAAATACAGTAGTAGATCAGAGTTACATAATGTAGTTCTGAACAAATTCTACAGAATTAAACTCTGGCATTTACTGGAAATCACTGAACTGTGTTCATCTGTGCAACAGAAGTTGATGGACCGTCCTCCTGCTGTTCTTCCTCACTCTGAGGGAGGGAGAGATAAGAATACCTGTTTACTTAGATTTAAACTTAGATTATCCACGAAAAAATGTGAAAAAATCTGAATGTGTAGCTTGTTTGATGTGTAGACGCATAATATTAACTTTACCTCTGTAGGCCTCTCTGTGGCAGCAGAAACTCTTTATCCCCATCGTCCTGTGAAGATGAGCATTTGATTGAGTACTCTTTATAACACTATTTTTCATAATTTCTGGTGTATTGATAGGCTAGTACTTACAACTGCCTGGGGTTCTGTTGGGACAGGAGGCTCCAAAAGACAGATATTACCATCAGAATCTATTGGGACCAACAAAAAACCCAACCCAAAGTAAAATAAATGGAAATATCAAAAATAGCCTATATAAAAAATAACACATGTAAACCTCTTACATTTTATAAAGGCCCTTGGATCTTCGGGAGTGACTGGCTCTGAAGTCCCTCCTAAGCAGCCATTTATTAATAAGACCTAAATAAGCTTTTACCACAGATTCCAAATTCAGTACTGGCAGAAGAATGAGTTAAAATAGCAATATATGGTTTCCATTATTAATTTTTTTCACACACCCATTTTACTTTGTTTGTGTACAGCCTGTCTGTTAAAGTTTCCTTGTCAATGATTTTATCCAGTAAAACTGGATCTTCTATCTTCTAAAATCTTTACACCCTTGTTTCAATTGGTACACAGATCCATGAATATGCAAATTAGCCCCGCCTCCACTCAATCACACCAGCTCAGAGATCAACTCGCTCAACTTTACTCAAGTTACTCTAGTAAACGCACCACAATGGTATCTCTCTTTACAACATCGGACACATACCGGTAATTGATATGATTAGCCTTTTGCTTGACTACATTATCAAACAGCTAATAATGTGTAAATGTTACCATGTAACCCTTCGCCATCTCAGTCTGCCTTCTAAAAATCAGTATCCTTAGAAAATAATTTGAACATCATAGAACGTCAGTGGAGAAAGACATATAGTTAATCATAACATCGTAATTCACCTGCTACATTGCTAAATGTACCCGATTTTTCATATCAACAAAAAATATACCGGGATAACCTGGCTTCGCAGCAGTTAATGATATGCTAAAGCCCGCCGGCACGTTGACGTGATTGGCTACAAGGTAGTTTGTGACATCAGAAACACCAGCGATTTCAAACCGCGTTTTTTAGACTATCTTGGACTTATGAATTTGCACATTGTTTGTTTAATATTTGTGTAAAAACACCACATAGACCTATAAACAAAATTAAAAACTTGATTTTCACCACAGGGGGTCTTTAAATATGTAAATAAAGCACAGTGAAATCAGTCACTGGCATGATACAATGTTATTATTCAAATAGTTTTTGTGGTTATTCTGTGAATGTAAACATGACCAAGAAAAGACATTAACTCACTATCAAGGTGATTATTAATACATATTCCACACTGAACCCAATATTTTCTTATAAACTGACTGATATGAGCTATCTGGCACAGATAGGTGCTTCACGTTTGGCTGCCTTCCATAATGAGAGCAGAAGTGGGTTAAAGTGTATCAATGTGACAAAGTTAAACATTTACAGAAAAGCAATAATATATCACAAAGCAGGAACGTTTAACACAATTAGTCTTGCCATTAGTCTTGACACACATATTCAATGTGGAATATCCTTTTTTTTTTTTCTTTTTTTTTTTTTTCCTCAAGATACATTAGCATATTACTTCATGGTGAACCACAAATGTGTTTATTTTAAACCAGAATGGCTATTTCTGTTCTTGACAAATTCCCATTGGAAGGGTTCTTCCATAAAAGTTTCTGGAGACATTCATGGAGTCAACAAAGTGTCATTTTATTGACTGCAACACTTAAGTACTGACCACTCATTGTGTAGAAGAAAGAGAGAAAAAAAACACTGACTAATAAATTGGACATCAGCACATTACTTCTGAGTTCTGGGTCTCAGATGTTTCTCAGGGATCCCTCACCAGAACTAACCCAGCCGCAGAAAATGAAGCCCTTTTAACAAACCAGACCAAACAGTTTTTATAATTACAGGGGTCTCACAAAAATTCTCATTCCATTACATCAAACTTAAATGGGGAAAATATATACACACACTAAAATAAACATAAAAATCACATTTACCATAAAGCAATAATGAAAATACACTTAAACACACACACACACACACACACACACACACACACACACACACACACACACACACACACACACACACACACACACACACACACACACACACACACACACACACACACACACACACACATCCTTTAAACACATTTGAATAAACACACGACCCCAACACATATTGTCCCAAAAACAAAGTTTCCCATAATTCCCAACCAAATAATATAAAGGACACCAGGAATTTGCCGCTCTTTGAGGTTTAATGCGCGCTAAAGAGACAACGTAGCTCCTCCAGGGGCCTGTTTCAGAAAGGAGGTTAAGTGAAAACTCTGAGTATGTTAACCCTGAAATGAGGGAAACTCTGAATTTTCTGTTTTAGAATGGGAGGTATGTTAAACCTGAGAAAGCAGAGTAAGTCAAGCCCGTTTCTGAAAGAGAGGTAACTTATACTCTGAGTCAGTTACCATGGTAACTTACTCTGTGAACCTTACCTGGTCGGGAGCAGGTTTTCTTCTGTAAACCCAGAGTTTCTATTGGTCTCCTCCCCTTTTTTAAAGAGGAAGTAGTGTTTAAACACCTCATTCATTCTTTCAGTACATTTTTATTAATAAATAAAATATTGCTATTTTTACTGCAGTTTTTTTCTATTTTTTTTTAATAAGATGAAGTCTATATAACTCCTTAACTGGCAACTGAAAATACAGTAGTAGATTAGAGTTACATAATGTAGTTCTGAACAAATTCTACAGAATTAAACTGTGGCATTTACTGGAAATCACTGAACTGTGTTCATCTGTGCAACACTATTTGTCATAATTTCTGGTGTATTGATAGGCTAGTACTTACAACTGCCTGGGGTTCTGTTGGGACAGGAGGCTCCAAAAGACAGATATTACCATCAGAATCTGTTGGGACCAACAAAAAACCCAACCCAAAGTAAAATAAATGGAAATATCAAAAATAGCCTATATAAAAAATAACACATGTAAACCTCTTACATTTTATAAAGGCCCTTGGATCTTCAGGAGTGACTGGCTCTGAAGTCCCTCCAGGAATTCCTTCAGCCAAAAATGCTGCTGCACTGCTAGACACTGGATGCTATTTAGTTATTTAATATGTCAAATGTAAAGTCAGGTAGCCTACACCCATGATATGCTCAAGCCTTACTTGATTGAATTATGTTTTTATATTTAATTTTCAGCAGCTGCCATGTTCTTTTAATACCTGCAGGATTGCCCCTACATGAAAATTAAAATTAGGTTTAATAACATACTGTTCTTCCAGTTTCACCTCTGATATTATAACAGTTGGGTAAGTTACTAATTAAACAGTGTAATTAGATTAATGTAATAATGACTATCTTTAGAAAGTATTGGTCTACTTATTACTAAATCCCATATCAACCTCAACCACTTGAACAATACAAGGAGAGACAAGAAACAGCACTTTTAATGCTTTCAAATAAACAATATACAATTGCATGAATTATTCTTGAATTGACCAAAGTGTGTAGAGGGAGAAGGTTACATTAAAAATATACCTTTTAAAAATGTATGTTAAATCTACAGAATTGTTCTATAGTCTAATGCAATTACATCAGATTTTACTTTAAATTAGAGAAGAATTAAGAGTAATCCCTTTAATTAAATTACAGTATTAATGTTCTAATACTGTAAAATTACAGTAATAATGTTCGTACTGGTGAGAAATATGAAGACCACTTTTTGTCTGGCGCTGTTGCCATGGTGACTCATAATATCTGCACTCCATTGATAATGCCTTTTTATAGTTGTGGTGCACGCGCTAAACTCAGAGTAGGTCAACTCAGAGTTGATTGAACTAACTCAATTCAGCTGTTCTGTAACCGAAAACTCAGAGTTTCCCATCTCAGGGTAAGTCAACTCAGAGTTCAAGTTTTAACTCAGAGTTGGTTGAACCTCCTTTCTTAAACAGGCCCCCGTTCCAATGTTTGGGTAAATAATATTTAAAGAAACCAAATAATTACATAGAAATTTATAAATAAACAGACCAAAAAACATTAATCCCTTAGAACAAACGAAATATCAATTAAAAAAAATTAAAATACAAAGTAAACTAGAACCATTCAGATGAAATGTTCATTCAGTGTGGCCTTCCACCATGCTTCTTTCCAGAGGACAAAAATGTCTGGGTGAAAGACATTTACATTTATTCATTTACAGAGGTTTTAATCAAAGAGGAACATAAACTATTTGCCAATAATATTTGCATTATACATTGCCAAAGGTCTGATTTTATTGATTGTATAAAGTGCAAATCTGCAAGAGTGGGGTGACAGCTTGTCACATAACATGTAACTCGTGTCATGTGCCTTAGATTAACCATAAACTTGCTTCCTTTGATTCTCTTTTATAATATGTGATGTATTAGTATTAAATTATTTATTTATTCCTAATCTAATGAACATTTTATGTGTTAAACCCACCTTACATTTTAATTTTTTTCAGGGCCTGTGTAAAAATGTGGTAGTATTTTGATTTCAGGTGGAACAGACTGCTGCAGGTCTACTGGCTGTCGGGCTGAAAAGGGGTGATCGCTTAGGGATGTGGGGACCGAACATCTATGAATGGATACTGATGCAGTTTGCCACAGCTAAAGCAGGGATCATTTTGGTGAGTGTTTTTGTTGAGTGTCTTGTAATTTGGTTTAATCTGAGGATTTGTCAATGGCTGGCCTCTCACCTGCTCAAGTTTATTGGGATTTTACAGGTTTCAGTGAACCCGGCTTATCAACTGCAAGAAGTAGAATTTGCACTCAGAAAGGTAAGTTAATGTTTATACATGCAAAAAAGAACAACTAACAGTGGAATGTCCTAACTACAGGACCGTTTTGGGTTTATTTTCACTCAAACAAGCATTTTTTTCATGGAAGCCTGTTTCAGAGTTTTATATAGAAGTAAGTCTAAATGTAAATAGTCACATTTGATAAATATATAACTCAGAAATAGTTGCCATTACAATTTTTGTTATGAAAATTTTATTTAATGCCATTAAAATTTAATTATGAGAAGTCGCAATTCTGAAAAATAAAGTGGCCATTGAGAGATGTACAGTCACATTATGAGAAATACAAGGACTTTTACCCTTTTTACTCTGAGGCAGAAACAAGCTTAGTTTTAGTCTCAACTACATATAAGCAAACTTTACATTTGATTAATGGCTTAATGCTTCTTTTAGGTACGGTGCAATGCAATAGTTTGCCCGACTCAATTCAAGACCCAAAGGTACTGTGACATGTTAAGGCAGCTTTGTCCAGAGATGGAGACTGCTTCACCTGGAGGAATCAAGAGTTCAAGGTACAAGTGATGTAATAAAAGGAAGATCATTTATACATAATCATTATTAAAGGGGTCATATAATGGTACATGCACTTTCACAAGTTGATTGAACTGAAATGTGTGTTGGCAGTGCCTGTACACAACCATCATAAAATGATAAAAATCCATCCAGTGTTTTTTAAAAAAAAATCTTCTTATATGTTTTCCCCTGTCTCAAATCAAGCCGTTCGATTTTGTAACGTCACAAAATCAACGCCCCTCCCACGATGGTTGATTGACAGCAGCGTTTCAACATAGACCCGCCCTCGCTCGTGAGCGAGCCGTCAATCATAGTCCGCGCGTCTATGAGCAGAATGGCGTCTAAGCGATTGTGGTGTTCTGTTCTTGGGTGTAATAACGAACACAGCAGTCATTTTGATGTTCCTAAATCCGAACCGCTGAAGACACAGTGGCTGAGTTTTGTTTTCGAAGGGAATATTCCCCACGATCAACAGCAATGCTTTCATGTTTGAGCCAATCATTTCACACCAGACTGCTTTACAAACGAGGGTCAGTATAAAGCTGGTTTTGCTAAGAAGCTGCTCCTGAAAAAAGGATCAGTACCAACTATTCGTGTTCCTGCTGCACCTCCAGAAGAAGTGAGTGTAACGTTTTATTAACCTTTATATTAATCTTTATATTAATCTTTGCAAATCGCTTGCACGCTTCACGATGAATACGGCTAAGGTTTACACTCAGGGTACATTACAGCATGTTTTCTATGTACGACGTTCTCAATATAATTCATAATCCCACGTTTATAATGAACAACGCGTTATGGTTATTGTGTTACAAACGGTGTACGCACAGAACAGAAGGGCGGGGTGAGCAAAGCTCATTATCATTTAAAGACACATGCACTTAAACGGCGTGCTGAAAACAGAGCTGTTTTTGACCAGGTAAAATGAGTGTTTTCTTACAATACTAATGAGAATTTTTAATTAAAGTATATTACAACATTTTAATTTAGACCCTAAAGAATCATATTAGCTTGAACAAAAATGGCATTATATGACCCCTTTAAGGGCCAGAGGCTGACTGAGTTACTTGGTTGTTTCTGAGAAACACGGTTTGTTTTCTTCTTTCTTCAGACTACCAGACCTACACACTGTGATCGTGACTGACAGTCAGCAGCCAGGAACTTTCCTCTTAAAAGATCTGATGCAGGCAGGAAGCAGCCAACACCATCAACAACTACAAGACCTGCAGAATAAACTTGTTTGTGATGACCCCATAAACATTCAGTTTACATCGGTACACTGCATATTTTTAATTTGTATATATCTCTATTAAAGCTGCAGTGTGTAATTTCTGTGCCACTTGCATCACCAAACATAATAGCAGAAATAATTATTATTTTCAGACAGATTACCTCAGACACATTATTGGTAGGTCAAAGTCATATGGCGCTTTTCCACTGCATGGTATGGTACGGCTCGGTTCGGTACGGCTCACTTATGACGCATTTCCACTGCATGGTACGGTACGGTACGGCTCGCTTCGGCTCGCTTTAAATGGTACCACCTCTGTTGAGGTTCCAAGCGTACCGTACCGATACTAAAATGTGACGTGAAAACACTGCAGATCACTGATTGGTCAGACAGAATCATCACTACCAGCGTCATTGTATTTACGACACGAGACACTAAACCCTCTAGATTTAAATAGCCAGTAGACAACAGCCAACACTGTAGCACCTGTTATAAAAGTATTTGCTTAAAAAAAAAAAAAAGAGTATAAACTTAAAAAAAAGAAATGGCTGAATCGTGGTCAGTGGACGAGGTGCAGACGTTCCTCTCGTTGGTTGCCGAGGAGTGGATGATGGGGAAACACGGAATGAAAAATTCGCATTTAATATGATGATGTCATGGCAGTAGAGACGGCAACTATAATGATCAGTCCCACCCACTTTGAAGCGGTACAGTGGAAAAGCAACCGAGCTAAAGCGAACCGAACCGTGCCGTACCGAGTCAAGTCGTACCACGCAGTGGAAAAGCGAAGCGAGTCGAACCGTACCGAGCCGTACCATGCAGTGGAAAAGCGCCAATAGTCACGCCCCAAACGCACAGCATTGGTTGACCTAATGTTGCTGTGTTAGGCTTGTCAGGAGAAACAGCGCAATGTTTTGAGCCCTAGAGTTTACACGTTTCAGATAAATTATCCTAGAAATGACCTATTTACTGTTGTCTCTGCATAAAAAGCAAACATATTATGACATTAAAAAAATTATACACTTTATCTTTAAGTCTTAGCCCAGTGAAGTCAAATGTAACACAAAATAAATCGTTATTTTATCTTCATTTTTTATATTTTTTATTTTTGTTCGTTATGATTCTCAGGGAACAACTGGAAAGCCCAAAGGAGCCACTCTGTCTCATCACAACATTGTGAACAATGCTTATTTCATCGGCATGCGCACAGGCTTCCACTGGAGGGTGGGTGCTTCTCATACACTGAAAGAAGTGTCTATTTCTATAAAATGTAGGATCTGTGTCTGGAAAATAGATCTTTAGATGATGTCTATTGCAAAAATACAGTTCATTGTTTAGCATACTGATATTACAATACAGAACAGAACATATTTTGTTTAAATTAATCTCCATACATTTTCCTTCACAGTACATACAGTATGGGTAATTTTTTACCTTAATCTTCTTACAGAAAAACACGCGAGTTTGCTTGCCGGTGCCCATGTATCATTGTTTTGGCTCAGTGGGTGGTGGTATGGTCATGGCTGTTCATGGTACCACAGTGGTTTTCCCATCTGCTGGTTATGATGGACATGCCAACCTGGTGGCGATAGAGAAAGAGAAGTATGCAGTCATGAATTCTCTTTTAATTAATCATCAGATGCATGAATTGAAACTTTCTTTGTGAATTTTATTTATTTATTTACCTCAAAACAAGAATTGATGTGTTAGAGAATTGAGCATCTGCCCTTTGCATTAGAACATAATTCTAAAACTTCCAGAGATAGGCCTACTTGGTGCCACTTTCTCCTTAGCCATATTGAATTCATGTTGTCGTAAATAAAAGACACAGGGACATATAAAGAGGACAGTCATGTAGAAGTTGGGTAAAGATCAAAGGTCATGTGTACATCATGCATATCTGGAATAACAGATCTGAGCTGTATTTATTTGATTAAATTGGCAGAAAATGTACTGTTTACACAGGTGTACGTTTGTCTACGGCACCCCTACTATGTTTATTGACATGCTGAGTCAGCCTGACCTGGCCCAGATTGATTTGTCATCAGTTGAGGGTGGTGAGTCAATCAAACTTTTTTTAAATCTCTAAATCTACTGCTAAATGGAGGTTGTGATAGATTACATTAATATTATCAAGATTTCTGAGCAATCAAGCAGTAAATCCTCCACTTTCATCAGTGTTCTGCTAAAACCCTATGTTTTGCTTCTGTCAGGTATTATTGCTGGTTCACCTTGTCCTCCTGAGGTCATCCGTAAGGTCATCAATATCATGGGTATTAAGGAAACGGTGGTAAGTAGTGAAGGGGATTGTTCATTCTCTGTTATAAATCAAGCTGATAATAATTGTACAGTCGTGGTCAGAATTATTGGCACCCTCTGTAAATATGATCAAAGAAGGCTGTGAAAATAAATCTGCTTTGTTTATCCTTTTGATCTTTCATTCAGAAAAATCACAAAAATATATCCTTTCATTGAAGTAAAACTAATGAAAATGTGAGGGAAATCACTTTATGAAATAAATGTTTTTCTCTAATACACATTGGCCACAATCAATTCTGATGTGCAGCAAAAGATTGTTGAGCTTCACAAATTAGAAAGTGGCTGTAAGAAAATAGCCAAAGCATTGAAAATTCCCATTTCCACCATCAGGGCAATAAATAAAAAGTTCCGATCAATGGGAAATGTCAATCTGCGTGGAGAGGACACGGGTCTATATTCTCTTAAAGGGATAGTGCACCCTAAAATGAAAATTCTGTCATTAATTACTCGCCCTCAGGTCGTTCCAAAGAGAACCAATGAGGTTCTTTCTCGAAGAACCTGCTCAATCAAACCGAAAAAGAGGTTCGGTTAGGCTTCTGTTTATGTTCGCTTATCAATGTTTATGTCAATAAAAGCCTCACAAGCAGCACTTACATCACAAGGTTGTTTAAGAGGGTTTCAAGAAAAATCCTTTGCTCTCATCCATAAACATACTCCAGCATAGTCAGTTGTCAGACACGACTGGAACTTCATATGGGACTGGGTTCTATGGCCAGATCAAATTGAAAAAAAGAGCTTTTTGGCAGCAAACACACAAGATGGGTTTGTTGAACACAGGGATGTTGTGGGGCTATTTTTCTGCTGGATGACATATTGTTCAGATACATGGCATCATGGATTCTACCAAATACCAACCGATAAAAAATCTAAACCTGACGGCCCCTACTAGAAATCTTATAATGGGCAGTGGTTGGATCTTCCATCAGGAAATGATCCAAAACAAATATTGAAATCAACACAAAAATGGGTCACTGTGCAAGGGTCTACCATGGCCATTCCTATAGAAAATTAAAGAGCAGAGTGTGTCAACATGGTCTTGGGAATTTGAAGGATCTGGATAGATTCTGTATGGAGGAATGGTCTCTGATCTCTTGTCAGGTGTTCTCCAAACTCATCAGGCATTATAGGAGAAAACTCAGAGCTGTTATCTTGGTAAAAGGAGGTTGTAAAAGTATTTAATAAGATGGTGCCATTAATTGTGGCCAATGTGTATTAGAGAACACCCCATTTTAAATAGTTTGACTTAAATGATAGGTTATATTTATTTTTTATTTTTATAAAAGGTCAAAATAATTAACAATGCAGAATTATTTTCACAGGCTTCTTGTTCATATTTACCAAGGGTCCCAGGATTGTACAGTATGTTTACTACATGTCAGTATCACTAGGGGGAGACAGAGATTTTCACATTAATGGTTTAGCTGCAATTTTGATATTTTCTTTCAACTTCTCTGAAAAATCTGATGATAATCATGAATTGAATTAACACATTAAAAAATCACTAATATAACCGCTCATCTTGTCTGTACTTTTATTTCAGTTTTTGTATGCACTGAAACTGAAATAAAGTACATCATCTTTCACAAAATAATAAAGAGATTATTTCACAAGAAAATAAACTTGCCTTCTATATTTACCACACCTGATATTCCATACTCATATTAAATATTCCCCTTATATTTGAGTGATGTACGCTAATGTTCAAAAGTTTAGGATTGGATTTAATGTTTTTTTTTTTATTATTAGTCATATTTGCTCACCAAGGCTGCTTACCTTTGATCAAAAATACAGTAAAACATTAATATTGTGTAACATTACAATGTAAAATATATATCTTTTCTCAGTTATATTTTATATTAAGTGTAATAAGTTTATTCCTGTGATTGCAAAGCTGAATTTTCAACATCGTTACTCAAGTCTTCAGTGTCACATGATCCTTCAGAACTAATTTTAATATGCTGATTTGGTCCTTAAGAAACATTTCTAATTATTATTCATTTTGAAAACAGTTGTGCTGCTTAATATTTCTGTGGGAATCTGGGAACCATGACACATTCCCTGATACATGATTCTTTGATAAATCTGTGATTTGCTCTAAGTCTTAAGGCATAATAGCTTTGTGTGTGGAACAAACTAAAATGAAAGAAGAAGACTTAAGTTATTCCCTGAAAATATTTCACTTTATGAAACAAGAGCAGCTTGGACATTCTGTTATGAATAACTCATTTTATTTTTCACAAAAGAAAAAAGTCATACAGGATTTGAGAGTAATGAGGGTGTAGTAAATGATGACCATTTTCATTTTTTGGGTGAACTATCCCGTTAAGAAATAGGTATGGAGAAGGTAACAGTACTACTGTTTTTCTAAGCACACACTGCACAATTTTAGTGCATCCACTAGAAATTCATAATTTTCTCATTATTGTTAGTGCTTTATATGTCTTTTTTTATTTTATTTTTTTATTTCTTTTTGTTACGTTTTCTGCAGACATATAAAGGGTATTACAACAGATGTAAAATGAAACTTTATATGTCTTTTATTGAACATGAGTACATCACAGTAACAAACTGATACCATTAGACTGGAAAACCTCCATTTGTCTCAATAAAAAAAAAAAAAAAGTTTTATTTTTATTTTACCCGCTCGTAAATCCTTCTCTTCTGGCACCACCATCATCATTTCTTGATTTTGATTGGTCAGTCACAGCATCTTTAATGGCTAATCTTTGGCAACCAATCCTAATCACCGTGTCTAGATTCTATTTTGTGATAATGACATTATATCTTACATATATTGTCTCATTTACTTTTTTCATGGCTATAAGGAGTCCAAGTTTTCCTCGCCGGTGTTGCGTTTGACGTTGGTCAGAGATTTGAAGAAGAGGTCAGGTCATGTCACATCTTGAATATGTGTCAGTTTTAGTCATGGTCAAGATTGGTTTGTCATGTTTGCAAAGCCTCGGAAACTCTTGCAGGACTTTGTGAGATGCATAAAGCTAAGGAGGATCTCACAATGTGGAAACAGGATCCTCACGAAGAGCTCCGCTTTGATTATAACACTGGTGGTTATATAATATGAAGTGCTTCTACCATGAGAATGGGAGGATGACTTGAAATATCATAAAATGAGAATCGGTAGAATAGATAAGGTTCATTCTACAGTGGCTCAAAGAATGCCTGCAAAACTTGTTTGGCTGTGATGTACATCCTTCTACATTTTTATGCTGAAAAATGTAACATACAGTATGCACATCTATAATAGTCCCTCTAATAAAATAAAAATACTGATTTTATTTTTGATGTAGATATAATTGGAATTATAGGTTTTGACATACAGTACCTGATAGTACTCCTGATTTTATTTTGTTTCTATGGTGTGGAAAGAAACTAATCCTGTGATAATGGATTTATCACCAGGTTGTTTGAATTTGCATATACATTACCGTAACAGTGAATACTAAGAGTTTGAGGCACATTTCCTTTGCGGTGTACTTATTTGTGAAAATTTCACTTTGCAGATGTACCCAGTTGCTCCTTCAGGGTGTGTGTCAATGTCTGTGAACACATGTATGCTATTCATGTTGTTTAGTATGAATTGAGTCAGCACATTTATGTCACCAAAAAAAAAAAAAAAATGAGTGAAAGAGGAAATGGACAGTCCCAATGTAGCAGTCTGCATTGCTTTCCTTTTCTGCACATCCTGACACCTGGACAGGCCCTGTCCTCCTGAGGGAACAAACAAATAAGTTTGCCAAGCTTAGTTTTGGACATCTGATGTTCTGCGTATAGTGCCAAAGCCAAAATGGAAAAGCACAAACTTTAAAGGACAAAGAGACCAGGAAGAACATGAAGGATAGATTGGAAGAACATAACAGACAATATTTTACCACAAGGCAGTGTCCCAAACCCATATCCTGACCACAATTATAGTATTACCAGTCACTCTTTTATGTTGGAGGAGGTAAAAACGCATACGATTAGCATTAGCCTCTCAATTCTCTTGTTTAAATATGCGACTTAAATTCTCACAGAAGTTACTGGAAGTCAATGCTTTAGGATGAAGTGATTATATTATTTTATGTAAATGCAATATAATGACTGTTATGGGGAAGGTGCATTCATAATATAATTCAAAACATTTCTTTGTTCATAAGCTAAGCATTAATAGCTACTGAATTAGAGGCAAGTCCACCAATGGCTAAATTGGTAACTTGGGACCAGGCTTCTCCGGTCCCAAACCTTTCAAAACTTTGCTTAAATAATTTCATAACCATTTAGCGTTGTTTATCACATCCGCAGTGGCCTCTCTGGCCACTTGAACAGAATCTCATGAGTATCTCCTGATGAAAGAGTCTTTTATAGAGATCATTGGAGAGTGGTGGTGTCTTGCTCTGTGCACCACATAGAACCCTTGAGACTAGTTAGTTACTGTTTTTCTTCATAATTTATTTACATTAGCAAATCATGTGGAAAGAGGCTAGCTGTCACACTGAAGTCTGTGATTAATGTCTCATTTTTATGAGCCTTAATCCTGTGGTCTCATTTATAAGACCTCTGTGGACCACATAAACCTTGTGGGTCTGGATATTAGCCCTCAGTTTAGGGTGTGGGTCTCAAACCTGGAGGACTTGGTTTGGGCTATGGTGTATAGCAGTCTTGGATAAAACTGTTTGGAACTGTGTGTTCAGTTATCAGGATTACTTCACAGGCTTCTTAATTTATTATTTTACTGCTGGTCTCAGCAAGAATTCCTTAGTCAACATTGACTTTAGTCTCAGCACTCTTGCAAATACTTCTAAATATTTAAATAAATGTACTATAACTGTATTATACACTGCCCAGCCAACATTTTTTTTTTTTTTTTGGATTTTAATAGGCAAATGCTTAATATTCTATGATTGGATCATTGTTGCAGTGACTGTTTCCCAACATTTCTTCTAACCCCAATTGATGGAGTGTGTAAAGTCAAGTCAAGTTTATTTGTATAGCGCTTTTCACAATACAGATTGTATCAAAGCAGCTTCACAGTATTCAATTAAAATAATACAACAAAGTTTGTTTCAAGAGGAATTTATTGATTGATAAAATTAAATTATAATTAATACGGAGCTTTATAGGTAACCAATGCAGTGATGATAAAATCGGTGTTATATGATCATATTTTCTTGATCTCGTAAGAACTCTAGCGGCGGCATTTTGGACTAACTGTAGCTTGTTTATTGAGGATGCAGGACAACCAGCTAATAAAGCATTACAGTAATCCAGTCTCGAGGTCATGAATGCATGAACTAACTTTTCTGCATCAGAAACTGATAGCATATTACGTAGCTTAGCAATGTTTCTAAGGTGGAAAAAGGCTGTTTTTGTAACATATGAAATATGATTTTCAAAAGACAGGTTGCAATCGAGTATAACACCCAGGTCTTTTACTGTAGAGGATAAAGTAACAGGACATCCTATGATGTTAAAGTTGTATTGTGCGAGGTTTTGTGGGCGGTTTTTTGAACCGATAAGTATTACCTCTGTCTTGTCTGGATTTAATAAAAGAAAATTACGCGTCATCCAATCTTTTATATCTTTAACACACTCTGTCAATTTGGAAAATTTAGCGTTTTCATCCGGCCGTGATGAAATATATATTTGAGTGTCATCAGCATAACAATGGAAACTAATTCCATGTTTCCTTATAATATTTCCAAGTGGCATCATATATATGGAAAATAACAGAGGGCCTAATACAGATCCCTGCGGCACTCCATAGTTTACCATAGTGTGTAGCCTTTCATTTCTTAAACAACCATGTAGGAAGACACATCATGGCCATATTCCTGGATGACAATGTCAAGATTCATCAGGCTCAAATTGTAAAAGAATGGTTGGGTGGGAGCATGAAGAATCATTTTCACACATGAATTGGCACCTCTGAGTCCTGACCTTAAATTCATTGAAAGTATTTTGGATTTGCTGGAGTAGACTTTACAGAGTGCTTGACTCTTGCATTGCCAATACAAGATCTTGACCAAAAATTGATGCACCCCTTGATGGAAATAACATCACAACATTTATTTCCATCAAGAAGTGCATCATTTCCAGCAAGAGTCAAGCACTCTGTAAAATCTACTCCAGCACATCCCAAAGACTTTCAATGAATTTAAGGTCTGGACTCAGAGGTGATTTTTGCAGTTTCAAATGTTATGTTATGAAGTTGTGTGAGTGGAATTAGCAGGGCTGCTCACCATCTCAGAGCCGTGGTCCCTTCCTGGTCCTCTTTGCCTTGCAGCGGGTGAATGCAGTGCTATCTCTTATTTGCTTTCCTTTCTGGTTTCCAGGAGAAGCACAAACTGCATCAGGGCGATTGCGGCTAATGTCCATCCATCTGCACAAGAAAATCCAATCATTTAAAGCAAATCTAAAGCACCATTTAAGTCAATGTTAATTACTGTTTGAATAAGTTATTACAATCTGATTAAATATTAGAAAGACAAAAATAAATTTTCCTTTAGAATAACATGTGCCAATGATGTTCACGATATTACCAAAAGTGTGTATTAAGAAAGCAAATAGATTTGATTTTGATTTCATGTTGACTTTAAATGAAGCCATGAAGTAAAAATGAAAGGCATAGTTTATTTTTATTACTGCATCAACCTTAAATAGTAATGTTTAAAGTGATGATCTGGGTTTTTACTCTTACTTTTTGAGATTTGCTAATTGGCAGGTGCAGCTCCAGGTGTTGTTAAACAAAGTGATGTTCTGGAGAGTGCTAAAGTCAAGGCTATTCGGCAGCGATTTCAGCTTGTTGTTCTCAAGATGCAGAGACTTGAGAGCCGTCACTCCCTCAAAGGCAGCACTGGAGAACTTGATGGGTAGAAATGACAGATAGACAGTTATCATCTGTATATACATGTTACAACTCACTGCTTTGCTTCTGCATGTAGAATATCCTAGCAATAAGCATTCAAAGTCACTCTTAATATCTGAAGGAGACTTGTGGATGCTAGACTGAGGGCTTTTTTTCCACATGAAAGGCCTCTCTCATGCCGTCCTCTGTGCCAGAGCTTATGTAAACCTGTCTAGCCCTCCATCAAACTTCATAAGCGTATGCAAGGCTGCTAAAAACTTCACCAATGTGTTAGATGTACTGGTCTGCGTGATGTCTGCTTTATAGGAAGATGACGGTTGAGGAACTGAGACAGTGTACTCACAGTGTCTGTGGGTGTGTTATGCAAGCGTAGAAAAGATGCACTTATTGAAAGGACGTTTTGGAAATTTCCACTCAGAAGGCAAGAGACGTGGAGAGTTTGGTAATTTGAGGCGATAGAGGATGGATCATTTCCATCATGGAAGGGTTGTTTTCACTTTTTCTGTCTGTCCACTCCTCCCTTCGACCTGCTCTTTTGCCAGAAATGCCTGCAAAGGGCTCACTTGTCCATTCAGGTGAGGCGACAGCAGCCTAAAAATACTTCTCTTCATGGGCCATGGAACACCCTGTTACTATTTACCTGTCTGCTAACCCTTGCTGACCTGTTTACATGGTTCGCCAAGTGAGAGGAAAAAACATGGCTCTCAAAATAAAATTCAGCAAATAGACCCTAAAATTATCCACATGTGAAGGAAGAGTGGTTATTTTTTCCCTTTTCAATCACAAACAGCATTGACCAACTGCATGGGGCTAATACTTGTTGATGTGCCTTTGCCCACCTCTCTGTGTGTTTTATATATATATATATATGTGTATATGTATATAAAATATGGTATTTTACACCAGTTTGCATTGGTATCAGTCCATGTGGAGATTCTGTGGAAGTCAGATCAAAGACAAGGAAAAGATAAATGTTTCTCTTAAACGCTTTCATTAGCCGTTTAGTGATCCACAGGGAAAAATCCTGCTGGAATAGCACATGTGCATCCTGACATAAAGCACATGTGACCTTATTTAAGGCCTGAAGGGAATAGACAGAATATCAGGAGTATCTCATTGAATGAAAACAGGGGAAAGTCTCCAGCTCAGGTCTGTTTTAGCCAGATACCACTTTGTTCCAGTCTACAGTTTTGATTTATTCCAGTGGGGTTGCAGTACATTTGCGTGGCCAGCTCTGATGGGATGTAAAGTTTGTTTGCGAATGCTAAGCTTCCCGAAAGCCCAACACAAACATGCATTTATTCAGCCACAATTTTAGAGGCCAGCATTATGGGGAAAACATTTTGGTTCATAGTCGGCATCTTAATTTTAAAACATTTTCATGCTTTATTCTAGTTTTTAATTGTTTAATCCACAAAATAACTGCTATGTCACAGACTTACCTTCTCCAGGCTCATGTCATTTAGATGTAGCTTCTCCATGTAGCGGCCGAAGCTCCGGAATGCGTGGTCAGGGATGAGGCTGAGAGGGTTTTTGGACAAGTTGAGTTCCTCCACGACACGCAGCTTGCTCATAGCCAGAAGAGGGTAGGTTGACAGCTGGTTACGGTCCAAGGTTAGAATGGCCAGGTTCTCCACTTCATCAAGAGAACCTGGCTGTATGGAGCTCAACTCGTTGCCACTCAAATAAAGCCATCGGAGATCATTAGCACCTGTGAATGTACCAGGCTGCAGCTCTCGAAGCTTGTTGTTGTCGAGCTGCAGGATAAACAGGTTGATCATGGGAGAAAAGATGCCCTTCGGAAGGGCTGTGATGTGGTTACCATCCAAATAGAGATAGGTCAGTTCGGTTAGGTCCTCAAAAGCACCTGTTTTGATGGTGCTGATCTCATTATTAGACAAGTAAAGGTAGATGAGCTTCTTTACCCCTTTGAAAGCCTGGCTGGAGATCTCGCGGATCTGACAGTGCTGCAGATGCAGAGAAATTAGCCCCTTCATCTCGCTGAAGCCCCCAGTTGGGAGATTTCCCAAGTTGTTCCTTTGCAGATTTAGGAGACGAGTGGCCTCGGATATGCGGGGGATCTTCTTCAGTCCGACGTTGTCACAGATAACATGTTGCAGGTCCCCATGGCAGTGGCACTGGCTTGGGCACTGAGTTGGTGCGGCAAACGCAAAAGGGACGGAAACCTGTAGACACACTAGAACCAGTAAGAAGCTGAAACTGTACATGATGATGGAGTGTTGATCAGTCCACTGCTTTATGCTATTTGGTGTTCTTTCTGCTTTACTCCGAGAGACGTTTGCAGCAGGAACATATACAGACAGCTAAAGTGGTCCACACAACCTCAGAGTAAAGAGAGAGAGTGTGTGGAGAGAGAGGGCTAGAGGTGAGCCCGAGAGGGAGGGAGGGAGGGAGAGAGAGATTGGTGTGAATGAGTCAGAGAAAAGGAGGGGAGAGCTTAACACAGTACTAGTGTTTATAATAGTTAATCACTTAACTTTGCAAACTTAACTTTAGCACTTACTTGGCTAAATTGCACTACATGTAATATTCATAAAGTTTTATCCTTTATTGTCTACATATATTGCACATACATGTTCCCATATAAATGTGAATGTATTGTACACTCATATATGCACACATTCACAGACTGAGTTACAATCAGTGGTTACAACAGATTTCTAGTTCCCAGCATGCTTTGCTTCAGACTGTTAAAGAAGAGTAAATCTTCAAATTAAGTGTTATTTCCCGTGTTTTGCTCGATATTAATGGGGGAGATCGGTTTGTGTTTAAATTGTATTATTTTGGAATTTAAAAGGGTTGCTGATATGTGTGAGTTTTTGTGGTTACCATTGTGCTGAAGAGTAGAGCCTGTGGTTCGGTTGACGATTGGCTGAACATCAAAAAGCAATTGCTGTGCGCTCTTCAGCACAGTGATAGTCTCTTTACTAAATACTTTAATACTGTACTATTGTTACGTTATATCTGAAAATATTAAACATGTATAACAGGTTTTTGGCCAGAACTGCTGATAAGTATTTATATGCCATTCTTACATCTGCCTGCAAAAAAGCATTTACAAGACGTTGGCTGCTTCTCGACCCTCCCACAGTCTCAGAATGGATAGATATTGTAAATGAGAAGCAATTACCTTTTCCATTCGTCTAAAGAAAAGTATATTTGTTAGTCTGTGGGCCAGATGGGTCAAATATGTAAAGCCCTTAAGATCAGACTTCTTAGAGGTGCTAAATTAATGATCCTGTGCTTCTTCCTACTTATCCTCTCCTTTTATGTCCCAAACAATGTAGTTATTTGTCTATTTTGTAATGCACAAGATTTTTCTCCCTAATTGTAATGCACAAGATTTTTCTCCCTAATTGTTTAAAGTATGTATATGTTCTGTTTAAAAAAAACAAAACAAAAACAGCAAATGGACAGTTACTATTACTACTTTTATTCTGTAATTCTATTTTGCTGACTGAAAATAAAGAATATGTTTAATTTTTTTCTTAATGTAAACAATTATAAAATATAAGAAATATATTACATTATATTATTCGATATGTGTGTGTTTATTATATACTGCATGAGTAAATGTTCAATTTATACACATGCTGTATCATATCTGATCACATATACATCTATATGTTATGAGGTGTATTACTGAATATGAAATTACATACATTATGATGATATAGAATTAAATATATCTCATTTTTCAATGTATGAAACCGGCAATTCCTTATATATTATTCAATATATTGTAATATATTTACATAATATATTATTCTGTATATTTTAGAATATACTATTAAATCATTTAATATATTGATCATTCATTTATTAAGAAATATATTTTCTTTGCGTAAGGGCAGATGGCGTTGTACTCTCCCAGGTTCAGGAAGCTGTCCTCCGTAAAATGAGCTGTACACAAGTAAACTTTTGGGTTGTACTCCTCAGGAACATTGTTATAAATAATTTTCGGAGGGCCAAACAAAGAGATTTAGCTTTCGCAACAAAACTCCACGACATGGCAGCAACACTAATTCAATGATGCCTCGACTTCTTTCTTTGTGCCTTTTGGGGTTTTGGGGGGGATTATTCTAATATTTCACATTGTGATAGAAGTTTGCTGAAGTAATATCTGAACTTCGATGTTGGTGTTTTAGGCAGGTCTGGATCAGTGTTTTCTGTTAGATATAGAATAAATCCCTTTTGTTGGAGACTATGAGCTTTGTAACTTTGCACAAAGAAATACATTACACACTAAAGGAAAAGGAAAACATTAAAAACATTTTATGACCTTTTTAAAACTAATATTTTTGTACATTTATTTATAAGTAGTGCCTATAATACAGTTCTGCTCGTAACTTTACACTTGCAGAATCTGCTAGGTATTCATTAAAAAATAAAACTTTTTTTGTGTGTTTTTTTAATTTATTTAGCACTACACTGATGAAGCTATTTGGTATAACATATTTCCATATATTCCACAAGAGGACAAAACAATAGCTGAATTTACATAATTATTTATTTTGATGTTCAATTGTTGAAGGGTGAGTAGAATAATATCTCATTGTACCCATTTTTTTAAAATGGTTATTGCGGTCATAGAGCGACCCTTTCGCTGATTGTTTACATGTTTAATGGAAGTTACTCTCATATTTCGCGCCATGGGCCGTAGGAAAAATTTGGATATTGTTTATTTTTATTTAATAATTTTTACCTTAAACATGAAATGTTTTAAATGCATGTTAGGTGTAAGAAAGTTCAGACGTCCGAAATTTTATTTTTGTTCCTAGTCTCTCATTTCATAGGGTAACTTGTGTGCAGCCAAATCTCGTGAGGTTAAGGTGAGACCGTGTGTCGTGCCAGACAGTTCCATTGTTTTTAGTCAGCAGAAGGGGAAAAAGGAGCCACTCCCATATGCCGGGTGTTTTATAACATATAATCACCACCAGATGTTTGGCTGGTATCACATCACAACAATGAAAATGGAGGTTTTTCTTTTGTCTGCATAGGAGCGTTTCATTTGGAGAGGCACATTCCTCTACATAAATGCCTCCTTTGATTTCAACTATGTACAGTATTCAGTATAAAAAGGAAAGAAACTGTGGAATCACCTAGTTTTTTTTTCCACATGCAACAAAACATTTTATCCTTGTTCCTCTTTCTTTGGCTCAAAGACCTAAAAGAGACCTCAGATCTGTTTATGAGCGCCTCAGCTTTTCTCAGGTTAGGCGGAATCTAGTGTTTGCTTAACAAATGTAACATTTTATCGGCAAAGTGTATGTCTTGGTTCTTTCAAGTCCACAGTCACACCCTGCAGTGTGCAAATTCTGTCCAGCACATATCTAGTATTTGGCTAGTAGTAACTTTGGCCTGTTATCGATATTTATATAACAAAATAATTATATAAAGTCAGAATAGGAGTAAAATTGTTTGACACTGAAATCTGAAAAAGAGAATATTGTAAATGGCCGTTTGAGATGATGCATGCATTTTTTTTAATTTTATTTTTTAGTTCAAAAGCTCATGACTCACTTAAAATGTTCCATACAACATTATAAATGTCTGGCATGTCACACAGTCTCACTTCAACAGCTGGCAGCTCATGTAATTCAGCTTGGTAAACACAAATTGACATCCTGTGCTGTGATGAGGTTATGTCTCTGAATGACACCATGGGGGAATTGTTTCCAGCGCACATTATCTAAGGCTGTCTTATTTGGATGATTTGTTTTAGCCCAAAGCGATACTGTATAGTGAGAAAGCTTGGGTTCAAAACAACAGCTGGAGTGCCAGTTCTCAGGTGCGCACCACATATCTCACCTGCTTCCCAGGCCTGGTGGATTCAGCTGATTCAGCTGTCTGCTTGCCTTTAGGCTAGTTTGGGGGGAAATTTTAGCAAAAGGCAGAAAGTGCAAAAAGAGTAATGTAAGCTCATGGACTGAAATTTAAGTGAGTTTAATGGCCTCGAAATCATGACGTTAGTTCCACAAACAATAACATTGTAAGAATTGATAAATTAGGAAATTCCAGACAGTCTGTTTCGGGGGTGACCAGACCCTGAGAGGACAAAAGGACCTCTCTGGAAATTACCAATTGAACTGGCTCTTGTGCACCATTGAGATGAAAGTCTCTCCTCCAGAATACAGATAAACTTCATCTACATCTCTTTCCCTCTCCCCTCACCCCCTCTCTCTCATGCTCAGATGATCACCTGAAGTCACTCAAGAAAATGTATAGTTTAATGTGAATGATTATCACAGAGTATTTTCATGTTTGGTATCATTTAAAATGTCACAGTGCGACTGGTACAAATGTCCTTTTTCCAAATAAGTAAAACAAAAGGTAATAAGGTTTTTGAAGGTTTATGGAACACTAGCATACAAGGAGGGGTTGGCCTCTAGACAAATGGTCTACATAATAAATTGTTATATTTGATTATTCCAACTGACTTTGACATTGTTCATTTAATGGTTAAAAGTATTAGTCATACATTTGCTCACTTTTAGTGAGGCACAGATATTATTAAAACCTTTCATTTATGGAGTCAGATGAATTAACGAGTAAATACATATGATCAATGTATTACAAATTTAACCAACCAATACTTTGCATGAGTGAGGACAGAACACGTGATACCTTCCCCGTGTATTGGCGAACCGGCAGATTGGACCAATATAGCGGGCCTTACAACATATACTGTACGCTAGAGTCCAATATCTGGGGTTTAACATGTAATTTACACATGGAAGTATTAACGTTTTAGGATTTTTAAAAGAACAAATATTTCAGACACTATTTCTAGGTCAAATTTGTGACACTATAAGCAAAGGGGATAAATCAATCTTTAAAATAAATAATTATAAAATATGTAATTAGTATGCAACATGTAGTTGTAATATGTAATTAATATGCAATTTGTACACTGTAAAAGGTGATCATCTGACTAAACTTAAAAGTGAGGAAATCCTTTGCCTTAAAATTAAGTAAATAAAGTTACGTGAACTTTTATTTATGTACATATATTTGATCTTTTCAAAACCTTAAAATGTTTTCTAAATGTTTAATAATAATAATAATAATTTATATAATCCAATATTATATGTAATAATAATAAAATAATCAATTATAACAAAAAAATTATAGATGTGTCATCCTTGTGTTTTGGAACAGATTGGGTACGGCACAACCGAAAACAGCCCTGTGACATTCTGCGGCTTTCCAATTGATGGCATGGAGCGCAAGACAGACACTGTTGGATGTATATGCCCCCATACTGAGGTTCATTTCCACACACTACTAGATAAAGATGTTCCACATGCATATTTATTATCTGTTTTAGCACACACTGAATGGTGGTTTCTCCATTAGGCAAAAGTAGTGAACCCTGCTACAGGAGAGATCCTGCCTCTGGGCACTCAGGGCGAGCTGATGATCAGGGGATACTGCGTGATGCTGGAATACTGGGAAGATGATGAAAAGACCAAGGAGTGCATTACAAAAGATCGCTGGTACAAGACTGGGTAAGTGCGAGTATTTTTTTTCTTACTAGATATAAACATTATTCAAAATTCATTACATGACTCAATGACTGTTCTGTCATTTATAAAGTGATATTGCCACTTTGGACAAGTACAGCTACTGCAAAATAGAAGGACGCATCAAGGACATGATCATCCGTGGAGGAGAGAACGTCTACCCTGCTGAAATCGAACAGTTTCTGCATACACATCCTAAAGTTCAGGAAGCACAGGTCAACACTGTTAAAGAGGCCCTATTATGCCCTTTTACAAAGTCTTGGTTTTGTTTTTGGCGTCTACTAGAATAGGTTTTCATGCATGAATGTTAAAAGAAACATAATATTTGTTTTTTTTAAAAGAGTTGCGGCACCTCTTTTCCCAGTCTGTCAGTAATGCTCTTAGTTCCTGTTGCTATAAAGGCTCTCCTTCTGAAAAGCACAATGTGCTCTGATTGGTCAGCTGAACCAGTGTTGTGATTGGTCAACCTTTTTGAGTGCGTTTCACAAATGTCACTCCCCTTACAATAACCGTGCAAGTGTCAACACACTACGTAACTCATCTAGGTCTCAGCCCTTTTTTTTCCCAAATGCCTTGAGTGGGAATTATTTAAATGAGGAATATTGTTGCATGTACGTTTCCGGAAGAAACCTCAAGACTACAATTGAGGCGATTCAGGGAGTTCAGAAAGAGTGCGCACTGATATAGAGAATAATTCAATTTGGTGTGGACTTTGTGCTTGGTAACTTTGCAGATCTTTTCATGCCCAAACAGCAACATTACAAACTAAAGAAAGCCTATTTAACCTGATGTTCCTTAGCACTTCTCATCAACTGTTCCTTTAACCTCCATTTTACAGTAAAGAAAGCAAGATGGTTTAGGCTAGAAAAGAATATTAACTCTCTGTTGTCTATACAGGTGGTTGGAGTGAAGGATGAGAGAATGGGAGAGGAAGTTTGTGCTTGTATTAGACTCAAGCCTGGTCAGGAATGCACCGCAGAAGAGCTCAAGGCCTTCTGCAAAGGAAAGGTCAGAACATCCAGCATGCTTTATGCGTTATCCAGCACATGTACACTACAACTATTTGCCATTCAAATATTACTGTTGTTTTTGCAGATTGCCCATTACAAGGTGCCACGCTATGTAACGTTTGTTCAGGGATATCCTTTGACTGTCACAGGCAAGGTAAGTGATATGAAATATGAAAAGTATGAAAGTCACTGCACACCACCACAGTTATTAACAATAAACAATTCAGATGATTCATTTAGTCTAGAGAAAGTCATTCCAGCGAGCATTTAAATAATGAATCTCCCCCCTTTTCTATGTCTCTGTGGGTACATCATGTTAAAAATGAAGAAAATGTAAAAATGGTGTTTTCTTGAGCCAATTCACATTCGTCTCTAGACAGAAGACATTCAAGCAATTTCCCTGTCTGCATGAAAGCCACTGATGTGGTTTCAGACATTCGAGGGCTACTATGACACCTTTGCTTTTAAAGCCTTGTGGTTTGCTGTCGACAGATTGAACCCTTTAATAGCACTACAACTGTTTCTTTTCTTCATTTCGGTCAGATCCAGAAGAACAAACTGCGTGAGCAGACAGAAAAACAGCTTGGACTCTGATTGCAAAAGCACCTGTGGTATTTTTTTTTTTTTTTAAATGATCAGCCTAAGGATATTGTTACTCAAAAACATGTGATTTCATTGTTTTATCAGCCATGTTTATAATGATGATACTATATTACTATGATACTACCCTATTAATTTACCCTATTTCTAAAAACATATAAGTGGCATTTTTACATGTTAAGGATCATGTACCTTTTCGTAATTGTCTTTATTTTGGTATGATTTGTTTTTGGAACCAAATAATTCTTAATCATAGGAACCATATATATACCAATATATCAGTATCAAAAAATATGCATGTTACACTAGGCCAGTTTTAGGTAGATGTCTTTATAAATCTATAATACAAAATTACTTAAATGACACTGTTAATCAGTGTGTATATTTCTTCAGCAATCTCAAATGAAAATCATCTTGTGTGGTTTCTGTGCACATCTGCTCCCTATTCAATCTGAAGTTCATATGTTTTAAATTTTATATTACTGAAATGGGGAATCCAAATACTCCAAAATAGGGTATTTAAGGCAAACATGCAGTCTTTTTGTTGGCAGTAAAGTAGTTTCCCTCATTGTGATCTCAGGTGTGCCCTGTCGGTGTTCATTTAGGCCTTGGTGCTTTCCTGCTTGGCTCGTGATGTGAACATTTTGATGCTAGTGTTGAGACCATATGGAAAGATGTCCTCTCATAGCATTCTAATGGGTCTACTGGAAAGTAATGGCTACTCTGGTTTGGACAAACACATAGTTTCGTGAGGATCATTTAGGGTGAGACTTTAAAACTAAAGACCTGGACCAAACCCCAGACATTCTTTTTGAATTTCCTTGCAGCTAATAATAGAATCCGTCATTCACAGCATGCCTCTCGTGGTCATTATCGGGTGCATTCACTTGACTGTGTAATATATTTCATAAAATTAACAAAGATTTATGGAATCATTGCTTCCAGTAAAAGGAACACCTCATTTGGCAATCTAGCATAAGTGAAAATCTTAAAAACGACCTGAATGTGTTAAGCGTCTCCCCCATGTGTCCTTTAGTAGAACAGCAATCCCAGCATATCTTGCTGCTTTTTCTATTTGTTTTTGATTTTGAATACAATCTCCCTTTACACAACAGCTGAGGTCAGTTTTTTTTTTTTTTTTTTTTTTAAAGGAATGAATACTTTTATTCAGCAAGGATGCATTATATTGATCAAAAGTGACACTAAATACATTTAAAATGTTTAAAGATTTCGATTTCAAATAAATGTTGTTCCTTTGAACTTTGCTCATCAAAGAATTCTGGGAAAAAATCACAGTTCCACACAAATATTAAGGAATGTGTGTGTGTGTGTGTGTGTGTGTGTGTGTGTGTGTGTGTGTGTGTGTGTGTGTGTGTGTGTGTGTGTGTGTGTGTGTGTGTGTGTGTGTGTGTGTGTGTGTGTGTGTGTGTGTGTGTGTGTGTGTGTGTGTGTGTGTGTGTGTGTGTGTGTGTGTGTGTGTGTGTGTGTGTGTGTGTGTGTGTGTGTGTGTGTGTGTGTGTGTGTGTGTGTAGATATATACAGTATCTCACAAAAGTGATTACACCCCTCACATTTTAGCTAACATTTTAGTATATCTACTCAAGGGACAATACTATAGAAATTAAACTTGGATATATTTTAGATTAGTCAATGTGCTGCTGTCCTGATCACTACCTATTAGCCATATCTTTTGGTTTCCTCTGTTAGTTGGTTTTGGTGTTGGTGTTGGTATTCCACTCATGTTTAACAATGATTTACTCAGGTTATAAGAATGACAGGTAACTGTTGGTCAGGGAGAACGGCTTAACCGTCACTCCTGCACACGGTATTTGCGTAACCTCATACTACAAGAAAGGCTTTTACGGCCTCTTCTGCACCGCAGTGCATTATTTGTTACAGCTAGGTTTTTCTATACAGTATGTTGTTCCATTCTACTGTCTGTACATTTAAACATGTAACTCAATAAATAACTTTGCCTGCTTTAAAGGGTTTGAGAATATTTCCTTTTTCACTGATAATGTTGAAATCTAAAGTGATTTTAACTTGCGCTATCTAAACGTTAAATCCTACTTTTTCCAATCAGTTCAAAGAATAAGAGGTTAAAGAATAACAACTTTAATGGAGTCAGATTAATTCTTTTGGAGTCAACTTTTGGGTTCAAATTAGCAGGGTAAGCTTCTAGCCTTACATATGTACATAGGAGCAAATGGGAAATGGCCCTCGAGGTCTGCATAGTTTATAAATGTATTTTATGTTTATATTTTTTAAACATCTAGTCAGCCAAGGGACAGCAGATGAAAATGATCTGTTTGGCTTTAAGTGGCACATTCACCACTGTGTTGTCCTTGATAAATGAATAAAAACTTTTAATTCTTTTTTAAATTTTTATTATACATACTTTCATGTAAAATATATACAAACACTATATACAAATATTAAATATTTAAAACTATACAAAGATATGTTACATATAAATACATATAAAGCAAATTTGCTTTAAAACATTTTTTTGGAGGTGACTGGTGCACTCTCGCATTGTCCTGTGTAAGGAACAGACATTAAATCTGGTGAGCATTACATCATGAGTGATTCTTAGAGAAAATCTTAAGACATTGCTTCTACCATTTCAATAGGATTGAATTTCTCTGAATTGAAAAGGATATACTAGTCTCAGATCATTATTATTAAAATGTTTACATTTTAAATACAGATAAACATAAAAAAAAGTTGTTTAAATTGAATGAATTTCGAAAGAAGCTGACACACACCCACATTGTCCTGTCGAAGTATCAATTTGATACACAAGTTAGGTCAAAAGTAAACTAAAAGTAAGCAGGATTATATTACCGTAAATGTGTAATGTAATGGATTACTTTACTAACTACAATTTGTAATATACCCAGCACTATATATACATTACATACACATACATATTTAAACCTAGATACGATTTATTGAGAAAATAAGGTTTAATTTTTCAAAATAATCTTAAATTACATAAACATTTGCAATTGTCCAGGAACAATTACATGCAAAATCAAAAGTCAGTCCTTTGGAAGTGGAATCCCCACCACTGATTGACTTTGTCCCTGCATTCCCTCGCGGGCTCTGTCCACTTGTTCCTGTGTGCAGTAGTCCTGCAGGAAGACAGAAGCCAGGTTCCTGAGACGCGGGTTCTGTGTGAGGGAGAAGCGCAGCATGCACTGCACCACTGCGCTGTCTGTGGTCTCAGCGCGAGAGGCAGCTGTGGTGAGGTTCATTAAAGTAGTGATGGCAGAGAGAACAGTCTCATCTCTATTACTCGACAGGCATGATATCACTAACGGGACTCCACCGCTTTGCAGGATCTGATCACGGGACTCGCGCTCCATGCTGAGGTTACATAAACCACCTGTGTGATTTCAAACATTGTTGATTCATGTGAACAGATTGTAACAGCAAATAGATACATTACACTACAACATAACAGCTATACCAACCAATTCCAAACTCCACAAAGTTGTCATTCTCTTCTGTCAGCATGTCCAGGAAAAGTTCAGTGACCTGGAGCATTCGCAGAGATTCCATGTTGGATGGATCATAGGCAAAGTTGGCCAGGTTTGCCAGCACTTGCTCTTTAGACTCTGCCAAGAAGTGAAAAGACAAATGATGCAGTTTTCAGAAAACCTAATGCTTTTATTAGAAAGACAACTGTAAATAATTACTGCATTCTAGTAATTAAGATTATAGTTTGTCAGTGAAGGAATACAGATTGCACAAACTGAATCAAGCACACACACACACACAGATATATATATATATATATATATATATATATATATATATATATATATATATATATATATATAATGTAGTCAGTGCATCTGCAAGCATTGACATACCCTCATTGTCAGTGTCCTGAAATTCTGTGACCAGCCCCTGCAGGAACTCAAACCTGTCAGACACAGAAAATGTATTCTTTCTTGCCATTACAGATGGATTGTGGGAAACATGGGTTTAACACCTGCAGAAAGACAGACAGATAGAGATCAGTTTTATTTTTACCACGTGCACTGATAGATAGATAGATAGATAGATAGATAGATAGATAGATAGATAGATAGATAGATAGATAGAGGCAGTTTTATAACAGTGTAAAGCTATATCACAAGTTTGTAATACAGGCAGATAGATAGATATATAAAAAAAGGTTCGTAATACTGAGAGATGTCAATGCACCATACTATACTGTACATCTACACATTTAAAAATGCATACTAAACGAGAACAATAAAAACAGCAATTAAGAAAATATTATGAGACGGATGCAGACGTGACTTACTCGTGCAGAATAATGCTGATGAAAGTCATTTGTGCTTCTGCAACAAACTTCTAGTATTCAACTTTCACGTCTACAGAAACGGTCTATCTTCGGATTATAAATACAAATGAATTTAATCCAGAAAATCTATGTGATCAATGAGTTTCCCATCACTGAAGCTGCTCAACACGACTGGTCCGTCAGTAAATACTTCCCCGCATTAACCGTCATCTGTAGTTCCTTTGATCTAAAGTTCATTCGTCATAAAACTGCTCACCAGTAAAATATCATAACATTAAATTTTATTGGGTAAATTATTTAGAGCATTCCCTCTACTTCGTAAGACAATATCTCAAACAAATGAAGCGATCTATTTTCTAACGCAAGAGCCGGAAGTAGTGCATGGGGTTAATATGTGCAGTATATATTCATCCGTGTGAATGTCAGAACAACTACTGTTTCACGGAGACTTTGGCTGTTTTGTCTGCTTTCACAACGACTATAAATTTCCAGCATGAAACAGTCCAAACTATCCACTGGGAAGCGCCTTACAAAGCCGATTCTTTTTGGGACACTGCTCGTAGGTTTGGCCACAGCATTTATGAATAGGTGAGATAACGTTAACACACCCCTTTGACATTGACACTGTGCATGTGTAACGTTATTGTAATAGTGTTTAGAATGTGAAATAATACAGATTGTGTATAGACCATAGTATTGTGCCGTAGGGCAGTGTTAAAATGAGTATAGACAAAGCACGTGTTGATACATTATAACCAAGATCCAAAAATAATAAATAATATCTTTGCTGTGATGTCTGATGATAACCCATATGATGATTGTGCCTTGTGCACGAAGGCATTTGTTCATGGAGGACGTGGCAGATCTCAGGGAGCAGGAGCGATCCCGAAATGAGGCTAAGCGACAGGAGGTGCTGGAAAGAAGACAGAGACAATTCGATGAAGTTACAGAGAAGAAGAGAGCAGGGGGAAGCTGAGATGATGACTACTCCCTGAACTGAGGAAACCAGCACTGACCAGGAACACGTGGGACATTTTTTGCCAATAAGATTTTGTTTGTTGTTGCTAAAGTGGGACAGAAGTCGCATGGAAAGTCAATGGGTGATACAGCAAGTACAATTTAGCCAAACACAATACAAAGCCTATAGCTGTTTTGTTGGCAATAATTACCTTGATCATATTTAACTGCAACAGTTGGATTTGCAAGAGGATTTTACATCACACAAATGTAATGAACTGTAAATGAAGCAAATGGTGGAAATCAGGAATTAATGGGCCAAAACTATACGTTCCTCAATTATGCCACAAAAAGATGCTTGGATTGTATAAACATAACATTTTTATGAATATTTAATAAACATTTAATATTGATTTCACCAGTTAAAAAAGCCTACAAAAATAAATCTGGATAAATCAGTTGTTGCACTGTGATTATAATAATTGTCATTAATTGAAATAAAATATATTTGATGAAATTGTTTCATTTAAAGGTAGGGTAGGCAATTTCGGAGAGGTTAGCAATAGCAAGCTAGCTTTGCATTAGATCCTGCTCTCCAAAATGAATGAACGCAGATTCTGCAATGTTCAGACAAACATTTTTTGGTCCCGAGACTTCCACAGAAGATATACATTTTTTAATCAGGGTTCCCACGGGTCCTTGAAAGTTTGTGAATCTTATTTTTTTTTCTCAAGGCCCTGGAAAGTTTTTGAAAATAAACATACATAGAGATAGATACAGGTCCTTTAAAGTACTTGAATTTATTTTGTGCAAGAAGTTTTCTGGAAAAAAATTACATATTCACTCCGGTCCGCTAATGTGTTATTTCACCAACACTTCATGGCCCATGCATACTAGCTTGCTTGATTTACGTTAGTTGCGTGCATTTATGCGCTACGTAAAGTGTTTCCCGCGTGAGGTACTTTGTGTTGTACGTTGCCATGACGTTCACGCGCGCACAAAACTATGATGGTACCTCAACGTTTGTTGTTGGACACAACAGATGTGACCCCACATTAAGTCCTTGAATTTGAGGGTATTGGACCTGGAAAGTCCTTAAAGGTCCTTGAATTTGAAGTTAACCAATGTGTGGGAACCCTGTATAATATTTAGACCACTTCTATTATTGATTGCTATCAGGGTGTGAAGAAAGTTTCAACCAGAATAACAAAGTGTTTAAATCTTAAATTTAAACAAAGATTAGAAACATTGTCATGGCAACTAACTTGAGATAAAATAAGTTGAAGTACTAAAATGACTAAAACTGAAATAAAATTAAGCTAAATAAATAATAATAATAATAATTTAAATCTAGAAGCCAATAAAATCTATATAAATATAAAAATAATAGCCAATTAAAAATATTAATAAATGCAATATAAATTATAATAAAATAAAAAAAACAGGTTGGCATAAAAGCCTTATTTTGAGGTTCTTCTGTTTGTAATATTACATTATTGTTTATTATTTTAATGTTTGTTACAATAACACAGACTTCATGAGAACACTACCATTTATTTGAGCACGCAAAAGTAACAAAAAGTGCCTTTTTTAAACACATTGCACAATTCAAACCAAAATGAATAAGATTTGTCCTTCACAACAAGGAAAAAATAAATGTATGGATAATTCCAACAAATACTATGAGGCTGGGAAACCAACCTGAGTCAAAAAGTGTCAAACAGTATTACTAAAGCAGTCAATTGTCAATATGACTGAAACAATGTTCAAAATGCAAACCTGCTGAAGCCAAAGCTAATCTTTCCACGTTTCAGGGACAAAAATTATGGTAAGTTCACTCATCAAGGCACACATTAGCACTTAATGTAAATCTTACCCAGGGAAAAAAATGACCTTGTGAACCAAGACTGAACAATTGGGGATATAAGTGCACATGTAAGTCTAGATAGTCAGATCGCCACACTTCATCTTCCCTTTTCCTTCAATATACAGTATATAATTTATATATCAGCTCTACCTTCTTATACACAAACACTGCATGTGTTGCACAACATATATTAATAGTGTAAATTCCCTTTTGTTTTCAGATCTCACATACATTGCCTTCCAACACTACAGCAATAAATACATTTTTAGACCGTGGTAAAAGACATCACATTTGCAAAGAATACAGAAAACTAAATTATGTACATACTGTATATGCTTATATCTAAATTAACAGTGACCATAAATATATTAGATGGGTATATACATCTTTAGGCAATATTAACAGGTATTACAGCAGTAAAATGTAGGATATTGCAACAAAGACTAGTATGAGGTGCTGCTACAGTTGGGCATTACTAACCTTGTTGTAACCCACTGTAATCTCGACACAGATTCAGTAGTGTATTAAAAGGAACAGTTATATTGCTGTATAGTGCTTCTTTCAGTGGATGTAATGGAGTGAGAGTGTTTTAAGTGTTACACGGTGAGCACCAGGCCGGATGGAGAGTTGGAGCATGGCGGGGCTTTGATGTTCGTCACTGCGCCGGGGTCCAAACCGTTCACTGTCCTGCTGTGCTCACAGAAACATAAGACTGAGGTTAGATGCTTCAAATGAGGCGTTTGAGCCATGCACAATGCAAGCCATCAGACCATACTACTGTTAGAATTGCTAGTATTATTTTGAAGTCCACTCCACACCAACTGGATAAACTAGACAGGATTTGGCATAAAAAAGCAGGTTTCCTCAAACCAAAAGGACAGTTAATATGCGCAGCAAAGCTCATATGCAAGTGAATTGGTGTAGATAAGCAAGCAGAACAAGCTCTGAAACTGTATATTTTCTCAGGCCTAAAACAGCCCAGACCACTCAATACGGCCCCAAGAGACACACCAGACACAAACACTCTACTGTCCATCAGTACAAAGGTAATTTGATGACCGTCATCAGCCACACATCGCTGTGTCTGTTCTTGTTGCCTTGAAACACATGAACGTAATAGTACTACACTGTTACAAAATCAAATCATTAAAGTATACTGGAGACTGCAAAGGCCCTCTGCCGTCCTGTTATTATGATCTAAACACTCTCTGGATTTCGGTAGAGAGCTCAGCTAAAGATCTGCTAAGTCTTACGCAGCAGAAACACAAGCCCTGGACGTCCTGTCTGTACCGTTTCCCAGGACACACTGATTCAGCACTGCAGTGAGCTCCGTAACACTGTGGTAGAGGTGTGGATCATCTAGACCCTCCTGATCCAAAAGACACTCGCAGATTCTTGAGATGACTCTATTTGTCAAATGCATAAAATGACAATAAAGCTTCTTATTCATTAAACATGCTGAAAGTCAACATGAAATTAAAATTGATACACTTTATTTTCGTAATGCGAGTTCCTGTTCTTACTAGGCATGATTCATTGGATTCATGTTAAAAAATGTCTGTCTTCATAAACTTTTATTAAAATTGGCGTGAAACAACTACATTTTTCAACCTGTCCAGCCATGCTCAGCTTTAGCTACTGTAGATTAACTGGTTTGTGCTGGTACACTACCATTTAAAAGTTAGGAGTAATTTATTTTCTTTCTTTTTTAATAGAAAATTATACTTTTATTCAGCAATGATGCATTAAATGGAGCAAAAGTGACAGAAATATTTTGTAACAACATTAAGTCTTTACCATTTCAAATTTATGTTTTTTTTTACACTCTAATTATCAAAGATTCCCCTCAAAAAATGCATTACGATTTCCACAAAAAGATTATTTCTAAACGATCATGTGACTGAAAACTGGAGTATGGAAATTCAGCTTGCCATCACAGAAATAAATCACATTTTACAATTGATTAAAATAGAAAACAGCTACATTTTGTAACTATTTCACAATATTACTGTTTTTGATCAATAAATCAATAAAAACACAAATCAAACTTGTGAATGGCAGTGGAAATAATGCCCAATTTTCTCTTACCCTATGGATAAAATGAAGTACAGTCCTATATTTTTAATCATTGACCATCTAGTTTCACTCATAAATGTATCACGCCATGGAAGTAAAGTGAGCTGCGAATGTTGTTTCATGTTGACTTTAACAAGAAGAATGAACATGATCTAACTAATGACTAACCAAACAGTCTAATCCTGCAATTCAGTTCATACCGACAGACAGATGAGGAGAGAAATTCGTAGTTTAGCACTCAGGGTGAACTCCATAAATGTCAGGATTTTTAAAAGGGCCTTTCTTGTTTTGAATCTTCAGGTAAGAGTCAAAACACTGGCCCAGTCCTCTTAGATTCAGTTAAATAAACCACATTTGAGCAAACTTATGGAGTGCACCTTCGCAGACAATTAGAGCCACCACCAAAGATGTTAGTGGAGATGATATGATCTTAACCTAGTGGATTATTGTACTCCAAGTCAAATGCAGGGGGTTGTTAACTAGCATGCATGAATCCCCACATAACACTGCTAGTTGGATCATTTACCCAAGAGCAACGCAGGGAAAATGACCCTCTCTCTTCTGCTGAGGAGAGAAACACACACAGGTCTGAGAGAATTTTATTTCTGTATCACTTAGATACACTTAAGATTCTTAAATCTGCCCTTCATTTTAGTCCTCACACAAGAAAATTAACAGCAGAGTATTGGAGCAACTTTTTCATCTTTGTTTATAGCCCTTTATGCGAAACGAATTGTACAATTGCTTCCGATTGAAATCAGAAGGACACAATGTAATTATGTGTAACGTAGAGCAAATAAGGTAACTGCTCATCAACATCTAATGGTTTATTGATTGATTTTTTTCTGAAATGTGGCAGAACAAAATGGCCAACTCACGCTTTGTCGAAGTAGGATGTGTGGAGCGAGTGAGAGTAATTTGAAAGGTCGCCGTTAATTATATTGCCGTTGACATTTGTGACGTAGTTCTTCCTGGCTGCCTGGTCCTTGGCAAAATTTCGGCAGGCTGTGAGCTTAGACTCTAAAGCCTAAGAAACAAAACAAACTCTTGGATTAAACACCAAATTCGTTTACGCAAACGGCGATCAAAAAACAAAACAATTATATGTCTGAATAGCTTTCGTTCAGATCAAAAGTTCAGTCTACAGCTTTTACTCACCCCAACTTTGCGCAGTAGATCGCCTACAATATTGAGCGCTGATATTCTAGCAGATGGAGTGAGGGCTGCATTAGTTGAGCTGTTGGCCAGACCTGCAAAAGACAAGAACCAAGTGAGTCGTGCAAACACGTGTGGCACTGCATACGTCTCAGGGAGAAATCTATCCGTCTACCCGTCTGGCTAGTGAAAGCATTGTCCAGGTTCTTGCTGAGAGGTGTAGCTGGCAGAGAGAGGGAAGCCTGGACCGCCGAGTCGGTTTTGTCATTGTCTGGAGTCGGAGAGCTGGGGGCCGACATTCTCATCACCTCCGGCCGGCTCTCTCGCACCGCAAGCTCTTGCCGCAAATCTACAAAACGGTCACATACCCGTGGGTTAAGACAATGTGCAAGATATCGATCCATAACTTTCCCTTGCAGACAATAATGCTGATGAGTATGTAACATGACTTCATTCCACAATCAAGCAGGAAAATCCTTTTACTGACAGAACAGATTGTGCACATACTTGAGAAGCGTAGAATGAGGAACTAGCTATAATTACGCATGACAAAAGTCGATAAATACCTCTGGCTTCATCTTTTAGTCTCTGCACAGACACCAGGAGAGACTCTTTCTCATCCAGTTCACTCTCCAGAAAGGCGTTCCTTTCGATGGCCTGGTTCAGCCTCTGCTCAAAGTCCTCCAGAGATGTAATCGTGGCTCTGTGGTACCAGAATAAAGCAGAATAAAACTATAAATTACTGTAGAGTAGTGGAAAAGCATACGAGGGCAGAACTCTTTAAAGATGACATAGACACCATTTATTTCCTTAATAAATGTCTAATTGTGGACAATTCACAAGTGTACATTATTCTAAAAAATAATTGTTTTTTTTAAACTTTCATCGGAATCGATTAAGTGTCACTTTCCCAGAAGTTTTTTTTTTCTGATGTAACAAAGGCTGTGTGAGTAGGGGAAAATGTTACTAACCAATAATAATCAATCATATTAACCAATAAAATCCACACAAAAAACTGACAAAAAACTAACAAATATATACTGTACAGCCAACATGCACTCAAACACTACCGTTCAAAAGTTTGGGTCAGTAAGATTAAAAAAAAGGAAATTAATCAGTTTATTCGGCAAGAACGCTTTAAATTGATCAAAAGTGTCATTTCTAATGTTACAAAATATTTCTATTTCAAATAAATGCTGTTTTTAACTTTCTATTCATCACAGAATCCTAAAAATAATGTATCCCGGTTTTCTCAAAAATATTAAATGGCACAACTGTTTTCAACATATTAAGAAATAATAACAATATAATAATAATAATAATGTTATTATAATGATAATAATAAGAAATGTTTCTTGAGCACCAAATCAGTATATTAGAATGATTTCTGAAGGATCATGTGACGCTGAAGATTGGAGTAATGATGCTGAAAATTCAGCTTTGCCATCACAGGAATACATTGTAAAATATATTTAAATAGACAATTAAATGTACTATTTCACAGTATTACGGTTTTTACATATTTTTGAGCATAAGAGACACTGACCCAAAATCGATCTTTTGAACGGTAGTTTAACTTCCCTTTAAATAATCATTTTTAAAGGAACTAGACCACATTATGGAATTTAAATGCAACATTAATGCCACTTTATGTTATCTTTAGGGAAGTATTTTGGCAGTGATACAGTTTACATTCTGGAAATGTGTGATGAAGGGTAAGATGACGCCTTCTGACCTCTTAGCTCTCTCCAGGTCGTCATTGGCCTGCTCTAGCTCTCTGACGTATTTATGCAGCTGCTCCTTGATGCCTCGAGTCTGGCTGAGGTCGTCCTCCAGTACAGAGATCTGTTTATAGCTCTGGGAATACTGATACTCCAGCTTATCCTACAGGAAAGAGAAAGCAAAGACCTGCCCTCGCTTTAATGTTCTTTACACATGCTCAGCCTGTGTTTAGCTCTCTCCTCACCTTGAGAGAGTCCAGCTCGTGCTGCAGTCTCTCATTGTCCGACTGCAGGTCTCTAATGCGATGCTCCGCTTGGCCCAGTTGTGTCTCCAGCTCTGTCTCTAGCTCTCTGCTCCCCTCTTGGAACTCCAGCAACTCCTCGTGTGCCTCCTTATAACTGAACACACACATCAGGATACTGTTTAGCAACCTTTAGCTAATGACATATGCATAAAACACAATATAAATAGCTTTATCCTTTTGTATTTCTTAAACAAGGCTTGCCTTGAACTTTAGCCTACTGAACACCAAATGCTCACATGCTCTGTTAAACCACACACACCTCACTTTGGGAAGTGCTGAGGTGACTTAAATTTTAATTTGCAGTAGCACTCAAAAATTTGGGGTCAATACGATTTTTTTTTTTTTTTAAGAAATAAATACTTTTAAGGCCCGTTCACATCTAAATATAAAAGAAAAGTCCACAACTATAACAATAACGGCACAGAGAAACGATAGTGTTGGCAAAACATTGACGGCCAATCAGAATCCATGCTTTAAAGAGCTCAACCTTTTAAAGCCACAGATGACAAAACTGCCGCACATGCTCAGGATGAACAGAAGAACATTGTGCGTTGGTGTGGACAATAATATAGTTATCGTTATAGTTACCTTTATAGTTATTGTTCTTGGTGTGAACGGCCCTTTATGAAGCAAGGATGCATGAAATTGATCAAAAGTGACAGTAAACCATTTAAAATGTTACAAAAGATTTCTATTTCACAACAATGCTGTGCTTTTGATCTTAGAATTCATCAAAGAATCCTGAAAGAAAAAAAATGTCCGCAAAAATATTAAGCCGCACAACTGTCTACAGAGCCCCTAAAGGGACATGATGAGGGGAAAAATATGAGATGGGAGGTTTTGCAACGAACGCAAAGATTTTGCGAGCGAACGCAAAGTATCTCACGGGAACACAAAAGCATTGAAATATATTTTTCCATCACCATGTCCCTCTGTAGTTTTCAACATTGATAATAATAAAAATGTATTGAGCATCAGATCAGCAACAATTTCTTAAGGATCATGTGACATTGAAGACTGGATTAGTGGCTGCTGCAAATACGGCTTTGCAATCACAGCAATAATTTATATTTTAAATATATATTAAGTAGAAAATAGTATTTTGAACTACAAATTACAAATATTTCACAATATTACTGTACTTCTACTCAAATAAATACAGCCTTGGTGAGCATAAGAGACTATAAAGAGTAGAAAAAATAAATACTCAGATAACTTATTTATTGAATGTGATCTTAGCTGACTCTGTAACTAGCACAGTGTGAATGAGACAGGGTTCATGGAGCAGATCTGCTGTAAATAAACAGTTTTGTTTACAGTGTACCAGTGACCAGTGGAGAGCGCTGCCCTAGGCCTCTTTATGTAATCACCAGCCAGCATTATGGGAAGGTTCTAAAAATGGCATCGGAGCAATATTTCCCTACCCAGTCATGCTACAGCCACGTGAGCTAGGAGACAGGGTAGGACAACCTGTTCATCTAGGGAAAAGGAGACCACAAGAGTGGGAAAAGTACATAATAGCCTGGCAGCACAGGAGAGAATCAGCAACATACAACATCTGCGACTCATTTCTGTTCAGTCTCTGAAGTGCTGATTAGGGTGTTTTACTAGCGGGTCAGAACTGGGTAGTATCGCATGTCAAGTGAGACCTAGAGGAGCCTGTGCTTCAAATGTGTGTCTTAGATCATAATGAACAAGAGACACCCTGCAGACACTATGATGTGCTTTGCTAAAACAGCTCTAAGGCAAATCAAATGACCCCTTTTTGATAGAAGAGCTGATGTCATCATTTAACATTGTATTATGGCCCGTTCACACCAAGAACAATAACTGTAAAAATAATTATAACGAAAACTATATTAGCGTCCACACCAGCACATAATACATTTGTGTTTATTGTAAGTGTGCTTTGCAGGCTGCCTCTTCAAATGCTCAAGCTTTTTAAAGCCAAGTGGATTCTGATTGGCTGTCAACGTTTTTAATCATTCAACAGCTGGAAAAAAACCTGAAATAAAAATGAATAAAACCTATATAGACAAAAACTAATAAAAAAAATTACAAAAAAAAAACTGCATTAAATTACTAAAACTTTAATTAAAATGAAAATAGAAAATGCAGAAATAGAAACTTATTAAAAATATTTATAAAAATAGTATCTCAATGAAAATAACAGATGTGTGAATAGCGTTTTATTTAGTTAAAGGGGCTATATGTAAGAATAGTCATGTGTTAATAGCGTTTTTTTAATGCCAATGTGTAATGTAACTTTGTAATGTAAAAAAAAAATTAAACTATGCCTTCCCAGATTTCCTAGGTTGTCTATGAAAGCCTGTAGGCTGATTTTTATGTAAAGGACTCAGGAACTGAGTCAGGACTGAAAATCAAAAGGATGTGACGTTTACACACGCTCCCGAGAGCATCATCTCTTCCGTTCTATGACACACGAAACAAACTAATAACAAGGGTTTCTGAATTCTACATAAAGCCCCTTTAAATGTGACTATATGATGGCACACACAGACCACAAGGTAACCATTTATAAGCAGTTGCTAAGGTGTTCTGGGTGTTTTCAGCATGCTGTTGAGTGGTTGCTAGTGTGTTCTGGGTGATTGCAAACCAGCCCAAATCAAAAAAGCCCACTCCACAAATCTCTATGGCTTGGTTCCCTCGGTCCAAGTAGATCTATGGGATTTGGGATATGACAGACAGATGTCACACAATCCAAAAAGAACAAATGTAGATTGAATCTCTCATTCAGATTATATAGAGGGATTTCTTTGAGCTTTAAACCCCCGTCAGTTGTTTTTTTATGTAATCAGACGTAACCCATAGAGAAGACTGTTAATCGCAAACTTGGGTGTACCAAGTTTTTGTGTGTGTAAATGCCATCGGCCGCCCCTTTTCCTGCCAATGATCCGGGTGGTTACATAAAGGGAATCTGAAACGCTCCACACTGGAGTTAAGAAATGCTGCTTTGGGATGCAATTTACCAAGCAACAAGCTTGTCATTACAATGCCGCTAAGAGTTTTTCAATGGTAAAATTAGCAGCGGGAGTCTATATCAAATCACAAAAGCTAAACCGATTCAAGGAAATTCCCACTGTGACGGATTGCATAAGGTAAACAGACTAATGTGACTGAGAAGTCTTCAAACATTCAGCAAATTCCTTGATATGGCCGTCACTGTGTAAGGGAACAGGTTGCATTGGTTTTATTCCCAGCATTCACATGCATTGCTTCAGGGCAAGCAATTGTTTTTTGTTCAAAAAAAGAAAGAAAATATGAATAGCAGCACAACATGAAAGAAACTCTCAGGCGTCAGACTACAAAACAGAGACCTGATCTGTGTCTGAGCTCAGTGCTGCTCACTGTACCGCCACTTACTTTTTCTTGTACTTCAGCGAAAGAGCCTTCCAGAAGTCAATTTCCTCGTCTTTGGAGGCGAATTTTGGTAATATATTTGCATCCATGACAGATAAACCTGTGAGATTACACAAAAAGCACACATTTTCTTTAGCATACAAAAGTAAACAAAAATGTAATCAAAATCAAATATTGATATTACCATAAACTGCATTAGCCAAATAATATGCAAAACTATTAATGCAACATGTTATGGTTTTTGAGGGTGAAAACAATCACGCCAAAGTTGGCTGTGTCTACAAACCAAACTATATAGTAGGAAAGTATGAAATTTCAGATGCAGCCTGTGTTTTATTGGATACACGCCTGTGACTTCAACCACAAAAGATATGGAAAATGTTTCATCCTTCCTTTTAAAAGTTGAAAGTCTACACTACTGTTCAAAAGTTTGGGGTGGGCGAGATTTGCCAAAGTTTTAGAAAGAAGTCTCTTATGCTCATAAGACTGCTTTTATATTATAAAAATCACAGTGTGTTTTCACACTGAAAAACTGTAGAAACTGTTTCACACTGTAGGAAATATTGTGAAATATTAAACTTAAAATAGCTGTTTTCTAATTTCCTAAAATGTAATTTATTTGTTTTTGGCAGCTACCGTATTACTCCAGTCTAATGTGTGTCATGACCCTTCAGAAATCATTGTAATTTGCTAATTTTAGTTGTCAAGAAAAATTCCTATTATTATCAATGTTGAAAACTGTTGTGTTGCTTAATGTTTTTGTGGAAACAGTGATAGTTTTTCAGGATTCTTTGATGAATATAAAGTTCAAAAGAACAGCACTTATTTAAAAATAGAAATCTTTTCTAACAATATAAATGTATCATGTATTTGATCAATTTAAAGCGTCCCTTCAGAATAAAATCTCAATGACCCCAAACCTTTGAACAGTAGTGTATTTATTTAGCTGCATGACTATTTGCATTTAGCATTGCTTTGTATCCATGACCCCATCAGAACAGACCTGTGACTCATTTTTGGGTCATGACCCACCAGTTGAGAACCATTGAACTAGATCAATCTCTGATTTCACAATCTGAACGCATCTTTCATGTGTGTAAAGTTAAACTGGCAGCAGCGTGCACCTCAGTTCACCTCTACATGGGCTACTGGTGTCCCAAATAATCAATAGAACTGCGTGCAATCTGACCCAACAAACCCATAGCTCCATGTGTCCTGTTCACAAACGCCAGGAGGACACAATCGCCCTTTGGTTATAGGTCATAGCCTGACATAGCCTGACATAGCAAGGCTCTTTACTGAGAAACTATGATTTCAAAACTAAACCGAATCAGAAGAACAGTTAAGACAACAAATATTTAGTCAGATGTACTAAACTCAATGTCGCATCTGTTCTACTTTCACAAGACACTGTTTTAAAGCACGAAGACAACTAAAATTCCCAAGCCTTCCCGGCACACCCACACTTCACCACCTTTTTTCTTTCTGTTTCCTTATGTAATGCATTCTTTCTTAATCATGATTTCTCATTTCATGTCAAACTTACGCTGGTATCCATTTATTAAAATCTGTTTTACTTGCAATATTCATGTCATTTTCCTATTTCTTTTCACTGAAAAAGAGTTCTGGTTGGTTATAAATGATGTCTGACTGTAAAATAAAAACTGTCAACAACTGATGGAACCACTTAAACACTGTATTCACAGTTCTCCTGAAACACGGCAGATCCGCAGAGGAAGGTGAAATTAATTAATTGTGATGTTATGTTTATGCATTACAATTTACAAATGTAAAACATGCTTATGTAAAATTAAGCAAATAAAGAGTGGCAAAAATAGTCTCATGAATAATTGAATCATCCTCTGAGAAATTAAATGTGTTCATAAAATGGAGAAAGGAGGAGAGATGTTTAAATATTGCTAATTATTAGCAAAAGAAAATAGATATTTAACATAAGTCTATTCATTTGAGAAACATCAGCCAAACATATATTATTATGCACGCTAAGATAACTAAAGGGGCAAAGTTGGAAAATAATACACCTTCAAAGAATATAACGTTAGCCTTTTTAAAAATTAAATGTTGATTTTCAGTCCTTATAAACTCTTAAGGAGCTGATGCCCTCTGTCCAGATGACAGACAGGCTTATTTACACTGTCGGTCTAACAACTAAACGATAAATATGCCATCTCTACTTCATCAAATCTACTGCCAACATATGTATCGAACACCAGAAACATCACTGCTGACATGTTTCTCTTTAAATACCACAGACACCGCGATAACCCTTCAATTTTCACTATAGCGAATCCCGATACATTAGCTAACGTAGCGGCCACGAGCTAGCTGAGCTGACGTTAGGCTAACAACAACAACAGCAGTGATGGTGCGCTTTAAATTTACACGAACAGATATGACATTGACATTAAAATTATGTCGAAAAGCATTTATGTGGCTATAGTGATTGACGTTAGATGTTATCTTCTCTGCTAGCGTTAGTGGATGAGATGCTGCTCATGAAGAGCACCAGGGTGTTGTCTTATTTTTGATTATCTGCTTGTGATCCTCTGCGCTTTTTAAAGATCTGCGTTATGTGTAAAGATTGAGATGTGATTTAATGAACTAACCTGCACATTTCCAGGATCTTTGACGCTGATAGTAGGACTGACTGTGATCCTGGCACAGTCTTCAGTATTTCAGCATCCCCTCTCTCTCTCTCTTTCTCTCTTTCTCTCTCTCTCCCCATTGACGTACACGTAAAGTGATCCTGGCGACGCCTCTTACAATACGAAAATAACGTAACATTTATTTAGTTATTTATTTATTTAGGGCTGAAACGTTAGTTAAAAAATAACACAACAAATATCTTACTTTTATTTGTTTAGTCATTTAATTGAAGACCTGAATTCACAATTTGGAAAAATGACGTGATATTATTATACAGGCCTATGTGTACGCCAAAATAAATATGAATTCTGATACGTTAGTTAAATAACGTAACAACAAATATGAATTTTTATTTATTTATCTGAAACTTTAAATAGTGTGAATAAAGATGAAGAAGTGTGACTCTTATCTTATTCTCTTGGTTTTGAAAATATAATCCAAATTGCTACATTTATTATTGCTTTTAATGAACTTAATTAGTTTAGTATCGGTTAACAATACGCACATAATTATATGTGATTGCGATTAGCAATGAATGACCCACTTTATGATATCTGGTGTGGCAAAGTGTTTCGGATTTACTAGCTGTCCCATTTAACATATCATTAATAACATGGATACTTTGTTACACTTGAGAGAGTCAGTCAGATTTCAGAAAAATGTCCATTCAAAATATATTGAGGATATACAGTAAATGTAAATTTCCTATAGTAAATGATCTGCTGCACGTAAAACATATAAACCTAAATATCTCACACAATTACCTTGATAAAGAAGGAAACAAAATCACTAGAGTTGTGTTTGTAACATCAGTCCAGTAGGTGGTGCTGTAGTTAAACACATATAACAGAGTCACATCCACGGAAACCTTCGCACAGCAAAGGAATTTGAATATAGAATTAGTCATTATTAAATATTATTAAATTAATATCAATTAATAGTAATTAAAATAATGTTAATAATACATTTTAACCAGACTAAACTTAGCATGAAACATTAAAACATTAATATTAGCAATAAAACATTGATACATAGAATATATCATGTTAAATTTATGTTTTTGTTTATTGCTTTTAAGATTTAAGTATGTGGCATCACTAGATATTACGATAGGTAATGACATAACACTTAAGTGTATCACATACAATTTATTATATATATATATATAAAACATTTGACAAATATTTATTCATTTCTGGTTAACTACTTAACTAACACAAAACATATATTATGTGACATGTCTGGCAGCACAAAAAGAGAAATCCCAAGATTTCATATATTAGAGAGCACTGTTATACTTTTTGTGCACTTGAGCTGTGAGGTACTTTTTGTCTTTTAAGGTCATTCAGCCAGACAAATAATTACATTGTGTATATTTGGTGTATATTTAGTAAAAATGCTAGACATAAAACTTTTGCAATTCTTTTTACATTTTTATACAATCCAACCAAAACTGCATACTAAAGGCCAGTGTGATAAAGCTACCTCTAAGATATTGTAGATGCATAATATTAATATAGCTATAACCACAACGAATAGAACAGCTTAGAATATTTCATGTTCACGATGAGGGATTCAGTGTTACCACAGGCTATCAGTAGTTGGAAAGATCGCTCAGGCCTTTTATCATTCATATTTGTCACTACACAGAGTGACGGATCAGAGAGAGGAAGGAAATGGTTTGTCGTATGTGTGACAACACAGTGCTGACAGATAGTCATGTAAGAAGCAAATGTAAAGATTCATTCATCCAGTGACAAACAGAAAGACTTCCACAGAGGTGCCATTTTTGACTTTACATATGTACAACAACAAAATATGTACAACCGTTTCCTGTTCGTGTTCAATTTGCGCAATTAAAGCGAACTTCGAAGAAAGTTAAAATGAAAAGAAACTTCGAAGGAAACACTTTTAAACCATATAAATGTATGAACGCTGTCCAGTTCATCCTCTGCTCTCTGGCGGTCAGTCCTTCCCTCGATATGTGATGTTTGTGAATGTTGATGTGGCACCTTTGTAGAGAGGGTTGTGTCCCTACAAGAATAAAAATGTCAGAATAAAAAAAGTCAGTGTGAATTTTTTCCAGTCTAGGTTCTCTCAAAGTTATGAGCAAACATTCTTCCAGTAACATTAATAGAACATTCACATCATTCAGAGTTATCTGGTCTTAAAAAAAATCTTAAAATGTTGATATTTATACATCCTTCATGGGACTTTTTTCTGAGACTTTTTAGTTGGACGTTCGTCTAACATTTTTTGAATGTTAACACTTGTTTAGAGAACATTCAAAAGCAACATTCCCATCATGTTTGCAAAATGCTAAAATGTTCCCTTAAAGGGATAGTTCACTTTGAAATACATTTTTGGTATGTTTTAGCTTACCTCAAGGGCATCCAAGATGTAGGTGTCTTTTTTTCCGCAGTAATTTCAATTTTGATATTTTTAGGTCAAACCGTTCTTGTCTGTCAGTCATATAATGCAGGTCTATGGTCACTGTCTCAAAGAGCATGCACAGAGTCCAAATTAAAACAATTCCCCGTCGTCCAAATGAAACAATTCCCCATCGTAAGTACACATTGATGGCCTAAGACACGAAACGAGCGGTTTGTGTGAGAAAACGAACAGTATTTATATCGTTTTTACCTCTTGTACACATTCACGTCCAAGTGATCTGATCTGACGTGTACGCAGACTGGTGCATAGATATATACACACTAGATGTCGCCTTGTCTACGGCAGTTCATTGGAACGAATGTCTTTAAGGCGACATCTAGTGTATATATCTATGCACCAGTCTGCGTACACGTCAGATCAGATCACTTCGACATGGCTGCGTATAAGAGGTAAAAACGATATAAATACTGTTCGTTTTCTCACACAAACCGCTCGTTTCGTGTCTTAGGCCATCAATGTGTACTTACGATGGGGAATTGTTTAATTTGGACGACGGGGAATTGTTTTAATTTGGACTCTGTGCATGCTCTTTGAGACAGTGACCATCGACCTGCATTATATGACTGACAGACAAGAACGGTTTGACCTAAAAATATCAAAATTGAAACTACTGCGGAAAAAAAGACACCTACATCTTGGATGCCCTTGAGGTAAGCTAAAACATACCAAAAATTAATTTCAAAGTGAACTATCCCTTTAAAGGTGCTCTAAGTGATGTTGGGTGACGTCACTTTTTGTTGACGTTTAAAGTATTGTCAAACAAAATGGAGGCTAGCTAGACCCTCCCTCATCCTCAACCGCGCACTAACCCCCCAAACCACACCCCAAATCCTTCTTGTCGGTTATTGGCTGGAACAGTTTGTTATCTTTAGTTGTGCGGGTTAGCCCAGTCTGTTTTTGTTGCCGTTTGTGGAGCCTATGGTGTCTGCAGAGACCGCGTTTTTTTACAGTGTGTTCAGGGGACAGGCAGCTAACGGATAGTGAGGTGATGTTTGCTGTATGTGACAAAAAATGTTTTGGCCTAAAAAATGTGTGACATCGCTTAGAGCACCTTTAATGTTCGCATAACTAAATTTTCAAATGTTTAAAGACCCCCTGTGGTGCAAATCAAGTTTTTTATGTTGTTTATATGTCAATGTGGTGTTTTTAATATGCTTTAAGACAAACCATGTGCAAATTAATTTGTCGGCACCATTGCTGAATATCAAAGAGAGTTTGAAATCGCCTGTAATGGTCACCAGCTGGAGTGCCCTTGAGAGCCACCAGAGGGCACTCCACATCAGACTATTGTCATTCCCTCACAAACAACATTTCCCATAACTCACTGCCCGGACTCTTCATCCATTATCACATTGTCTCATTATCTTGTTTAGCTCACCCCATATAAGCCTGGTTCACCCTATCACTCATTGCAAAGTTTGTATGTTGCCATGTATGTTGTTACACTGCGTCTCTGAGCATTCTACCTGGTTTTATTGTCTCTTGTCTCTTGGTTCTTGGATTTCTGACTTGTTTCTTGGATTCCCTTTTTGCCTCTGACCCCTGCCTGCCTGCCTGCCTGTTTGTTTGTTTGGTTGTTTGTTTGGACTGCCTTCCTGTGCTTGACCCTTTGCCTGTGTTTGATTATGATTCTGGATTACTCTAATAAACTGCATTTGGATCCTCAACTTGTATGACTCCCCTGCCCCTGTTTCCAACCTTCACAAACGTGTAACCAATCCCATCAACATGCGGGATGGGGCTTTTCTTATCATTGAGTATAAGAAACCCTTTGAGAAGGGACAGGAAAAATTGAATACAGCAATATATCGGGTGTATTATATATATGATGTAGCCTGTATTACAATGTTATGATAAACTATATGCCTTTCTCCACTGACTTTCTATGCTGTTCAAAGCATTTCTAAGGATACAGATTTTTTTTAGAAGGCAGCTGTCTGACTTTGAGATGGCGAACGGGAACATCGTTTGTGTAAGATTAGCAACACATTATTAGCTGTTTGATAGTCAAGCAAAAGGTAATCATATCAATTACCGCTATGTGTCCGACATAGAGAGTGATACATAAAACGCATTACCATTCTGACAGACTTGTAGACGACCCTGTATAATTAACTCTTCCACTTCTTCTTCTGAATCAGTTTCTAGTTCAAACATATGGCTGAATTAAACCAATATTTCCACTTGCCATTATGTAGCATTTACTACAGTTGACCGAATGGATCAGGTCAGAGCCATCTCTATGGCTCTGGATCAGGTATCCGAGCTGGTGTGATTGAGTGGAGGCGGAGACTAATTTGCATATTTAAAGATCCGCGTATACTAAATAAAGCAAGGGTTATATACATTTAAGCTATTTAAAGGCATGACAAAATAATCTTTACAGGAAAAAAACTTGAATATGTCATTTTGATTATCAAAGATGAGTTTTAAAGGATACAATTATTGATTCAGGGCGACTGCAATAAACTAGAAGTTTAGAGAACATTCAAAAATAACGTTTCAGTAACTAAATGGGAATGTTAGCAAAACGTTCTTGGAACATATTTTTGTTAGCTGGTTAAGTGGTCAAGTTTAAGTGGGGAACTCTGCAGTGAAAGGATCAGAGAGTTCACATGTGGCCCGAGACCTCATGGGGGAAAGCCTAATTAGCATTGGATAATTTAAAACAAAACTTGCCCAAGGGTACGGAGGCGTTTCCTTTGTTCTGAGGGGGAAAACAGCATGCCACTGAAACAGTAAAACCATCCTGCCAACATCTATAGTTCACCAAGCTACTTAGACACAGTAATTTGAGCTTTTTACATTAAACAGAGGGGTGTGTGAGTGAAAATGTGTTTTGCTATGTATCCTAAAGTCTTTGATGACTTAGCTTCTGTCTGAAATGTACAGCAGTATGCACATAGTGTATTTTGTGAGTATTTTTACACTTCACTAACCGTTTCCCACTTGGCACGTGCCCGCTCCTCCTCGAACTTGGCAAATTCACGGCGATCATGGATGGTGATAAGCAGTTTCCAGATAAGCAGGGCGGCCAGACCCAAGAACAAGATGGCACCAGCTACTGACAGGAGCACCACCAAGATATCAGGGCCTTTAGGGCAGTCTAGTACACAGGAAAATAAATGTGGTTAGAGATGTTTTTAAATCTTTCATATAACAGGCAAAATTTCAGAACTAAGTGTGTTTACTTTTAATTACACTACTGGTCAAAAGTTTGGGGTGGTAAGATTTAAAAAGAAAATTTAAGTCTCTAAATTCTCATTCACACCAGGGACGATAACTATAATGATAACAATAAAGATATAGTTTTAAAAATCGTTTTAAACATAAAAGAAAAGCACAGTCCACAACGACACTATGGCAAAATTTTATCCCTAAAATGTACTAGTATCTATTTATTAGGTATTAATATCTAATAAATAAGAACTAGCATCTAATGAATAAGGGCTAGTACCTTTTAAAAAGGTACTAGTCCCTAAAGAATAAGCACTAGTACCTAATAAGTACTAATACCTAAAGGAATAGATACTAGTATCTAAACAATAGTAGCATGAAAATAGGTACTTCTACGTCTTAAGGATTAAATGTTAAAACGGCTTGCCATTTTGGAACAGAGAAACAATATCGTTGGAGTCACTTTCAGAAAAAATTTTTTCCAGCTGATAAACGCAAAAAAAATTGACAGTCTTTACTGACCCTAAACTTTTGAACGGTGGTGTTTATGTACCTTGATTTCCCTTTTTTTCAGAATTTTCAAAAAAAAATCTGTAAGCTCTCTTATATTGTCCCGAGTCTGTCTCTTTGCTTCCTGTCTGAACCATTCCTGTCCCAGTGGGAATTACACTGTGTCAGCAGGTTCTTCAGTAGCTTGGATGTTGTTTATTGCGGTATGTTTTTACAAGGTGGGGTGCTCCCTGGGTTTTGGAGATGTGTGTGCCACTAATAGAGCCCATGTTCCACATGTGTGTCCATTAAAGCAGAGCAGCAGACTCTCACTGCGGGCTCCTGAATTTACAGCCGTGACACTCTGCACATACACCTACACGTACATACGCTTACACAAACACCTATAAACTATGTCCTATGTTCTAAAATCTCTAATATCCAAAAATACAATAAGCACTAGTCCTCTGAATAATATACTTTCTTTTTATCTTCTCAAACCATCTTTGTAAAAAGATGGAGACTTGCATTTGAAACACAGTAAACACCGATAAACAGTTTTTTTTTTAGCAGTGAGAGCAGTGAAATGGTGTTACCTGGCTCTTTAACTAGAGACAAGATGGATTTGCCACTGTTGTCCTCATAGTACTGAAACCTTTGCACACAGTCATCTTCATCCTTATAGGTGCAATTTACTGCATTCTTATCATGGAACACTGTAGAGTAACAGAGGGTTACAAAAAGCTGGCACTGATTTAATTATAATAATAATATTTTGTATTATTGTTGTTCATTAAATTACCAATGTTTTGGTTATTATCTATAACAAATTGAATGTAATAATGGTACCCAGATCATCCACCAGACTGATTTCATCTCTGCAGATTCGAGTGCAGGTGTCATCATCGAAGAGTTTCCCCCTCTTAAAGTGCTTACACTCTACACAGTCCCTGGAGAGAGAAAATTTTTTAAAGACGTACATTTTTTTTAACTTAAATAAAGATGACAGAAACTTGCTATGTTTGAATGGAATACTAGTTCTTCTTCTTCAAAATAAAGAAGTGGTTGACAGGGGGAATAAAAATAACCCCATGGTTGAGAACCACTGGCGTACTGAATACTGTGTAGTATAAACTTTGTACTTCCATACTATACAATTTTTTAGTATATTAAACAGAATGTATTATGCAAAATAAGCATTTCAAATAGTATAATGCTATATTGTGGTCACATGACCTTATCATATTGCATGTTTAATGCAATGACTGCCATCCAATTAGAAATCCAAATTGTTATTTTAATATCTTAATCCTTTTAGTATTTTATACTGTGCAAAGCATATACACACACTGCAGAAAGAGTAGAATGGTAGTAAGCTATTATGCTCACTTTTTCAGGGTGCAGGCGTCAGGGCAGGTGGGGCATTTGTCGCAGGTGGAGCCGTAGGCCCCAGGCTGAGTGCACTCACAGCTCCCACACACACACTGACCACGACCGCTGCACAACAGCCCCAAGCTGGACATACAGGTGTCTGTACGAGTAGAACAATTGCAGTTCTCCCCCTTCCAGTCTGGATCACACTGGCAAAACCCACAATAACAAGTGCCATGACCTAGAATGAGCCATGAAAGGAAAAAAATAACACAAAGACGGAAATAAGTGAGACGATTCCACACGGCTGTACTGCATGTTTGACTCTTGCAAGAATGCTTTTAAGGATTAATAATGTTCACTCCCATTATGTAATGGTTAGATTGAACTTGAGCCTATAAAAGATCCTCATGTAAGGATTTGTACATTCCACATTATTACCAAATATTATGCGGAGGCTTTCCATGGTTCACAAACTAAATTCCCCACTGGAAATCATGCTTAACTGTTGTCAAACAGATTCATGTATCTTTTTTAATCACACAGTTTTCTAAAAATGGACATCTGGTGCTGGTGAATGTCAGGGATGTGACAGAATTAATATGATAAGCATTAGGCTATATACTATAATTCACTTGACATTCAATGGCAGAATGCAGAGCCCCATTGTGCGTGATATACAGTTATAATTATAAACACATTTGTGGCGGTGTGCATGTTTGTGTAGGAGATTACAATGCCTTAGCAAAACAGTGTTTATGAGTGATCAGGGATTTTGGTTGAAAACACTGATGCAGCTAAATCAAAAACAAAATGGAAAAAAAACAATGGCTAACCAAATGCAAAAAAAGAACATTGTAATGCATGTAATTATTCTTCCCACTGAAAAACAATACAAACCCTTCACATCAACCCAAACACTACTTTACTCCCTCACTGGGCTATTTTTGGTTCAATGACATCATACATGTGTGACAACGCAAGAAAGGCATTTTCTGGATAACGTTGGGCCTCTGGGGATATGCTATTCAGGCTTTAAGAAACTTCTTGTAGATTTAAGAGACTAAAATTTTTTCAGTTGAAGACCTCAAAGGTACACTGAAATCTTTTGGAATCACGAATACTGAGATCTGGTTCTGCTTAAGCGAGAAACCAACCCCCTTCCAGGAGGTACACAACTTCAAGAGGTCCACTACAGTATTTTGTAATTTTACATAAACTATTCGGCCATTCCAACTCAAACGCGCCCCAGTGGAACATCAGCACCTCGTCTAAAGAACAAGCACACGTCTCAAATAGGTCAACACATGGTTTAGCCTGCCAAGTCCCACAGAGCATGTTTATTTATAAGAAGAGCTTGTTCTCGACTAACGCACGAGACGTTTTAGTGTTGTTGTAGGTAATTCCTTTGAGGTGATGTGAGGCAGGGAACCGAGAATCTTACTCGTAAAGAAAGACTTTTGTACAAAATAACAGGCTGTGAAAAGCAGAGCCTTTATCCTGCTGGTTGCGAGTTAGTCAAGGCTGAGATGCAGTAGCCCTAAAAAGTATGTGGACCCTTAAGTCACACTTAAAATGTATGAGTGTCTTTGCATTATTTGACAAAATATTAAACCGAGTGACATTATTTAAAAAAAAATATTACACCAGCACATTATACAAGCAAATGATTGCGAAAAAAGACCTTTGTAAGATTTTAAAGTGAAAACAAAAATATTCAGACACTTTCCGAATGTCAAACGTTAGTAAAACATGTCTATATGTCTATATAATGAACTACATGATCTAAAAAAAAAAAAAGGGTAATATTATATTTATTCTTTTTTTAAAATAAAATTATTATAAAAAAAAGTCGTTTCACACGAACAAAAAGACAGTAACTACCACTTTGTTAATAAAACATCATAAAGTACATTTTAAACTGTATTTGTTTGATTCACTAAAAAGAACAGTTCATAAAAATAATTTCTTGTGGAATCAGACTACACTTGTACTGTACATTTTTGATTCACTAAAACAAACAAACTCATAAGAGTAATTTGTTCGGAAATCAGACCACATTGGCTAAACTGTATGTTCTTTATTCACAAAAAAGAACCGACTCATAAGAATCATTCGTCTGAGAATCAAACTACATTGGCCCTGTCCCAAATGGCACCCTAAACACTCCCGGTCTTCCGACGAGTCCGCACTTTCGTGACGTAAACGCCGTTTTGACTGTCTGGTAGAAGTCTGCAGCAGAGCTCGCTTCAGTGCGGGCTCGGCAAAAGTGTGCATTGTGGGCGCATATCAACCGCAAAGGGGGGTGCTTGAGTGCACCCTTCTAAAACCTAAAATGACCAATGTGACACCCTACGGTCTCATGAACTAAACAGACACGCCATTTTAAGTCCATAAGACCGAAAGTATAAAGAGTAAAAAAATTTACTCATTATAGTCGTCCGTTATATTATCAGAGTTGTTGGCAGGAGAATAAAAATGCAAGAACATCATTCAGAGTAGTTCTCAGTGTCTAATCATAAAACAGGTCTAGAATAATTTGTTTGCAAATGCCACTGCATTTTATACATTTTGCCTTTATAATTATTAAAACCTCTGAAAACCAAAAAAGAGCTTAGTATTATCAGCATAATAGTAAAAAAAATAACCCCATGTTTCCTAATAAAATCTCCCAAGGGTCGCATGTACAGGGTGAAAAGCAACGGTCCTAGTACTGAGCCTTGTGGTACTCCATACTGTTAATGTCACATCCATTTATAAACCAATAGTCTAATAACAAAACACTATCACAGTCAACAAAGTACATCTAGCTTCCTCTGGCCCCAAATCATGTCTTACCTGAGCAGAGCTCTCCTTTGTACCGCAGGCAGCTGAAATCGTCACACTCACACCTCTTCCCCCACACCTTGCCAAAATCATTATTGTGACACACGCATTGGCCGCACACGCAGTCTCCACGGCTGCTGCAGATCACTTTGTCCGGCCCGGTGCAGGCGTCCTGCTCGGTGGGGCTGTAGTCCCCTTCTGCACACTCACACCTGGGACCCAATCGTCCCGGGTTACACAGGCAGATTCCACACTCATAGGTGCCGTTGCCGTGGTGACAAACGGGACTGTCGGGCTCTGCCTTAGCTTGGCATTTACACTCACACTCAAAGTTGACTGTGATCTGCAAGGTGTCTTTGAAGCCCACTGGTTTGATGGTAAAGGTCTTTCGCTTCGCCTTGGGACAGCCCCTGGCCCGAGCTTCGACGCTAAAGGACACCTGTAAAGGATATATTGAGGAAATGCAGGGTTGTTACAGAGCACCAGTGTTCAAAAACATGAATTATTGTTATACATTACAAATTAGAACTGTGGGACTACGCTCACACTACTGTTCAAAAGTTTGGGGTCAGTACAATTTTAATTTATTTATTAATACTTAATCAATTGATCAAAAGTGACGGAATAGACTTTTACATTGTTACAAAAAGTTTCTATTTCAAATAAATGCTGCTTTTAATTAATTAAAGAATCCTGAAATATCACTGTTTTTACTGTATTTTGGATCAAATAAATGCTCCCTTGGTGAGCATAAAAGACTTATTTCAAAAACTACCCTAAACTTTTAAATGGTAGTGTATATTCAATTATATTTAAATAAAACAAACTTTATTTAGTATTAAAAATACTAAATAATTTACTATTATATTTAAAATTAGCTAAAATATATAATAATGTCACTTCAATATGTTACACATCTGCCACAATAATGCAATTTTTTTTAATTCTCCATTTGAAGACTATTTTTTTGAGAAAAATATAATATAATATAATATAATATAATATAATATAATATAATATAATATAATATAATAGTTGAAAAATAAAATTATACTTTCAATATATTTTATTTATAATATATTTATATTTCTTGTGTGGATGTTTAGCCATCATGTACATGACATATGTGAGTCTTATCCTTCCATTGTTGACAGTGACTGTGTTGGAATGACAGACAGTCTGAACTGAAGGCTGGGTGGTGTGAGTCAGAGCAGTACGACAGAGAACAGGAAACAGGCAAGTCTGATGCCTAGACACACTCAGCAAAATGAGTAATGGCACAGTTACACCCACTTGTTCTGTATGTGTGTACGTTTTTACAGTTAACCATTTACAAGGAAGGGAGTGAAACCACAATATTTTATGCAACTCATTTATCAAGGAAGGCAGATGATTGCACATTAGGAAGGACATTTCCTGTGCTCCTCCTTATTTGTGGAATATGTCAAACCATCAGAGTGAGTATACGACTGAAAGTGAAGGAAGGGACCGAATTTACTCTTGGGGAGTTTTATAATAAGTTTTTTTGGTTAAGCAACACCAGGAATTTAATATGGAGAATAAATAAACAAATGAGAATCGAATGAGATGGATGGAGAAAATTAGAGCGATGGAAAGAAAGTGCCAAAAAAAAACAAAAAAAAAACAGAAGAGGATACTGACGGTATCTCCTCTTTTGAGGCCAGAGCAGGATCTTAGCCCAGGTATGACCTCTCCATTGAGACATGTGGCATTAAATGTCAGACTGAGCTCTTCCGGGACATTCAAGAGCTCCAGCTCAACCTTAGAGCGCAGTTTCTGTAACACAAACACAAACACAACAGCAAACAATAGATCAGTGACCACAGACATGTGAATGAAGTAAAGCCTTTTAAAGGAATGTTCCAGGTTCAACACAAGTACAACTTTATTGATAGCATATGTGGCATAATTTGAATAACCACAGAAAATCTTTTTTAACTCATTTTTGAAACAAAAATCACATTATTTTTTGTTGTAAACAACATTAATTTTGACTGAACAATGTGAACTCTTTCTCTGTGTTACCTGCACCCAGTTTTTATCTGTTTATTTGTCAGCAAAGGTCCGCCAGTTGATGCAGGACTTTTGACAGCTCCAGGACTTTTGTAAAAATTACAGATTCAACTTCTGCATTTTTGTATTCCAGCCCATGTACAGTCGGATCGATAGAGGGTGGAACCAAAATTTGGATGTTGAAGTTTTGGCAAAAGGGAACGGCACAACCCTTTTTCTGTTTTCTCTAGTCATTCAGCACCGATTTCAAAAAACTTTTGATGTTTCAACTGCATAGACAGCCAAGTTTTATTAAAAGCCCATCATGTCAAGAGTGAATTGTCCCTTCAGTTGTATTGAACCCAGAAATTTATTTTGGCAAATGTAAAAAGGGACATTACAGCGTATGCATCCTGGATCAGCTGGATGACGTTATGAGAATCCTCGGACAGCGTTCCCACTGCAGTGCCAGGGATCAGCTCACTGTAGTTCTACAATGGATAGAGGAGAAGTCTTTGAAAGTGTCCTTAAAAATCTTATCAGACATTTACCATGTTGATTTATGGTAACATTTAATAACCTTCTTACCTTATAAAGTGATTCCACATGGCTAGTCACAGCAAAGATGAGATTTATATTGTTCTCTGACATTTTCTCTGTGATTAATGCCAGTGATGGGTAGTCCTGAGAAAAATGTTAGAATGCATAATTAAAGGTCATATGCTGTACACTTTATAGTGTGTCTAATACTAAATATTCCATCAACATTTATGTTTTGTCTATATATTCCAACTGAACTTTTGAGGAAAAGTACTTAAAAAGATCAGCAGAATATCACTACCATAGTTGTAGACATATTGTAGATGTTATCTGTTCCCACATAGCATTGGCCGTCATTGGGTCGCACAATTCCCGCCAAGCGCCCATCCAGTGCCACATGTGTCTTGGCATCTGTGGTGAAAACCAGTAAGTGAGATGCACCTGCTCTCCAACCAATTTTATCCTGGGAAAGACAAAAATGATCAAATAAGAGAGGTCAAAGTGACAGTAGGCCAAAAATACTTATAAAGGTGCCACTTCAACCTTGCACACGGCTGCCTGTATGATGGCGTCGAAGCCTCCCTCTGGGGCGTCCCTGTTCCGGGACACCTTTTGTTTCTTCACTTCCTCTGTAAAGCGGCCCACCTCCTCCGTCAGAGACAGAACGTGTCTGTAGCCAAACTGAGGCTGGCATTTGTACGGAATTCTAGCATATATAATAGAGAAATATTTAAAGACCAGAAATTAACATGAGAATGATGAGAAGGTTCAGGAAGTTGAAATATGGGCTTCTACTAATACTGGTAACTGTGTAACCATGCCAAACCAATGGGTAGTGTTGGTCATTCACCTTTGCTGGCACAAATGAGTCACAACATTCAAGCTATTCAAAACAGCCTACAGTGTAATACTTATTTTGTATGTAACTCAGAAAATAGAGACACTTCAACCATAATAACAGGGTGACTAAAGATAATAAATATCAGATTCTGTCAGCTAACAAGCACACCCCCCAATTACATGTTTGTAATAAACACCTATCATCTGTAATGCTTATGTTCAACATGTAAATATATGTCTTCACTCACGAGTAACAGGGATTTAACACGGCCTCTTGGGGGGAGATGTACATGTACGGGGACACGGGTTTATCCACGAAAGCCCCAAAGCCCATGCGCAGATTACTGGTGGTTTTGCTCATCTCTTCACTCAGGCCTTGCCCCAGCCGTCGCAACTGAGACAAGTCGTCATTCATGGAGTAGGACAGGTCCATCAGATAATACAAGTCCACAGGGTAGTCCTCAACCTGACGGACTTTCAGCGTGAAGACCTGGGAATCATCTGTGAAACGCCAGAGTAACAATTCGTTCTAATGGAAGAACGTGTAATTTGCGGTCATTCGTTTTAGGGTTGATGAACTCACCAGGTCTTAGAGAGATTTGCATGCTCTGAGGTTGGATCTGGGTGACGTCGGTGGTGGATCCAGAGGCCTTGTCACTGAGATCCTTGTTCTCCGTCACATGCATTTTGCTGGTGGGATACTCCAGAGCTCCTCTCCTGCATCCTGCCTCGATGAGGTTCTTCTTCAGGTCACATCGGGAAGAGCCAGGCACATCTTGTCCAAAATCCTGATAAGCATTTGGTACACAGTTATACTGGTACAGGACACTTAAAAAATATTTCTGCGGTAAATAGAATTACGGAAAAACAAATCAAACACTCCTCGCCTCGTCTGCCATTGGTTAAAAAAAGAAGGTAGTCCTGCCTCCTAAGTCAGGCTAATGGTTAAGCCAATATTTTTGTACCAAAACATTGACAATCTAGTGGATTTCCTTTTTACAGCTAAGGAAACAGCCGTCATTTTACTTCCTAAACTGTAATACATGACTCACACTTTTATATGAGATAAGGACAAAAGTTTTGAAAAAAGTTTTGACGGTAACAACACAGAGAAATCCTTTGTCCTCTTCATAATGATTCAATGGTTGAGGCTTAAACATAGTCATTGAAAACAACTGTTTTCCATAAGACATCCTCTTTAAGTTGGCATGTAATGATTTTTTCTAAATCTATTTGCTAAAAGCATTTTATTAATCTTATTGTAAACAATTTATACTTGCGTATTTAGGCTAATTCTTTTAAAACTTTGTTGGAATTAATTGAATGTCAAAACTCTTCCTTTGCAACGGCAGACTTCTCTTTGGTGATATATGCTGGACTTCTCCATAAGCTCACATTCCGGTCTTCCACCATCCATCCAGCAACCAAATTGATAGATTTAAATCCCCCTTTTTTTTTTCTGATAATCTGCTTCACTCGGATTGCAACACAGAAGAAAAGATCTGTCGCTACTTCGGTTGCATTGTCATTGTCATTGACTAAACTGGAAACCATGTGGTGGATAGTAGTGGTGACGGTAAAACCATAAGTCTTGAGAAACAATTCATTGTTCTAATTGATTTAAAGTTGCAAAAATCTGTTTTGTCATGAAATAAGACAAAACAAATCCTTGACTCAGAGATGAGGTAGTGTATTTAAGTCTTATCCAGCCTATTTAATCTCCACTGAGTCATGATCTGAGCATTAGCATACTAAGATATCGCTGATCTATATATATATATTTTTTAAAAATCCACTAAGACTGACTGAACGTTTGATTATACTATCAATCATACAGCTTTCTACCATGCAGGAATCTTAATACTGTATTAAAATCTAAACATGTTTCAGCTCAGTCATAAATTATTGTAGAGCACCACACCTCTTGAAAGCACCAGGCACAGGTAGGATGCACTGCCAGGCACTGCTGACATGTGCTGGCTCCTCGAGAAGTACAGATGTTGGAGCCTGCATGGAAGAGAAAGAAAAATGCACATTTTTGATTTCCAACTGGATTAAACTGCATTTAAACTGGCAGCCTGCAGGCTTATAGAAACAAAAACATGTCTAATCATTAACATATGATCAGTTTCATTTGCCTCCATTTGTAGGGGAATTAAACGATCAGCATTACCAGCATGTATCAGACAAAACATTTGACAAAAAGAAGATTTTAAGAACATTTTATAAAGGTCACATATACTGACTTTTATCAGACCTGATCTATCAGAAATTCAAGGTATAACTGAAAGTGCATAGTACACACATGCCAAAGTTTAATACTGGGTAAAATGTGGGTCCATTTAGTGATAATGTTGCTTTATGGTTTCTGTTTGAAAGAAAGAAAGAAAGAAAGAAAGAAAGAAAGAAAGAAAGAAAGAAAGAAAGAAAGAAAGAAAGAAAGAAAGAAAGAAAGAAAGAAAGAAAGAAAGAAAGAAAGAAAGAAGTGTGTTCGGATAAAATGAAAGAAAGTGGCAAAATATCTGACAGTCAAAATTAAACATATTCATTCATCCTCTGTCAGCAGAGTCACGTCAGCAGACATAATTGGCTGTGTCAAAATAAGATAAAATATATCAAAATGCGATCAGACAAGACAGAAAAGTTGTTATAGGAAAAAAGCTATAGATTAAGAGAAAACTAAAAAGACGGGACGTAACGTTACCTAGTCCAGCATCAATTAGGAATACAATCACACAATAAATCCATAAGCTGAAGAGTTTGAAATAAGTTTTCTCCATCTCGGGTAACGGGTGAGTGGATACAGGCGTTTATCGCTCTTCTACTGGGACACCGGCGGTTTGTGCGGTCTCTGCCCTCCTCCTCTTCCTTTACGCCCCAGCATAGACATCAGACCAACACCAAATATAGAGTAAATTTGTAGCAAAACTGGGTTTATTTCCGAGAGAGGGGGCAGAGGAGGGGCCGACTTTACGAACATTTGCCACAGGTCTTGAATTGAAACCGTAAATAGCATACTTTTAAAAGATCTCAGTGATAAAACAGAGTTTGTTTTATACGACAATATCTTTGTTACGTCATCAGATTAAACTCTGATTGATTATGATCATGAACCATCATATTATTAGCCTATAAACTAACATCAAATATTCAATAGACTACTGGTTGCCTAATTGTCCGTCTATAGCACAAATGTGAAGTTACTGTACATCGCGATTGTGTTACCCTTCTGTTTTTATATGGTTTTGACTATGTTGGTCATTAGCTGGAGGTGAAGATGAATTCAGCTAAACTACCAGCTCATTGGGCTGACTGACACTGACTTGGCAGACCTAGGGCAAGCTGCTGGTTAGTGTGTGTAGAACACACTGGATTTTTTAACACCAGTTAATAATTTTTAGTTGTAATAGGCTATTTGACACTTTCATGAACAACAGATATTTTTCTTACGTTGTCTCTTTTAATGTTTGTTTCTATAGCCGTCCCATCCCTGGATGTTCAGTCCTCCTTCAAACAAGATGCCAGACAGAAATAAATGGAAAATATTTATTTTCATTCGATTTCAGATTTTTAAAAAATTATTATTATAACAAATGTCAAATAATAATTTTGTCAAATGTCACGTCCTTGACACCTCAAATGTCATTTTTTTTCTCAAATTGAGCACGGATTTCAGGAGAATAAAAACGCGTTATCTGTGCTATTTAAATCTTACAACTCCTGTTGCTTCATATGCAATAAATAATACTCAAGGGTTTTCAACAGTTACCCGCCCATTTGAATCTCCTCTATAATTTACCCAGATGATGATGTTGGTACTGTGCTCCCTCTAGTGGCTAGTGAATGAACTATAAACTAAAATATGAGTTTAGTTTTAATAGTTTTATCATTTGGACCCAATTCTCTCTTAATCTGTTTTTAATATTATCACCTAGCAAAAACAAATAGTTTGACGTGACATTACAGTCAATTTAGGAAAACCCTCATTTACAAGTGCTGTCACATGGACTGTAGCATAAATCTGTGGATGGAATTATAAGAACCTGTTTTCCAATCAACTTTCAGAGCACCAAACATGATTGGAGTAATGTAACATGTCAGTTTGAAAAGTTAATCAAGCTTTCAAAGACAATCATTCCTTTTGATCAAACATATTCCTTTACAATCTGAGAATCAAAACTCTGGTACATCTTGATCCCACAACAAAACAGGATAAAATTACTTAAATTGCTGAATATAAAGTTGATGAGTATATTTTTTACAAACCCAAAACAGAACAAAGGAGGAAAGCAGCAGTTCCATGTTCCTCTACTGTCCACATTCCTCCAAAAAGTTTCATATTCCATCTTATTTACTAGCAACAGATAAAATAAAACAACATATAAAAAACAAATTATTCAATAAATGCCATATATTAAATGACCAAATAACACTGAGAATCTAAATCCTTTTCATGTAAACATCTTTGGTCAAGCAACTTTATATCTAGATCAAATGAACAAGTCCCTATAATTATTTAGCTGATGAATTCTCCAGAAATAACTTGCTTGCTAAAAATGTGCTTATAATGCCAAATGAGTGTCATTAAGCTTTATTTTAATTTGCAATATAGTCTTGTGGCATCTGACGCCCAAAAATAACTCCTCTAACAGCTCCCTTCACATTTTCAGGGCATTCACGGATAAAGCTCAGTGGGACTGCTGGGGTATTTATTTTTAGAGGGTCTATCAGCATCCTTTGGATGTGACTGTAGATTGACAGGACAAGTGTGGCCAGCAGGATGAAGGAAGGAGGTCCTGGATCTAGACCACGCACCCCCACCCCCTGACCCAGCATTCCAATGAAGAGAGATAGAGCTGTTCTTGCTTCCTCACGCCCCCTTTTTGCTCTCCCCACACTTCACATGCTCATGGCCATGTGTATCTGCGCTCACCTCTCAGGACTGACAGAAGCTCGGCTGGCAGTCCGGGCCACGGAGGAGGACTGAACATCCAGGGATGGGACGAGAGTCACGAGACTATTGATAGAAACCAAGAAACATTAAAAGAGACAAAGGAACAACGTAAGAAAAATGGTTGCAGAGGAGGTAGTGGTGACCCTCTCAGGAGGTGCTCCGTGGGGTTTCCGATTACAAGGAGGAGCTGAGCACCAGAATCCCCTCCAAGTGGCAAAGGTAAGGGGACAGTTCGATAGGCTATACCTGGTTTAGCTGAATCGTGGGTCTCATTTAAATGAAGGGTCTATTAACCTGTTTAAAAAAATACTGCACATAATAAAAAGTAAAATCACATTGTCACATTGAAAGATCACATATTTAATTTTATATCAAAATGTATATATTTTAATATATAAATTGAATTGATCAACGTCTATGACATTTAGCCCTGGTCAGAGTGAGGAATGAGGAATATCTATAACACTTGATAAGCCTACAAGATTCAAGTATTAAATAAGGACATTTTCTGATGAAAACTCATGTGGGTCATGCACATGTGTGAGGATATGTTTGTCATATGTATGAACTCGATTAGAACAATCTTTTTGGGACCCTTTAAAAGAAATACTCATTGCATATTTATATTAAAAACTTAAATGTAATTAAGATAGATATAGCACTGACAAATGGGCAAACATAAATAAGATAACACTGTCACATCATATTGCAACTACATGCTAGAGAGCACTTATTTTATCTGTTGATAAATGCTGTTCGTGAGCTATTTGGCAGTGCGCTGTAAGCATTCCTGGTCCATAGATAAACCTGCTAGGCTTCACAGTGCATCTCTTCACTCTTATCTAATTGACAGCTTTTGTTTGGCTTCCTCTGGAATCCAGATCTTTCAAAGAAGCATTCTCACACAGTTCTGTATAAATGAGGATGTTATTTCAGGACTGAGTAGAATTACAGCCACAGTGTCTACTTATAAGCACAGTATGCCCCATTTGTTAAGTGACAACTGTGTGCAATGCATTTTCCCTGATCTAAGGGCTATTTTGGATCGGTGAGTGGTGGCAGAGACTGTCTAGTCTACTCTTTCCATGTTCCAAGGGAAAAGATATCCGTCACAGAGCGATGGCCCTGACTTTTTTATTTAGAGAAATATATTTTTGCTTGGAAATAAATGTCCGTCCAGCACCAGGGAGTTTCCCCTCGGCATTCATTTCAAGGTCACTTCTGTAGACTTTCATCTTGTTTCCATTTGCGGTGTGGCCTTTTTTTCCATGACCATCTCTACTTTTAATTGAGCTATTCTGATCCACCCGGATCTCTGATTGCTTCTTTTAATCCTGGCATCTAGAACGACCTCGGTGACACTTGCTCGGCTAGCAAAATCCTCTGGCAATGTTTTGAAAATGACTGAAGATGTACAGGGTGTCCTCATAGGAACTCGTAATGTAAATTCAGTCATACTTCCAATGCTTTGCAATCCTTTATTGTACACATCCACTTCATTTACTATATTAGTACTAAGTCCACTTCTCATAAACATGCACTCATTGAGTTTTAAGCTGAACTGAGGCTGAGTGACAACTGACTCTTTACAATAGTTGAGCACTTTATTTAGGCTATGTAGGGAACATATGGTGAATTCATGACATGCCCTGGATCAGGTCTGCCAAGAGTCAACAGCTGCCCTGGCACCAGCTGCACATGTTGTTCCCCCAACCTGCATTCGCAGACCATTTGATCGGCAATAAAAAGAAGGTGAACAGGCCTGGCTTTCATCTATTGTCTTCCAATTACAAGTTTGTGTTACCAGTTTTCACATAAAAGCTAAATTAACATTGTGTTTGTAGTTTTTAATGGTCTTCATAGCATCATGCATTTATTTTTGTCCACAACTTGCAGATACAAAAAGCTGTTTTTAAAATTAGCCATTATATAAGACTAATAGTCTGAGATGCTCCGAGCTGTTAAGCCCTTTATGACTTTGTAGGGGAAAATACATATTTGCTTTAGGTTGGTGAAAACATATCCCCTCAACTCATCAAAACTTTAGAAGCAAGAGACAAAGACAGGAATGTTGCTGGCCTTTAGCTTGGTGCGTGTTGATGAAGTGAGTGTTAGAAAAGCGCTCTTATATTTGACAGATGACCTCAGGAAGGCCCTACACTCAAGGATGGGGTATTTGAAGATGGGCAAACTGCCAGCAACACCAAACCGACGCCAAAGAACTAGCGCTGATGAAAACCGACTGTGTTGTCGCCTCGATCGTGTTGGGGAAAGAAAGCTGCACTTGAACACACCGAGAGAATTACAGCCAACTTGTCAGCTAGAATGCGTGTTCTGCGCATGCGTGTAGGCTAAATGAGACAACTGTCTATTTCTGAAGATATATTAATCTATATTCGTCATTCAAAAAGGGAAACCGACGCTGCAGATACACAAACCATATACAAAGCAGTACATGTTTACCGTTTTGAATATCAATCCTGCTAAACATTTTATTTATTCCACTCCGCTCACGATAATATTGAAATATTCGCCAAGTAACACTCAGGTAAGATGACTTAACATTAGAACAGCCTTCTATCTGTTCCGTTTTGACTTCTTTGCTCGCTGTTTTGCTATTATTCTCGTGTACTGACTCGTATCTCTCACCGACGGCCCGACGTCAATTCAACATGTCGAATCGGCCCCAAAAAAGATGATTTTTTGGCTAAATTCGGAACAATTCTTAATACACAATTCTTAATTTCGGTAGCCTATATATATTTTTAGAATTCTTTAAATAGATAGGCTGTGCAGTATTTTATGCAAAAGAAGAAAAAACAAAAGTAACTTGGAACAGAAACATAGAAGCCTATCAAAAAGATTCTTTCAGTGATACATTTTGCGGGTTACATGAGCAGGCCTGGTTAAAGCCCAATTTATACTTCTGCGTCGAACTTACGCCGTAGCTACGTCGTAGGCTGTGTTTAGCATGTACCCTGACGCGCACCTCTCCAAATATTTAACAATGCGTCAATTCTACGCGGACGCAAGCGCTGTGATTGGTCTGCTAGAACCCCTCCCTCGGGTTTCACATGGTCCCTCTGCATGAGCAATTGCTCGTCAACGCGGACAACGACGCAGAAGTATAAATTAAAACCAAGGCGTTGCCTACAGCGTAGAGGCTGCGGCGTAGGTCCGACGCAGAAGTATAAATTGGGCTTAAGTTGTGAGTGAGTCACACTCACGTTTAAAAATGCGTCCAAAACAATCATAGCGGTCTGAACGACAGGCCTAGGCTAGGCTATATTATTCAATTTCCTCCATTTTGCCAAAAGCTTTGTCAGGATTTAAAGTTCAGTAAATGGAAATAACGAGTCAGTGCTCTGAAGTCAACAATTCACATTCACTGATTCGAAATATTTGTTAAAAAAGTCATTATTGAAAAAAGATATATAGCCTATATATTATTCATGGACGTGGATTCATATACATTTGCTCTCGTGTAATAGTCACTGCACTGTGCCAGCCTGAAGCGAGAACAGGCATGAAGTGTTCGCGATCATCAGAAAACTTTTCGGGAAAAGTTTCAATGAAAGTTCAGTCGGAACAAAACATTAAACTTTTGCAGATACATTTGACTTATATTAGATTAAATTGTAGTTTCTCAGGCAAAATGTGATGTATTTTTAACCTGCTAATTTCACCATTAGCCTATGCTAATATTTCTAGCTAAACAATGACAGGGTTGGGGTGGGTTGTAACACATCTTTAAAAAGTGTTACAACAATCCCCTTACATACAACTAAGTACAGTTTCTTTTTAATAATTTTACAGAATAACTAGACAGTGGAAACGAAAGACAGATACAGGTGTGCTTGCCTGTGTTTAAAAAGAGGGAACTGACCTCAGACAATGAAAGCTTTTGTGGTATTATCTGTATAGAGCCATTTGGCAACTCAAAGCCAAAAGAAGTTTGAGTAAAATGTGCCATATGCAGTCTCTGGGCCCACCAAACCTGCACTCCAGGGTCAACAACATTAATTTGTAACCATTGTGATTCTGAGAGTATTCACACACCGACACACAAATTCAAACACACATTGAGTGTTTTTTGTTAGACCTTCGTGTTCATTACACAGGCACACTGGAGTCGAATGTTCATTAAGCATAAGGAAGTTTGTTCCAGTAGTCTAATTTACACGCATGCTCACACACAGTCAAACAAGTGGATTTGAGCTGTGGTCAGTCTTTGATTGTTCTTTTGGATTGTTTCAATCAACCTGGTTTTGAAGCATATTACATGGTCTGTCTGCTGTTTTTGCTTCTTTAGTCTAATTGTTACAATTTACCCCAGTGTGTGTTACAGTATCCTCAGTAGTGGGGTAGATTGTAACAAAGGCACACCATGTATTTTACATCAACTTATAAGAGCTGTGATATTCTTGCAGAGGTTTGAATGAGTGCCTTTAGTTTTGTAGTAAACAAATGTGGGTACTTTTTATAAAAGTTTGAGCACTTAAGTTGAACAATTCAGTGAGTTATAGATGCTGAAGCAAAAAGTGTTACTTACAACCCTACCCAGTGCGGTCTCCCTCTAGTCTACATACTTATTTATCTTCCTGAAACTCATCAACAGAATGTTTGTGCTGACTCTGTCTCCCCCTGCTGTTAAAGGTGAGGAAGCGCAGTAAGGCCTGCAGGGCTGGGCTCAGAGAGACTGATGAGCTGGTGTCAATCAATGATGTGTCCTGTGGAACACTATCTCATGCTGAGGCTATGAATCTGATTGATAGTGGCAGAGGAACCCTCCATCTGCGAATCAAAAGGTTGGTGTAAGATATGATTATCATGAGGAGTTGAGAGTCATACTATTGAATTCATATTCAAAATAATCACTTTGCTTTCCATTCAGGGCCCCAGCTGTGTATCAGTCAGTGGTGCTTCTGGGTCGGGCCCCCTCTCCCCGCATTGATAAGGAGTACCGGGCAGCCTTGAGGGCCCTGTCTCCTCCACTTACCTCTAAACCGCCCAGTGTCAACCGAGCATCGCTCATGTCCCCCACCGGCGGCCTAGAGTGGCTTACGTCCCCTCCAGACAGTGAGGCTTACTACGGCGAGACAGACAGCGACGCAGATGTGGCGGCACAAGAGAGGCAGCGTAGACAGAAACGACGAAGCCCCAGTAGCTCTCCTGCCAAGATCCCCGGCCAAGCCTCACCCCAAGAGGAGGAGACTTCAGAAATGAGTGGCTATGAGAGCGCCCAGGACGTCTGCATGTACCCTCAAACACAGAGCTGGCCTGTATCTGATCTAGAGGGAACGGGGACTCAGCAACAGCACGTAATGCCTGGGGTGGCACGCAGAGAGGTGGTCTACCAGCCCTCGCAGGCTGAATGGTCACAGCAGGCTGAAAATTCCTCTGAGAATTCAGACCAAAGTCCATCAGGAGCTGCTGAAGTGGACAGTGGCTTCCAGGAGCCTCCCACTGTCCCACCTCCACTTGTTTCTCCAGAGAGGGCAAAAGAGGCTCTCATGCTTGCATCTCACAGACAGATGGTACCCATGGTCGGTCCTGTGGATAACCCTGTGGATGAAGAACTCACTGTCACGTACATGGACAAGGCCAAGCAAGCTAGTGAGTACCAGTCATCTTTTTTAAATGGCACACACACACACACACACACGCACACACACACGCACTACAGTTCAAAAGTTTGGGGTCAGTAAGATTTATAAATTTTTTTGAATTATGCTCACCAGGGCTGCATTTATTTAATCACAAATACAATAAAACAGTAATATTGTGAAATTGTATTACATTTTAAAATAACTATTTTATATTTGTAATATATTTTAATTTATTCCTGTCATGGCAAAGCTGCATTTTCAGCAACCATTAGTCTTCATTGTCACATGATCCTTTAGAAATAATTTCGGATTATCAATGTTACTTTTTCAATGTATCAATGATATCAGTGTTGCTTGATATTTTTGTGGAAACTGATACAAAAATCCCAGCACTGCTAGATGAATAGAACGTTCAGAAGAAAAATTTGTATCATAATAAAAGCCTTTACAGTCACTTTTGATCAATTAAAGGCATCTTTGCTGAATAAAAGTATTAATTTATTTCGTAAACCTATTTTTTTCAAACTTTTGAACTATAGTTTATGCTTGAATATCTTCATTTCATACACCATACATTTAATTGCTATTTACTCAAAGAAAAATAACTCTTTGACTGAACTTAAGTCACTTGTGGAATTTCTTTAACGAACACTTTGTCCTAACACAATTTGACTTTTTTTATTCTGTTGCATTAACTAATTTCAATTACTGTATGTCAACTGAGGAGTCAGTACAACAAATTATTTTTGAGTGAATTTATATGGAGGATGAGCTCAGAATTATTTCTGTACTGTGTTAAATTTAACCTCTGGAAAATTCACTAGAGGTAAATCAATATTCCATGTCAAGAAGGAATGTAAATCTGGACCTGGTGTGATGCAATGATATTTGATCAAATTCAGCCAGAATTCAGTTTATCACATTTTTACTGCATATTGCAAGATATTTTGTGTGTGATGATACTTAATGTGGACAATTCATTTTCGGGAGAATGGGAGAAGTTTTTAAGTCAGTCTGAAAAAAGTTGATAGAGAGAGCATATTTGAGGATGAAATAATCTCTGGAAGTTTTGCAAAACTGAGTTGAGAATGTGAGTTTGCAGTCTAAGTTGAACTGAGCACGACCCATAATTCGATTCACAATGACCCAAATGACTCTTATGAGCCAGTTATGTTAATGAATCGATCAAAATAAATCAGTCTGAAGAAACATTCACTGAATGAACTCGCTGAATCAGTGAGAGCGGTTAAACTCACTTACTGTACTGCACGTTATCATTACTTTCAGTTATGTTTGTCTTAAAATTAAGTGTGTTTTGTGTTCTTAAAGGACAAGTTCGGTATTTTACACTTAAAGCCCTGTTTACAGATCGTATCTGATGAAATAGAACGGTTAAGATTAAAATGTGGACACATGCTGCTGTCCCGAGAATTTTAGGTTTATTTCGCTTCCCCCCCCCCACCCCCACAATGGTTGTCTATATGCACTGGAAGATTCCGTCCTAAAAACACATTAAACTTTCGTTTACAAAGACGTGAAACTCACCGAGTGGTCGGGGTGTTCACTGATATGTTCACTCAAAAATCGCTGAAAAAGATGCATTCCAACAGGTTTTATCGTAGTTTTTGTCCAACTCCATTGACTTAATAGGACGTGCTGTGAGACCGCAGCACCTTTACGGTATTACTCCGCCGCTTCTTCTTCTGCTTCTTCTGTGTATTCAATGAAATGCCCGTGGTTTGCTTGCAATTGGCAAAGGTGCATTATCGCCACCAACTGGGCTGGAGTGTCTATTATTCAAGCTCTCAACGGAAGAATCACGGGTGTGACGCGTTTGGCAAAATAGGTCCACAAAAGCGAAATAAACCTAAAATTCTCGGGACAGGAGCATGTGTCCAAATTTTTATCTTAACCGTTCTATTTCATCAGATACGATCTGTAAACAGGGCTTTAAGTGTAAAATACCGAACTTGTCCTTTAAGGTTTGTGAAATTGTGTGAGATCATTGGTTATGACAACTTTTAGTTAAGGATACACATTTGCTTCATTGTTTGTCATACAACCTAATAACATGATATGTCTCAGTTGGAAATAATCATATCTTGTGATGTGGGATAAGTAATTGAGCTCATATACAAATGTCGGTGATGGGGGTTCCTCATGTCACTCTGCTGAGGGTTTAACAGGGCAGGGGAAGAGGGCTGGAGTCTATATTTGTCCCTTGACTCAGGCCTATAATACCTCTATTGCATGCTCTATTGCAAGCCTCTATTGCATGCTGGGAAAGGCATGTCCAGTTGTTGTCCAATGTCAGTGATATTTCATTCTCTCCATTTAAATGGTCCAGTCTCTGCTAATAAAATGATTTTAAGATCTGGACTTTTTAAACAGAATATTCTACATCTTTAGATTATTTTAGTTTTCCTTTTTAACGATATTCTTAAGGACTTTGTCTAAATGAATGGGTATCAAACAATATTTGACAGCATATAAATTAGTATGGTTCGGGCCAAATCTAGATTTACACTGATTGATAAAAGTTAAAGCTGATTATTAATCATCAAGGGTTAAATCAGTGGTTCTCAACCTTTTTGACTCCATGCCCACCCTATGTCCAAGACAATATTTGATACTGAATACTTTCTATTATCTTCACATATAGAAACATATATGTATGTTATATTTACTATTATAATAATGTTAATATAACTAAATTAAAATAATTGTATGACCTTTTGGGGAGTCTCTGGAAGTTTGTCAAGGCCCCTAGTGGGCTCTGGCCCCTGGCTGAGATCTACTGGACTGGTTCAGTAGCTGTTTTTCTTTTCTTTCTTTTTAAAGATTTGATGTATTTCTACTGAAGCCAAGTGCTGATTTTTACTAAGTATCATATGACTTGAGTCACTATTCAGTTATTTGAAAGCTCATCCCTCTCAAAGGTTAAAAATCTGACCTTAAATATGAGATGCATACACAGGTGTCAATGATGTGGTTAATGATGGGATGAGGATTAGGAGTCTGTTTTTCACAATTCTTCTTATAGTAAGATAAACACATAATGGAAACTTCATTGGAGTCAAACAATATACAGTATCTTGTGTCTGTAGCTGATGGGGTGCTAATTCCCCTCTCTGAAACCTTTGGGAAGGGTTTCTCCTCAGCTAATGGCACCCCGCCGACAGTCTGAAGGTCACTTTGCTTTCCAAGACTGATGGGACATTTTTAGGATTGTGTAGCCTAAATAAACATGTTTTGGTGTTTAATTCTGTATCTCTATTGAGAATTCCAAACTAGAATTCATGTTTGTGAATTCTCTTGTATGTATGTCTCTGAGGCTAGAGATATTAATGCAGTGAGGATAAGGGTCCATGACAGCTGCTCTTCTCTGTCACTGTTAGTGGTGAATACAGAATAAGCCAGGGCATTCAGACAGCCTTGGTAAGAAGAGAAGATGAAGCGTGCACACACCTGTTATTGTGACAGCATGGTGGGAGGTCAAAAGAGAGTGGTATAAAATATTGTGGATGTGCCAATCAGAAATATCTGTCTCTCAGAATAGATAGTGAACAAAGATTAAATAGCATAAATTTGTGGAGGAACTGGTTCTTTTCTTTTTCAATGTACTGTAAGTATCATAACTGTAGTTACTGGCTAATAATTGTTAAAATCTAAAGTAACTGCAAAAGCACGAGATATTACAGAAATTGATTGTTCAAAACTGTTAAATGGTGATTAAAAAGGTTGACCTTTTTATCTTTACATTTTATAATAAGTCAAATGTTGCCTCAACACTTAAGAGTCTCAAACATATCTGATCGGCGGTACTTGTTTCAGAGTCAAAGTAGGTTTAGAGTCATTGATTTAGTAGGGTTAAGTCATTGTGGTATGGTTGGAGATGTCATCATGACCCATATGACGCTCAGCTTAAGCAGGTCTATCCAGAGAGAGACCGAAGTGTGCCCAAACAGGTGGGAAATGTCCGTTAGCTATCTTCACTGACCAAAATAGCTTGAATGACATAATGGGGTTTCTCTGGGCCTTTGACAGGGTCTTGCGGTTAGACAAAAGGTCTTTAAAAGGCCTGACCTCAGACTACGGACTGGTTGATTTTGCACCAATGTGGGCCGAGCTCCCATTGCTGGCTGTGCTCCACTGGTGTGTTTGTGTGTGTCCTGCCAGTAAGGCTGGCTTAAGAACATAGTTTTTACACTGAACAACATGAGGAGCTTCACATTGCCTGGAGAGGTTGAACACAAAGGACACATCTATGCAGGTAAAGACCTCAGGGCTTCTGTAGAGCTTAGAGAGATGGAGCTTGGTTTCTGTTTAAATGATCCAAAATTGGGGATAAAATTATAACTAATGAGAAAGGTGAGACAAGGTGATAGAAAGGTATTATTTACAGTGTCTTGGATTTACTGAGATCAGTTTTGGCTTTTGTGTTTTTGTTAAGTTTGTTTTACTTGTATTCATTTATTGAAAACTGAAATGCTTAAAAAAGCTTAGATATGTCAACCATTTCTCATTAAGCACAGTTGTACAATAGCAGGTATATATAATGGTTAACCTTTTTGTGTTGAATGGTCATTTGTAATGTCTACATAATCAAAAGTCTCTACAGATAATTACTGTATAATTAAAAACACATTTATGTCTTTATTTGGACCTTATAAATGAGAATATTTTGAATTTAATATGGCATAATTATTCCAACATTGAAGATGATTTGAGGCCGTCCATATTAGAACGAGAATATATTAGCAAAAAGACTGTCCCATAGACATATCATATTTAATATAGATCCTGGATCCCAAAGGGTTACTTGCTCAAGCTGTTAGAATCTGATGGGCTATTTGTAGAGAAGGATGAGCTCAGTCATTTACCATGAGCATTTTGGTGCCAGACATTTCAGCATCTAACCCACTGCATTATAATGTCTATAATATCAGAGCTATTCTGACTCAACTGTGTTCCAATTTATTACAATGCCAGTTTGATTTATGAAAGTTGTGACTTTATGTTTGATGACTTTATATGTTTGATGTTGCCTATTAATCACCAAAGGTACTGTTATATAAAAGTCATAAGACACCCTAGATAGACCAGACAAGGCATGCTAACAAATATACAAAATATACAAATTATACTGTTTATTCAAGTAAAGAAATTTAAAGTATTTCTTGCTGATTGACATACACACTATCTTTCTCTCCTTAGAGCTACACAGAGGTGAGAGTTCACAAGATAAGCAGGTGAAGGAGGCCCGATCCAAGTGCCGCACCATTGCGTCACTCTTGACAGATGCTCCTAACCCTCATTCTAAAGGTGTGCTTATGTTCAAAAAGCGACGGCAGCGCGCCAAGAAGTATACTCTCACATGCTTTGGCAGTGTAGACGGAGAAAGCAACAGTAACACAGAGGGAGAAACTGAAGACGAAAGCCTGTTTCCTGGAAGTGAATCTGAGATTGATGAGGATGGTTTTTCTGCTGCACCAGACCCTACCTGGGATAGCGGTTACCTGGATGTTCTAGACAGGAGAACTTCAGCGTGTATTGTGCCTGACAGAGAAGCAGAGATAAGCCCGGGCCTAAACGCCACTTCAGGAAAAGGAGCCCAGCTTTTTGAACAACAGAGGAAAAGAGCAGAAAAACATATGTCAAACCTGGTTACGCCCACTGCCTTCTCCATGCCACAGCATCAGGGAGACTCAACCCTAACGTTTACCCCAGTTACTCCAGTCACACCCCTATTCTCTCATAGTACCAGTATGGTGAATGGGGAACCTTTGGTGGTGAGCAGGAGTTGTGCAAGTGTTGTGTTGTCATCTCCAGTCCAGACACCCATGCCATCAATGGCAGGAGTATTACCAGAGCAAGCAGACTCGTCAGCTGCCAACTCAGTGCACAACAGAACTGCCAGGCCATTTGCCCCTGGCTGTGTGAGCCATCGAGCAGCAACTGCTCCAGTAGTCTTCAGGCCCTGCTCTAACAAAAAGGCTGGATCACTGGCTCAAGCTGTGTCTGTGGCAACTATGCCAGCTCCCTTCTCTCCTGCTGGCTCGGAGGGGAAGAAAGCCATCTCTACGACATCACTGTATATCCCTGCCAGACCGGCCACCTACAATGGTCCTTCCTCTGTGCTCTCTCCATCCTCAATCATTTCAAGTCCATTTTCTCCTCCCCCTTCAAACACTCCACTCTACTCCCCAACTTATTCCAGCACCTCTGCCCCTTTTTCTCCAACATCTTCTCATGTAACATCTTTGAGATCACCTTCTGGTATATCTCAGCCATACTCTCCACCCCAAACACAGGCAATGCCTCTCAGTCCTCCGTACCACAAGGTTTCTGCTCAATATCAGCCACCTCCACTGGTTCACGTGCCAGCACAGCCTTTCTCTCCCCCATCCACAAATGTCCCAGGTATTCCCAATGCCCCTGCCCCAGCCCCTGCCCATGCCTATGCTCCTGCAGCACCAAATGTGCAATCTTCCCCAGCCCACAAAGTCTCCTTTAACCCATACATCTCTGTGGCATCCACTATACCGGAAACATCAAATGCACCAGTTGCCCAGCAGGATCCTCTCTTCTCCAACTCCACAGATGGGATGAATTCACGAGAGCAGCGTGTCTCAGTCCCCGTTGGTCGCACTGGCATCCTGCAGGAGGCTTGTCGCCGTGGCACCAAGAAACCAATGTTCAATGCTCAAGAGGAGAAGAAGGCTCCATCTTATAACCCTGAACTACTGTCTCTAGTGCAGAACTTGGATGACAGGTCCCGTTCGGGTGTAGAGGCTGGGTTTGAGTCTGGCCCTGAGGAGGATTTCCTCAACCTGGGTGCAGAGGCTTGTAACTTCATGCAGGCACAGAGATACAAGATGCCACCACCAGTGGCTCCTAAACCAGCTCATTCAGCTCCTGAGATGCCCCAGATGCAAGGTAAAGGTGCAGAGCTGTTTGCACGCAGACAAAGTCGCATGGACCGATATGTGGTGGATAAACAGCCCAAATCTCCAGCGCAGCCTCGTGATCCGTCACCCTCACCCTCCCTCCCAGGTCACTGGAAATACTCTCCAAACATCCGAGCCCCACCACCCATTAATTATAACCCACTGCTGTCACCTTCTTGCCCTCCAGTAGCCCAGCGTGGTACAAAGGCTAATGATGCTACTAAAGTTGGGGTTAAAACAGTGCCTGGCCAGCACAAACAGGGTATAAAGGCTCTAGACTTTGTGAGCAGGCAGCCATACCAGCTCAACTCCTCTTTGTTCAGTTATGGAGGTGGAGTCCTTCAAAACACTGCAACTCATCAGCAGCAGCAGAATGGTGTTGGTATGACAGGTAATTTCCTTAACCCACCGAAGCAGGTCCCTGTTAAAGCAAACCGTGTGTATGAAATCAAACGTTTCTCCACGCCTACTCCCATGTCTGCACCAACATCCCTGACCCCTACTGTAATTGCCCCTCGCTCTGCCACAACTCTCGGTGAGCCAATGTGGCGCAGTGATGTCACTTCCCCACCTCCCATTTATCCACGACCTGCGGCCCCATTCTCGCCACCTCCTCCTGCCCCGACAACAGCCCTGCCTGCTCTCCCCAAATTCACTGCCCCCATGCCCAATTCAGTGCCCATCCCACAACTCACTCCTGGGCAAGACACCCAATTCCAGGCAGCCAAGCAGTTTAAGAGCGCCCCTGAGCTGAGTCCCCTGTCTGCTGGTGTGCGATTCTCAGGGTCCGGGAGTAGCCAGAACCTACGGGTACCCAGACCCCGCTTCAGTACATCGAGCATGGGTCTGCAACCAAACGTGTGGAGGCCTGGCTCAATGCTTTACTGAGAATCCACTGTGACACTAATTATCACCCTGGGCAAGAGCACTTGAGTGCTTGAGCTCTGTTCTGCTAAATGAATCGTTCGACATCAGTAATATAACAAAAAGTCTGTCAGAGATGTATTTTTTTTTGCATGTTCACAATTGTAGTATTTCAGTCACTCCAGACAAGTACACAATTATTTTTAAAATAGAGTATGCAGCAACTTCTAGCATCATAGATGTCTACATCTGTATATGTACTGTATTATTCAGTTTTTTCAGAATGTTGAGATATTTATGTACTGTGCACATTTGATTCATGTTTCTACTTCAGTTTGCATCTCATTTATTTTACACCAAATGAACATGTTTAACCCATAGAAAGAATTGCACAGACACTATTTGTGAGAGCAACTAAATAAAATAATGGCATTATTATCTAATAATGATAAGTTTTGACATTATGTACAAGGGGCCACAAGGATGGAATGATGAAGGATAATTAAACTATATATGACAGAATCCTATTGTAACAGAAGTTAATGGACCTCAGAGTCATTGAAGATTTGTGTACAAGTGTTATAGAATGTTCTAAGACATGTATTTTCTCGAGTTGTATCAGAGTCTTAGTGAAAGAAATACACAAAGAATGTGACAGACTTGCAATGAAAGAGATGAAAATTCCTCAAGTGGAGAGATGGTACAAATCACCCCATTGCGCTTGCTCTTGAATTGCTATATCATCTGGCCTCTGCCATGCCCTTTCCTTCTGATGTTATCCATCCTTTATCTCTCTAAACATCTCTTGAGGTTGGACTGCAGGCCTGTGTTTGTGTAGACTAGAGTATTGCACAAAGCCTTTGCTTCTTGTTTGATGAGGATCAGTATAAATGCTTGATGCATGTGCTCATTTCTTCATAATGCTGCATAGGCCATGGTTTTGACTGAGCATTTACAAAAGCATGTGAACTCCCCTATGGGGAATTGTGCTTGGGCTTTTTCATATGACAGCTGAAAAAAGTACACTATGACAAATTCTGTAAGCGCTGATTTATCTTTATAACATATTATGCGAATGTGACATTGACCACTTTCCCTGGTGCTTGCTCTTATTGTGAATGATGCTTTTTCCAAACAGGTATGACATCCATTTCAATCACTTGTGTGAGCAGTTTAACCGCATTTGTGAAATTGTACATGCCTAGTTGAACTTTGCTTGCTTTGCTTTTTTATCAGAAAAGACCCAATGGCCTTGGTGTAATGGAACAACATGGAATGATGGGTACCATTTCTCTACTAAGGTTAAGAGGGTTGATTGGATGTAAAGCTATAGTGTGCCTTGTGTCATTTAAGTATAAAGGTAATGACAGAATGGAGGTATGCAAATGGGAGGTATGAAGCAAGATATAAAATTTGAAAACTAGAATAGAGAGGAAACTGCCTTTTTGATTTTCTGGGCCATTAGATTAAGTTATACACTCAAATATTAATTTTCCTGTACTAATAAGATTGTCATAATGTATGTCATGCTTCTACACAATATTTTTAAAGATTTAATTTAGTAATGTATTATTTTGTGTTAAATATTATGAAAACGTAATTATATTAAATCAATTACACTTAGTGCTTTGGGTAATTTGAAGTTTATAGTGGAATTATGTACAGTGCAAATGTTGAATGAGAGAAAATGGAAAGTTTAATGGACTTATGGATTCTTGGGCTCTAGGACTGGGAATACGAGAACGACTTTGTACTGTCTGAGTTACTATTGAGCAATGAAAATAAATGTAGAAATATAAGTGGCAGATGTGTTTTTTTATTCTATTTTCTCTAATGTTGTGTTGATTTCATAGCTCTCAAATAGATTAACCTGCAGATATAAATATAAAGATCATGCCAACTGCTTTATAGTGTTTCACAGTATGCTGTTGTGCTGAAGGTCATGAAAGGACATGCAGTTATCCTAAAAACCCCTGAGCGCCGCTGTTGCACGAAGTTTAAAATAAGTTCCCTCAGTCACTGAATCCAAGGCACGGCAGTGCTAGTTACAAAACACTTGCCATGGAGTGCAGGCATATTTTATCATGTAGAAATATGTTTAAAACATGATGTCATATAACCTATAGCCTACATGTATCATGTAAAATTAATCACAAGCCCATATTCAAGAGGTAACTAAACTGCATGCAGCATGCTAACCTTTAGTGTTGTGATGAAGAACCGTAAACAGTTATAACTAAGCTTTGGCTCTGTAATCTTACCTCCTCTCATAAGGTGAACTGTCTTCTGACCCCTCTGGTCTATGCCCCGCGATCATATGTCACAAGATATCAGGTGCTAACTTTAGCCACAGGTCTGTGTTTCTGTCATGAGCCACATTCTTACTTTCACCCTTCAGCCAGTACCTCAGGTGCTCCTCACTTAGGGCCCTATTTTAACGATCTAAGCGCATGGTCTAAAGCGCACGGCGCAAGTACACTTAGGGCGTGTCCGAATCCACTTTTTCTAGTTTAACTACGGGAAAAATGGTCGGCGTGCCTGGTGCATGGCCTTGTTTACTTTCGCCTGGCTCCGTAGCGCGAGTCTCCGCTGACTGCGGAGAAACCCAAACGGTTGAGGCGTTTATACTTGACGTGCTCGCTGTTGTAGCCTACTATTTTTTTAAACGACAGGGGACGACTCGAGTAATTGTCTTCTAAACCATCAGGAATCAGCGGTGAGAAGAAGAAAGCTACACACGTGACAATGTTTATTTTAGGACACCACCACCACCAGTACCACACTACACAAAGAATCGTGTAAAACCCAGTAAACCCTGAGATTATTACTCGTGACAATAAAACAAAATATATGGATATGAGAATGTGTATAATATAACTAAATTAACGATCTCTTAGGCCTAGTTATTTTCTAATTTCACTAAAAATTTCATTAAGTATTGTGAACATTTTTATTAAACATGCACCTTTATGTTCATTAAAAATACTTTTTATGCTATTGTATGCTATTTAAAAAACAACAACAACAAAAAACAAACATTTAAGCAACTAATTTAGACGTGCAAACTGGGTGCCGGTGTGGTGAGAAGTTCGAGCTCGGCCAGATTCGTTCATCTTCGGATGCGGAGCTGCGCGCTTTACAAAAAAAGCGAGCACACTGCCAAGCGAAATGGGGTGCATCCAACGCGCACGACCGCCCACACCGCAATGACGTCATTTTTGCCGCGCGCACCTTCGCGCTCGTGTGGACGCATCGAGTATAAACCTAGCTAAAACCTAGCTTCAAATGGTTGTCCCTATTCTCTTAAAGTCGGCATGAAATCAAATTTGACAAATCTTCTTTTTATATGTAATATTGTAGTGTTTATTATAAATGATTTATCTGTGCACTTCATTATTTAAAAAAAATTCATTTACCCTTATAATCTTTAATCAAATACATTACCCTTCCCTCCCCCCTCGAAACGACCTCTCTTCTCTTTCGGTCACGTGCCATGGCGAAAGGGTGCGGCCAGAGCCGATGAGGGTGCGGCTATCGGTGTCGGCCTCGTTTTGAGTCAAGTCAAGTTAACAGTCAAGTTCACCCTCGAGAGCATCTCGAAGTGTCCGAATGGTAGGCTATCTATCTTATCTAAATCTAGTTATTTACTTATCGGACACGTCGAGATGCTCTCGATGGTGAACTTGACTGATAACTTGACTTGGCTCATCTTGGTTCGCGGGAGGCTCATATAAATATGGGCTGATTCCTGCCTGCAAATTTAGCTGCTCGTCCTCGTTCTCGTCGCCGGGCTCCTCAATAAAAAATCCTTCATGGGAGGGTAACGGTGGGGAAATCCTACACAACTGAATGTAAACTGGCATTCAAATCTGCCTCCATTTTGTTTGCAACGCCCAACCTCCAACGATCCAATCAATTCCCGAAGGACGAAATCAAGCCCCGCCCTACATTTTTTTTTCTAATTTCAGAAGCCGTTTCACTCGGATATACGTCACAACAAGGAAAAAATGACAATCTCAACTTCCGTTTCATGCCGACTTTAATGAGTAATGGGTGTGTTTTGGGCTTTACATGCAATTAACCAATCAGAGTCTCATCTCCCATTCCCTTTAAATGTCAGTTGCCATGGCGGATTCGCTATTTACATGACATTGGAAAGACCCATAGACAGTATAAGAAGTGGACAGAGGGAGCCATCTCATTGGCCATCTCAAGTGAAGCCCATTTTCAGCGATTTCTTAGGACTTCCGTTCCTGACGCGCAGACTCAAACAGAGCTTGACGACGTAGATGTGACGTGAGCAACCCGTCTGTCTTCTAGTGGCTGTGGCATGAGAAATCTGAATCATTCCCTTCCGAATCTTGCAGAGACGGAGAGCGTGAGTAGGAGCTGTCCATGAGCTAGGAGCAGGAGAAACTTTTGCTAGGTATTCTGATTAATTATTTTGTAATTTTGCCTCCACGTCCCCCCGATTGCCCGCGAGCTTCTCCTCCCGTCCATACGGTAATCTCTCTACTGTGCGACAGAGAGTCGCGTGGTTATGACGCAATCGTTAGCCTACTTTTACAAAAACTGCTTCTACGGGGCCATAACGTAAGTTACAAGGTAATGGAGCATTTTATACATTGTCGTGTTTCTTTAGAAATAAATAATGGACAAATGGAGTCTTCAAACGCCTCAGATGTAAAGTTATTCGCTGTCAAAGTGACGCCAAAATGAATGGGAGTCAATGGGATGCTAACAGCAGGTGAAGTTCTGCTACAAGATGGTGGCACGCGGCCGGCTTCAACTTCCGGTCGACTTCCTTCCCGCTTGGAAAGACCGAACGCATCTCCAGAGCGCAAACGGATCAAACCATATACGGGACAAGCCGGATTCCACCATATCTTTATGTGGGGTGAATTCAGGTTGATTGGGAGACTTTTTTCCAGTCATCTCAATGGCAAAACGTGTCCTAATCAACCTGAATTCAACCTGAAATAGTAATCTTTTACATTGTAACCCTTTTATATTTTATATTTGGCATGCTTGTGTGCTGCTGCGCGTTCCTGTGTGTTTAATAAGCAGAGTGTAGGCCTACGCGCGTTGTGGACCCTCATGGGCGCACATTGCTAAAGCCCAATTTATAGGCTTGTTCGACTTCATGCAGCTCTGCGCAGACCGATCGGCGGCTGACTTGAAGCAGTGCATGCCGGTTAGAAATTTTTTCCGACTTGATACAGCGCCGACGCCACGTGACTGTGACGTATGGCATCAAAGTACCGCGAGAGCGTTTCGAGAGTAGCCGGAGAACTCAGCCAGCGCAGCTTCTCAAGAGCGGCTGCACTGGGCTGCAGGAGGGCTGATGACGACACAGCTGTTCCACGATTGGCCGGATTCACCACATGACAACGATCACGTGTGTTTCGTGTTTATTCGAACACCTAAAGTTCATCTAAAGTTCACAAATCAGTTTTTTATAACAGTAAACACTCTTTTCATGTCGTTGCGATGTTATATTGTGTCATGTTTATCAAATTAAAACTGATTAAAAAACGTATAGACTCCACTTCATTGATAGTAGCTTATGTTGATCTTTATTCTTGTTCAAACAGACGCTGTATGAAGCAGTACATAAAGTAGGCTTATTGAATGAAAATGTCTCTGAAACATCTGTGTATTATTTGGCAGATATTACATTTATTTCACTTCAGCTGTGGTAAAGTACGTGAACACCACGTGAGCGGTCACTACGGGAACCAGAAAGTGTCCGACTTCACGTCTCCGTTTGCAGCTCCTCCCCGCCTGCACGCGGCTACTCTCGCCGATCGGTTACATCCAGCCGCAGCCGATGTCGAACACACCTTATACTTCTGCGTTGAACTCAAGGCCAATTTATACTTCTGCGTCGGGTGCGCGTAGAAGGTACGGCGTAGCATACGCATTGACGTGTACCATACGTCGTACCCTTCGCCGTACCCTGATGCGCACCTCCAAAATGTAACTACGCGTCGCGGCGACGCGGACCGCAAGATCTGTGATTGGTCGGCTGGATAGCATCGCGTTTCCTCCTACGCATTTCCGAAATGATCTTCTGCACTCTGCACCGCCCGCCCGCCATTTTTAAATTCCGAAGATCAGTGAAGAGCCATGGAAATAGACCAAGTGACAGAGAGATTGCTTGAAGAAGTGCGGAAATACAGCCATCTGTATGACTCCTTCAGTCACCATTGCTCGTAGAAACCTAAACTCAAAACAGCCGCGAGGAATGTAAACACAGTGGAACATTAAAACCCACCCGCGCCAACTAGCGTTTCGGCGGTGTAACTGCAGAGCAACACAGACATTCGCAGAAGTATAAATGCTCACGACGGCGTCGCCTACGACGCAGAAGTATAAATTGGCCTTTACGCCGTAGCTACGTCGTAGGCTGTGTTTAGCGCGCGTACCCTGACGCGCACCTCTCCAAAAATGTAACAACGCGTCAATTCTACGCGGACGCAAGCGCTGTGATTGGTCTGCTAGAACCCCTCCCTCGGGTTTCACATCAGGTGTGTTCGACATCGGCTGCGGCTGGATGTAACCGATCGGCGAGAGTAGCCGCGTGCAGGCGGGGAGGAGCTGCAAACGGAGACGTGAAGTCGGACACTTTCTGGTTCCCGTAGTGACCGCTCACGTGGTGTTTGCATACTTTACCACAGCTGCAGTGAAATAAATGCAATATTTGCCAAATAATACACAGATGTTTCAGAGACATTTTCATTCAATACTTTATGTACTGCTTCATACAGCGTCTGTTTGAACAAGAATAAAGTTCAACATAAGCTACTATCAATGAAGTGGAGTCTACGTTTTTTAAGCAGTTTTAATTTGATAAACATGACACAATATAACATCGCAACGACATGAAAAGAGTGTTCACTGTTATAATAAACTGATTTGAGAGCTTTAGATGAACTTTGGCCTATGATGCACTTTGAGCTTTAGATGACCTATGGTCCCTCTGCATGAGTAATTGCGCGTCAACGCGGACAACGACGCAGAAGTATAAATTAAAAACAACTCGTTGCCTACAGCGTAGAGGCTCCGGCGTAGGTCCGACGCAGAAGTATAAATTGGGCTTAATTAGGCTTTAAATAAAAAAATAAAAAAATAAAATATTTTTTAAATAACACAATAAAAAAAATATTGTGCCATTGACTTTAGACCAGGATTCAGTCTATTTCAGTTGCCTCAAAATAGCAACGCGCCATCAATGCGCCTGAACATGTAAACAACGTGGTGCAGTATGTGAAAATGAAAGCTGCACTAGCAAAAAACACTTTTGTTGCGGCTGGCGCTGCATTGCGCCTGGTGTATGATAGGGCCCAATGTCTGTCCTGTCTTAAGGCCAACTATACATTACATCCTGCTTTAGCGTGGTTAAAAAGAAAACACATGAAGATGCATTTCTTGATCTTGAGGTTTGAAGTTCTGTTGACATGTTCTTCTTTGAAAGAGGTCTGATTTTCTGTTTGACATTGCGAAGACTGGAACTCTCACTGCGTGCCTTATGAAAGTTTACTGTCCATACTTTAAACTGGGGAAGTGCAAACTGTAAATAATCTTGACTCCTTTTCAGGAGCAATATGTCTTCATTATGGAGGTCTGTCAACTGCTTCTCAAAGTAAGAACCACGAAAAAGACTGATTAAGATCCTATATTATACACAATATACACAATACAATATTACAATAAATATACAAAATGGTACTGGTAAAGTAAATATTGTTGATAAGAGTAAACAATAGCTACATACAATGCTGCAAAGTTACTGAAATATTGTAATCAGAAAAGGGAAAAATAGCAAATAGAACCTTTGTGTTTAGTGAATTGTTTTGAATTTAGAATTTTGTGAAAGTCAAAGCTAGAAATGTGATCCCACCCATTCAATATTCAGCTCAATATTAGCAATACACAGAAAGTTCCAAATATTTACTGTAAGAAATGCAGAGGGTAAGTGACCAAAGTAAGTGACTGAAATAAGAAGTGGGACATAATCTTTTTACAGATCCTCCCTGAAAACATCTTGCTCTTCATTGCTCTATATTTAGACCTAAAAGTATCTGCAAGAAAAGTATCTCCTCACCATCAGCTCTGTCCCTGTGCTGAACTAAACCCCCTCCCCACTCCCCAAAGACCTCCTGTCCCAAACACTGCTATAGGATTTCACTCTCCCTGGGATGTAGAAGAGAGCAGTAGTTGGTGGAATCATAGCCAACCCTAAGGAACTGGATTAACCAAAACAGCCCTCCTGGGAACCTTTGATTCAAACTGTGATTTGATTTGTTTTCTGAAACATTGAATCGTTGGTCTCAGGTAAGAGGAATCATTGTGATGTTTGATTGATTGCAACGGGGGGGAATCGCAGGTGATAAAATGTTATAATGAGCACATAATGTACTGAGGGGGTTAGAGTATGCCGAGATGATTTATTATTGTTTGCAAATGGTAAAAATATATGTTGTTCTTAGATAGATCTTCCTCCTGCTGCATTTCATAACTCAAATAGACCTAATAAACACTGACATAGCACTGGATCTTCTTCACATATGCATATATGTACAAAAATGATAAATGAATTATACATAAACACAAATGAAAATAAATAACACTCCAACACTCTCCTATTTAAATATACATGTTATTGTTAATGATTTAACTGTGTGGTTCTTACTGAATTATTATTATTATTAGTTCAAATGCAGAAATGTTTCTCACAGCTCCTCAGAAATGTGTTTAATAAGGCATTCAGACTACTCAGACTTACCAATGCAATGCTTCAGTTGGACATTTGAGGAATTTGCTGACCAGTTACCCATGGTGGATTTATTTAGTGTGCTAAAACAAAAATACCCCTCTTTGCAACAAGAGACTGGTGTCGGTTATGGAATTTAAAGTTTTACCAATTGACCGCAACTTAAATATACTTTATAGTTATCTTGTGAATATTAGTGTTAATCGGACACTTTAAATATTCATGCAAACAGTCATCAAGAACAGAAAGCCATTTACAAATACAAAACTGTTACTGTTAATGTCACAAGATTTACTTAATACATGTTAAAGACAGATTGGAAAAAAAACATTGGGGTTTGAAAATGTAAGAATTAATATTCCTCCTGACCACATAATATATAATATATATAAAATAATTTATGTTTGTTTGTAGGGTAATTAATATTGTTATTTTTATGGGTATGTTATTTTATTTTGAAGTGAAGAGAGCATCAATAAGCTCCTCAGAACTTGGGCCCTTTGTGGCATTTTGTTGCTGGTGTTTTTATTATTTAGTTTAATAATAATTATAATTCACTGAGCTATGAGCGCTCATAGTTCCAGCTTGGTTTATGCTTTTATTTTATCAATTTATTTCCTATAATATTATTTTGGGGGATGCATGATCATGCTAAACTCATACCGAAATACATTACAATTTATCAGAAAATGCACATGGCATCTTTTCTCATCTTCCCCTACCAGTTTATTCAGATTTCATTCCCCCCCTCAGATTGCAGTGATGCCTGTCTCTGGAACACCTGCTCCAAGCAACAAGAGGAAGAAGCCTTCGAAAATCATCACAGATTTCTCAAACATCTCACAGTATGGTCAGTGGTGTTTCTTTGTGTCACATATACATATGTAGGAGAAATACACAGACCTTAATTCTGGTTGATCACTCACTTGTGATATCCTGATGACCGGATGAGTGTTGTAAATGTCACACTTAATTAACAAACGCCCTCACTGGTGTCCTGTGTCAACATGAAGAGCCATTGCCAGAAATGCCAAACAACCCACAGGCTCTCTGTAAATTTCTCACGGTGTAAATCCCCACTGAGAACACTTAATTTATTGGTACTGTATGTGTAGAGCCTCAAAAGGAGAGCACACTTGGCATAAGCACACAGCTACATAGTATTGCAACCAACTTTAATGAGGGGCTTGTAAATTTTTCTAAGAATAGTCACATTTGAATTGTTTTTTAATGCATCAATAGATTCAGTGAAATGTCACATTTGAACTAGAACAGCATGTTATAATGTTCCTGTTTTTTCTGGAGTCATGGGCTATCAATTCCCACAGTTTGATGAGCTGTTGCGATGCAATTACTCATCCCAGCTTTGACAAAAAAAAAATGCCTCCATCATTCTATAAAGACCAGTGTAATGAGCGGTTAGCCTATGCAGTGTGTAGCTGGCCAATTATTCCTAAATCTCAAAGGCATTATCAAACTGTGTGACTTCACAGCTCTCCTCTAATGAGCAGCGTTATTAGGTGCTTTGCGTTTGTGTGTCTGTGTGTGAAGGCTGTTTAGTGTACTAGATTCTCTCACTTCATCTGCTTGGCAATGTGCTCATAATGGGCAGTTTGTTTACAGGACAACATTCTTGTGGCTAGCGTTTCAGAGCCAAATAAATCAACAGCAAAATTACTGCCAAAAAGAAGAGCTGTTCGGCTGAGATTTCAAGCCGCTTAACTTCAAATTATTTAACTTCAGTCTGTTTCAGCAGATTGTCATGCATACGCACATTGGGACAAATATTGTATGTGTGATTCATGCTCTGTTAAAACCGTTTATACAAACAAATTAGATTTTTTATTGTTTGTATCACTTAGCTTGTCCGTGTTTGCACGTTCTGGACAGACTGTGTATTTATTGTCGGTGGATTTGCACTCTTTTTGAAAGTTACATTGATACGCTTGGCTAGTAGGTGGCGACAAGATCTGTGAGTCATTGAATCATTCATCCAACCGATTCATTCAAAATACGGATTTATTCAGGAATGAAATATGTGACTCCCTGCATCCAAATATGCCTAATTCCCTACTATATAATTGAAAACAATATGTGAAAAGTACAGTATTTCCAAAGTCATAAGCTGCATTCATATATGCATACTTCCCTAAAATAGTAATAATAATAGTAAAGGAAAAAGGTTACACTTTATTTTAAGGTGTCACTGTTACAGTGTAATTATACATTTAAGTACTGAGTAATATTAATTAGCTGCATGTACTTACTACATGTTTGGTTTGGTTTAGGGTTAGTTGCATGTAATTGTGCATAATTTACCAATGTAACATAATAACAAAGACACTGTAAAATAAAGTGTTACCAGGAAAAGTACACAGGATCACATAATACTTCCGGCTAAATTCTGAAGTGCGCATTCAATCCATCCGGGATTATGGGAGAGGAGTTGTGAATAGCAGTGAAGGGATGCAAGGGATGAAGGGATGCATATTTACATGGCGAAATTTGCAAGCGGAAAGACTGAATGCTTCTCTAGCAAGGAAACGGATCTGCTCGTGCACGAGGTTAAAGCAGACCATCTACGGGACAAGCTGGATTCCACCATATCTTTATGTACACAATAATAATTATGTAATAAATAATAAACATTGTAATCTTTTTATTTTTAATATTCAGCATGTTTGTGTGCTGCTCCGCATCCCTGTGTGTGTAATAAGCAGAGAGTACGCGCGTTGTGCACCCGCCTATAGGCGCATATTACTAATGCGTCCTTTAAATAAAAAAATAAAAAAACTGCGACTGTCATTGTCAATGGCGCAGTCTATTTCAGTTGCCTCAAAACAGCAACGTGTCAACAATGCACCTGAACACACCTCGTTTTAAGACCAGCAAGCCCATGGGCACACAAATGGGCGCAAATGCGAAAAACACTTGCATTGCGCATTGTGCCGGGTGTATGATAGGGCCCACAGTCTTTAAGAGTCATTGAATTACTCATTCAATCAATTTGTTTGTCAAAAAACACTGATTAATTCAGGAACGAAACAGCATTTTTGTGTGGCGATCACGTTATTGTTATTGCCATTGGATGTGGCTTGATGGCTGATAATAAAGTTAAGAAAGAATATAATAAAACCAAAACATAATCAAAGTGGAGGGCTTCATGTCCTGTTTAGGCTAAAGGCCCGTACACACCGGGACGAATTTCGCGCGCGATATTCGCCGACGTTTAACGCCTCGTGACTAAACAAAGGGCGCCAATGTGACTGTGCACACCGACGCGAAAAATGCCACGCGTAAAAGCGTAATTTTTTTTTAAACGCCTTGGGTTCGTTTTTTTGGTTTGACACGCCGCGTCAAAAACTATCCGACCAATGAGATTGGCGCTTTTGCTCACGTGTCTGGAGCTTCTGAAGTTACAGTAAAACACAACTTGGGGGCGCTCAAACACAAAACGGTCTTGCCGAGCACACATACGTAACAGCGAAGAAGATATACGCCAAGTAGCGTCTACACTGCCCATAGACAGACACTGCCGGGAAGAAATGACGAGGAAGATGCAAGGCAAGATGAATGTAGAGCTGTTGGTGTCGGAATAAAGAACTATATGACAAACGCGACAGCGACTACAAAAATCTTGTTAAAAGAGAACTGTTATGGAGTGGTATTGCAGAGTATAGACTGTTATGGAGTGGTATTGTATTTCTGTTTTACATTAAGCGCCATCTAATGTCAGGGAATGAATTTGCATGTTCACTCGGCTCATCGTCAGCGAAAAACGCTTGGGTGTGAACACAAAAAACGCATTGAAAAACGCTGGCGAATAACGCGCGCCGATATTCGTCCCGGTGTGTACGGGCCTTAAGACCCCTTTTTTTATGCTGTTTTCATGCTTAATTTAGACACTAGTATAATGTTTCCATCTACATATAGTAGTCATTCTAACGATTTAAAAGGGGCATTGTGTTAATTCTGACTGAATTTACCTTTTTCCTTCCCCACTTCACTGATCTTGACCAGACCAGCAAGATGAGAGTGCTGAAGCCAGTGAACTGGACTTGGGGACCAAAATCAAGGCCCCTAGAGATGTGATGTTGGAGGAGCTGTCTCTCATGAAGAACAAGGGCTCCAAAATGTTCAAGATGAGACAGAAAAGGGTGGAGAAATTCATCGTCAGTGACGAGAACCTGGTCAGCAAAACAGGCATGAGAAAAGCAATAGCTTTGATAGGAAATAGAGGTTTATTGTGTGATAGGATCTGGAAAATAAACCCTAAAAATCAAGATCAAGGGGTCTTCTATAAACACGAAGGAACTTGTTTTGCAAAAATAACCTCATAATGCATGACTGCTTATCATGTAAACAAATGAAGTATTAAGAAATTATGTGAGAAGAAAGAGACCACAATGTAATTAAATTCACATTTACTTTGAACACACTGGTATTCACATATCGCTCTTTAAGTTATGAAACTTTAAATGTACAGTATACTGCATAGCAGGATGATCTTCTTTTTGTTCCTCATGCCTTTGTAGATAAACCTCCAGAACCTGGTTCCTTCTCTGGAATGTGAGATGACCGCTCCACCTGAACCATCTCCCAAACCACCTCAAGGTAAATACCTGGTTACATTATTTATTTATTTTTCAACAGCAAACATGTAAGTCCATGGAGTTAATTTTTAGATTTTTGTTTTTCTGTTCTTCTTATGGCAGAGGAAGTAAATGCTGGGGCGGAGAAGGAAAAGAGACGCGAGTATGTTAATCCATACGTATCACCATGGGAACATGCTATGAAAGATGATGAGGAACTTAAAAAAACCATGAGGTGGAAAATGCCAGGGCCTCAAATTCACAAGGATCTTCCCAAGTACAAGAGTTTCAATAGGTACTAGGATATTTTATCATTTATAAAAATAATTCTACACAGACGCTATACCTTTTGATAGTTGTTATTCAACTGATCCATCTACATGTTTTTCTTGCCCACAAGAATGGCTCTGCCCTTTGGAGGATTTGACAAGGCCTCTCGTCTTGTCACCTTTGAAGCCCCTGAAATCAAGGCAACCAACGAGGAGCCGCAGCCAGTGCCTGAGTTTAACCTTTGCCTTCGTCCTTCTTTCAACCGCACTCCGATCGGCTGGACATGCAATGAGGAGCACAGCCACATCTACATGGAGCTGGACAACATCCCCTTTGATGGAGAGACTGACGACCTCTAAGAAACCTGCCCATCTTATGTGAACACAGACGTGTATATACACAGCAACATACATGCTTTAACGAAAAAGCCAAATACAGATGCGTACAGAGATACACAGACCAGCAAACAGGGACCTTATGCACTCACATCCAAAAACAACAACTGATTCGTATTTGCAAGAGAAAGGAATGATCTTTGCCTTTTCTCCCATTGTTTTGTGTGCTGTTTACAAGGGAAACACATCATTGCATGTTGTGATTTGCTGGTTCATAGTTGGCAGACACATTATGCATTATGCTTGATTGCAATGATCTATGATAGACATATAAAGTACCTAAAATGATCTAGCATTAAAATAAACTTTTGTCCCTAAACAGAATATGGTCTGATTTCTTATATAAAGAAGCAATCTGTCAGTGTACTGTATTAATAATGTTTTTGATCTTTGTTTAGCAGCTGCACCTCCTGTTCAAATTATATCAAGTTACTTCAAAAATAGATAAAACAATAAAGCAATACATAAACAATAAATTATCTAAAAAAATACATGCACAAAACCAATCAAAGCATGAATAGTGGCTAGTTTAAAACTGATTAGGTATTTATACTGACCCTTGAAAATGTTTTTTTATTTTTTTTTGACTGTGCCACCTTTTGGTCTTTCTTTACCATTTTCTATTGTATTTAACATTAGGATCAACGTCATTTTTTTACCGTTTTTTAAACTGTTTTTCAATTTGTAGTAAAAAAAAATATTTATAATTATCAACTTATTTTAAGTAAATTTTCAGCCCTGTCCCACATTTTACATGATGTTTTACATGTTTTACATGTAGATGTTTTTAATAACACTTAGACTATATTTGTCCCTAAAGAAGTGATGATGGCTCCTATTAACTTGTCAGCATAATTTAGGCTAAATTCAATTCAATTCACATTTATTTGTATAGCGCTTTTCACAATACACCTCGCTTCAAAGCAGCTTTACAGAAAATGCAGTAGTCCACATTACAGTTAAGAGTGATTTCAGAAATGTACATATACAAATCACAGTTAGCTAAAAAATTACAAATTTAAACAATGTAATAATTTAAGGCAGAAAAAATTTATTGAAACTTTTTTGTTAACAAATGATTATGACATATATAAAATTGTAGCATTAGTGCATGTTGATTCAGAGTTTACGTCATCTGAAGTCCTCGCAGGAGTTGGTGGTGTCTCTTCACAGATGTTGAAGCATCTGAAGTCTTCATAAGAGCCTGGATTCAGACTGAAGCTGACATACTCTCTATTACCTGAGGATGGGCATCCCGAGATAAAACAGAGAAGCAAATAGAAAATAATTAGCGTAGCTGCTGTTCAAAACATTAAGCAAGGATAATCATGTGCATTTGATCTGATAAGGTTATGAGATGCATTAATGCTTGCAAGAGATTCGTCTTTAATCTAGATTTAAACTGAGGCGAGTCTGAGCCCCGAACGTTATCAGGAAGGCTATTCCAGAGTTTAGGAGCCAAATGTGAAAACGCTGTCCCTCCTTTAGTGGACTTATAAAGCCCAAAGTTTTGTGACCTTAAAGATCACAATGTATTGTAAGCCGATAGAAAATAAGTTAAATACACAGGAGCTAAACCATTTAGGGCCTTATATTATAGGTCAGTAGCAATACTTTGTAATTGATATGGAACTTAGGTAACCAGTGTAGAGATGATACATTTGGTGTTATGATCATATTTTCTTGGCCTAGAACTAGCAGCTGCATTATGGACTAATTGTAGCTTGTTTATTGAGGATGAAGGACAACCAGCTAGTAATGCATTACAGTAATCTAGAGGTCATGAATGCAAGAACTAACTTTTCTGCATCAGAAACAGATGTCATGTTCTGTAGCTTAGCAATGTTTCTGAGGTGGAAGAAGGCTGTTTTTCCTGTAATATGAAATATGATTTTCGAAAGACAAGTTGCTGTCTAATATAACACCCAGGTCTTTAACTGTAGAGGATGAAGTAACAACAGTACATCCAGATGCAAATTGTATTCTAAGAGATTCTGTGTACAGGTTTCTATCAACCTGTAGCTAACAACCCTGTTATCCATTATTGTTTTAATGAACATTTATTGTATTTGATGTAATAAAACAGAATATATAATGTTTAATATGTCCTTCTGAAGTGGACAAATAGCATATGTTCTGACAGTTATAAGCACTTTCTTTCACTGATAGCCTACTTTGTTGAAAATGCTACAGGAATGCACTATTAGTCCTACTTATACTCAGTTCGTAGAAAGTGCAAGTTATCCATTAGCCACTCTGTTATTTGCTTTTGTGTGATTATTACACAATGTTGCACTGCGAACACGCTAAGATGCTTTATTCAGAATTCACGCCTCTCTCTCTTTTTCTACACAAAACCAAAATCGGTTACGTAATGGCATTTTGACTAATTCCAACTAGCTCCAGCAGATGGTAGCAGATCGGTCCTCAACATTGTCCTCAAGCCAAAGGGAAGCCTTTATCGCGAGAACTGCATATGTAGAGAACGTCGTTATCGCGAGATCTTCATGTATTGGCTGCGGCGCTGGATGGCGCTGGTGGAAATTTGGGAATGCGCGGTCATGCTTCCCGGGTTGAGCTGAGCTGAGCTGAGCTCGGACAGGACGCTAGACTGACTGCATCTGTGTGCGAGCTGTAAGGTGAGTAAGCACTCTTTAAACTTAATTAACGGTGCTCTCCTCGAGCGAAATTGGATATATGTGCAAATCCGAACATGTAAACATCCATCCTGATAAGTGTAACTTGAATTCCAGCAAGCTTGCATTCCAGATGTGTAATGTGATGGGGGAATTGCTTAACATCAGCGCGTGCGGATGCGTCTCCCTGTCTGAAGTCAAGGATGCTCTGAGCTGGGAGTCTGGGACCATTCAAAACATTGTCACCTTTTTAGTGACATTTTTATCACTTACGTTGCATCTGGCGTGTTCATTCTCAGCATCTTCAGTCTACAGAATGATTCAGACTGGCAGTGCACATGTAATACTTTATTTTATAGTTCTTTGCTTTTTAAGCGCTTGTTCAGTAATTTCTGCATGATGTCGAAGAACATTTTTTTATAGGTTTTTATTTTGATTTAAGCTTTTACTTTTTCTTCTTTAGTTATGTGTTGATAGATCTCAAATGATTTTATCCTGCTGTTGCATTGACTCACTGAAGTGGACAGCACATGGTCGATATTGATTTAGTTTTGTGGTTGCGTTTAAGTGATTAAAGGGACAGTTAATCTAAAAATGAAAATTCTGTCATCATTTACTCACCCTGATGTTGTTTCAAACTCCTATGACTTTCTCTCTTCGGTGGAGCACAAAAGGAGATGTAAGGCAAAATGACAACCTGTATGGGAAAAGATTCAACAGCTGTGCAATTCAACACCTTCTTCTTTTTCCAAGGAAGAAAAAAAAAGTAATACAGGTTTGGATAAGCAAATGATGAAACAATTCAAATTTCTTGGGGTGAACTATCCCTTTAAATTAATCTCAAGTGCAGTGGACCTGTTAGACAGCCTTTTTGGGAATCATAAGCATGTGCAGTATTCAAGAGCACGAATTCATCTGACTCAGAACACACCTATGATGTCCAAAAATGCAGCTCGTGTCTGTGACTTTTGAGACACCGGTGTCGGCCAGCACATGTTCCATTACAAATGGTGCAGAAGAACAAGTGCACCAGGTTTTCCGTTCAGTTGCAACATTAGTTTATTGTGTTATTTTCCCTGTCTTTTAATGCTGTCCTGGTTTAACTGCATAAATCTTGTGAGATTATGAAATTCCAGAGAATGTTATTCTGTAAATGATCATTTTGTTTAATTTAGTAAATCCCTTCTCATCATAACATGTCCATTATCAGAGCACTTTTGGGTTCAGTGTAGGGTTGAGTTCCTGTGATTTAGATGAAATGCAGTAAAAATTGCTTGGTTTTTTTTGTGTGAATTGCTGTGATATACATTGGTTTGTTTTGTAATGTTCCAGTTAGACACATGTTGCATGCACCATATGAGCTGTGAGATCAGCAGTGATGTCTGATTTCAGATTTAAAGTTGACCATAATTACTGTTACTATTTTGAGATTAATAATCTCCATTGATGCAGAATGATAATTAATTAATTTCCAGTACCTTTCGTTTCTATTTGTTTGCCAGTTACCCATTTTAAATGTGTGTAATTTTGTCAGTGATGGCCATCCCTGAGAAGAGGTTCTCAGGCCCATTAAGGGGCCCCTGTGCTTTTATGCACCACATGAGTGGCCCTCATGGGGGTCATCAGTCAACAGGCGCTCTGCACTCCACGGAGAGGAAAGTGTGCGGCGTGTTGGTAAAAGCCTGTGAAAATGAAATGAGGGACTCTCTGTGGTGGTGTAGCCTAACCTTTCTGATTTCATCATGCGGCTCAGGTTGTAGTTCTTACACGTGATTTTAAAGCTGTTTTAAACCCCCTCTCTGAGAACGTCACTCCGAGCTTTTACAGCTGGGGGCGGGGGTTTGGAAAAGATTGGATTTTTATCAGCTTGTGCGATTATATTTCTTCTCTGAGGCTGAGTGGAAATGCAGGGTGGTGTTTGGCTTGGTTCTTAATAGGAGAAGTGTTCAGGTTGGTCAGATGCTTTGAGATTGTCCTCACGGTTGTAATATGTAGGGCTGTAGTTCATCTCGTAGTACTTCAACAAATCATTAAATGCTGGATAAAACTGAATAATTTTTTTTATTAAAATGCTGTCTTGTGTACTAATGTACTTATGTAAGATGTATGCTAGTTCAAGTTTTTTAAACGACCTAAACTTTTTAGAGGAAACATTTAAAATATAATCATAAAAACATATATTAATTAATAATAATACTATATAAATAAAATAACTTATAATATAAATACATTCATAAAACATTTTTTAGTCTGATTTTATTGCTTTTCGTTTGTAGATGTGACACAAGGAAATAAAAAAAACGGAAATTCATGTCAAGAATGTTGTCAACCCCTGACATAACAGTTTGTAAATGAGGCTGTAGTGGGTTGTAATTAATTTCAGGAGATGCTCTTCAATGCACATTTGCATTTCTCCATGCTTGCTTTATATGCATGCCATTCTCATTCCCTTCTTTCATATGGCATATACTCAGTGTCAAAGTGAGAAAAACAGCACTAAATCTAGACAGGGCTGGAGATGAGATAGTGAAAGTGAGATGGTGACACAGCGTCTTGAGTGCTCTATCTTTCTGTTTTATTTTTACTCCGCTTGTCCTTGACACCTTGCATTCTCTCTACCTTTGTTTACTAATGACACATTTTGCTCGAAATGTTGTGATGCCAATGCATTTAATTGCAAAGTAGTGCTAGATGGGTAAAGGCCTGCCACTATAACTGCTTTTTGTTTGGGCAGTAGATTGTCCCAGAAATAATTGTGATTAAGCAATACTATTGTCACTTTAAGACCATTTTATTCCACTGAATATAACAGCATAATAATTGAAGTAGGCCTTCGAGTGACAATGCACTTAATTTTTTAAGAATATTTAGATACTGGAATTGAAGTGTCAAAAATGTAATACTGAATACTGAATATGTCCATATCAACAAAGGCCAGATGCCTCAACAGGCCATATCTGCTGCTAAATCTATTTTTCTATAGGCATGATTTTTTAAAAAGCGCCATATTTATATAAAGTCACGTCATGCATGGGAAGCTGCAAAACAACGATCAAACACGTCCGTCTAGCGCACGTTTACATAGAAAATCAATGGAAAAATAGCGCAGTTGAATGCAAAAGTGTGTTCCCTGTGAAAAAAAAAATCAAATAGTAACACTGCTTAGTCTTTACTGTATTAAATATGGATTTAAAATATTAAAGTTATAAAAGTTTTTTAGTCAAGAGCAGTGAGAAATTGTCTTTTGTTGTTTGATTGATGACACAGACAGCAACAGGAATATTAGGCTGCTGTCACTTAAAGAAACGAATGCGCTTGAAAACCGAAATAATTTCTCTTTTGGGTCTGTTTGCACTTGAATGCATAAATGTGCAAGGCTAAAAACACGTGCAACTGATAAAGTTTCATGACAATTCAGCAGTTCCATCTTTCACGCTCTCCATGGGCCATCGGCCAGACCTTATTGTCAAGCACAGGTGAGTTTAGACAAGAATGCAAGCGTTGGTGCCATAGACAGTAAAATAAATGGACACAGCGGACACAACGGAGAAAAGTGAAGTCAATTAGAAGCACTCACTTCCTGATGGCTGAGCGTATTGCGCAGACTCAAACTGAGCTTGATGATGTAGATGTGACATGAGCAACCTGTCTTTCTTCTAGTAGCTGTGCCAAGAGAAATCTGAATCATTCCCTTCCGAAACTTGCAGAGACGGATAGTGTGAGTAGGAGGTGTCCATGAGCTAGGAGCAGTAGCAACTTTTGCTAAGTATTCTGATTAATTATTTTGTCATTTTGCCTCCACGTTCCCCTGATTGCACGAGAGCTTCTCCTGCCATACGGTAATTTCTCTGCTGTGCGACAGAGAGTCGCGTGGTTATGACGCAATCGTTAGCCTATTTTTTACAAAAACTGCTTCTACGGGGCCATAACGTAGGATACAAGGTAATGGAGCCTTTTATACATTTTCGTGTTTCTTTAGAAATAAATAATGGACAAATGGAGTCTTTAAACGCCTCAGATGTAAAGTTATTCGCTGTCAAAGTGACGCCAAAATGAATGGGAGTCAATGGATTGCGAACAGCAGGCGATGGTCTGCTAATCAATGGCGGCCCGGGGAAGCTTCAGTTTCCGGCTGATAGATTACCCCCTTGGTTGGTGCCAGTAATAAATAGACAGACATTGTGTGAAGATGTGGAGGGTGTCAAAATAAAGGTGTCTCTTAAAAAAAAATGCTGTAGCTAGGCTATATGTCAGTCATTTGATCAATGTATTGATCCATATCAATGTATTGTTAAACCCCTATTTATCATATACACATGATAAAGACACAGTCATATTAGAGGGAAAAGACTGTGGGCCCTATTTTAACAATCTAAGCGCATGATCTAAAGCTCAAGGCTCAAGTGCACTAAGGGCATGTCCGAATCCAATTTTGCTGGTTTAACGAGGGGGGAAAATGGTCGGCGCAGCATGGTCTAAAAGAGTTGTCTCTATTCTCTTAATGAGTAACGGGTGTGTTTTGGGCGTAACGTGCAATAAACGAATCAGAGTCTTATCGCCCATTCCCTTTAAAAGCCAGTTGCGCTCGCGGCCTCGCGCCATGGCGGATTGCAGTTTATTTACATGGCGGAATTTGCAAGTGGAAAGACTGAATGCTTCTCTAGCGAGGAAACGGATCTGCTTGTGCACGAGGTTAAAGTGCGCGAGCAGAGCATCTACGGGACAAGCCGGATTCCACCATATCTTTAGTACACAATAATAATCTTTTACATTGTAATCCTTTATTTTTAATATTTTTCATGTTTGTCTACTGCTGCATATCCCTGTGTGTGTAATAAGCAGAGTGTACGCGCGTTGTGGACCCGCCTATATGCGCATATATGTCTACTACTTTAGACCAGGTTTTTGTTGGTCAATGGCGCAGTTTATTTCAGTTGCCTCAAAATAGCAACGGTCCAACAATGCCCCTGAACACACCTCGTTTTCAGACCAGCTTGCCCATTGGCGCACAAATGGGTGCAAATGCATTTGCTATTTAAACAACGTGGTGCAGTACGTGATAATGATAACTGCGTTGGGCTGAAACTAGCAAAAAACATTTGCATCCCGCCTGGCGCCGCGTGTATGATAGGGCCCTGTAAGTTCATGTAATGAACCAAAAGTTCATTTGGATGTTCATTGTACATCAAATTTTCAGTGCTGGAAAAACCCTGTTAAAAATGAGGAAAAGGCCATTAATCACTGTGAATATTACATTACATTTTCCATTACGTATAATCATTATTTTGTCACTGCATTGAAAATATGTTGAAGCTTAAATGCTACTTTTCAAAAATTCATTCATTTAAATACATTTTCAGCTAGTGATGGCGTTATAAAACTATAGGGTATGTCCTTATAGCGCTTCGTTTTATGGCCATATGTGAGCATGAAGCAGTTCAGGGGAGAGTTTTAATGCATTGTCAGGAGGGGCCGTTTCAGAAACAATGGGAGCTACCTCTTCACAAGACATGTAATTGAACCAGTGTCGACGAGAGCTAAATTACTTTGGTTATATTCATGAAGTAATAATGGTGTTCTCATAGTTCGCCATGACATGCTTGCATTGCAGAGTGGTTTGAGAGCGCTGAAGACAGCGGGGAGAATGAACTTGGGTCTTCCCCATTGTCGGCTATGTCTATTTGAAGCAACACATAACCCACTTACTGGGAAACCACATTCTGCCTCCTGTATTAAGTTTTGAAGGAGAGAGTGAGAGAAAGTCAGAGAGAGAGAGAGAGCGAGCGAGAGAAAGGGACAAGATGAGTATACTCTCACACAGGACTGTGTTGTGTAAGATGTGTCCTCCTCATAGCGCTCATCATCTCTCTTGTTGAGCCTGGGGTGGATCATGTTTTTACCACAGCATTCTGACTTGTGCTTTGGATTGTGGTTCACTACAGGACACCAGAGATGGTGTGACTTGACTGGATGTGGTTTGGATGCTAACCATAAGCCCCATGAGCTTTAGCAATTTGTATCTACTAGGGGACATACATGAATATCTGTCTACTTAGCCGGCTGGTGTTTATCTCCACACTTTGTCAGTTCCAAATTTTACAGACAGCTTTGCCAGTACCGATATGTTTATTTAATTTTTTTGAAAAAGTGTTGTAAATGTTATATACTTTTTTTTTTTTTCATTTCAGAAGTTTGTGTACATCTCATTGAATTGCATTATGCATGTGGTTATCGGCTGATATTAGAGATTTTTTGGCAACACTTTACAATAAGGTTTCATTTGTTAACAGGTTAATAACATTAGTAGTTAATAACATAAGCTAGTCCCAGACTAAAATGCATGTTTGAGCTGTTTTAACTGAAAGCAACTTGCACTGACATGTCTTCAAATTTGTCAGTGCCATTTTTTCGTCTCAAGATACACACCAGTAATGTTTTTTTTTCTAAGGCACACTGAAACTGGGCCTTAGATATTTAGAAATAAGCCAAAAGTGCCCATTACCCAAAAGTGCACAGTACACAAAATGACCAAAATAGCCATCCCTAGTATCCACTGCAGAGAGTCTTCATTTGTGGCTTCTTCTCACTGCACCTGGAGTGATTTTCTGTGGAGCTGAGCAGAGATGCAGTGAGCTCAATGAGAGGTGATGTGATGTTGAATGTGTCATTCTGCTGAAGGTGTAGATGCCACCCGCTGAGACTGCCTTTCTAATGGCTCTCTCACTATCACTTGCGTTGACATGGTAACCTGATGCTTCTGGCTTCAAGACACTCATGTTCACTGCAGATGAGGTATGGCCAAATTGGATGCCGTCAACATATCACAACGCAATATATGATGTTGTACCGAAGTTCAGAGCAAGTCTCCTGTCTGATAATTGCAAGGGCTGGACAGAGTGTGCGACCGCACAGGGCCGGCTCGCGCCTCTACAGGGACTTGCGCGAAAATAAAGTGACAACTGACTTGATGATGTTGAGCCAATAAAAAGTTCATGTTTTTGTCCTTTGAAAGACTTTAATAGCTAAAAGTCATAGCTTCATGATGCTGTATTCTGCTTGTTAAAAATGTATTAAAAATTGCTGTGCGTGTGACCGTGATTCATATGCATGCATGTTAGTGAGCACGGCATTGCATATCAAGTTCGTAGAGAGCTTTACTCAGTCCATTTTAATTTCTTATTTTGTCCGCCTTTGAAATGGGTCAAACCATAGATATTACCTGAGAAGTCCTACCTAGTAAGTGCACTTCCAATCCGCGCTCATTCAAGGACTTGCATTTATTGCACGGACGGAGAAAGAACATATAATGAAATTGTCTAAAATGGATATGCAATGGAATAATGGAAGATTACCCTCTTCAACTTAATGCTGTTAAACTGAATATGAAGCAAAGAAAACGTTTTGCTGAAATATCCTCAACATTAACAGCAAATAAAAGCACACGGTTTATCTGTCGATGTCTGTCTCTGGAGGATTTGCCTGTGTGAATTCACAGATCCCGCAATATCAAAATGAGACATATTTGGAGCATATTTAAATAAATGCTTGGTTTATAATGAGCAGGATGTTTTAAGTAATGAAACTTGCAGGATGTTTTAATGATTCTTATATGTCAGATGATCATCAAGGCAAATTAGATATCTCATGTCATGCCCCATTTAATGATTGATAGCCAGGTGAATAGACTACGTATTGAGCAATTCTGGCTGACACTGATAGGCCAGTAATTATTTTCATGTTATGGCCAATAACCGATAAATGAAAATTAAATCAGAAATTAAAATTCAATACTACTGGACCTCAATAAATGAAAAATATAATATAAAAAAAACAAAATCAACATATTATGCAAAATGGATATTCATTTAGAGATTTGCTAAAGATGTAAGTGTTCAAATTATTATTCTATTAAAATACATTTTAATATATAATGTATATATTAGAATATATAAATACATTTTCATATATTTAAATATATATTTAAAATGTAGTATTAAGTTATTTGTTTCTAAAGATTAATTTTAACGAATACTGAAAAGAGATTTTACATTCTGTACAGAATGAACTTAGGTATCCTTTTTGCCTGAGACGAACTGTATAATTCCCTCATGATAAAGCCTTATTAAGCAATTCGGTTTGTCAGAATGAGCTAACTCAGCGCATGACTCGTCAGTTTGATCAGGCATTCCTAAAGAACAGGGAGGTCTGAAGATGATGAAGTCATTGGAAACTGAAGGATCACACATTTTTCCTTCTGTGTGTGTCACTGATGGCATTATGTGTGAAGTTAATTGTCTTAATTTCTCTCCTTATGCAGTTATTAAGCTGAATCAGAGTGCAGTCAGCTATTCACTGGTATACTTTCTGCTACAGCGAGCATTTTATTAGAGCATATCTTTCTTCCTTCGTCTCCTTCGTATGCGCAGTGATGGTGGGCTCCCCTGTGAAGTCAGTGAGGGTCAATGGTCACGTAACTGTGTGCGCACCGCTTCGGTCGGCAACATCTCGCTAATGGGCAAAATGCAGGAAGAGATGAAAATTACACAGAGGGAACATTTGCACTTTAATGAATTTCTTCTCATTCTGTGCATGGGTAGAGTATTGATTCAGTGCAGGTGGGATGTATGAACTCACAGAAACAGCAAACATATTGACTGGATCACCTTTAGACAAAATCAATTTGTGTTAAATGACAAGAAAATGAGCAATGTGCCAGACAGGCCACGAAGTGAACGCAAAATGTAGCCGATATGATCTCCTTTTTAAATGTTATCAACTACACAGTTGGATGCTAGGAAATGGTTCCGTTGATAAAAACAAAACAAAAAAACAATCCAGTTATTCTTTAATGTCAATGTGAAATCAAAATTGAGCCTATGTTTTTTTCTAATTGCATGTTCCTGTTCTTTTGTGATTTAAAACGGTTTAATTTTTTTAATATTTCATGACAAATTTAGATTTTTTTAATGTTTAATATCAATCAATTTCAGTATTGATTGACGTTAGATATTTCATTGCACGTTTGTTTCCCCTGTTTCTACATTGCCTTTAGGCTAGATTGCCTTTACTATCTTTTAATTTATGTAATCTTTAAAAACACTAATCATTTAATAACACTAATCTTTAGCAGATTTTAAAATGAATATCCATTTTACATAATGTAAATTACAATGTTGCTGTGATGCTAAAATCCATTTGTGGCATTTCAAATAATTGATTTTAGTTTTTAATGTTAACATTAAGTAATAGTAAATTAATTAACAAAATACGATTTTTAATATTAGCCGTAACATGAAAATAATCAACTTATCTGTATCGGACAGAATTGTATTATCTCTGCATATAACCTGTTGAAAGTACCTCTGTGGTTTGAGATAAATGAAAGTTAAATTTTCTAAATTAGAGATGCGGCCTACTGTATATATATTTTTTCTTTCATCTGCCTATTTTCACTCTGAAAATAATTCACAATGCAGAAACAATAAGTTGCGAACAGCAATTTACATTGACTTTAGATAAAAACAAAGAAAGTTAAACCGTTTTTTTTTTTTTTTGGTTTAGTTGAATTCTGTCTTGAAACGGCATGATAAGGCTGTGCCCTTGAGAACTTCATTGTTTTCTAAAAAGCAAAATCTTGCTGTTCAAGTCACTGATTCTATTGAACTCAGATGGTGTTGCCTTTGGACACAAACATATTGTGCTCGTAATCAGAATCGTAGCAACTGTGATGGTATGAATATTGTTGGAAGAGATTAGGACAATTGGAGGCTTGCGACAACAGCTGAACAAACACACACTAGGATAGGGCCTGTCAGAATGACCAACAATCTCAATGCACACGTCACCTCTCTTCACCCCTGCTAACACGTGATGCCCAGGAGAGAATTTTTTTCCCCCCATGTGAATGGCTGTACCGAGGAATATTGAACCTTTCAATTTAAAAGGCATATCAAAGTGACAGATACAGATTTTTTGTGATTTTACTGTCGAGGGAAATGCTGAAATGACTGAATAAACTTTACTGATGCTTGCTTGTTTGTCACCTTTTGCTTCACAATTTCTTTTTGCACTTTACTGAGCAAAATATACTAAACACTTTTTTTCGTAACATATTTTAGTGTTTTTTTAATGAAATATCCCAAATAAATCTGTGCTAATGGATACCAGTACAGAAAACACTGGCTTGTGGTATGCATCACACATCTAAAGTGTGTGTACCGCCGTCTGTAGGACCAATGTGAAATGGAGGCATGAAGCAGACAATAAATAACAATGATCTGTTGTGTTGCATGAGCTGGTTTTTCTGCAAAGCAAGCAATAGAAAGAGACGGCAAGAAGTTCAGAAAGTGCTGGCTGGCGCAGAGCTGTGGAAGGCGTGCATGAGGTGATGGCAGCGTGCCGGGCAGGAAGAGGAGATGAATTTGGCAAGCCAGAGGAGTTACTGGAGGGAGGTGTAGATATGCAGAGAGGGGAGTTCTGCTCGTGTGGCAGGATAGTGAAAAACGAAGGATCATTTGAAGTAAAATGCATGCAACACTTGATCTGTGATCTGCATTTCGCAGCTTCATAGGGTCACTTTTGTAATAATATCTATCTATATTATATATATATATAGATATATATCTATATATATATATCTGTTCGTTCTGGCTCTCAAATCTGATTGGCTGAGAGCCTTTTCCAACCATGCGATATTCTTCTAGTATCACCACGGGAACCGTTTCACCGTTTGCATCACTCCGCTTGCAGTATTTTGAGACCGGGATAGCTGCAGGTTGGAGTAATTGCCGTGCCGAAAGGAGACGTGCCAAAAGTGAATTGCTACAGAAACAGAAACTAACCCCTAACCCACACCCTAACAGACAGCTTTCGTAACCAATAATAAAGACCTTTCTCCACACCCCTACCATTCGGAATCGGCACACCCCAGCCTTTCGTCATGCCCATTACTCCAACCTGGAGATTTCTCACAGCGTGTCATGGTGGAAGAGCAAACCACCGTCATTTTACAAATACTGATGTTGTTGCGTCACGGAATGTAGTTTGAAGAGTTTTTAGGGAAGAATTTAGTTGTTTAGAACTCAAATATGCAACTATTTGACAAGATGTTTTCGGAGATGTGAGCTTCAGGCTGTCAGTGGTTGTTCAGCGCTCGTGTGACCGCAGAGAACAGCTTCATCTCGGCCAGTCTTTCGGGAATTCGCCGCTAAGCTCTTAGTCTTATATAGTGGTTAAACATGAGATATAATTCATTTTGGGTATAGCAAAGGGCAATCTTTGGTCTTATTAATCTATTACTTGTTACTGAGCAAATGGTTTTGGAAAAGGGCAAAGTTAAGTTTCAGAAGTAGTTCTGCACAAAAGAGGGGTTTTAAAGACACTCCGTTGTTGTTTCTTATTTATTTACACACTTGTGCCGTTGAACTGTTGTATAAATGCAATATCACACTTGAAGCCGTCTGATTTGGCTCTATATAAGCACAGCTGTGATTCTTTCTATTCATTAAAATAAATCCTGAAACAAAAAATGTCAAGGTTTCCACAAAAATATTAAGCAGCACAGCTGTATTCAACATTGATAGTAATAAGAAATGCTTAATGAGCGCCAAATCAGCATATTAAAATGATTTCTGAAGGATCATGTGACGCTGAAAACTGGAGTAATGCTTGCTGAAAATTCAACTATATTATTAATATTAATATTAATGTATGAATTATTATTAATTTATCATATATAAATTATTATTATTAAGAGTGATTTAAATTGTAATAATATTCACAGTCTGGCTGTTTTATTGTATTTTTGATCCAATAAATGCAGCCTTGGTGATCATAAAAGACTTCGAAAACACTAACGAATCTTACCGGCCCCTTAAATGGAGTGTAGTATGTAATGTAATATAATTTAACATAATATGAGGTAATAATATTTATGATTATTAATGTATTTAAAAAAAATGTTTTAATGAAGCTGTATGTCTGTGAATCTGTAAAGGCATTAGACAGGTCTTCATCTCATGGTTCTCTGATTCGGGTCATCTGCTAAACGTGCTTGAGCAATACCACAGGCCACCGCCACACTCCGATGCTCACAGCTCTGTAATGCCAGGCAGACTTGCGTGGCCTAGATATGAACTCATGGCTGAATTAGTGCTTTTGTTACATAAGGGAGGAGGAATTAAAAGCTAGTTGTTTCATCTTGGCCTAACCTTGGACTAAAGCGATACCAAGACCAATGCGTCCCATCAGGGAAATAAAAAGCACACAATGTGAGGGAACTTTGTTCGTTGTTTTATTTCTATTATGTGTGTAATAATCCCTTTAGAGTGTTGAATTTACATTTACATGTCTGTCTGGGATTTAAAGGTCTTCTTTAGAGATTTTTGAGATGCACTTTTCACTGTGGTGTTTACTGTAAAAACATCCTTGGATGTTAAGCATCCTTAGCTTAATAAGACTGGACATGATATTCTAATCCTTGGTGCTGTCAGCGTAATATTTATGCTGTTTCCGTCTCTTTATTCCTCCTCTTTCCCTCTCTGCTTCTTTTGCTTTAAATCATGAACATCATTTTGGGAGCTAGCAAGGGTCTTGATCCACTAAACATTGGGACACTGATGACACAATTATCTGTGACATGATTACAAGGTCAGGTATTAAAACGTTTATTAACAACATCGCTGTATATCACATCGTCTTGCATCTTTGTTGTAGCTGTTAAAAAATAGAGTGCCATTATGAAGTATGCTTATTAGGCAATTTTTTTATATTAAGGAAAATATATATATTTGACAATGTAATAAAAGCGAAGCTCAAAATACTTACAATATGGTTATTAATATTAGTTTGCTGGATTGTTTGCTTTTTTGTGCACATTTGACATTAAAGGGACATCGTGTATATTATATTTTACTTAAAAAAACCAAAAAAACCAATGTTATGTATTTTGTTGACTTGTGTACGTACATTAACCCAAATGTTTCCAACAATGTTTAATTCCAGAGAAATCCGCGATTTTAACCAGTGACACGGCTTGTGTCATTCCGTCATGGTGGAATCTCCAGAACCGTTAACGTCGCATACTGTACCTTTAACAAGGTGATGGCATTTCCATTATATGGATATATTGAACAGCTGATGTGGGAGCGGATGTTTCAATAGACTGGAGTGATTTTTGGGGAAGTCCTAAAAATGTCACGTGACTTAAATACACCTTCTGACCTAATTTTTTATTTCAAAGTACTTATAATCTAACATTTTTGCATCATGAATTTTATCTGTGTTTCACCATTACGCATTGCAGCACAAGCGGTTCTCTATCTCAGTGCTCTTTTTCTTGTCCTATCACAAGCTCAGAGATGAATGGCGGCTGACGGGTGACTGACAGCTACTGTGTGCTTGTATGAGCTGCGCTGCTGTCTGTGAAAATCATGTCAAGGGCGTTGCCTCTTTGTCCAAATGCGTCAGCGATGACATGCTTGGCCATGGCCATGTATGATGGGGCAGAGCGGAGCATTGTGGGGCTGTGAGGGTTGGACTGGGTAGAGTTATTACAGACATGTTGTGGGGGAAGAGACATTCTCCATCAGAGAATTACCAGTGTTCGTTCTCACACCCCCGTCCCTACTCTGACCTTTCCCACTCTAATCCTGTCTGACATTTTGGGCACACGGCTGTGTGTAATTGAGGCAAAAAGGGAAAAGTGGGACATGAAATGCCAGCTGTTTTGACTTTGACTGTGTCAGGCATATCCTGCTGATAAAACAGGTGTCTACTCGCTCATTCAGCTTCCATTTCTTTGAAGAACTAAACATGGTGGTTTCGTTTACCTTGTTAAAATAGAGCTTCTTTTGGGGCTCCTGACCCTGGTTTCCTGGCTTCCGTTCAGTGCCAGCTCTTGGGATCGCTGCCGCACTTTAATTGTCTAAATGTCTTTTCTCCATGTTGAATGTCGTGTGTGGCCAGCGTTTCATAATGGCAACTGTACATTTAAAGGAAAACATACACACACACACACATATATATATATATATATATATATATATATATATATATATATATATATATATATATATATATATATATATATATATATATAAAAATTATTAAAATAAATTAATAAATTCAAATAATTCTATAGGGATGCAAATAATTCTGGTTTATACAATAAGCCAATAATTATTTTGTTTTATGTTATGCCTAGTTAAAGGCTGATAAATGTATTGCATTTCAAAAAAAGTTCATTAAAGTGATAGTAAAAAATAAATAGTAAATAGATCAGCGAAATTAAACACACACATACATACACACATACATACAGTACATACATATACATACACACACACACACACACACACACACACACACACACACACACACACACACACACACACACACACACACACACACACACACACACACACACACACACACACACACACACACATATATATATATACAGTACAGGTCAAAAGTTTGGAAACATTACGCTTTTTTATATTTTTGAAAGAAGTATCTAATGCTTATCAAGGCTGTGTTTATTTGATAAAAAAAACAGAAAAAAAACCCCAGTAATATTGTGAAATATTATTACAACTTAAAATAATAGTTTTCTATTTGAATATACTTTAAATTATCATTTATTTCTGTGATGCAAAGCTGAATTTTCAGCATCATTACTCCAGTCTTCAGTGTCACGTGTGACATCCAGTCTATCACATGATCCTTTAGAAATCAATCTAATATTCTGATTTATTATGAGTGTTGGAAACAGTTCTGCTGCCTAATATATTTGATGAATAAAAGGTTAAAAAGAACTGCATTTATAAAAATAAAATAAAAAAATCTAATAATATAAATCTTCTTTACTATCATTTTTTATAAATTTAACACATCCTTGCTGAATAAAAGTATTTTAAAAAAAAGAAAGAAAGAAAAAAAATTACTGACCCCAAATTACTGACCAGTAGTGTATATTGTTGTTACAAAAGATTTCTATTTTTAAAACATTTGGATATTAACAAAAAATATTAAGCAGCAGAACTGTTGTCCAACTTTGATAATGAATCATCATATTAGAATGATTTCTAAAGGATCATGTGATAGACTGGAGTAATGATCCTGAAAATTCAGCTTTGCATCACAGAAATAAATGATAATTTAAAGTATAATAAATTGAAAACCAATTATTTTAAATTGTAATAATATATCACAATATTACTTTTTTTTTTCTGTATTTTTGACCAAATAAATGCAGGCTTGATGAGCAGAAGAAACTTCTCTTTCCAAACTTTGGACCTGTACTGTATATATATATATATATATATATATATATATATACTGTGTATATATATATATATATATAATATATATATATATACACACACACACACGTTGTAACAAATTAATTATAAACAGAACCTGCTTGACGCGTGAGAACAAACCTCTTGCGGAAGAGTTACTTCAAGCATTAATTGACTAAATGTGTATAGGGAAAATGAGTATGTAATTATTAAATATCCAATATTATACCAATATAAATGTGCATCCCATTTACCTTTGTCATTAGATGTCTTCCTTGGAAAGACAGCTTTGCCTTTTCACCTCATTCCATTTTAACACACAAGTCATGTATTGACACACATTATCTGCTGTCATGACCCTGGGAATTCCCAGAGTGCAGTTCTTTTTGTCTATCTCCCAAAGCTTGTATATATTTAACGGCTAATTGTTCCCGTGGGTGCCCGGCAAAAGAGGGACATTGATGGATCAACCAACCAAAATGTTTTGGACTTCGTTTGTCTCCGCTAATGTAGCCATTTAATTATTTGTGCATGCGTATCGCACATTAAGACCCTGACTGCTGGAAGGAGGCCAGAAACCAGCCGAATGGAGACAGCAGGTTGGGAGGGACGGGTGTTTGTCAGAGACAGTGAGATAGAAATCAGGAGAGTGCTCCCAGAAGGGCATTCTGCAGTGCAGTGCTTGGTGATGGATGAAAGGAGCGTTTGGAGGGATAGATGGCCTCCTAAGATTTGGATCTGCTCCAAATGCTCTGAAGATGCCTCTTGCTTGTGGTGCCTTACATTTTAACAGGAAATTCAAATTTAATCTGTACATTCTTAAGGAGTTCAAAAGCACCTGCATTGCAACCCAACTAAATCACTCGCTTATGCGGATAAATTTCACGCTAGGTGACTAAATAATGTCTGTAGTTAGCCACTAGCTAATAAATTGTTCGATTTCACTTGCCAGTGATCGAGATAAAGGCTAGGACTAAGTGTAGCACAGATATAATGTATTTTCACTTGCCTACACTTGAACGCTCTGACTAGATGTCTTTACAGTGAAGCACTATTCCTATTGATTTCAATGGAAGAGAGAGAGTCTTACACGTACGACTGACGCTCTACATGTAAATTATATTCTTTCTTGTTTTTTCCCCCTGACAATATGACTGGGTTAATTCGGAACCCAGTCATTTGTAAAAATGACAAAGATACAATTGTTAAATATTAAAATAAAAATGTAAAAAATAAATTCAGAAGCATAAAAAGTCTTCCCAACTATTTATTCAAGTAGACAGTCAGAACAAATAAAGTAAGGGCAGTCAACAATATATCTTTTATATTTACATTATCAACATCATACAACATGGCAGGCTGTATGTCCATAGACCCTATTGAAAAACTAAAAACTACAGTCATTTATTTATTTTTCATTTTTATTTTAGTATCAACTTTGACATCCCTAAAAACTACCTACAAATTTGACTTGGCTGTCACAGACATTAAGCCAAGGGGCTTTAGTTGCAAGGTACCAGGAGACTGCAAATCTCCCTGAATTTGTTCTTTAATTACTCAGTGTCTGTCCTCATGTGGTCTGGCATGAAGTATTCATTATATTGTGAGCAAGACCCAGTGTGGTCATCAGGGAGATCTTTGTTTCTCATCACTCACTTGTTGTTTCACACCATGAATCACTCATTGTGCTGGTCTCAGCGGTCTCACTGACCCGTACCAAACCGATTTATCGTCAGCCATTGTTTCTATTTTTCCATCCTCCATCAGAAAACAGAGGAATTGGCTTGAATAAACAGGATTGCATGACAAAGAGGCTGATTTTGATGTTTTAGAAGGGCCTTTGTGTTGTGCACTAAGCCACAAAGGAACTTCAAAGGTTTTAGAGTCCACGTCCACCGTTTGTCATATTCCCAGATTACGAGGGCCAATAACCTTGGCTTTGAGTGTTTCTCTGGCTGTTCCATCTATATTTGTAAGGGATGGCCTGATATATCTCTCTTTTCCTCTCTGATGACTTGATAGTACAGTATGTGCCAACACCTCTTGAGGAGTGTTTAGTTTAATTAGTGCTGACTGTTAGATAAATGTTTGGATCAGAGAGACTGGTGCTCATGAAAAAAAAAGTGATCAAAAGGGGCCCTGCTAGTAATTCGAGTCTCCCTTCATATTTGTTCCATAGATTTTTTTTGGGATAATGCAGAGATTTACATGAAGAGGAAATTGTGATCTAAGATCTGTTTGGTTCAAAGACCCGAGTTCAAATCAGGTCCCTTTGAGAAGATTATAAGTGGGAGGGATGGACCATTATCAACTAAAGTGAGCTTTTAATATGTCGTGTCATTTAGGCAGAGGAATCCATGCAGGGATGAGGGGTTTATTCTCTGATTGTACGTGCGCAAACTTGCTGAGATCCCTTGCTCCGCTTTCTCATATCTCCCACAGTCAGCTAGTGTGATATGCTGAAATTTATGCTGCGTTGTTAAATAGTGATAGGCTCTTTACTCCTCCGCTTGTGATATTACATTATTAGGCTGGATTTTCTTACCAGTGATATAGAGCATTTATATTAAAATATATGGGGAAATGACTAGGGCTTTGTGATATAGATAAAAAATTATTGAAAAAGTTTTTTTACTAAAAGTAACTGTAGTTTCAACAGCCAAGCAGATGGAAATGTTTAATTTTAGGAATAAACTAGTACAAATCTAGTTTAATTAATCAAGAGATTACAAAATGTTTTGACTAAATTATTGATGTAATATTTTATTGATTTTTTTTGTTGATATTTTTTTTTTTATATGCACTAGCAGTGTTGGGGAAAGTTATTTTTATAAGTAATACAATATTGCATTGCGCCATAAAAAAGTAACTAATAGTTTTAGTTCCCTTTCAGTTGCTCACGTTCGACGTAACGTGACAATGTAATTGGGATCACTTCAGGGAGCTTCACGCCCCGCAGCGCGGGTATAAACAGGAAGCGGGCACACGCACACATTGTCTTTCACTTCGGAACCGAGCTTCCTGTTCATCTCTGAACTCTACAGACTGTCCTCTGGAGATGAGGATTTGGCTGTGTTACCCCCTTCGGGGAGTGTAGCGTTGCCCAAGTCCGATCCAGAATGGGCGGCTATGCTTTCCCGGGCCGCCGAGAAGGTCGGGCTTGAGTGGAACCCTCCACCACGTCCCGAACGTGGCCTATGGCCTATGGGCTCCTCCCTCCTCACCACCCTTGGCGGAGCGTCCGACGCCAGGCCTAGTGCTCGTATGCTCATGTAACTTGTGCTAGGCTGGGTTCCATATGTGGTGATCCCTGTGACGATCCCATATGCGTATTCTTCCACGATCAGGTCCCTGCGGTGAGCCCGTGTCTTTCCCTTGGCAGAGTCCGCTCTGCTGTCACTCTCTGGTTTTGCCTCCCCCTTCTTATGCTGGAGCCACCCTTGTGACATTCCATATATTGCACTGGTACCTCCCTTCGGGCAGGATGTGGCTCCACAGCGTCCCTCTCCGCTGGAAAGGCATGCTTTCCCATTGTTATCCAAGAGTTCCACTGTGTGGGGTATAACGGAACGGCAGTTTGAACTCCCTCCGCCCCAGCCAGTTGGGGGTCTGAGAGTCTTGCGTAGAGCGTTGGATGTGCCAGCAACCGTGGCGTTTTCCATGGGATCCCAATTACGTCGACTGAAAGGGAACGTCTCGGTTACTAATGTAACCCTCGTTTCCTGAAGGAGGGAACGGGAGAAGTAACGTCCTGTCGCCACCATTGCTGACCATCACTGTACGGCCGTCACGATCTCGGCTCCTCAGCGAAAAACAATGTGTGCGTGTGCCCGCTTCCTGTTTATACCCGCTCGGCGGGGCGTGTGACGCAATTCACGCACGCCAACGGTCATTGGCTCGTTCTGTTGACACTCGAAGATGATAGGGCTCCCTGAAGTGATCCCAATTATGTCGTCACGTCGACGTTACGTCTCCCGTTCCCTCCGTCAGGGAACGAGGGATACATTAGTAACCGAGATGTTACTTTTTAAGGAAAGTAATGCATTACATTACTTTTGCCTTACTTTTCTCCAAAGGCTTTTTCACTCTAAAAGTGAAATGATGCATTGACATTCTTCAGCAATAAAAAGAAAAAAACTGAAACACAAATGTGACGTTTAACTAAAGTAATTTTGCTGATTACGATGGTAAAATTGGAACATTGAAGGTCAGCAGCAAAGACATTGGTTAATAAAGTGAGATTAAATACATCAATTATGTATTATTTAACATTTGTATTATTGCAGGGTTGCTTAATAGTTTTCATTTCACTGTTTTTATTCATTTTGAGGAATACTGAATCTGTTTTTGTGCAAGTGAGATAAATAGATGCCTACTCACATTTAGTCTAGATCTATAATAACCATCATGTTTAGGCTACACAGCGCACATAACCCCTCTGCACCTCACTCACAATTTCTCTCAACATTGGGAAAGTACATTGGGACTTATTTCAAAGTAATTCGTTACTTATTACTTGAAAAAAGTAATCTGATTACGTAACTCATGTTACTTGTAATGATACCCCCAACACTATGCATTAGTGTAACATATGTAAGTGTATTTATTATTTATATAGCAATATTTACCTACATATTTTTAATATTTGTAATATGTAGGTAAATATTGCTTTATAAATATATATTTTATATTTATCATTTTATATTTCCCATAAGTTGAATGCTTTGGATATGTATTATTTTTTACAGTCTATGGTATTACATCATGTGTAGCTGTCGAAGGCTGTTCCATTATCAAGGCATTATTTGATTTGCCATAGGGGTAGCCCTATACTGGCAACCTCATCCAGCTAGAGCTCTTTGTTGGATCTCTCCAAGGCTTTCATGAACCCATCCCAGCAGTAAATCTTCCTCTGCCCAGCTCCGCCACACTCTCCCAATCAATAAAAGATTACTTCTCATCCTCTCGCACTGAAAATGCATTAGCTGGTCCCTCTTAAAAAGAATTCTTCTTACGTTTCGCCACTGCCTTTAAATCATTACCGAATCGAATTCAGAACTAATAGAGAATGTATTTAGATTATGTGTGGGTATGTGATTTGATGAAAACAAGTGGCAGAGAACCAGAGTATTATTATTATTTATTTATTTTGCCAATGTTGCTCCAGGCATATTAATTGTTGTCATGATGTATGAATATGATAATATGAATACGTAATGAATCCAAGTTTATTATCTACAATCATGCATATTAGACCTCATTATTGGTACAAGTGTCCCCTACGTTAAATAAGAGAGAGAGCAATATGTTCTGCCTTGATGTCATTATATCAGCTCTAATAATGAATTTGAAAGGGCCTTCTGTGTGTGTTCTTGGTGACGACACACTATTGGTCCATCTGAATTGTCAGTTTAATTTAAGCGCATGCTCTCTTTGTGAGTCATGGGCTGAGTCACTTTGGTCCTCCAGGACCTACAGTCATCAATATGCATTAGCAGCACCTTGGCGATCTGCTCTCTCTTCCATGCTGAATCTGCGAATTTAGCCCTCACAGCCTAGACACTGGCAGATAAAGAGAACAATCCACGGTTTTCTTCATTACACAAGCAAACTGGATCCCATGCATAAGCAAGATCTTTAAGTTATGATCATGTAAATCTGGTAAACCCAGAAAGTCTTGTATGATATATGTGCAGGACATGAGAAGTAACTGTCCTTAAAGGGCTTTTTCTATTGAGTAAACTCAACCTGCATGAATTATGTTTAGGCTATTGCATGACCAGAAGTTCATCCTCAGAAAGTAACTCACTCACCTCATTGGTGATTTAGCGTGTGTTCACACTTGTAGTTTAGTTCTCTTGGTTCTTTTGGATGGCGATTCTGATGCCTGAACTGAGCTGTAGTGGGCAACATATAGTGCCTGTGATGAGAACCAGGTATCCTTGAGCATTCTGTCCTAAGGGTTGCATCTTGTGACATCACGTTCTGTTTTTGGTTCATTTAAATGTTGTTGGTCCGTGTTGCCAGTCGAACCGCACCATAGTTCGTTTGGGAGCAGTGGGTCTCGGTTAGGGCTGCACGATTAATTGAAATAAAACCGAAATCACGATTTGGCTTAGTGCGACAAAGACTGCATTTTTTGTCTTTTTACGACTTTAAATAAAATAAATATATGCACAGCATGTTTGTTAAGAGTGGCTCTGTGATCAGTAGTAAATGCTGCTCCATCTCTGAAAGGACTGCAAGTTCGAGCCTGTTATAACGTGCATTTAAAAAAGCAACACGTGTCAAACATCTTCCCACACTTGTAATGCGAAGTGTTCATAAACATGTTGTCCAACAAAAGACAACATTTAATAACATGTGTTTACTCCAAACTCAATTCATATCGTCAGTCGAGTGTTTGAAATAACTTCCCTTGGTGTTTTTTTTTTTTTTTTCACAGTGGATGCATAAGAGGCTCATATTTCATATTAAAGACATGGGGCCCTATTTTAACGATCTGAAACGCAAGTGTCAAGCGCAAAGCGCAAGTAACTTTGTGGGCGGGTCTCGGCGCTGTTGCTATTTTCCCGGCGGGATAAATGACTCTTGCGCCAGGCGCAAATCTAAAATGGGTTGGTCTGAAGTAGCTTCATTATTCATAGGTGTGGTTTGGGCGTAACGTGAAATAAACCAATCAGAGCGTCATCTCATATTCCCTTTAAGAAAAGACGCGCTTTTTCCATAGCGGATTGCTACTGTAACGGCGGATTTGCCAGGCGCGCGCCAGGAGCGGTTCACAGCCAAGGAGAGCAACGCTCTCGTCACGGCCGTAAAAGAGAGAAGTTACATTGAAATGGAGAAACCCACCCAAATTAACTTCGGTTAAACAGGCGTATGCTAATTTGGGTAAATGTGTAAGCTAGATGTATGCTTTTATAATAAATTGTCTATCTATCTATCTATCTATCTATCTATCTATCTATCTATCTATCTATCTATCTATCTATCTATCTATCTATCTATCTATCTATCTATCTATCTATCTATCTATCTATCTATCTATCTATCTATCGTAATAATGTATGATTTGCAAAAATGAAAACTGCTGCTTCTGTGTAGATGAGAGAATCAAAGTGTATGCGCGTTGTGCACACGCTACATTGATTATGGCCAAGCATGCGCCCTTAAAATAGCATATGAATAACATGCGCAACGCGCCACTGACTTTAAACTTTTTTTTCCTGGTTAGTGGCGCAATTGTTTTCTAAACCTGCAAAATAGCAGGAACGTTTGCGCCGGAACACGCCTCCTCTTTGCGCTGAACCGCCCCCGGGAGCGCAAGTGTATTTCCTAACTTACCGACGTGCTTCTGTGGAGGGAAAAGTCCGCTGTGCGCGGGTGCAAAATAGGAATGATACATGCGTCGGTGTCCAAAGTCACTTGCGCTGGGTGCAAGATAGGGCCCATGGACTTCGTTTTTGATTCTGCATACCTCCTGACAAAAATTAAGAAATTATTGTCACCGATTTTTTTATCATAAATAATCATAATAATAATTATTAGTCATATTAATATACAAGCACAACATTTTGGGACAAATTGTGCATCACTACTAACAAGCACAACAAACCTGGTATAATTTTTAACCAGAAAAATCGCAATTTGATTTTTTTACCCAAATCATGCAGCCCTAGTCTCGGTCTCGGTCCATTTGTTTGGTGCACACCAAGGTTCTAATGTCAGCATTCACACTTATTCAAATGAACTGCACTAACAGAGCAATCACACCAGAGTTTGTTTTAATTGAACCAAAACAGCCAAGTGTGAACAGACCCTTAGACTTCTTTAGAGATCAAATACTAAACATTTTACTGAATAGTTCATTGAAGTTCATTAAGTTTTCATTGATTTTACCCAATAGACGTCTGTTGTATATTTACATTTATACATTTGGTCGACGCTCTTATTCAAAACAACTTGCATTGCATTCATGAATAAATTGTATTAGTTGATGCATTCTCTGGGATCCAAACACAGACTTGACATTGATCACAGAATGTGAGTTGCTGTAAGCTACAGGAATTGTGAGCATTACTGTAAATTCTTTTTTGTTGTGTTTACATACAAACTTACAGATTAATTGACAGCTTTACCACAAATGAGACTCTCTTTGTTGATAATAAGGAGCAATGACAACTTGGGTGCTCCTTATTGCCAAAAGCTCAGGTCTGTTGACACCATTTCGCTGTTCAAAGGCTCAACATGTGGTGGTTGTTCAAGATGCTCCGGCTCTTTTGTGGCATTACATGCTTTTTAGAGCTTCACTTGACTAAGGCAGAGGTTGTTTCATGTTGTTTTTAGTTGTGCAGAAGCCTCAAGAAACTTGTTTGGACAAAAATTGTATCTGTTGGCTTTCACAATGACAGTGTTCAAGCTTCATTCACATGACATGCTTAGCTCATTCCCAGTGCAACCTATGTAGATTTACTGGATATTATTGACCACACTGTTAGATTTCATCACTTACTGTATAGACAGGCAGTCTGAAGATTTGGTTTGAATAAATCATGGGCACTTGGGGAGTGTGAACAGAGCCTTGGTGTCTAAAGCTCAAATGCATGACTACACTTTATTTTATCCTCCTTTGAATCCCTCATGCTCTCTTACTTCCAAGTACACACACAGACGGGCACAGTGTGATGGTCGCATTGCCATGTGAATCATTTCTTAGAATCCTGAGGAGGTTACATCAGAAGAAGAGTGACTGTGCGTGTTAGGGTTGTCACGATTTAAAAAAAAAATTGTGATTTGATTTAGGATTTATTTATTTTGTAAAAGTTTCAAAGGATATAATGACATGAATAGCATACTTAATAAAATAATGATAAAGAACAATATTATAATTAACATTTAAAAAAAAAAAATCTACTTCAGTTGTGAAAAGTCAGTAATAACATTATCATTATATATTATTATGTATTTTAAAATGTAGTTTTATTGCTGTGAATTTTCAGCAGCCATTGCTCCAGTCTTTAGTGTCACATGATCCTTCAGAAATGATTCTAATATGCTGATTTGGTGCTCAAGAAACATGGCAAATTTTTTCAGGATTATTTAATGAATAGAACATTTAAAAAAATGACAGCATTTATGTGAAACATAAATATTGTGTAACATTATAAATGTTTTAGTGTCACTTTTGATTAAATTAATGGATCCTTGTTAAATAAAAGTATTATTTTTATCAAAATGATTTTCTTTTTACTGCTTTTACTGACCCCAAACCTTTGAGTGGTGTGTGTTTGTATGGAAAAAACATATAAAATTATTTTGTGCCCTTCATTTCTGATATTTGGATAACAATGTTTGATTTGAATTCAAAGTGCGCTGTGATCATGGTTATCTTGAATAATCAGATCAAGTAATCACGATCAGGTGATTATGTAATAATCACAAAGAGCCTAGTGTGTCTGTTTGTGTAGGATTACTAAAGACTTTCTTGTGTGTGATGTAACTACTCTTTTGAAAAGCCCTTTTGCGTTTCAGAACATCTCCTTCGAGAGAAAACTTTCTATGCAAATGCATCAATTGAGGAGTTTGTCATTCTTTCTCAGACATGTTTTGTCATAATCGCTTGCTACAAATATAATTGTCAACAAAGAAGTTATTGACTTGGATTAGCTCAGGCTTTTGTTTGGATATGAATAATCACAGGCATTTATACACTATGCCAACCATTACACTCCATCTGTCCTTTAAGAAAAATATCAGATTTCCTTCTCCATAATGCACTGGCATGACGTCGGAAAGCTTCTTACGTACCGTCATTGGAATCCACAGCATAAGACGTCATCACTTTTAATTTCACTGCTTCATTGTGGCGTGTTCCTACTTAAACGTGGCTTTCTCCATCTCTCTGGCTCAGATTCAGGTCACTCCCTATAACACAGATGGTGCCGAGCCTCAGTGATGGATGCTGGTTCCGCAGAGCAGAGAGATGCATGTGGAAGTCTTTATCGTACCAGCCGATTGGCAGTTCATCAGAGCACTGCAGCCTCTTGCAGTTACTCATAGCCGGGCATTTCATCCTTATTCTCCTACAGCTGCTCTCTTGTCTGATACAGCTTTAAAGCAGACGCAATGTTCTCCAGTTTGCCTGTGGGGGTTAGACCTACAGAGAGAGATGGTTCATGGGAAAAATAATCTTTCCTGAGTGTAATAAATTCATGCTGCTTTTTGTCTATTCAGTGATATTTGGGTTACTTAAAGTTTCTGCCAGATGGAGACCTTGAATTAAATTTTCCTACTTCACAAATCTTCTCAAAACTTTTATTATTTTATAAATTACAAAGAAATAATTTGAAAATGTTTTAAATAAAATAAATCATTTTACATACACACAGTGGAAATTACACGATTATGACATATTGGGCAACTGAATATAGCACAGAATATATCGGACTTGGCGATATATGGGTTGACCACTAATTTGTACACTTTTCATTATCTGTACATGATCAATTATTCAGTATTGGTCAAAAAATACATAGCAAAATAATATCCAAAAACAAAGTAAATAAGTAAAATAAAATTTGAAATATATTATCATTATTGTTGTTGTTCACTTAATTTAAAATATCCCCCCAAAAATGAACTATTGATTATGATAAAGTAAAAAAAAAATTGTTATATCGGTAATCGTAAATAAAAAATTGGTAAAAAATATATCCATGTATGTAATAATAACAATAAGTTAAAACAATAAGTTAAACAAAATAAATTAGGAAAATTAAACCTATATTGGTATTTTTATCGTTGTTGTTATTGTTGTTATTATTATTATAAGAATGTTCATATCATTTAACAGACGCATCAACATAGAATCAATGTTATTGATTAGAAAAAATGAATAATGTTCTACAAAATAGTATCCTCTTCTAGACCCCCCCCCCCCCCCCACACACACACACACACACACACTATCATAGATGGTAATGTTGCTTGCATTTTTGTACATTTTCAGCATGATGTTGTACAACATGCAATCAAACTGACGTTGCTCGCGCTCCTGCTATGTTCCAATGTCACCCTGGGTTTTCGTCACTGTTAGATGGTCGGAGAAGCATGGCCAGAAAATCACACTCTCTGCTGCTCTGTGTGGACACAGCAACCAAAGTGTTAGGAGAATCATACACATACAGTCTCATGTTTTTATGCAGTCATAGGGATGTTAAATGACATGGTTTCAATATTGAGAGACTACTTGTTTTTGATTGTATAATTTGGCTGTTTTTTTGTGTGTTTTTTTGCATCTGACACTGTTCGTGGCTTATAATTCCCCCCCCAATATCAGACCAAAAATGTATGGATTATGCAGAATAATATGTTTAATTTAATAAACAAACTGTATAAGCCAAGAGCGAAGATCATGAATTGCTCAAGAGCTGACCACCAACTCTATTTAACAACATTCATATGATATTGACGGTGCTTTCATAAAATATTGCTTTGGCATCACTATCTCCCTCCTTCAAAGCATCAGTTCCCTTGCCAAAAAGTCTCCACCCCATTCTTAGCTTGAAAGTTGAAGAGTATACACCTTTATAACCTCAAATCTTTTTAAATGCCTTTGTTGTTAATACCTTAAGACTTTTTTGGTATGCTCGTTATTTTAGTTTGAAATAATTTATTCATTCATTCTTATTTATTTATCAATTAAATATATTTTTTTCCCAGTGTATTCTACTAGTTGGTTGTTGCACCACTAGTCAACAATCAATACTTGTCCCTTATACACTTATATTTTGGTTGAATCAGTTGACCATTCTTTGCAGTGGCTAACATAATAAAATCCTGGCTTAATATAGCTAAATGAAGAGGAAAAATGGATCACTCTGGATGATTATGTTTGTCTTTTGAGGACAATCTCCATTTAGGATGTTGGAAAGCTGGTTTAGAACCATCTGTTCTCCTGAGGGTATTTATTCGGGTTGTTAGTGTGTTTGTTAGTGTGTGACTATGAACATGTCTCTGAGTAGATCCTATTCCACTTTAAGCTCTTTGTGAGAGAACTATTTGTGCTTTTGTATCCTGGAGTTCCTCTGTTGGGGAGTATAGTGTGCATCTACTGTACAGTGTTTGCATAGTTCCATCCAAATTTGGGCTGTTAGCACTTTTTTTTTTTTTGTGGTGCTCTCTCTCGCTGTTCCGATAATTCGACTTAGTCCTCCATCATCCCTTGTTTTGTTTTTTTTTGGTGTCCTCTTTGAAGTGCCTGGTCCTGAGGCGACATGGGGGCGCTCCTTTATTTAATGTCTGCTTTCACGTGGTGTCTCTGAAGGAGACAAGAAGGAAAGTCTGTGCTAATTTTTCTTTTCCCTGGAGAAGCAGAACAGTAGTAGTAAGACTCAGATGGTAAGAGGTGACCGCAAGTTTAATATTGCCCCGCCGTCGTCACAGGGGGAAGGTAGTTGAAATTGGATTTGCAACAAAAGCTGATGATTACGTAAAAATATTAACGGCATGCTAATACAATTAAACGCCCGGACTTTAAAGCCAGCAAGCAGATGTTTGTGCTATTTTTGGTTACGTTGCTGCCGTAATGAGTGAAGAGGAAGAGTGATTTATGATTAGTTAGAAAAACAGCTAAATTGTGAAGAAAAAGGCAGTCTAGAGCTCGTGTTTGCTCTTGGCATGCGTGTCTATCCCCTGAAGCGCACTTTACCACAGCAAAATTGAATTGAATGACTACAAAGCCTTTAAAAGGTCCCTTGAAATGAAACGGCTTCGCTGGCATCTAAACTTCTCAGTACTCGCGGTGTTCGCGCTGGCCTAGGTTCAGGGACGTGCAGAGAGTTCCTCAGGGGCAGAAATGTAAAAAAGGGGCATATATATATATATATATACTGTATATAGTAGTATTATAAGTAAGTATAATAGTATATAAGTAGCCTACCGGCCAAAAGTTTGGACATTACTATTTTTAATGTTTTTGAAAGAAGCCTTTTATGCTCATCAAAAGGCTGCATTTATTTGATCTAAAATACAGAACAAACAGTAATTTTGTGAAATATTACTACAATTTGTAATAATTGTTTTCTATTACAATATACTTATAACCTTTGATACTTTTTTCAGGATTCTTAGTTAAAAAAAGAACAGCATCTATTTAAAAAACGACAACAATATCGTTCAAAAGTTTGGGGTCTAATTTTCTTTTTCTTTCTTTCTTTTTTTTTTTTTTTTTAAGAAATTAATACTTTTGTTCAGCAAGGATGTGCTAAATTGATTCAGCCTTTTTGAATGGAAGTTCCCTAAAACCGGAAGTGCCACCCATAATTCAAAAACGCTGTAAAGTCGTCAGGAATAAGGTGGATACGTTTACACCAGTGCATTTTCATTTTAAAATGCATAACCTTTGCTATGGTTGCGCCTGCCGTCCACACACACTACTCGGAGACTGACCTCTAAAGTCAAGTCTGAAGCAAGACAGTCACACTCAAGTGACGCAACCCATAGCAACGTGTTATGGCAACGACACCTCAGATTGACAGAAACGTAAAACTAAACGTGAATTTAGGCTACTTTAGTTTTGCACACATTGTCATTTTAATTATAATCAAATGCATTTTGTTTTATTGACCACAATATTATCATTGATATTTGTTTGAGAAGGGCACTTTTGATTAATTTTGAAAAAGGGCAGGGGCTCGTGCACCCAAAGGCCCCCCCGCACGTGCATGCCTAGGTTTACCCGCTGGTCGCTCTCGCCTACGCCTCCTCTGCGGAACAGTGATCCTTCTGGCTCCATAACAAGCGAAGGAGTGAGAGTCCCGCCTGTAAGCAGAAGAAAACCGCTGTTTCTTCCAGTAGCCTGTGTTTCTTTAGCAGGGCTCAACAGTAACGTTGGACCAATGGCCCCGGGGTCAGTACATGAGAGTTGTGGGGCAATTGGCGGAACTGTCAATAGCCCTATCAGACCAGTGTCACACATCTTTATTGATTATATTGTTTGTGTTTTTACTTGCAACTTAACTGTTTGGTTTTCTGTGACGTATTGAATGTTATTGCTGCAAATATTTCAGATATAAACTTGTCACTATATACTTGTCACGTTATCTGGCTTAAATAGATGAGGTGAAATTTTTTGAGAATGACTTGCATTCATCCGGAAGATTCATTCAGAACATTTTGTGTGAAAAGGTTTATGAAAATATATATATTTGTACCTTTTTTTATGTAGAAATACAATTTTGTGGTGGAAATGAAATGCTAGCAGTGGAGGTATAGTGACTAAATTCTGACTAGCAGAAAATAAAATCACTGTTGATCCCTGAGCAGTGAACGACACCGGATTACATTGTCCCGGATTCAGCCTGACAGTTCCATGGCGTATCTCTCCTGCTGGCGTACTGCAGTCACGCAAACCCTATCAGTGGGAGGCGGAGAGAGGTGCAAGCTACATGCAGACAGATGTCAGCCTCTCTGCGGGCTCCAGGCATCAGAGCGCCCGCTTCCGGCTGCGGTGCGGCACCCAGGCTCAAGAAATGTTCAAGCCCTTGGGCTAGTGATTCAGTTTCAGGTGATTACACCCATTCCCAAGGAGAAACATTTTCTATCTCTCATTCTTCACCTTTACTTTAGTGCTAGCTAAAGAAAGGATTCCTCATGCCTGAGTTGATGGCTCTTTTCCCCGTTTTGTTCAGTTTCTCTGTGGAATGGAAAGAAAGAATCATTGACCATTTAGCAGCTGGTTTCATCGACACCTGTAGACTTTGAATTACATCTTCACACTGTGGAAATATGATATTGATTGGGTAACACTTTAGAATACTGTTCCATCATCAATGAATAACTACACAGAAAATGAATAACACAATAGTAACCGCTAACTAATAACTAAAAAACGTAAATCACAAAGACTCTTCACCTGTTTATAATGACTGAATTGGCAGTTATATACATTAACTGAAATTTGTTTCTGACAGAGGTGATGTTTAAGTCTGTCACTAGTGTGACTGTGTAAATGGTAAGGTGCTCTTCAGGGCTCGTGAGAGTGTTCATGGATGAGTGAGTCTGGTCTCCAGTGGCAGCACTATAAAGGCTCTGTTAATGGCTGGAGCTTTAGTGAGAGGCTGCAGTGCTGCACTACACGTGTGCTCTTGTACTTTTCCTGTTGTGGCTCATCTTTTGTTTTTATAGGTTATTCTAAACCCTTGGTAAACATCCTGGGTTATGTTGTTTCGTGTTTCACACCGTTTACATTTTACCCTTGCTATTTTACACTATTCGAACACATTTAACCATATACACTATGAAAGCAGTGCAGCTTAAAACGTTTTAGACCCCGTTTACACCTGTATTTAGGGTCATCCATTCGTCTCAGTTTTCTCAGTTGGCAGGTGTGAAACTAATTAATTTTGGAGCATGCCCTGACTTGTATTCATGTGTTTTCATGTTAAACAGTTTCACATTTCGAATGAAGGAGACCAATTAAAGAGCTTGATGTAATGAGTCGCTAACACTCTTTCTGCCTGGGTTTTGCTGCTGTCAGTTATGGCTGCACGATAAGGGTTAAACTGATAATCATGATTTTGGTGAGTGCTTTGCAATTTGCCTTCACATTAGATATTTTAAGAGAAGCAATTCACTTGCAGATAAGACAAACCACAGATCTAGATTGCTCCACAAATGCTAATTTGTACAGATCGCAAAAATACGGTGGTGAAGTAGTTTTCTGATTTACATTATAAACACTGGTAAAACCTTAAAATAAGCTTATAATCTAAAAAACCAAAATCGGTGAAATTCCTATTATTAATTCCTAATATAATTTTTTTTTACCTTGTATTGTAACATTTATTTACTAACCATGATCGCAAACAGAACACAAGGAACACATTACTGACTGTATTACACTTTCATTCAAGCAGAATTTCACAATGAACATCGCTAAACTCCAACATACATGTTTGTCTGTGTTTTCAGGTTATCTGTGCTTTTTGCAGCGCTGGTTGACAGGTTGGGAAGATAAGTAATACACTGGGCTGAAACCGTATCCTTTTAAGACAGGGGTCTTCAGTGTTTTTCAGGGCAAGGACCCCTTAGGCCACAGGTGTCAAACTCAGTTCCTGGAGGGCCACAGCCCTACACAGTTCTGTTCCAACCCTGCTTCAACACACACACACCTGCAGTTTTCAAATAAGCCTGAAGGACTTGATTAGCTGATCAGGTGTGTTTAATTAGGGTTGAAGCTAAACTCTGCTGGGCTGTGGCCCTCCAGGAACTGAGTTTGACACCCCTGCCTTAGGCGATAGAGACAGAGCAGGGACCCCCGATACAAAATGTGTCAAACAGCTACATATTAAGCGTATAGTCTTCGATATTAAATGAAACCAACCATATTATCATAGTTATATTAGCAAAGGTCACTTCTGAAATTTTGCAGCATGTAATTGGCTGTCGGTTTTCTTATCATCATGGAAAAACAAAACTTTCATTCAATGGATTGTATACAGTATAGCCTCAAAAGAGCGCAAATAACGCTGCCTTCATGAATCACTAAAAAGATGTCACTAATCTTAGTTCATCGCAAAGTTCCGTTATAATCAATGAAGTTGTCTACACTGCACAATGAATCTCTTACTTAGTACTGACTAAATTAAACACCCCTGACCATGTATGTGATTGGCTACATTTCGCACCACTGCGTTCTCTAGAGTGCAAACATAAATACACACTGGAGTGTATGCAAAATCTGTTTCGCCAATATATTATTACAGTCTCAACTGAGGGTTGTCTTGCCTTCGTTTGAGGGTGCATTTAAAAAAATAAAAAATTGTAACAAAAAATATTTGTCATCAGATATTAATTGGCAGACCCCCTGCAGTACCACTGTGGACCCCCTTTTAAATGATATTGAAAAATCAAGTTTTTAGTGTTTTTAATATGCTGTAAGACAAACCAACCATGTGCAAATTCATCAGTCAACACCATTTCTGAGTATTTTATCCTTAAAACGGCAGTTTAACAATAGTCTCAAAAACCTGTTAGGAAATCGTCCCTGTCCTCTACGTCACAAAAATGTAACCAATCCTGTCAACGTCCCGGTATATTTTTCTGTTGATACGAAAAGTCGGATACATTTAGCAATATAGTGGGTGAATTATGTATATAATAAACTACATGCCTTTATCCACTGAAGTTCTAAGTTTTTCAAAGCGTTTCTAAGGATACTGATTTTTAGAAGGCAGCTGTCTGACTCTGAGATGCAGAACGGGAACATGGTTCGTGTAACGTTAGCAACATATTATTAGCCATTTTATAACGTAGTTAAGCCAAAGGTCAATCATATTAATTACTGTTATGTGTCTGATGTAGAGAGCAATACATAAAACGCGTAACCATTCTGACACATCGACTTGAAAACGAACCTGTATAATTAGCTCTTCCTCTTCTTCTTCTGAATCAGTTTCTGGTTCAAACATGTATGGCTGAATTAAACCAGTATTTCCATTGTGGAACTTGCCATTGTGTAGCATTTACTACAGTAAAGTTGACTGAGTGGATCAGGTATTCGGAGCTTTTGTGATTGAGTGGAAGCGGGGCTAATTTGCATATTCATGGATCTGCATATACTAAATGAAGAAAGGGTGTAGATTTATGTTCAAGCTATTTTAATGCATGAATAAATAATTTTCACAGATCAAAGATGAGTTTTAAGTGATAAAATTACAGATGACATGGGGACTTTAAGAGAAATCTCTGTTTTGCTGAAAAAAACTCTCCTGTTTGCTCTGTGAAATAAGAAAAATAGAATCCTGGGGATTTTTATATGGAGGCCCAAGAGAGGTGAAGATCAGGGATCATGAGAGGCTACAAGCTCATCCATCTCTCTCACTCTCTCTCTTTGTAGAATCCCAGTGCCCTCTGTGTGGTTGCCAAGGTATCTCCACGGCTGTGGATCCTGGCAGTGTGGCACTGGAACTCTGCCATTTAACGGAATTAAAAGGGGATTTAGGGAAATGCGTGTGTGTGTTTGGGGGGATTGGTGGCCAGCAGAACTGTGAGGTATGGAGGCGGGGCTTTGCGGTTGCCACACAGTGCACCAGAGTGTTACGTAACATGTTTACTAACACACTAGCCAGGAGGCGATTACTTCCCATAGTTCATCCTGACCTGGTCTGATTGATAGCAGCTCTCAATTGGTTCCCGAGCGTCTGATTGTTGCTAAGTTAATGAAATGGTCCTATCCTCCCAGCTCCAGAGGACACGGCCTTTTCAGAGCTGTTGGTCTTGTGCATGTTATTAGGAGCCGTATTGGGCTGAGCTTATTTGGATAATCAGAAAGGCCCTCTACTCTCTCTCTCTCTCTCTCTCTCTCTCTCATTAGTTCACTCTCTCTCTTTGTCCCTCTCTTCATAATTGTTGGCTGTGTTGTGCTGTTCTCTGCAGTGCATTATATAAATGCATAAACCCTCTGGTGCAATGGTTGCACAGTGCCAGCTAGTGTATGACGGTATCGGTCGGGGCATCGACCGGCACGTTGCTTGGGGGGTGGGGGGTGGACTGCGCTGTTGTCATGGCAGCCTGTGACTCACAATTGTACCCCGTGCTACTCAGGTCACATGACTCCAACCGTGAATAACTCCTTCACCGACCTCAGCAGTGCCGCCCACTGAGAATGAATGTTAACACCTGTTTTATGGAAAACAAGACGCACATGCATGTGAAGCAGCATATCATGCTTCATTTTTCAGGTATTTTCATTATCAATTTTAATTCAAATGAACAGTTCATTGATTAGCATTAATACAATAAGATGCATATAGCGGACTTCATCTACCATGTGCAACTTTTTTATTATATAAATCAATTATTTGTTTAAATAATGGAAAAAAAAATAGCATCATGCAAATGGTATTTGCAGTTCGCCACATATTTTTTTAAAGGCACACCATGTCATTTTTGGCCCTCTAGTGCATGCATTTTCAAACTGCATGCATTTTGCAAAAGAACATTGTTTTGGTTGTGCTTCGGGTCTGCATGAATGCGTGGTTATCCTACTTCAAAAAAACATTTACTTCTAGGCTTAAAAAATATAACAGTTTTAGATGGAAAGGATCTCGAACTAACTAGCTGAAGATGTTACTGTAGTTACACCCATTAATAGACATGGTATAATTAATAAACAAAATCAATTCCGGAACAGCACTACAACAACCATAATGAAATGACTCTTCACAATAGATAATGCTTTACAATGTAGTAGTGGCACCATGTCAACTTTTCTCATTCGTTGTGACAACTAAACACTCCCGCACACATCAAAGTAACCGGAGCTACACTTAAAATAGGCTTACCATAGTGAATCAGGGTAAGACAAAAAAAACGTTTTGGAAGAAGGATTGATGAGGAATTGACATTTACATGATGTACCTCTCAAATATTTATTATTTCAAATTTTTAAATAAAAATAAAACTTCCTTTAAATGTTGCTCTAGTCTACTCTATTTTAATAGATTTAAGCTATTTAGCATGAGTTTAATTTGCCATTAATGCATGACTCTAAAATAAAAATGTGTGTAGAAAATATATGACTCTTTTTCATTACTTTGTTGATCATTAAATATTTGAGGATATTTTCATATATATATATATTTTTAAATAATAATTAAAATAACTTGAATATTGATGTTTTCCTCTTCCTAAATGTATTACAGTACAGTTGTATAAAAATTATGAGGAAATCATCAATACGGAAGTTATTTAAATATTTTGCAAAACATATTAAAGGGGTCATATAATGCCATTTTTGTACAAGCTAATATGATTCTTTAGGGTCTAAATTAAAAGTTTGTAATATACTTTAATAAAAAATTCGCATTAGTATTGTAAGAAAACACAAATTTTACCTGGTCAAAAACAGCTCTGTTTTCAGCACGCCGTTTAAGTGCATGTGTCTTTAAATGATAATGAGCTTTGCTCACCCCGCCCCTCTGTTCTGTGCGTACACCGTTTGTTATAACCATAACATAATAACCATAACGCGTTGTTCATTATAAATGTGGGATTATGAATTATATTGAGAACGTCGTACATAGAAAACATGCCGTAATCTACCCTGAGTGTAAACCTTACCCGCATTCATCGTGAAGCGTGCAAGCGATTTGCAAAGATTAATATAAAGATTAATATAAAGGTTAATAAAACGTTACACTCACTTCTTCTGGAGGTGCAGCAGGAACACGAATAGTTGGTACTGATCCTTTTTTCAGGAGCAGCTTCTTAGCAAAACCAGCTTTATACTGACACTCGTTTGTAAAGCAGTCTGGTGAAATGATTCGCGCAAACATGAAAGCATTGACGTTGATTGTGGGGAATATTTCCTTCGAAAACAAAACTCAGCCACTGCGTCTTCAGCGGTTCGGATTTAGGAACATCAAAATGACTGCTGTGTATTGCACCTAAGAACAGAACACCACAATCGATTAGACGCCATTCTGCTCCAGCATATCAACAATGACGGACTATGATGACAGCTCGTTCAGGCCGGGTCTGTGTTGAAACGCTGCTGTCAATTAACAATCGTGGGAGGGGCGTCCGATCTTGAGACGTCACAAGATCGAACGGCTTGATTTGAGATGGGGAAAACATAAGGAGATAAAAAAAAAAACACTGGATGGATTTTTATCATTTTATGATGGTTGTGTACAGGCACTGCCAACACACATTTCAGTTCAATCAACTTGTGAAAGTGCATGTACCATTATATGACCCCTTTAAATATATGACCAAAAAGTAATGTCCAAAATATTTATTGATCCACAAAGTGATATTTTACTGAACGGTCCCATCTATATTTTCTATATACATTATTATTAATTGAAATATATTAACAGCAAATTAAACTAATTAAATTTAAGCTAAACAACATGTATTGCAATGCAGTCAAATAAGAGTGCTATGTTTAGCATGACTTGAACTAGTCATGCTAAACATAAAATAATACTTTATGGATCACTATATATTTTGGTATATACATTTTTGCTTATATTTAAGTCAATAAAGGACACAGTTTAAATACATTGCATGACGCTACACTGTCCTCTGTTGAGCAACAACATTATGGTCAGATTGGATAATGTAGGGAAACTGATTTACCTGCTGTTAGACCCCAATAAATAGCTTGACAAGACACGTTTTCTGTCCTGTGTTGACATATTTCCTTGTGTTGTGTTAGAAAACTATCACTGTTTTGAAATTGTTGAGCTTAATTTATTAAATGACCAATGTCATTGAATCGATCAGTAGTTGAACATCCCTGACCTTGATTATGAAGAGCGGGAACCCCACGTAATACCTGACTCAGGTCTGTCACACACACTGTTCTTCCACATCAGAACATCCCTCTCCATGCCTCTGCCTCAGGAAAACCGGACATACTGCAGGGCTGGACCATGTGGACAGAGTGTGTATTGTGGGTGTGTATTTATGTAGTAGTGGGAATAGGACATGCCTCCAACCTGGCAGGAGAGCTCTGTGATGCAAGCTGTGTCTCTGCAGTGCTGCTGTCTTTCCTCTCCCTTTTCCCTCCCTCTTTTCCCTTCCTCTTTCACTTGCTTTCTGCTGGTTGGAAAGGGGAGAGGATGAGGGTATGAAACATATGATGGTCCAAATTTGTTAGAGTGGAGATTTTGCATTTATACCTAAGTTGATATTTGCATGGCAATCGGTGTGCAGGACTGCTTTACTGTGTGTACTGTACATATGAGAGGGGTAAAAAGACATAAAGTGATGTGAAAATAGGTAGTTGACAAATAGCCTGGCCGTAAACCACAATAAAGATTGTAGGCTCAAATGTACATATGTATAATTTTTACATAATTTTTGTTTCTTATAAGTTTTGAGTCAACAAATGTATTAACTCATATTTTACAGTAATTTTAAATTGTGCTGTGGTGGTACAAATACATTTTTAAAAGTACAAATATTACATGTAGTCTCAATCAAATATAAAGAAAATACAATTATAATAATTATAGAATTATGCACTCTTTTGTACTGTATTTTTGATCAACTAAATGCATCCTTGGTCTACATAAGAAACTTCTTTCAAAAACATTTAAAAAGAAATGTGTATTTGTACTGATTAGAGACAATTCATTTGTTTTATGATCTTATATTTTGGATTGCATCCATCAAGTTATAAAAAAAGACAAAAATATACAAATGAAATAAATATTTTACAAATAAAAAGCATTTTATTTTCTTGGATTATCCAAAATAGTGTCAATCAATGGAGAGATAGATATACACAGAGGGGGGTGCATATCTGAGACACAGAATCCAAAGAGTAATTTACCATTCATGTTCTTTTGTATAAATTATAAGGAAGTAGAACCATTTTTTAAAAATCTGTAAAAATGATGATGGGTTTCAAACAGGTTTCCCACTCCTACTCCCCCTCCTTTTCCATGCAGATTAAAATCAGAAAGATTTTTTTTTTTTTTTTATAAAAGGAAAGTTTTTGAGTGTAAATTATTATTTCTGTTTTTCAGACCAGCTGGGCTAAGAGAGAACACATTGCAGAGGCTCAGAAGTGAAGATCAGTCAGCGGACAGAAAGTGGACACAGCTTCGTGAGGACAGTGTCTCGGACCACAGACATAGACGCAAGCACTTACTCTAACAAACACTGCAACAGTCACACAGCTGCTTTTAACCAGGCCAGTATTTGCGTTTGACCCCACTTTACCATCTCAGGTGCAGGGAGGCGTTTAGACAGACAGACATTAGTGAGATTCACCCGCCCCCCTCGAGAGAAAACATCACTATTATATTCACACCTGTTGGCAGATTCCTTCATTATACATTTTGTTTTGTACTCACTGACCAAACACCCATCTCTGACCCACATATTCCTCTCTCATGGGAGTAACATAGAGAACAGCCCAGCAAAGGCACTCTCTGCTCACTCTCTCTCATTCATTCACACACACGCACACACACACACACACTCATCTGCACTGTATTCAGGATGCCCTCCTCCTCCAGCGTGATTAGCTGGCGAAGGATGTGGCTCTTGTGGTGATTGGAGGGGGGAGTGAAGCGGAGCTGGACCCATGTCGTGGAAGCGGAACTACTTTGCGTCAGGCAGCAGTGGGCTGCAGGGGATGTTTACCCCACGCACCATGACCTCCATCGCACCCAGCAAAGGCCTGAGCAATGAGCCGGGTCAGAACAGCTGCTTCCTAAACAGTGCGCTACAGGTAGGATGGAAATTTGCCTTATGACATTAATGTGTTATACTTTACAGATGCTGTTCACACAGGGTCCAAATTTAACATGCCAAGTGACAAATGCGAGTAAAAAATTGTCTTTGAAGAAACTGTTGGCTTGTGGTTTTCTATTAGGAAAACCTGGAAATATCAGGGAATTTTAAAACTGTGATTTCCAGGTCTTAAAAAAAAGTTATGGAAACAAATAAAATATTTTTAAAAACATGGAAAAAACACACATTTCTATAGTGAATATACATTTGTCAAAATCAAATTATCAAAAATATATATTTTATTGGCTATGTTGACATCTGTAAATATTTATTGAAAACATTTAAATAAAAAAAAATTTAAATTAAAAATACAGTACAATCAGTAATATTGTGAAATAATATTACAATTTAAAATAAAATATTATTTATATATTTTAGATAAATGAATAAATACATTTATATTTAAATATATTTATTACATTTAATTTATTCCTGTGATGGCAAAGCTGAATTTTCAGCATCATTACTCCAGTCTTCAGAAATCATTCTAATATGCTGATTTGGTGCTTAAGAAACATTTGTTATTATCAATGTTGAAAACTGTTTCATATTTTTGTGGGAACCGTGATACATCGTTCGCAGGATTTTTTGATGAATAGAAAGTTTAAAATAGGTAAATGTGTATATTGTCGTTTGTGTATGACGCTGCATGTGACATAATGACGTTTGTTCTGTTTGTCACAAAAATGCAACGGAAACTAATACCTTTGTCAGAAGGACATTAAATACACACTACATATCCCAATTTCTCAATTCACTCACCTTTTGGCAGTTATCAAAAATAGTTATCAAAAAGTTTCTTCTGGGCCTTGTGTGAACAGCACAGAACAAATGTGATTGGTCAAAGAGAAGTTGTTGCGCGGCTGAAGCGGTATTTGCTGGGATAGTTGTAGAGTTCATTCAGAGTATTCTGGATTTCTCTCTTGTTTCTCTCTCTCCCATTTTATCCTTTTCATGCGCCTGTATCTGATGTCACTGTTAGTCTATGCCGGTCCCAGTTTAGCAGAGCTTTATCTGGGTCTTCCGTGTAGGCTGTCCTCACTTACACCAATATGTCTGGCCAAACAGTCTGTCTGCTCATAAATTAAACATTCCTCTCTGTTACCTACCCAACTTAGCCTTGAAAAATGTCTCTGAAAGCCATTTGACTGCTTTCATAAGGGATATTCAAAACTACATCCCATACTTTTATAATAGACTAGTCAGTAGACCTTTTTTGTTCTATATATACACAGTGCTATGCATAAGTTTAGACACCCATGCTAAAGTTGACTAAAAAGAGGAATAAAAAATCATCTTTTGGAAATTGAACCTAATGCCTTAATTAAAAAAATTAGGAAAAATTCAACCTTTAAGGACACCAATTTTCTTTGTGAATGAATAATGTATCGTAAATAAATAAATGTTCTTCCTTAAAATACAGGGTGCATAAGTCTGGACACCCCTATGTTAAATTCCCATAGAGGCAGGCAGATTTTTATTTTTAAAGGCCAGTTACTTCATGGATCCAGGGTACTATGCATCCTGATAAAGTTCCCTTGGCCTTTGGAATTAAAATAGCCCCACATCATCACATAGCCTTTTCCATACCTAGAGATTGGCATGGTTTTATTTCAGTTAGCCTAATAGCTGGTTTGATTTGCATTGAGAGATGATCTTATGGAAAGTACTCCATGCCAATCTCTAGGTATGGTGAAGGCTATGTGATGAATCACTCATTCAGGGTTTCAATCGCAATAAAACATCTGAACAATGTCACTTAATGTTTCATTTACCTCAGGGAAGTTATCCAGTGTTCACAGTTTATTAGTTAGCTAAAAAAATTAATAAAAAAAACTGCATAGGAGCTAATGAACAAGACAAGTGTTTATGAAAACTACCTTATGTGCAATTAAAATGTTTGTATACAACTCAGTTGTTATTTGAGTGTGATTATTATATCTGAAATAAAATAGCAGTTGAATATTTTAGCTCTGTTGATAATTTTAACCTTTACAATTGTAGTAATGTACCATATGAGAGGGTTCCCTGTATAGTTTAGAGTATTAGTTTGGAGAGTTTTTTCCTTAAGAAAAGCTAACATGTAAGCCTATCTGAAATATTGACAAATTAATCAATATTGAATCAGTTGTGTAATACTGTATACTGTGGTATTTTCTGATACAATTATTGTACTGTCTATACTGTAGCTTAAGCATTCAACAGCATAAGAAAATTAGATAGATAGATAGATAGATAGATAGATAGATAGATAGATAGATAGATAAATAGATAGATTGATTTAAAGAACAAAAACAGACCATTCCAGAAAGGGTGAAGAAAAAGTGATCAAATCATACATTTTTTATTCTCCATACTTTAGAGGAATCCTTGATAATCACTTTATAGTCGCTGGAACAGTACCGGACAGGGATGAGTGAGCAGAATTATGCTCCAGGGTTTTTTCATGTTTCCTTTTTGTTCAGTCGCAACATACTTAAAAGAGCTAAATCAAATCACAGATCCAGTGAAGTCAAACTAACTTCTTATCAGCCGTTAGACAGGAATTCTATTAGCGAGTCCCCTCTAGATTAGCTCATCATGTGTGAGAGACTGTAGCACCGCGACTGATTCTCCAAAGGATTTTGCATTTTCGTCCTGAGTGCGCTGTTGTAAATGGGGCGCTTCTTTCAACCCTCTAGGGCGCTTCATTCAAAAGCCAAGTCCAGCACTACAGATCTGTCTGAGCTTTTCCAAAATGAGCTCAGCGATGGATGTGCTCATTTTCAGCTGGATCAGGCCAGCCAGGTGTGTGGGAGCAAAAGGTCCGGGCTTCATCTCGCAATAGAGACTTATTAATAGGTAATGAAAAATAAAAATGGGCTATTGTGATCGGAACACAATGCAGGAGAGAGTTCTGTGTCAGTGGCATCTGACAGGGGAGCAATTTGCACTTTTATCACTTAATATTCACTTAATATTCAACAATATTATTGATCTGACTGTACTGACGATGTTGTATGAGAACTGAACTGAGCTGGAGGATGACAATTTTTTTTTTGCAGAACTGATTTATAGATTAAATAACAACAGAACTGAATCCATTCAGTTGAACAACATGCATAATTTTCCTGTTATCACTGTAATTCCATTTTGTATAAAGCACTATATAAATAAAGGTGACTTGACTTGACGTTTCCTTGAGAATTAAAGGGAGAGTTTGGCCAAAAATTTTAAATTGTGTTATCATTTACTCGCCTTTTATTACCTCATGTCATTCCAAAACTGTATGACTTATTTTTGGTAAGTGGAACTCAAAAGAAGATGTTTTGAATAAGATTGGTGTCAAAAACAAGATTGGACCCCATTGACTTTCATTGTATAGAGATTCTTCAAAATATATTTGTGTTCAGCAGAAGATTGAGTCAGAAAGGTTTGGAACGACATGAGGGAGAGTTCATTTTTGGATGAACTATTCCTTTAAGTCTATCGTCCTGGAAGGCAGGTCGCCCCGAGACCTCGGAGGCTCTACTTAATATCAGTTTGGAAAAGGTCTTGCAGACTCCTCCAGAGATTAGGTGTTTAATTTAAGCCTGGAAGTTGAGTTCTAAATTTCCCCCCTTCATGCACATTCTCATCCCACTGCGACTTAAGTAACACGAAAGGCTCTTAATTTAGCAATATATATATATATATTTATATATTTTTTGCTCTGAAATCTGGAAGTGGTTCAGTTGTGAGCTCAGGGCTTACTTTACCGTATCCTGAGATAACCTTGCTGAAATAATTAATACACATTTTAATCATGTACTTATTATGAAGTGTCTAATCATATCTCACTTTTTTTCTATTCATGAAGAGTCTAATCATATTTAATTTTAAAATGTGTGCAGAAGTATCTAAACTACTGCAGGGTCATTCTGTGCCTTTCTTTCTAAAAGTACTTTTCTTGTAAGATTTGATAGTCTGTCAGATAGATAATGCGTTAAGTGTTAATAAATTGCATTCTGCCATCTCAAGCTAAATTAATACATTTTAATACATGTTTTAATATAATTATCCTTTCATAAATGTAAAAGGGTTGACAGTAACATGGTTGACAGTTTTACCATATACTGTACACTACTGTTTAAAAGTTTGGGTCAGTAAGATTTTTTTGATTTTTTTGAAAGAAATTTATATTTTTATTTAGCAAGGATGCATTAAGTGGATCAAAAGTGACTTTTACATTGTTACAAAAAAATGCTGTTCTTTTGAACTTTCTGTTCATCAAAGAATCCTTAAAAAAATGTGTCACGGTTTCCATAAAAATATAAAGCAGCACAACTGTTTTCAATATTGATAATAATAAGGAATGTTTCTTGCGCATCAAATCAACATATTAGAATTAATTCTGAAGGATCATGTGACAATGAAGACTGGAAAATCAAAAAAAGATAGTGAAGACAACGGAAGGACTGTGTTTCGGCATCAGCTATTCATTGTTGAAATCATTTTATTACTTATGGAAATGAGAAACATTAATGGCACCTGTTTGGTGGAATCATCCTTCAGTGTAGCTAACAATAGAGAAATAATTCTCTCTATGCATGATTGTTTGAGTATTAAATGGATAGATGGGCTCATAATGAAGCATATGTTTAGCCTATAAACAGCCTCCAGTGTCACCTGTCCTGTTAGCATACCATGACTTTTTTTTCTTCGTTTTTCCCTCTTTTTTTCCTTATTCAGCTGCCATTAGTGCTGTTTTACATAGCGCTGTCTGTGTTGCTTGTCTGCTGGAGCACCTGTTCTGAGAGTGTTGTGATTTTTCTCATTAGGACAAGAGCAATAAGCCGCTGTCCACATTAAGCCTTATCAGAGCTCATTTGAATAAACAGCCCGTGTCCTTGACTGAAGCTGGGCCAGAACTGCTGCCGGTAATTATCCCGGCCCATGCCACGCCACCTTTGTCTCCCCTCTGGCCCGGGTCACGTGGTTTCCCTTCCTTCATTCATTTATTTCCTCTGCCAGCCAACTTGATCAAATCCAGATTTTATGGTGATTGCGGCACTTAAAAAGCCATTTTTCAGCTGTCTTCCCTCATACCAGCTGTGAATGCAATCATTGATAGAAATACCTTGAGATAAAAAAGAATAAATGGTGAAGAAAAGCAGAAAGGAACTAATGGAGCATAGCAATGTTTCTTTTACATATTTGCATAATCAAAATATCTATTGTATTACTGAAACTGCGGAACAGTGTGGCTTTTCTTTCTTTCTTTCTTTCTTTCTTTCTTTCTTTCTTTCTTTCTTTCTTTCTTTCTTTCTTTCTTTCTTTCTTTCTTTCTTTCTTTCTTTCTTTCTTTCTTTCTTTCTTTCTTTCTTTCCTTTAATTTCTTCATTTGTCCTTCATCCCTCTTTTCTTTTCTTTTCTTTTCTTTTCTTTTCTTTTCTTTTCTTCCATCCATTGTTTCCTTCCTTCCTTTCTTTTGCTTTAACCTTTCATTTTCATTTTCCCTTTCATTTTTATTTTCTTCCTTCCATTCTTCATTCTTTCTTCTTGTCTTTCCTTCTTTAATTCTTTTTTTATTTTCCTTCCTTATTTCCTTCCTTCTTTACTGTTTTCCTCTCTTTTTTCTTTCCATTTCCATTCTTCCTGTCCTTTTTCTTTTTTTCTTTCCTCCTTTTATTATTTTGGCTTCTTTCATATTTCAACCTTCTTCTTCTTCTTCTTCTTCTTCTTTAATTTTCATTCCCCAAGTCCTTCCATCCACTCTTCCTTCCTTTGAATTTTTCCTCCTTTTTATTCGTCTTTCTTTTTTCCTTTCTTGTCATGTTCATATAGTAGTAGTTAATAAGTATGATAAGATAAACAATTAACAACAAAACATTGAGTCCTGATGAGCTTTAACAGAGAAAGACAACCATTACATTATTTGTGGAAACCGATTGGGGAATGCTGGCTCAAGGATAAATATGTTTCCATATTTATTTATGGTAATTTATGCACTTTAAGACACAGAACTGTGTCTGTTCACTTCTGTGCACATGAATCTAAAAACATTACCTTGAGAAACCCCAAAATGAACTATGTTTGGAATGCAATATTACCATACTGCTTACTTACTGCTTACTTACAGTATACAGGATTCATATACAAAAAAATGCCTAGAGCATGAAGTACAGTATATGCATGCTTCATACTTCAATGTAATATGTACCTTTGTTGTTCTGAATGGTTGTTTAATACTTGAAATTAGATCAGTAACACTTATTAAACTGAAATAGCCATTATCTTTGTGTGCCTGTGATGTTGCAGCACTTTCACTCTATGCTGAAAGAGACCAAACCAGCACCGTAAGTCTAGTCTGGTGTGCATCCGTGTGAAATGGCAGCTACGTCATCTCCTCATTCACAATACAAAATGTTGCGGCAAGTGTGAAGACAGCTGTTGTGGGAAACAAAATGCAACAACATAAATAAACCTTAAATAGTTAACCTGCACTGGCATATGTAGTATGTTAAAGGTCTACCTATATTTAGCATTCAATATTTGTCTGGAGCAGGACAAATATGATCTGGAATGAAGCTGGAGTGTTTTTTTAACTTGACAATCCAGGTGGGCCGTGATTTCCTGGTCACAGAGTGCTGGAGGAAACGCAAACATCTGCAGGAACTGGCTTGTTTACAGTAGGGATTAATGGACTGGGTTGGAACTAGAAGCTGCATGGAAGAGTCCCAGTGGGCCATTATAGCCCGGCTGTTCCTGTCACACAACTGTGTGGATGCAGATGTAGATGTATCTTCAAAGGATAAATCCCTCAAGTTTTATTCAATTAAATTGCATTCAACATTCTTGTGTAGTGCAAAATCTAAATTTTAGATTTAATCTGAGATTGTTGACTTAAATGTAACAGATCACGGCAAACATTTTTTGAGTTCTGACAACTTATTTGCAAACACTCAAACCACTCCCAGGCTCTTGCCTGGAACATTCTCATTCAATTGACCCATCATTCGCCCGAGTCCTTTCCCTCAGTGCCGTCTGCTTGACTGAAGATCTAGTCTTAGGAAGCCGCTCTGACAGTCTTACCTCCCCATAACCCTATAGAGGGGGCTACAACCTGTCTCTTCTCCTCTCACACCTGTCATAATCTGCAGAGGTTCAGTGACCCAGATTATAAGACCACATTCCCTGTCAGTCGACCCCTTGCCCTCGCGTGCCTTACGGCCTGTGCTGTTCTGCTGGTGGTAGAGGGACACTTCTCTCTGGGAGATGGGAGGTGTGTGCTAGTTGTCACCATTGTGTAACCTTCTGGTCTCATAATAAAGGAATTATTTATTTAAATTTAGGAGGTCCATATTGTGTCCTCGTTTTAGTCTCTTAACAAGTATGAAAGGAGTGCTTTCATGTTTTTTTGGCACTACAAAGTATATGTTCCACTAAAAAATCATCATTATCCGTCGCTTTTTCGCTTTGGGTTGTAAAATTTCCATACATTTTGAGTTTTTATCTGCTTTATTTGTTTAAAGTTACCTTTCCAGCAGAGGTCCGGGCAAAACTTTTTCTGCAATAGATATAAATGTCCATATGGACCGCAGTGGCTAAACACACACAAAAAAACCCCCTTCAAAATAGTCATTAAGGTAAAAATTTTGAGGACAAGCAGTGGTGTCTGAGATTTTCTTTCTTCAAAACAATATTGAAATATTTATTCAGTCAAGCTAAAATGGATATGAATATTAACAGGTAAGATCAGCTGTTGTGTTTAATCAGACTATTAGTTTATTGATTTTTATAGTGAGATACCTATGTATAGCACTTAAGTTGGTAACACTTTACAATAAGGTCCCATTAGTTGACATTAGTTAAGACATTAACTAACAATGAACAATACATTTATTACAGTATTTATTAATCTTTGTTAACATAAGTTAACTGTTCATTGTTAGTTCATGTTAGCTCAGGCACATTAAATAATATTAACAGATACAACTTTTGATAATGCATTAGTAAACATTGAAAGAAACATTAACTAATATTAATGAATGCTTTACAAGTATTTTTCAAGTTAGTTCATAGTTAACAAATGGAACCTTATTGTAAAGTTACCCATAAGGCTTACATAGAAAAGATATAGGGTTCAGCATTGTCCTCTTAAAATGTTTTTTTGAAAATGTAAATCTGAGAAGAACCTAATTTTCTACATTGTTTTAATGAGAATATCAGTCTATTTTGCTGCTCACCACAGTGCCTTTCTTACTTTTGTTAAAATAACCGCATCATCTTACTGAAGCTCTTTTTTTAATCAGTAATGAGCCCGCTTTATGCAGAAAAATCATTACCATTAACGTCCCTGTGTGCTTGTGATGTGTACAGCTCCGTTGTTTTAATGCTCTGCACTTAAACTATATTTAAACAAAATATATACCATATAAACAGCTAAATATTGCAAGCGATGTCCGCTAATTGGTGACCCCTGGTATATTCATCTCAATATACATTATTTTTGTAAGGTCCTCTCTGAGTTCCTGCCCTCTCTATACTGGATTGTGATTATTCTTAAACATATATGGTTCAAATCAAATCTAAAAGAAGAGATAACATATTGGTTTCAAAGCATTTGGAAACTTTGCAAAACTTTCTCTTTGTGTTCATGAATGGACAGAATTGAATATACCATCTCCACCTTTATAAAGATTGAATCTCCTTCCAAATTTGATATCTGTAGGATTTCTGTCTTATTAGAAAGAACTGTTAACATGCCTGTAATATTTTCCTTGGCTTGTTTCCATAGTGGTGAGGCATTAGTATAGTACAGACGTGAGGATGAAACAATGGGAGAGAGGGTAAGAGAACTCTATATGACTTTACAAAGAGAAAAGAGTTCATTAGGACCACTTCTTTTAGAACTCCCACAAAATTAATCACACTCAAAACGACCTAACAGAATGTCTGTTGTATTAATTACTGTCCCTAAGGGATGAGGAGAGTGAGAGTATCAGAGAAATTAAAATGTGGCTAGTAGGCCTGATCAGGTAGCAGATGCTTGGAGACCCTTCAGTGCTGAAGGACATGAAAAGACCCTCTCTCTCATTTTCGTCCTTGTGTTGGCCCATTTCTTATAGCTTTGTTAATTTTTCAGAGCCTGTTTCAAACGTTTACAAATTGTCTTCTGGAAGCTGTCCACTCCACAGTCTTTAATGATGACTGATTGGCTGGACTTGCTTTTTTTACCCCGTTCTAATAGATATTAATGAAAGAATGGAGGACATAGCCAATAGTCAATCATACAAATGTTACCTACCGGTTTTTTTTTTTTTTTACAATAACCAAAAGGTTAATATTGAGGTCTTACATTTTAGACTTCATATTTCCAGTTAATGTCAAAACAGAATAAACCATCAACCACACAACAGCTGTGTTTCATTCCTGAGTGAATAAACATTTTTTAAAGAATCGATTCAGTTTAGTGTGTGATTCATTGATCCTCTCATGATGAAAGTCATTTGGTTTGTTCCAAAATAAATAAGCATCTTGAATGAATTGTTTGAGTGAATGATTCACTGACAATGACAGTATTTGTCAGACTGATTCAAACCAATCTTTTTGAACTATTCGTTCAGGAATCAGACTACATTTGCACTGTATGTTTTTAATTCACAAAAAATAACCGGTTTTAGAGGCCGTTCACTCAAAATGCGATTGTACATCCGAATGCATTGCTATATAAATGTGCACTAGACCAGGGGTGCCCAATACTGGAGATCTACCTTCCTGCAAAGTTCACCTTCAACCCTGATCAAACACAACTGGACCAGCAAATTAAGATCTTCAGGAGCACTTGATAATTACAAATTGTGTTGGGTCAGAGTTGGATCTGAACTCTGCAGGTAGGTAGATCTCCAGGAACAGGATTGGGCAACCCTGCACTAGACAGATATGTTTGACCATTGCGCTTGCATCACGTAATCTTTTGTTGTGGCGTTGAAGATTCAGCAGTGCAGGAGATTTGGATTATATCCGTGCCACTGCCGTCACAGAGTTTGAATATATGTATGTTTCAATTAACCTCTGACTGAAGATCTTTGCCGTTTTTCTTCCTCTGCATAGTGCCGCAAACTCGCCTTCCTCTCAGGAGTTAGGGATGATCGATTGGTCACTGACGTTGAATGGGAGGGGTATGGTGGTGCGTGTGCATCTGTCACTCTGAGTCATCCCAGCCTGCTCACATGGGATTCACTCACATAAACACACACACTTACTGCTCGACGCAGCCCCTCTCCTACTCAAGACTGTATAGCATCAGAGCCCTCTCCGCAGGATTGCTGACGGAGAGTGTAATTTATCACTGTGCTTAAAGTTGTCTCTGTTTCCATGAGATCCTCGCCATATTTTCACCATGTAAAACCCAGAGTGAGTGCCTTAGCTGGGGCCCACACTGCAGAATGCTGCCTATTTAGACTCTGCAGTAAGTTAAAGGTGCTCTTAGCGATGTCACGTGTTTCATAGGCCGAATTTTTTTTGTCACATACAGCAAACATCTCCTCACTATTCGCTAGCTGCTTGTCCCCTGAACACACTGTAAAAATACGCGGTCTCTGTAGACAGCCCTGGCTCCACAAACAGCATCAAAAACAAACTGGCCCAGCCTGGACCACGAAACATAACAGTGTTCCAGCCAATAACCGACAAGAATGATTTGGGGGTGGGGGTTGGGGATGCACATGAAGGGGGGTGTGGGGAGTGCAGGAGAGAGAAGTCCTAGACAATGACTAACGTTAAGATTGTATATTCTTGAGAATTTTGATATGGCCGACACCCGACCAAAGAGACGACGTTCCGATGAACAAATAGCAAAGAAGAGGGAAAAGGAGAAGGAACGCGCAAAGTCCCGAATTTACACCGGAAAAGCCTGTTTCAGGAAGCACGGGAGGGAGGGGGAGGGGATGGGGATGGGATGAGGAGGAGGAGGGAGGGTCAAGCTAGCCTCCGTTTTGTTTGACAATACTTCGAACGTCAACAATACACTATGACCTTTCAATGGGGAGTGAATTGAGAAAATCTTTAGCATTTATCATTAAAATTGTTTTGTATAAAGTTATTTGCGAGTAGCTTGGCAAAACCATCATTTGCCATTTGACATATTAATTTTGGACCCTGTAGAACAATGAAGCATTACAAAATGAATAATAATTCTATTTTTTGAATTCTGTGAAAATTTGTTTTGGATCAATTGAACAGTTTGAACTGATTTATGCAAATGAATCAAACTTAAATTTCATCAGTAGCAAAAACTGTATTAGAGTTAGGTCAAATACGCTATTAAAATGTCTCTTGCATTAGAAATTTCATATTTAATATATATCGCCCTGCTCTATCCTTCCTTTCTGTCTTTCTTTCTTTGTTTCTTTTTTCCTTTCACTCTTTCTCTATCTCTCTCTCTATGCCCTCTCTGCAACTGCGGTACTGACTGCCGGTCCTCACCCATATCCACTCAGCTCATTGTTCAGCAGGTAGCCGATTCATCACTACTAAATAAAATAAGGAAGGGGAGAGAAAAGCGCATACGCCAGCACCAGAATGCAATCTGTCATCCTCCAGCGTCTCTCCTCTCACTCCTTCAGCTCTGCTAAGCTCCTCTCTTTCAGCTGGAGCCCTTAAATTCAGCCCCACTCCTTTGAAGTGTGTTGCTAAAGTCCTGATAGGTCATAGAACTGGTCTCTCTGTAGAGGCTGTGTATGAGTTCGGTTTAGGCCCATTTAATAGTGGATTGGAATGGAACAGTGTTTGTGCTTAATCTGCTTAAGCCTGGTCTCATCTTCCTGCGCTATTAGGCACACAATTTACATCATCGCTTATGTGCCTTTTTCAGCCTTTCCTGGGTGTATCCTAGTGATTTAGTGCCCTTGGATTTGACCTCTTCATCTTCATCATCTTCATCTTTACCGCCCACCCCCGTCCCCTGCATTAACCCCTAGATTACAGAAATAGGATCAGGACATAGAATAGGATTAGGAGATGCTGCAAACCAGATTTGAACTATAGCACTGAGAGCAGGAACCAACCGACAAGTTTTATTTAATAAATCTGTCAGTTTGAAGGACATTTCATTAATCAATGTATTCCAAAGAATAAATAAATGCTTTAACTCATTTAAATTACTTATAAATTACATTACAATTTTTATTTATTTAAAAATGTATTTCTTTACTCAAGCTACTTTATTAAATAAATTAAATAATTAAATTTTGTCCTGCATTACAGACTACCAGAGACTGTCACACACACTTACACACACACACACACACACACACACACACACACACACACACACACACACACACACACACACACACACGCACAAAAAGACTTGCGACTTGACTTGGACTCGTGAACAACTGACTCGAGACTTGACTTGGACATGGAGACAGAGACTCGTGAAAAACACAAGTCATTTTGGTATGGCAATCACGATTACGTTCTCTCCTTATTACCCCACATGACAGCATGAAACAACATTTCACTGTTCTTTCTTTATTCTTTCATTTCTTATCAATTTGTGCTGCAGCGACACACCAAGTCGGCATTATTATATGTATATAAGGAACATGTTTTGGAGTAAAGCATTTAATTCATAATGTGATTTACCCCCCAATTTCAATTATTTTACTTCAATGAAAGGTTATGTTTTGGGGAATTTTTTTAATGAAAGATCAAAAGGATAAACAATGCAGATAAATTTTTATAGCCATCTTTAATCATAATTACTTGGGGTACCAATAATTCTGACCACGTCTGTATAAATTGCTTGCTGTCCATGTTTCCATGTCCTTTTCATGTTTTTGCTACCATATGCATATAATATCCAAATCTACCAAGTTAATTTGCATCTTGACTAGTGGACGGACACTTTTTTATGCATTTTATGACCCTGTCTGTCTTATTTCCACAGATCGGCTTGTTGAGTCAAATGACAAATAGACATGAATGTTGTTTTTTGTGTTGTTTACTTTAACGCTTGTTTTGTTACCGCCGACACTCACTGGAAGACTACATTCATTACCTATCATTGCTTGAGAACGTAACAGCAAACTATGGCGACTCAAATAGGTCATAATAGACAGCACTTTTTTTCTCTCGTGGTGACCATTCCTGTGTTCCAAGTGGTATAATATTATATAGATTGAAAGTAATGGTTTTTGAGTGAATAATTTTTTTATAATAATTAAAGTAATACTTTTTGTGCTTTATTAGACATTTTTGAAGTAGAAATCAGTTTTGATATTTCAAAACACTGTTAATTACTAGATAAAGCTTGTTGGCAAACTTTAGTTGGCTTGAAAAAGCCTAGTTTGAAGGCAATACAGTCCATCAGAAAGATAGATAGATAGATAGATAGATTTATTAGAAAGAAAGAAAGGATAGATTAGAAAGAAAGAAAGGTTAGAAAGAAAGAAAAATAAAGATTAGGTAGAAAAAAAGAAAGATTAGTTAGAAAGAAAGAAAGAAATATTAGGTAAAAAGAAAGAAAAGTTAGAAAGACAGAAAGAAAGAATAGTTAGATAGATAGATAGATAGATAGATAGATAGATAGATAGATAGATAGGTCAGAAAGAAAGGTTAGAAAGAAAGAAAGAATAAGAAAGAGTAGGTAGAAAGAAAGAAAAGTTAGAAAGACAGAAATAAAAATGAGTTAGAAAGAAAGAACGAGAGAAAGAAAGAAAGAATAGTTAGAAAGAAATAAAAAAGAAAGAAAGATTAGTTATAAACAAAGAAAAAAAGATTAGTTAGATAGATAAGAAAGAAAGAAAAAGAAAGAAAGAAAGATTAGTTATAAGGAAAGAAAAGTTAGAAAGACATAAAGAAAGATTAGTTAGAAAGAAAGAAAGAAAGAAAGAAAGAAAGAAAGACAGATTAGTTAGAAAGAAAGATAGATAGAAAGCAAGCAAGAAAGATTAGTTAGAAAGAAAGATAGATTAGTTAGAAAGAAAGAAAGATAGATTAGTTAGTTAGAAAGAAAGATTAGTTAGAAAGAATGAATGAATGAAAGAAAGATTAGTTAGAAAAGAAAGAAAGATAGATAAGTTAGAAAGAAAGAAAAAATAAGGAAAGATTAGTTAGAAAGAAAGAAAGATTAGTTAGAAAGAAAGATTAGAAAGAAAGAAAGAAAGAAAGCTTAGTTAGAAAGAAAAAAATTGTTAGAAAGAAAGAAAGATTAGTTAGAAAGAAAGAAAGATTAGTTAGAAAGAAAGATTAGAAAGAAAGAAAGATTAGTTAGAAAGAAAGATTAGTTAGAAAGAAAGAAACAAAGATTAGTTAGAAAGAAAGAAAGATTATAGACATTCTGCAATGAAAGTCAATGGGATTTTCCAGAGTTTTAGTCGTCATTTTTAGGAAAAACGTAAGTCGGATCAGTTAGAAAAGATATAGCACATTAAGTCAGAACAGTCTGAAGGTCTGAGCCGAGTTTGGAGTATGTAGAGTTAAAGCTCTAGGAGGAGTTAGAGTCAGAAAATTAGGGTCAGAATAATAATAATAAGTTTAAATACAATATCAGTAAGTTGGCTTTCTCAAGCCAACTTAATAACTTGCTTAAAGAACTACTGCTAAAAATAGAACAAATACTTTATTTTACAGTCCTGTTCCCCATGTACATACTATGTAATTATTATAGTAATTGCAATAATTGGGTAATAACTAGGTACTAACCCTGAACCAACCCCTAAACCTAACCTTAACCCATGTTGTTACCTTAAATTACCACTACTTTCTTAGGTAACTACACTGTAAGTACACGTGTGCACGTACTGTAAAATAAACTGCAACCCTTGGACCCAAAGACTTGAGAGACTTCACTTAAGTTGCATTTATACATGACATTAACATGCAATCACCGTGATCCGATCAAGCAGATCGGATCATCAGCCAATCAGGACACTGCAAGTTTACATTTGTTTACATCATATGGCCTCTGTATCTGGATAACTGATTAAATTTCTGTTTCCAGCACAATATTTTCATTGTGTCTGTAATAGGCATTAACCACTGACGCATTCGAAAGGCAGAAACTTCAAATGGTCTAGTAGCGTAAAACAACTTTTGCTTTATCCTCTATCAATGGCAGTGCTTGCACATGAATTTTGTGATTCAATGTACAATCGATCACAAATATAGTACCAGTACTTAATCCACCAACATTAATCTTGAATGATGAAAAAACAAAAATGTTGTCTCATTATTCCAACACATTTTATGATTGAAAGGAGAACTCGCAAATATTTATTTAGGCTACTGTATGTGTAATATGCAGAAAACGCAAAGATCTGACAACCTTTTTATTAAAGAAATACAAAAAGCTAAAACAAACAACACATCACATTAAAGAGCATTCATTAGAATTAAATAAGGGAGGCTATACAACACATACTGTAAAACCTTAATAGGCTACGTAAAGATGGTGCAAATTAACAATGCTCGCAATGCTTTCATTCACTTTCCTTTCTGATACGATCTCCAGTCTTAGTTCAAATTAATTGAAGTTGTTTAAATGAAGGAATATTTCCAGTTTATTATGCAAAAATAAGTGGGTAGATCATGTTAAACGAGTCATATCCGGGATTAAGTGCAAAGATTATAGCGTGCAATTAATATATTGTTGACAGAAATGGGAAATTTAAATTTATTTAATTAAATAAATATATATTTATTTATTTTTATAAGAAAAATAATAATTCATTACATTTATATAGCGCTTTTCTCTGCACTCAAAGCGCTTTACATAGAAGGGGGTCTCTCCTCAACCACCACTAATGTGCAGCATCCAGCTGGATGATGCGACGGCAGCCATATTGCGCCAGAACTTTTATTGTATATAGTAACAAAGTAACTTATGAACTAACACAGCACCATGTCAAATTTTGCATTTTATTTTAGAGAGAGAGTGAGAGAGTTCAAATGAGGAAAAAGCAAGGTCAGGCGGGTCGGAGCACATGAGCGCAGAGCGCTTTGAGGATGTGCTGCTGCTCAGAGAAAACCAGGCCAGGCTTAAGAGCTGCAGAGACTAGCAGCAAATCTGCCCTGAGACTGAACTGACAATCATCTAGTGCTGCCACGGGGCTTTCGGGAACAGAGAAGAGAGCTGAGACTCTAGAGCTTTGCTTTGTGTATGCATGTTTAAATATGTTTGTGTGTGTGTGTGTGTGTGTGAGAGAGAGAGACCCTGTGTGTGTGTTAGCATTTGAGAGGACATGAGAAAGCCATTTGATGTGTTAAGGATAGGGGTGTAATGTTTTATGTAGTAACAGGATAGCATAGTCTATCTACATCCTGACTCTAGGTAAAGACCTAAAGGACCATTTCATAATACTTAAAGACATAAAGTGGGGGCTTGAAAAAAACTGGGAGTGTTAGAAGGAGAGGGAGATATAGAGGAAAAAAGCATTATATAATCCCATTCCACATATTTAGCCCAATCAAAGGGGCTTTAGTGTTCTTTGTTCCTCGGACCTAATGCAGATGCTTTGTATGTTAGTTATGAAACACATCTATTTATTTTCCACCAGTCTCAGGGGAGTCCTTTACTTAGCGATTTGTTTGTGATTATTTCCCTGTTTGTTTGTCTCTGCCTTTTTTCAGAGGAGAGTAGCTTTGGTTAAGAGCTGCGCACACAGGTTAATGCGATGGCTTTCTGAAGTACAGAGGGCAGCAAATGTGTCACCACATGAGGAATCACAGCAGGTTGCTATAGATTTCTGTCGTCACACACCCTGCGTCCAAATATGTGTCCTTCCCTGCTAGAGAATATGCAAAAAGGAGGATGTCAAGTAGAACTTTAGAATGCTCAGTATTCATGATATAGTAGGTGAACAATGCATCTGTGAACTGGCTTTAAATCAGCGTAAAAAAATGATGCAGCATAAACCAGTCTTGCCCCAGCGCGTGCCCTCAGACACGCTCAGTGCTATGTGATAGGCCTAAGGAAAAAACATTCATATTCCCTGGATCAGATAGGCAATGCAGATCAAACATGCCAACATCTGTCACTGTACATAAAAAAGGTGATAAATCAGTTATTGTGAAAGCTACTGGAAATGAGAACTACAGTTTTTTTTTGTTTTTGTTATGCTGTTAAGTGTTTAGTTTTAAATGTGATTGTTGGTACATTTTGCCAGTATTTGCCATACTTTGAATATAAAAATGAATTAAAATATGAAAAACTTTCAAATAAAATCATTTTCTTTATAAAATGTAAGATTTGGTCCTCAAAAAGTCTTTTACATCTTGAAAAAATGTGTCATGTAATCAGGGTCGTCTTATATTCAGAACAATACGGTAAATATTAATTATTTCTAAATAATTAAAATTAAAAATTAAAAAAAAAATTATTATGCTTTAAACCGCAGCCAACAACACCAGCACATGTTGTTCCGCATTACTATTTACTAGTAAGTTTTACTAAAGTTTTATTTTGCTTGGCTTACTTGGATATTCAACAATTGCTATTTCATTCTATGTTTGACCCTATATCTAGGACTAAATGTGCTTTGACGATGACCAAATATGCTTGAAGATTTACTACACGGTGCCTTAGTTAATTATTATCAATAAGGTATGGACAGGCTATTGTACGCTCACAAGCCCTACCGAAAATAATAAAGCACAGCTTCCCAAGCTGAGCATGGCATTCTTGCATTGTTAGCAGATAAAACTGATTTCCACACAGAGTGAGATTTTGCTGCTTTTTTGCATTGTTGTCCTTTTTTGTTGCTTTCCTGAAGAACAATGCTGATCTGTTATGTGTGTGGTCTGTTTGTGTATAAGCCCAGTTTTGGGTGATGATGATATTATGGGTTTGTGTTCGGGCCCAGTTGGCAGTGCTGGATACATTAGGAATGGATAAAGCTTTGATCAATGGTGTGTGTGTGTGTTCGGGTCCAGATGGTTGCTTGCGGGTAAAGGTGCAGTTTCGCTGTTTGTTCCACTTTAGTTTTGCAGGTTCTCTACACCTCGCTCTATATGATGAGTGAGAGTCGTGCCCGGGGCAGGTGAACTCCAAACAACTCTGATCCGCAGCGTGTACCGCATGTCTCAGTTATTCATAGCTTCATATCTCTGCAGCAATCTCCCCCTCTGCGTTCCACACGCATTCTTATTCTTACGCACTTCACCATATCTCTCTCTCTCTCTCTCTCTCTCTCTCTCTCTCTCTCTCTCGCTCTATCTTTCCCCCCTCCCCTTCCTTCGTTCCCTCTCCATCTCTCTTCCTCATGTGCTATCGCACCTCTCTCTCCCAGACAGTTTGTGTTCCCACATCTCTATTTCTCACTGTCTTCCGCTCCATCCTTTCTCCTCCCTGTCTTCTCATTCTGCCGGGATCCGGGTCTGAACCTCTGCCGGAGCCGGGACGGCTACTGGAAGTGCTGGATTCCTGGTCTGCCGAGAGGATTAAGTGGAGTGGACAGCTGGCAGATGATCAGAGTGAGAGCAGCAGCTAAGACTGGCTCATATTTATTGACAGGATTGGAGAATTGTGCAGATATTGGCCGATCACCGTGGGACGGGGCCAGGAAGCCTCTGGGCTGTTTTTTGTAATGTGAAAACCTGCCCCGAGGGTGAGTGAGAGAGTCGTTTTTTTATGTTGAATTACTTTCTGCTATCCCAGTGTCCTGTGCAGAGGCAACTAAGAAAGTAAGCTATTTGTTGGTATGTTGATTTCACCAAAAAAGTAAAGACTGTGGCTATGTGGCACTTTCAATGTTGTTTCACTTGCATGGATATCCTGAAAAGCCTGACTAATGGAGTTTGTGATGGGATGGAACCTGCTTGTTTGGCCTGAACAATGGAAGCAGACGAAGTGTGTTTGAACATTTTTGCAATGTCGTTTGGTGATGTTTGCGTGGTGCTATGAAAATGTGAAATTGCATTTATGATATTGGAAATATAGGGGGTTTGCTAGGTCTACTGGTTGGTGGTCATCCATGTTGGTTTTGTGCTGGTCTAGCAGGTGAACCATAAGCGTGCCCAAAACATACAATATATTACTCAATATATAATATATGACAACCAAAAATACTGGTCAACCAGCATGGTCTTTCTGGTGAAGTTGGATAGCCAAGAAAGTCTTACTGGTAGCTAGTTAAAAAAACTGTATTCCAATGTGGAAGAATCATCTAAAACACAACATACTGGTCTTTTCATGTGGAATGGTGGTGGTTTGAATGTGGGTCGTTTATGAGATGTTTTTGTTGATAGGCACTTCAGTGTCAACTTGACAGTTCGAATTTAATGCACTTTCTCTAGTTGACTTAACCCTTCTGTTCTCTTGACCACAGGTCCTTTGGCATCTTGACATCTTCCGCAGAAGCTTCCGTCAACTGAACACCCACAAGTGCATGGAGGACTCGTGCATCTTCTGCGCTCTGAAGGTGAGTGTTACCAGGTCCTTCCAAAAAGCGCCTTGTTGTGCATAGCAAATTAAAATGAACTTCCTGTTAGTATTGCCTTCTCAGAAAAGTAGCTTGAGGCTACAGGAGTCTCCTAGAGTGCCCAAGCTGCTCTTCTAATGATCCAGCAAGGTAAGGGTAGAGGCTGCTCGGACTAATTGACTTCCTTGCTGACCTTACTGTAGCACAGGAATAGAATGGAAATGAGATTCTCAACATCAAGAGCACTGTCGCTCTTTTCGAGGAAGTCTTTTTAATTTCCTGCCTGGCGGCTGATAGAGATGGGAGGTGGAGGAGGAGAGGGAGATATACAGTATGCTAGGAAAAGCAACTTGGGTCTCTTTTTAAATAACAAGCAAAGGCCTCTCACTCAAACAATATCCTGTTTTCTAGTCGCCTTCAGGCTAAAAGTAGCTGTGCTATTTAAAGGTGTCACATACCAGAAAGAAGTCACAAAACTGACATATTTCTTTAAAAGGCTCCTTGTTTTGTGTTAAAAGAAATCTTTGCCGTCAGATTTGTACTTGGCCATTTGTTTCCAAAAATACCAACATTTCTTGTTGGCTGTGTTTACGCCTGAGAGAAAAGGAGAAGTACAAATAGCCTGATGGATCGAGAGGTCTTTTTCTTTCTTTACTTTGTGTCTGGTCTAATCTTGTTCTGGTGCTGGGTAATTTTCCACTTTATTTCATGTCCAGGGATCTTGCTCTCTCTGTGCTGAACACTTGGTTCCTCTACAGATGTAAGCATGGGTTCTGCTCCATTGTTTCCACGGCTACCTGTTACCTTGGCTACTCTGTTCTCTGATAGCTTAGTGTCACGCCCACATGATGTCATAAAGACAGTCTGTGCCTTTTGGTCTTGGTTGCCTTGGAGTTGGTTGTCTTTAGTTGTGAGATTCGACATAAGTGATTTGTTGGCTATGTTGAATTGTCCAGTATAGGGTGTTGCAGAAGTCAAACTGAGATTATGTCATAGTGCTGCCTCAATGATGATAGAGATACTATGGTCCTGAGTCTTTAATGTTTATGTATTTGGTTCTGGTTGGATGGATCAATAGATAGATGGATAGTAGTAACTGGCTGATTATATAATATCCTTATTACATGGCTAAATAAAATAATAAATTGCCATAAAATATTGTTTTGTCGAATTATTTTTATGCAAGGAGAATGAGTGATGTGCATGGGGTAAAACTTGCAAAACTGTTGGATTTGGACTTGCAGTGGTGTATAGTGTTTTATAGTTTTGTAATCATTATTCAAACGTATTCCAGACGGCTTGAAAGATGGATAGATGAAAAGACAGATGGATGCAGGGCCTAAAGCTAACTTTTTTGCCACACCTGCCAATGACCGGTGACTTAAGAAAAATGATCGGGCATAAAAATAGCCAATTTCGATACCACAGCTAAAGCTCTTCATTGTATAAATTAAATAGATTAATCCTTATTGAAGTTACAAAAGTTATTCAGTTAAGAGCAGTGAGTGATCTTTTTCTGTCCTTTGTTGTTTAACATTAAAAACGCAGACAGCAGCACTTTAAGACTATGCACGAATCCAATGAACTGATATACATGTGTTTTCTTTCTAAGCTGTTTAGTTTACTTTACTTAGACATAACTGACTATGTTTTCTAGGATACTCACGGCCGTTGTATGCATTAAAGGTGAACTAAGTAACTTTTTTTACCTTAACTGAACAGCTTCGGAGTCATTGGAATGGTTATATTACTTATTTCGGGTTGAATGGTGGTCGTTTCGCACCCCCCTGGTGCCCGTGAGCGGAAAATACGCACTTGCAACTTTGAGCCGGCGGGCCGCCGGCCGCTGCGTCAGGAAGTCTCACGTGATATCAGGTCTCGCGATGTAAACAATTGCTTTACGGCCAAAAGAAATCTGCTAAAATGCTGTCATTATTGCGCTTCCTCACGCTGTCCGAACCCGAATGAAGAAGACGTTTTAAAGAACGTCCCATCTGCTTTGATGTCGTTGATCTATAGCCTCTGGTGTCTGAGAATCAACAACGAGTTTTTACGACAGTGTTGTCAAATATCTATTCCGAAGCTGTGGGGGGATCTCTAGAGAGAAACCTGCGAGCAAAAAGCGAGAATACAGCGAAGAAGTCCCGAAGCTACTGAGTGCTGCTTTAAGACCGTTGCAGTGTCCGAAGATATTTTGCATGTGTGACTGTGGCTTAATTGCATTCCCTTCTTCTTGTGCTTGAATATTTAAATTGGCATGCATGTGGTGATGCAGCATACATGCATATGTATTTGCATACATACATAGGCTACATAGTACATACATGCATAGATACATACATGCAGCTCTGGCCTTTGCATACATACATACATATTACATACATGCATAGATACATACATGCAAACATACAGATAGACAGATAGACAGATAGATAGATAGATAGATAGATAGATAGATAGATAGATAGATAGATAGATAGATAGATAGATAGATAGATAGATAGATAGATAGATAGATAGATAGATAGATAGATAGATAGATAGATAGAAAGAATTGTGTGTGGTTGTGCTTTTTTCTCTGGGCTGCTTTGTTGATATGAAACACAAATGAGCCCGTGTGAAATCCATCACAGTGATTGAAATGTGCTCTCTCTCTCCCTCTCTCTCTAAATGAAGTGTGTGAAGTGCTGAGGCATCAGAAATCACTCTGCTGTGGTGACACAAAGCCGTATCATGAGAACGCGTTCACATATTTGCTAGGATTTATGACCGTTTACCAGGATCTGTTCTTCCTGTCCTTCTCCTGCTCTTTCATTCTTTCTTCGTCACTCACACTCTTGCTGTTTCTCTCTTGCTCCTCTTTTCTCGCTGTATTAAACCTGTTGCTAAATTTAGCTCCATTTCTATTCACAGTTAAAGCATTCGGGGACTAAAAGCAATTGATTTTGTCCAGGTGATGTGTTCAGAACAAAATTGTAGACTTAGAAAGATACTTAATTTGAATCGCGTCCAAGCAAACAAGCTTTAATCCTCCGTTATGTTTTTAATGGGAAAAGGAATGACTGTGGTTCTCAAAATAATTGGTCTTGCTGTACCTGAAATGACATGTCATTGAGTTGACTGCATCATTTTTCAACAGTGTTAAGGCAGCATTCGTTTTTTTTCTTAATAACATGACGGCGTGCTTCTGTTAAGGTCCTGTGCTAAAAGTTTGCTCTGTGGTGAAGCTCAATGCCTGACTCTGAGGCGGATTACAGTCCCTCAGGTCTCACCCCGAGCTATTTTCCTGCCAAACCCTCTGTGGACTGGTGGCATGTGATCTCAAGTGGCTCTGGCTGTCCCATGCCATGGCCTTGAATGGCATGCGCTATGTCACCACCAATTTTTAATGGAGGAACGTTAGTTTCGGCCGATTGGTTATGAGAGTTCCTCACGCGTGCCGCCCGCCAGCCGCCTGCTTGCCAGCCATGTTATTGAAATTTAATGATCTTACGCTACTAATGAGTGCTGAAATATGCCCTCACCACACCGCTCCTTTCTACAAACCGCAAAATTCTACAAATGTGTTTATTTGAAGCATACTGACTGTGGGGAATATCATGTTCATTTACTGAGATGTAAATGAGCTGAGGGGTATGGAGATGAAAAATCTCATATTGATTGTTTGCACAAGAATGCAACATTTGGCCAATATTATTTACTGATTTGCTCCTTTGATTTCATTGCATTTTCAACTTATCAACTACTTTACGTTTATTTATTTCTAGTAGTTTGTCTTTTTATGAGAGGGTGGCATTGCACAAGTTTGGGGTTAGTAAGATTTTTTTTATTGTTTCTGAAAAAAATCCTCTCTCCAAGTCTGCTTTTATTTGATGTAAATACACTGTTGTTTTATTTGAAGATATTTTAAAATGAAGTTTATACCTGTGATGGCAAAGTAGATTTTTCAGGCAGCCATTACTCCAGTCTTCAGAGTCACATTTTTTGCTCAAGAAACATTTATTATTATCAATGTTGAAAACATTATTAAGCTTAATATTTTTTTCTGTATTCTTTGATAAATAGAAAGTTCAAGAATGAATTTTCTTTTAGCTAAATTCACTTGCTATTCAATTACTTTATTTATGCAGATTTAGGGGAGACTCTGAATTCAGACAGATAATCTCACTGTTGTCATTAATATTAAATGTCATTGAATGCAGCATACTTGTGCTAAATAAATGAACCTGAACAGTCTGACCGCATTTTTAAGTCTATAATGTTTGTCACCAGAGAGGCTGCATGTCACAGAGGCTGAATTGTGACATTGGGTGGCAAGGGCCCACATTACTGCCACTTCACGAGGTGTGATAGTGCCTTGAGGTTGGTGACCTCTACTGACCATCAGCCCCGCTGAGGAACTGCAGTGCTGGAGGCAGGAAACACGCATACACAAACTAAATAAATGCAAAGTCACAGTCACTCACACAAGCCGCCACCTTTATTACGTTGATGTTTCCTATTATAGAAGTTCCTCTGACACCTCTATGTTTGTGCCATTTTATTTAGTGCGAATCAGCGATTGAGTTAAACCCAATTACAAACTCATAATCAGCATGAGATTCAATCCCTCTGCAATTTGAAAACTGAGCCCAGGGAGTGTTTAATATTAATATATTTACGTGCGTCACAAGATTGCTGTTCCTGTCAGGGTGTGTGTGCATGTCTATATTTTCTCATCGCCTTTGTGAGTTTTGAGCAGTGCAGATGATATGTTTCTAGTGTCTTTGAGTGGAGGTTAATGTCTTATTTCACAGGCTACGCCTGAGGGCTCGCAGCTGACAACGCAATCTCTGGTGGTTTGTGTGTGTGAATGTATACAGTATGTATGCATATGACTGGACTTGCATGGTTTGAGTAGAGCCTGTCCAGTTGGGTTCCATGTCCTTGTTAGAGATGAGAAGGACTTTACATCACACACACACTGACAGACTTTACATTACTGCTATTACACACATGGACGACTCAACCCTCAAATGGGATTTCCAGTTCTACACACTCTATAATGTAATATAAAGACTCAAGGCAGCTTGTGGTTGAAACTTGAGAAGTTTATATGAATGTCCTTTTTGGGAAGGTCACAACTGGTTCAGACTGGTTTATATGTGTCAATATTTGTTGGCTAGCTCTTTGAACAGAATAAAAACCAGCGAAGCTGGTTGACTGGTGTAATTTGGCTTGTTAAGTTAGCCTGGGAGTTAACTAGTCTCTTGATTTGTGTACATTTTCCAGGTTAGTTTTATCATGTCTTTAAAAGATACTCAAGAGTTTTGTTTGAGGCAAGTAGCAAGTTAAAGGATTAGTTACTTAATTACTCTTGAATTAAAATTTGCTGATAATTTACTCACCCCCATGTCCACGACTTCACACCTTACGTAATCACGTTGGAAAGGTCACACGTGACGCAGGCGGAAGTACCGACCCGATGTTTACAAAGTGAACGTGCAAAGACTAAGTCAAATGCCCTTTACAAAAAAAAAAAAAAACGATTTTGAAGTTGGAGGAGAAAATGAGACGAGAGTTTTTCGCACTTCCGCCTACGTGACTAGCACATCGCAGAGCTAGTGCAAGACGAATATTTTTTTAAACTTTTTTTTATTTTTTTTAATGACTGGTCATTTCCCTAGATAAGACCCTTATTCCTTGCCTGGGATCGTGTAGAGCCCTTTGAAACTGCACTGAAACTGCAATTTGGACAGTATCTTCAACCCATTGGTTCCATTGAAGTCCACTACATGGAGAAAAATCCTGGAATGTTTTCCTTAAAAACCTTAATTTCTTTTCGACTGAAGAAAGAAAGACAAGACTTGGAAATTTTAATTCTGGAGTGAACTAATCCTTTTACTAGATATCCATGAGCAGAACTAAATATTCCACAATGTTTGAATTATTTCTGTAAAACAATCAGTTTATCCCTGCTGAGATGGCTTATTTTAAAGAAGTTTTGAGCCCTCTTCAGCTGGCCAGACTGGGAGACAATCTAGACAAGCTGAAGACCTGAATGGCCAGGACTATAAAGGCCCAGACAAATCAAACTGATATCAAAGAACCAGCGGTGTCAAAAGCTGACTGTTGCCTCACATTGCATGTTTCTAGGCCAAAAAGTTGTGCTGGAACATCCCAAAAACTACAGCCAATGGCCAGCTAGCACGAATGTTCTGAACCATCTTGAAAGGAAGTAACTCTTCATGCCTGCAAGTGGCAGTAGTCTGTATTTGTCATTTTAAAAGGGAAATCAGAAGAAAAAAGACTATGGTTTTACAAACTGTATTATACTTGCTTACCATTTTGTCATTTTATCACTTCCATTTTTCCAAGAACAGCAAATCAGAGTGATTTCTTGCCTCGATGGGCTTTGCTGCCAATTCAACATGCTCAATTGTTTGAAAAGCCGCGGATGTGGGTCCAACTAGTGCGTTAAACAATGACCCGACAGTCGACTTGGTGTTTCACGGCACGCTTTTTTCAGTGGAAATATTACTTTTGCTTTGACAGAAATTCTGATTATAAAGTCTATGCACATTCCCACTCATTTATTCAATGTTTTCAGTACAGCCGGTCACAGACGAACACTGACACTTCAGATAAAACATAACGAATTGTGATAGGTTGAGTTTATGTCAGTCTGTAGGATTGAAAATAATCCAAGATAGGCCTATTTGAAAATGAACAAAGACATTGGCTTTACTGTTTTCAACCCCCTCTTTCTTACCCCAATGACCATTCGGAGTTCCTAAAGGCACAGATTGTGATCAAGGCCTGTAGGCCAAGATGTATGTACTTCGGGGGTCTATAAATTGGCACACCTTTAGTACGGTGGGGGAAGTTTTAATTATCTGATTGGTCAGTTTGAACATCTCGCATTTGGGTTTTAGCACATGGTCAGGGAAAGGATAAAAGAAGATTGTAACTGTTACTCTGTCTCATTTATTCTCTGGCTCCCATTCTTGGGGCACTTTTTCTTTGGCTCCTCATTTCTTTCTCTCTTACTCTCTACACTCTCTCTACCTCTCTTTCTATCTGTCAGGTAACATTATACATATATGCTGGGTACAATTAATGGTATAAGTTTGTATCATCTCATACATCTATTTTGTAACTATTTTAAGTGTAACCATAACCATATTGTCATTAAACCTTTTCAGTTACAAATAATGTGCTAACTAGTTTTGATTTGGTATTGATTTTGATTTTGAAGTGTTACCTATTGCAATACAATATCGTCACTCTCTATAGCAACGCTCTCCCACGTATTAAGCTATTGTAACTGCGCTTATTTCTGTCGTTGTAATTAGCAGTGGGTGGTAATAGACAAGAAATGTACAGTTTTCTACCATCTTGCTAACAACGTTTCTTTAGTCGTTCAGCGGTCTTGCAGCCTGAACCCCTGCAGGAAATCCACCCTTACAAGTCAGAAAGACTTTGCTTGTTCAACAGTTGTTTTTTCTTCTTCTTTTGTTTTCTTCTACATCAGATCTTAGCTCAGAGTTTGTCGCAACTTGCAAGCATGTAAGGGCGTGTGCTGCTATCCCACTCTTGCTGAGGAGAGCAGAACAGAACTGCAGTTTGGTTGGGCACTGATTGCCAGAGTGATATATTTGCTGCGTACACACACCAGACTTCCATTTGGCCCTTATCTGTCCTGAGTGTTTCATCAGCTCCGAGAGAGAGAGCGAGAGAGAGAGAGAGAGATGGGAAAGGAAGAGGACATTAAAATATGTCCATAGGCGAAAATCACTTCAGGCTCTTAGCTGGGCTGAGCAGTGTGTGATTAGAGCTGCATGGGGAAATGATGCAGTGGCTGAATTTTCCTCTCATCGAGTTTCCTCAGTGGGGTACATAACCCTCTACGTCTGTCCCTCCCACACTTTCTCTCATTTTCTTCCACCCTCCCTCCATTCTCTTTCTTTCTCTCCTTGGCGCAGTGCAGTCATCACACTGCATTACCTGTTCCAGAGCCACCGGCCTGTCCCGCTCAGGGAGAACCCCCCATCCCACCTTCAAATAGGGGGCTGCCTTGGGCACTGCGCCCACTGCATATATGAGGGTTTTAAAACTGCAGTATGTGTGTGTCACTGCAGCCGCAGCGAATATTTGCCTTTGCAATGTGAGTTTTGCCCGAGTCCATTTGTTCAGCTTATCAGGATGTCCTCTGGTGAGAGAGCATTGTGTTGCAGTCATTGTTCATTGAGTTCAATAACAGTGCCAATGCTGATGGACAGGAGAATAGATTCCACCGCAGGCATTTAGGACTCTGCATTTGTTTGAGCGTTCACTGTTAATGAGCTCAGTATCTTAGTTAGATGTTTTCCAACCGGTGCTACAGGGATGAGCTTGTCCAATCGAATAAGTAGTGTGAGACTCCACAAAATGTTATGTTTTGAAGAAGTTGGCATAAATCTGTTTGAATGTATGGCTGTGTTTCAAAACGCATTGAGCTGTCTGTACATACAGCATTTAAGCATGTTCAAAATGTCTACAGTGTTTTAAAACCTTGTGAGCTCACCCTACCTTGATCACATTTTTGGGCCCATTTGAAAACTCACTCTGTTTCAGAACTAATGAGCTTATACTTGTGCTAATGTTAAAAAGTTTGGGATCGGGAAGATTTGATTTTATTATTTGAATTTTTTGGAAAGAAGTTAATACTTTTATTCAGCAAGGATCCATTAAACTGATCAAAAGTGACAATTAAGACATTTATAATGTTTTAAAATATTTTTATTTCGAATAAATGCTGTTCTCTTGGACTTTCTATTCATCAAAGAATACTCAAAAAGTATCATGGTTTCCACAAAACTATTAAGCAGCACAACTGTTTTTAACATTGATAATAATAAGAAATGTCTTGAGCACCATATTAAAATGATTATTGAAGGATCATACGACACTGAAAATGACTGCTGGAAATGTAGCTTTGCCATCACATGAATAAATTACATTTTATATTTTAAATTGTATTAATTCTTTACAGTATTACTGTATTTTTGATAAAAAAGAAAGCAGCCATGGTGAGACTTCTTTCAAAACATCTTACTAAAACATTGAAATCTTACTAAACTTAAGTAGTGTTGTATTTTTGGACGTAATTGGATATTTCATACATTAACTGTTTTAATGAGCTGCCTACCTAGACAACATTTTTCAACATTGGAAATGTTCCAATATTAGCTGCTTAAAAGTCTAGTGAACTGCCTACTTATACACGTTTGAACATTTGCTGTGTTTCAAAACATACTGAGCTTCCCATTCAGACAGAATTTGTAGGGCACACTAGAACATTTTCTTGGCTTTATTGGACATTCAAATCTGTTAAAACACAAGCTGTTAAAAAATTTAAGCACGCTTCCTACTTATTATTTGTGGGCATCATAGACACATTTTGACATACAAGTGCACGGCTGCCTAAACATTTTTAAATGGACTGTTTGTATTTTTCCTTTTTATTCTACTAACGTAAGCAATTTTGAATGACTATATTGTAATTTTAATGGGCTAAATAAGTAAATAGTATTGCATTAACTTGCTTAAATAGCATTTTTGGGCATGTTTGAGCATTTGTTGTGCTCCAGAACATATTTAGCTGCCCATTAAGACAGCATTTTTGACATTGTCAGGGACATGTTGGCATGTTTGCTGTCCTTCAAAACCTGCTGATTTACATAGCTAGACTGCATTGTTGACCATCATATACAAACATACTTTCTAAGGACTAAGTAGGCAAGTCACTAGGTTTTGAAACAGCCTGTGTGTGTGTTTGTTTATTGATTAGTCTGTGATTGGTTGTATTGCAGTGTAATGTTTTTTACAGTACAGTATGTCAGCCCTCCTCTCTTGATGTGTATTTTCTCTCCACAGTGAGCGGGCAGGCTGCCGAAAGCTGTTGTGTGCGGTAGCGTTTCTTAGTTGCATCAGTTTCTCTTTCTTACTTTTGAGGTGCTGTTTCCCTTTGTGGTTTCAGAGCATCTTCGCCCAGTTCCAGTTCAGCAGTGAAAAGGTGCTCCCATCGGACGCTCTGCGCAGCGCTCTGGCCAAAACCTTCCAAGACGAGCAGCGCTTCCAGCTGGGCATCATGGACGACGCGGCTGAGTGTTTTGTAAGACTTGTTTGTATCCCCATCTCACCGTTTTTTTTTCACGCTTTCTCCTAATAAGTTACTTTCCTCTTTTTGCTGACACAGTGATCAGCTATACCCGTCTTACCTCCTCTGTTCTCATCTCTTTGTCTCTCTCTCTCAGGCATTTCCTCTTCTCACCTCTCCTCAACCCTACTTTCATCTCTCCTCGCGTCACCTCTCTCAGTTCTGTCTATTTCTGTTCCTCTCTTGGATTTTGTCAACCTTGATCTTAGATTCCAGAGATGTTAGGTGCTGAATTTCAAGCACTGCTGCTTGTGCACATCCTTGTGTGGTTTGAAGAGTGGTAGAAATGGAAACATGGAGTCTGAGCAGCGTAGGGACTTCGGAGAAAGGCAGACAGCTGAAGTTTGACAACTTTAATATTCATATATTACTGAAAAAGATGTGTTTTGACGATGTGCATGGCAGGACATGTTGTATTTTTGATAAGTGAATTTGAATCTAAATGTCTGGCTGAAAGGATTCTCTTAGAATGCAATGAGACTTTAAATAAAACCATCTGAGGTTGATCTATATTTAACTGTGAAGTAAGAGATGGTTATATTTCTTTCTATTGTTGGGAGATAGCTTTGGTCTTACATGATTTTGCGACATGATCTTATTTACTTTTATGCATTTGGCAGACGCTTTTATCCAAAGCGACTTACATTGCGTTATCCTATACATTTATACATAGGTATGTGCAATCCCCTGGGATCGAACCCACAACCTTGCGTTGTTAACGCAATGCTCTTACCACTGAGCTACAGGAAAGCCATATTATGTCAATTCTTTCTGTGAACTTTGGTTAGCTATGTTCCAAGATCTAATGAACTGCACTGTTTTTTGACATCTCGACATGAAGGATGTTTTGTCAGCAATGTATGTACAGTGGCAACAAAAAGTACTTGCAGACTTATATTTGAACATATTGCACCAGATAAAAATATAAAATCAAGTGACAAATAGACCTTTTATTCCAGAATTAACTTTGCAATTCTGAGACTTTTTTCAATGACTTTTAACCACTTGGAGATTTTAATGAATGTGTTGTGTAAAGCCAATCTCCCCAAGCAGAGTAGCCAAAGTTTTAGTTCATCACATGAACTATGATATTTTTCTAGTATCATTTGACAACCAAACCCTATTGTCATCATTTGGAACATTATATCTGTTTTAAAACGGGAAATACTTAAAAATAATGTTTGTGCTTTATTTATTTAAAATAAATGGCACTTATAATGCACCAAAAATTCATACATTTTTAATTGTCAAAATGTTTTTTGGCGGGCCACTGTATCTTTCTTGGATGAGGTAATCCTAGAATGCGTTGTGACAAGCTCAGTAAAAATGGTCCAATTAATATAATTTATTCAGCACTTAAGAGTAATTTGATCTAATTAAAAGCGACTATTTCATGCAGTATGTGTGCTTTATGTATTTTATTTGCTCTTTGAACATGAAGATGTTAGCTTAGCCACATGCTAGCCCCAGACTAACTTGAAATATATTGTGAGTGGTAATGGAAGGGCCTCACTTGCGTTTCATTTGACAAACATTAGTGGAGTCACTACAAATGAATCAGTTTCGAGTCATTCTCTTTAAAGCATCTATTTCAGTATCTTGGCTTCCTTAGTTTTCTTGCATTCAAAAACAGTTAGACAGTTTACAATTCCATAATACCATAGAAAAGGTTCATATGGAACACATTGTATGTAAGGTTGGCCTATGTAGACTTTTGCAACTGAGCTGTTTTTTAAGTAGACATTTAGATTTATGGCTGTGAACGTCATGGGCTTTACAGGCATATGACAGCAGGAGTTGGCAGGCATATGAATGGGCCCTGCTGTTGCTTTAGATGAGCTCGGATGGGATCATTAAGGATGTGGAAGCTTTCTATAAGGTCTTCCTGTACTCCCCAACCCACTCCTCTAATCCCCAGACCTGATTATTTGGCCGCACCTGATTAAGGACCATAGATTGTGTTTATCTTACATTTATGTCCTTAAAGGACACACCGCATGAGCATCAATACAGATAATTGCTTTTAAGCAAATAAGCAATTGAACGATCATTCACGGGCGAGTGGCTGAGCTGTCCAATCAAGATAGCTCACCGAGAGGCCCTGTGATTGGCTCCATCTTAAATACCCATTTATATTCAGCCAGTACTGTCTATGTCAGGTTTTTTTTCTCCATAGATATGTGAATGCAGCTGTGCTTACTCATAAGGTCACAAAAGACAGCATCATCAAAGTGTTATTTAGCTCAATTAGCACCTCGTCTGCAGTTCGGTAACAAAGGTCTGTTTCTGTTGCGGGCTCGTTATTTTTAGCCGAGGATCTGTTGAATGGAACTGCCATGATTTCTCCCATTTGTTTGACTGGCGCATTTGCGAGGCAGATGTAGGCACGGGGCCAAAGCGCTCGTTGTGCCATCCGTCTCCACTTTTAGACGCCAACCCCTCTCCTCACGTGCACCAGACGACAGGCTGTACATTAGCGAAATGCCAACTCTTCATTTCTGCCTCGCTCCTCTGCACATCTGCACCCCTGCATAAATAGCTGCGTTATTATCTGAGCCGGAAATGAAACGCTCCATACACTAATGATTTGTTGTGTGATACTCAATGAGAAGTGTCTAGCGGCGGGCATGAGATGTGACATTTTTCAGAGTGAAAAATTAGTTTGAATGCAATGTGTGAAGAGTCTTTATTTCTGAGCTCGGTGAACTCAGAGTTATTAGTGTTGAGATGTAGCTACTGTAACTATTTTTTTTAAATGTGAGACAGTAGCTTGATTGTTTCAAAACCATGTAGATTTCTGCAAGAGTATGACATAATGCTACTTTGCTGATTTTTATATGATAAAGTGCAGAAAGCTTTGTAGCCGAGTGAAATTGAGAAGTTGTCCCAATTATTCTTGTCTTAATGAACAATATATACACTCACCTAAAGGATTATTAGGAACACCATACTAATACTGTGTTTGACCCCCTTTCACCTTCAGAACTGCCTTAATTCTACGTGGCATTGATTCAACAAGGTGCTGAAAGCATTCTTTAGAAATGTTGGTCCATATTGATAGGATAGCATCTTGCAGTTGATGGAGATTTGTGGGATGCACATCCAGGGCACGAAGCTCCCGTTCCACCACATCCCAAAGATGCTCTATTGGGTTGAGATCTGGTGACTGGGGGCCATTTTAGTACAGTGAACTCATTGTCATGTTCAAGAAACCAATTTGAAATGATTCGAGCTTTGTGACATGGTGCATTATCCTGCTGGAAGTAGCCATCAGAGGATGGGTACATGGTGGTCATAAAGGGATGGACATGGTCAGAAACAATGCTCAGGTAGGCCGTGGCATTTAAACGATGCCCAGTTGGCACTAAGGGACCTAAAGTGTGCCAAGAAAACATCCCCCACACCATTACACCACCACCATCAGCCTGCACAGTGGTAACAAGGCATGATGGATCCATGTTCTCATTCTGTTTACGCCAAATTCTGACTCTACTATCTGAATGTCTCAACAGAAATCGAGACTCATCAGACCAGGCAACATTTTTCCAGTCTTCAACTGTCCAATTTTGGTGAGCCCGTGCAAATTGTAGCCTCTTTTTCCTATTTGTAGTGGAGATGAGTGGTACCCGGTGGGGTCTTCTGCTGTTGTAGCCCATCCGCCTCAAGGTTGTGCGTGTTGTGGCTTCACAAATGCTTTGCTGCATACCTCGGTTGTAACGAGTGGTTATTTCAGTCAAAGTTGCTCTTCTATCAGCTTGAATCAGTCGGCCCATTTTCCTCTGACCTTTAGCATCAACAAGGCATTTTCGCCCACAGGACTGCCGCATACTGGATGTTTTTCCCTTTTCACACCATTCTTTGTAAACCCTAGAAATGGTTGTGCGTGAAAATCCCAGTAACTGAGCAGATTGTGAAATACTCAGACCGGTCCGTCTGGCACCAACAACCATGCCACGCTCAAAATTGCTTAAATCACCTTTCTTTCCCATTCTGACATTCAGTTTGGAGTTCAGGAGATTGTCTTGACCAGGACCACACCCCTAAATGCATTGAAGCAACTGCCATGTGATTGGTTGATTAGATAATTGCATTAATGAGAAATTGAACAGGTGTTCCTAATAATCCTTTAGGTGAGTGTATTTCAAACATTTATTTTATTAAATGTTTTACCAGCTTGTGCTTTATTTTTTTATTTTTTTCACAATAAATTTCACTTGGTTTTGATATTTTGCTATGTATTGCAAATTGCAAAGAAATTCATATTTTTAAGAGTGACTGCAGTGTCTGAAAACCTTTTGGAACCACTGTATACTTTGAGAAATACAAGAATACATTGCAAAATTTCCATCCAAGATGACGATGTGAGATTAATAAATACAATTTTATTCAATAGCAGTGTTGTTATTGTTATCTAAAACTGAAATATAAAAAAAAATCATAAATAAAATAAAATAAAGCATAAATAAATAATAATTACACTTATATCTTAATTGGAAATGTTGCCTTGTCTACTAGCTGAAATAAGTTTTAAGTTGAAGTACTGAAATGGCTAAAACTAACTGAAATAAAAAATAAAGCTAAATAGAAATATTTAAAAAACGAATAAAAAATAACAAAAGCACACAATAAAATTAATTACTAAAACGTAAAATTTAAATGAAAACTGAAAATAATAAAATAAAAGCTAATTCAAAATGTTAATAAAAATCATATAATAGTAAACAAATAACACAGTAGTTTTAAAGTAGTTATATAAAAAATTACATATATATATATATATATATATATATATATATATATATGTGTGTATTTTATTATGTATAATTCTTATATATGTATTGTATATAAGAGTAAAGTTCTCAAAACCACATGCTACCACTCAAAATATTTAGTTAAATGCTGCTATTAGAATGTTATGTTGATAGTTACATAAACTAGGGAGTTTTTAAGTCATATTAGTTATATTTAGTGTTCATATTTTTGTACATTTAATTTTTTCACCTTATTTCTCTTAGATCTGATTGCAAAAAAAAAAAAAGTATGTTGTAGTTATGTATAAAACAAAGTGTTGCCTTAAATAGATTCAATGAATCTTCTTTTCCTTAGTAACTAATTGTAACTAAATACTTTTTCAGATTAGCAGCTTGAATATAGGTGAAGTGTTTTGAGGAAAATGGAGTAGCATGTAGCTTCTCCAGCACTGGTGGTTATACGGGTCTTGCAGGCGTGGTCCGTGCTGTTAGTGAGATGAAAGGAAGGGAACGAGAGATTTGATGTATGGTCTTATTCACCTCTCTCACTTTCTCTCCCACTCCCTCGTTTACCCTGTATTCTTTTGTCCTTTGTCAGGAACTTGCAGTGTGATCGATTGATTTTAAATTTGTTCAGCCAGGGAATCAGAAGGACTCTTATGAAAAATAGATGTGTTGTTCTCACTTGATCAGATTAACGTGAAGTGAGTGCTGACAGAGAAAAATGAATATAAGAGCCGGACCACACAACTCACTGTCTCTGGTACACACACACAAACACCCGTTCAGAGATGCCTCACTGTTTAAAAGCTGTAAGAATAGGCGACATTATACTGCACTGGCACTAAACATCTTGTTCCAGAATTGTTTATCAAAGCAGGATCAAAGAAACGAGACAGCCACACACACACACACACACACACACACACACAGTTACTAGAAATGATCAGTGTTTGTTTTCTCTAGGAGAATCTCCTGATGCGGATCCACTTCCACATCTCGGATGAGACCAAGGAGGACATCTGCACGGCCAAGCACTGCATCCCACATCAGAAGTTTGCCATGACACTTTTCGAACAGGTTGGTGAGGGACATTATGTGTTTCTTTATTGTCCGTTTTATGTGGTTCCTAACATTTGTTCTATGTATGTGTTTTTGTCTCTTCCAGTGTGTTTGTAATAATTGTGGAGCCACGTCGGATCCTCTCCCTTTCATTCAGATGGTGCACTACATCTCCACCACCTCTCTCTGGTAAGGGGAAGACCATGGTGTCATTGTTTTTTTGCTCCTAGAAAGTATTTAGCTCTGTTCTAAAACCTAAAGTGAGGCGTCTCACTGCCTATTCTCTACATAGACAGCTGCTTTCTAAGTCAGCATCCTAAAAACCTTATTGGTGACTGATTTGTAATGCTTTACATAGGCAGCAACTCCACTAAAATTGAGACTCATTTTCAATGTTAGCATGTTGTTAAGCTGATGATACAATACAAAACAATTTTTTTAACGAGTTTAATAGTTTAATTCAGCAAAGATGCGTTAAATTGATCAAAAGTGACTGAAGATATTTATAAAATTTCTGTTCGTTTGAACATTCTATTCATCAAAAATCCTGAAAAAAAATATGTATACATCACCATTTGCCGAAGAATATTAAGCAGCACAAAAATGCTTATAATAAGAAATCTTTCTTTGGCTCTAAATCAGCGTATTATAATGATTTATGAAGGATCATGGAGTAATGACTGCTGAAAATTCAGTTTTGCTATCATGGGAACGAATTACATTTTAACATTTTTAAATAGAAAATGGTTATTTTAAATTGTAATAATATTTCTCAATCTTGTTTTACTATACTTGTGATCAAATAAATGCAGCCTTGTATTAATTTTAAAGAGCTTGTCATAATGAATTTTAGGATTGTTATCTTTGTGAAGGATGTTTAAATTGGGTAAATTAAATTAAGTAAAACAAATTGCACACCGTTTGCGTTCAAAGCGTAGCTATGATTCCTTAAAATGCTGTCTACGTAGGCAGCTCACTATGTTTTGAAACGAAACCATTGATTAGCCATTTAGACTTGAACACTTTAAAGAACCGGAAGTTGCGACCATCTCTAGCTCGCAGCAGACTTATGCTTGGAGGGGAGTGGTTAAGGATGCTCTACCTTGGCCGTCAAACTGATGTCAACAGAGGAGAAACACCATTTCAGAGAGGAAGTACATTTTCTGATTTTGACCAAAGATTATAACGAATTTTTTTTTCTTCTGTGGATTAACTTGCACAGATTAATCATGACTTATATACTTAATGTGCTCTAACAAACTAAATAGGGTCAATGTTGATTTCATGCAGACTGGAGCGACATGAGGTTTAGATGAAACGGAAGTTGCAATAGACCTTTCTTCTCTATTGTGAAGTATATCCGAGTGAAACGGCTTTTCGAACAAAAAATGTAGGGCAGGCCTTGATTTTGTCCATTGGAAATTGATTGGATCATAGGATTGTTGTGATGTGATATTGCTGTGATCTCATGTGAGTGGGAACTTGTCCCGTCCTCACGCCATCAAACATGTCATCAGAGAAGAGAAGAGATGTCGTTACAAGGGAAGTTATTTTGACTAAAAATGATGAGGGCACATAAATAAAAAAATAATAATGATGTGCACTGATACAAATAATTTACAATAAATACTGCAATATTCCATAAAAAAACGAAAACAATCCTGTGGCGTCTTACTCAAGATCCCAATGCTAATAGCACCCCTGTCAATCCGATCTTGAACCTGAAAAAATATCTGTGGCCATATTACCACCAACTGTCTTGCACTTTACTGTGTTTTGGTTCAGTTTGTCTTGTGCTGCACAAATGATGGATACTCTTGCGGTTGAGGGTGATCTATTGAGACTTAGAGGGGTGTGTATACGCCGTTTAGTGCTGGAAACGGACAATTGTGGCTATTTTGTCACTTTGATGTTGAGTGAGGGTTTCGATTTACACATCAGACTGGAAACTGAAGGCAAGGGAGCCTTCCACAGTGTTTATCGGGTAAGTGAGCCACCAGCTCCAGCTGAATGCTAAAGCCGACCTGCTAGGCTGGAATGAGGCTCTATATCACAGGTTATTAGCTGTCATCGTACATTTCAGACCCATGAGAGTCATCTGCTAGAGCTATGTACAGGAAATGTGCCCTCCGCAAACCCCTCCCTCATGACCTATTCTCCCACTCTAGTGTATGTATTGTTACACATACATGCAACCTTCATCTGTCATGTTTTATGTCTTTTCCTCTCTCTATCCATCCCCATTCCCTTATATTCCCACATATAAAACCCACATATATGTGCACACACCTACTCTTAACTCTTCTTGAAACGTTCTTGCCTGCTGTACAGTATTTCATTCTGAGAGCTTCACAACACATCTGATTTTTAGACCTCGATAAGACCATTTCTCCTATAAGAAAGTGGACCGCTGAGGACACAGATAGGACATTACCCATCAATTCCGGTGGAATCTTGTCCCCAGCACACTCTCTAGGACATCAGAAAGAATCACTATTACGCCATCTGAGCTTTCCAACACAATTCAGAATTTCACTTTCTTGTTTTGATATGCATTGCCAAATGATGGAATAGCCTGATTTATTAAGACATCTTTCAAAGCCGTGGCCGCGAAGTTCGAAGGTAGAACCGAGCGTTGTTAAATGGGACGGACGAGCGGCAGTAGCGTTTGTAGTTGGCTTTTTTGAAAGTTACATTCAACTGTTTGAAAACAAAACATGGTTCGGCAACAAAACTGCAATTTCTCTCAAGAAAATCCTGTTGTCACTGGCGCACAATGAATTCTGGGGTAGGGTAGGCCGCGAAAGGTCCATCTGTTGTATCCTTCATTGCCTGGGAAACGAAGGATGCATTTCGAGGCCGCATTTGAAGGAGCCTTCGAATTGGGACACAGCTAATATCACTGAGCATGTAGGTCAGGGTCTTCAACGATACATGAAGCACTTTTATCAACATAAATCATGCAAAGTTGGATGTTAAAATCACATGAAAGACACTCAAGGATCTGTTGCGACCAGAGCGTGCGAGCGGTAATATTTCGTCTGAAGCTGAAATCGCTTTTCTGAAGATTCTGCTCCACTCGCTTAGTCCGCTCAGGGCCGTTCACTCAACCCAGAATGCCCTTTGTGGAATGCTGGTTTGAGAATATGTAAAAATAAGCAATAGGTCTAAGGTTATGGAGGTTATATAGTTTTAATGAAGTTGCGAACCTTATAAATAAATGCACAGCACACATCAAGGTTAAGAATGAAGGAGAAGAAATTGAAAGAGAGGGTGGAGTTAGAAAAAAATCATTTTGTGATACACTCACAGCAAAGTTTTTTTTCGTTCTTTGCTTCCGTTCTTTGCTTAGGGTTAAAAGGAAGTTTGAAAAACCTACCTTTGCAGTGATATACTGTTAAAGGACATCCCGCTCCACTTCGCTCACATGCCCTGGTTGTGACAGGCTGGGGAAAAATAAACAGATCTTAAACATGCTTCAATGATTTCTGTATCAGATATGAAAGAATCAATTCTCCAGGTTAGGGTTGCACCAGCCATTTGTAAGTTTTTACTTAAATTAGAAGTCCACAATAGAGGCTTAGTAACTACTAGCTAGTTTGTAACGCTGTACTTTATTCAGGTGCACCATTAGTTCTTAAGGCAGAATGTAGCTAGTAGGTCGTAAGCTCTCCGTAAAGTAATGCGTAGACGCATAATATGATGTTTACCCTCAATGGTCCAAAAGCAGCCTTCAAATATGAATTTCAGTTTATCCTTGATTCTAACTTCTTTTGCCTCATGTAAATAATGGAAAAATAAGTTTCCATTAAAATGTGACACTACTTAATCATGAATAACATAGCAGGTACGTATGTGTAAAATAACAGTCAGAAAATGTATTTGTAATTAAAAAAGGTCAATAAATAAATACTGATGCAAATAACTTATGACTGATTTTATTTGACATTCACAACTTGTGTTGAAAAGCCGCTAACAAAATAATTAATTCACATAGTGTTCTCTCTCTTAAAATGTAAGCTAGCGTAAATGTCAGCATTATCATTTATGTCTGAAGTATTGAAGTCTTTTGGGTAAAACAACAGCTTATTGATTCAGTCAGTCTGCTATTTTATTCCTAATGTTATTCCTGGTCGGTGGCTTCCGTAAATATTTAGTTTATGCGTAGATTTAATAGTTTAATGGTGCAACGCAAAAATATATAGTATTGCGTAAGTTGTAACTTAGTGCCCCTTTACATCAAAACTAGGCTAAGTTGTAACTTTCACACAGCTGGTGCAACCGGCCCCAGGTCTGAATGCACATGCAGAGTCAATGGCTAAATACTCATGAACCTTTACCATTTCACACACAGTTTGCTGGTTTTGCATTGCACACACGCATAAACAAGCAGTCTCTGTCCTCTCTTGGGTTCGCACAAACACACTCTTACTCCACAGTAAATCGTGTGCTTTGCCACGTGGCCGTACGGCAATAAATTATAGTACAATGTGTTCCCTCACTTCTGGATGCAGGCACCCCTGTGCAGCTTTGAATTCTCACACAACGGCTTTAATATGAACACACGCACTCAGTGGGAAGCCACGTCCACCTGCATACACAAACACACACCAGAAAACAAAGACTACGCAATATGCTCAAAATCCGAACTCAAGCGTTTTTCATCCAGAAACAAAGCTGTTTAACCAGGCTCGCACATATAACGGAAAACAATGGAACCCGTAGGATTTATTTATTTAGCTCTTTTCTGAAACAGATTGGACAGGTTTATCTGTATTGAGAGGCTCAAATGTGTCAGTCTAAAAGAACTGATGTACAGTTCCTACACTATAAACCAGGCATCTACCTATGGACGGCACATTTGGGTTTCTTCTTCCAAATGAAATGCATATTAAACTTGTTATCATGTACATCATTTTATTCAAGGTTTGTTTTTATTGTCAGCCAGGTCGCATTTACATAGAATTGTACTGGTGTTATTGGCACGGCATACTTTTTAAATAAGCATAAATAAATAAATAACTAAATGGAAACACAATGGAAAACATCACATAGTTTGTAAATCCACCATAAATTGTGCAAATCGTCTGTATTACCATCCTGAGTCTCCCTGCAAATGGTAATATTTTTAAGATTTATGCCTGTATTATATAGATGGATGAATATGCGGAGAACATGCGAGAAAAGAAAAAAGATGAAGCCATCCACCCTCTTAACAGCATTATTTATGTGTTGAATATGATGAGCGGTAATCTGAGATTATAAACACTGCATGCTAAACAATGTGAAGAGCGATTCAAGGTCAAAGTGGCTATTTTTAAACCTTAACAATTTCATTGCAGTGCGTTTACTGTGAAAAAGTATGTATTAAATGTAATTCTCAGTATGACCGTCATTTCCAAGTAAAGCACTGAATAATGCTGAAAGTAAGACAGTGAGAGAAAGGGTAGATCTGTCTGTCTGATCTAAATTAGTGTCTGCGTATAGGTTGTATTTAGCCCTTAAGGGGCTGTCTTGGCACATTTCCTCCATGCGGACATGCTGACAGACGGTTAATGTGTGCAGATATGCTGCATGTCAAATGGATGCTATCACGCTTAGCTTAAGGAAACATTAGCCAGTAAAGTACGCTGATTTCTGTGCAGGCCTGCGGCTCTTGTCCTGATGGAGACCATGTGGAGATGGAACAGAGATCGAGTGCTGCTACATTAGTTTCTGATGTCTTCCAGGGAATAGTGATCTACTGACGATATATAACATCTGTGTACTGTAGACTTTGTAAGGTTTTTGAGCGGCTGAAATAATGGCGTAGGTGTAACACTTAGTATTATTATTCTTTCCGTTATAGTTCAACATTAATGTTTGTAAAATTGTGTGTGCATTTCCCATCAGTGGTGTTAACATTGGTGCTTGAGGACACATCTGTCTCTTATTCCCTCTGCTGCAGTAACCAAGCTGTGCGAATGCTGGAATGCAAGGAGAAGCCCACACCTGACATGTTTGGAGAGCTTCTCCGCAACGCAAGCACCATGGGCGACCTGCGAAACTGTCCGGTGAGAACACGCATACACACCTATCTATCTACTTACTAATTACGGTCTACCTCAGCGTTTACCATTTGTTTTTCTAATAGTTTCAAATGTTCCATTTGAAGAATTTGATTAATCAGTGATAGGCCATCTACAAATCAGTGTTCAACACTTGAGAAAGTGAAACATGAGAAACATGTGGTCAGTTTAATTGCTAACTCAAGGAACTGGGACCAGAGAAATTTTGAGAGGAGATGAAGTCAACATCACAAGAAAACAAGACAGAAACAAATGAAAATGCATTAAATTAATTATTAATTATTATCTTCTCGCTGTTTTAATATCCGAGAAGAAAGACACTGTGGGGATCTTTAGTATATGGAGGACTTGGAGCAGGTTTGCCAGGTCTGCAAAACAAAACCCGTCCAATTGCTAATCAAAAATAGCCCAATCGCGATCCAGGGAGGGGTCCCACGGTAAACATCTCGTTCCAGGAGGTAGAAATCGCATCGAAGAGGGGGGTAACTTCAACCCGCTGACTACAAAAACTACCTGCGGCAACCATGTAGAAATTGCCTAATTCCGCAGGAAAACCACGGACTTGGCAAAACTGACTAGGAGTGACACTTAAGTTATCAATGTATTAAAACAAAAATTTACATAAACCATTAATGGGCATAATATTATCTGTTTATTTAATTCATATTTAAAATTGTAATGAAATGAAATTAGAAATTCATAAAATCAATTTTAGGTGCACATTTGGGGGAAAAATGTGCCAAATGCTTTTCTTTGTTGTTGTTTTTTCTCCCTTGTTTTTTTATTTATTTGACTCTTGGATGGTTCACTCTAATCAGTTTTTAGCTCTTTTTTAAAATGTATTTTAAGAGCCACCCTTGCACCCACATGCCACTCAAAATGCAATTATAAATTTGCATTAAAAATTATTTACTGTTGTAATGTTTAACATTTTAAGACATTAATTAAATAAACTGGTTTAAATGTCTTTTAATAAATAATTATTTATTATTACAATTATGTATTACTTTATTTGAAAACATGACTTAAATATCTTTAATTGGACTTAATGTCCAATAATTCAATAATGTCCGTTTTAAAAGTTAGTTATTTCCATTTTGTATATTTGAATTTTAAAAATGTATAGTGTATTCCGTTATTTTATTTTTTTAAAGTCAGCATAAAGAAGAAGAATACAGAATATATTTACAGCATACAGAAGTTGCAGTAGTCTTTTCTTCCTATATCCTAATGAAACTGTGGGGCGGGACTTGATTTTGTCCACTGGGAATTGATTGGATCATTGGATCGTTGTGGTTGCTGCAATCTCATGTGAGTGACAGCATGTCCCACCAGTAAACACTTAGAGAAGAGATGTTGCTGCAGGAGAGAGGGGACATTACTTTGATTAAAGATAATGAGGGCACATGAATTTTAAAAATAAAATGTCGCAGACAAATCATTTATAATAAATACTGCAATATTCCATAAAAAAACCCCAATTGTCCATACAAGCACAGCTATATTGGAAGTTGGTTACCTGTGGCAATGGTAACATTTACAGTTTAGCACATTAGCTTGACCAATCAGAATCAAGTATTCCAGAGAGTGTGTAATATTGTCTTGTAATATAGCCTAATTTTCACTATTCAATCAAATCCCATTGGATAAAATGAAGTCATGCCTACTTTATTTCAATAATGTTGCCTAGTTTGATTTAGTTTTTGCCTAATAACTTGATCTTCACCCAAAGTGTAATCATTTTTTAAGCCACCCAGACACACTCATTTATGCTCTGCTGTTCACATGGAACCGCACAGGCCATCTGTTTTTCCCCCGAGAGGGTCTTTTGCTCACTACTCCTATGTTCTCAACAGACGAAAGACCCCCAACACACAACCACACACACAAACACACAGTCCTGGCCTATTACACACCAGCTGCTGATCAGCTCTTACCACACACTGTGCACCCTCACCCCGCCGCAGGAGGCGGCTGATTTCATCATCCCAAACACACTCCAGCATCATTCAGAATGCTTATGGAGAAACCCATGTCAGCGGCTGAGTCTACACCATACCGAATCAACGAAATGAGTCCAAATGAATTTGAGCTGAAATCCACGCCTTCATTTCCAGTGATTTTCCATTTGTTGATTCCCTGAAATGACTTTATTGAAATGGAACTGAGATCACGGTAGTCTGTAACGTCACTGCTCTTTAGAAGCTTAGTCGTCTGGCCCTGAAAGCATGTGTTTGTCTGGATTCCCAGCATTTGGCAGGACTGACTGTGGAGCCGAGGCTAACAATGATCTCTAATGGGACACTGTGTGTCTGTCCCAAAGCTCAGCAGTGCTGCCGCTGCTGGTTGTTCATTGGCCGCCTCGCTTCTGTGTTTGTCCGTGATGGAGCGACTGAGGCGGAGAGAAAGAGAGAGGACGGTTCTGAGAACTGGGCTCTTTGTCTAATCCCTTCCTGCCCAGGTCTGGTGCCAGCCTGGTGCCGCCCCGCTGACGGCTCCACAAAGGCAGTGCTCGGATAGGTTTTTGTACGTTAAAGGAAGAGGTCAGGCTGGCAGTGGTGCTCGTCGCCAGAGCCTTTCTCCATGCCTGTTTCCGTATACTGCTGCCAAAGCGCTCGGCAGAGGGCGGTGACTCAAAGAGCACAGCAAGAACATTGGGTGCTGAACATAAGGCCCTGCTGGACCGTGTTGCACTGTTTGAAGTGCTCTTTCATCTCTCCTTCACCTTTTTTCTCTCACACACATGCACATTCCATAATTCATATGGAATTGGTCAAAGCAGTTTGAATGTGGCCTATCGGAATTTTTTTATTTTTTTTTGTAACTCTTCACTTTTTGGTTTGAGGTGGTTCTTGTAAAGTGTAACCCTAAGTATGAACACCAAAAATGTTCACGTAAAAAAAAAAAATATATATATTGTTCAGCCGTAAAAGGATTTCACATTTAAAGTCTTCATAGTAAAAAGTATTTTTCAGCTCTTTTTTCAACCCCAATCATTGTAGAATGAGGCTATTCAAGTAATCTGGTGAAACTCTTTGTATTCATAAATCGCAGAAAAAATTGCTTAATATCGTGCAGCCCTAATCACGATGCCTTCTCTTTTGTCTCATTTCAGAGTAACTGTGGCGAAATGTTGCGGATTCGGCGGGTTCTGATGAACTGCCCGGAGATCATCAGCATCGGCCTGGTGTGGGACTCAGACCACTCTGATCTAGCTGAAGACGTCATCCACAGCCTGGGCACGTGCCTGCGGTTGGGTGATGTAAGACTCATGCATGCACGGACAACACACTATTGCTGTTCCTATTTGTCGCCACCTTAACGCAGTAACCTTGAGCTTCCAGCTCCCCTTCTCTTATGCACAGTCCAGGACAAAAGGAGGAAACACAGTGTACTCTTTGTCACATTCAATATATCCATAGCCCCACTAGTGTAACAGTGTTCTCACGTACTTCATACCAGATTTGTGTGCCATTCTGTATTGAATCTGTGTCAAAATTATTAATGTAGCACAAAGGACACTATGGAATAAATGGAGTAATTGCTGCCTAAAATTCAGCTTTTCCATTACATGAATAAATTACCTTTTAAAATATATCAAAATAGTAAAAATTGTAATCATATTTCATAATTTTACAGTTTAAAGCAAATAAATGCCGTCTTGGTGAGCTTAAGAGACTTCTTTCAAAAAGTCTAAATTACTTATTATTTTGTATATGTATATATAAAATGATGTTTTTTATTATTATATTTAACAGATTAACATTAATGTATACACACATTACATCATTATAATTGATGTTATTATTGATATTATTATATTTAATAATGTGTTATCCCTATTTTGAATAAGAACACTTAATTTCCCAAAATGTTATTTACTCATTATATTAGGCAATAAATTTACATTTTGATGTGACTGTTTATTTTTATAAGGTTGCATGTTGTGCCATTTTTATAAAGAGGTGTAATTATATTTAATATAATATACACATTTTTAAACTAATGAAAGTAATCTGTTGTATGACTTTTTATTGCAATTCAGTGAATTTCTTCCTGTCATTGCAATCCAAAGTACATCAGTTACATCCAATTTAACATCCTGTGTGTGTGTAACCAATTCCATTCAAATGTACACTCATGAATTGAAAGGGAACTAATTCTTAAATATTTTTAGATGCTGTATTTCATGGAACCTTGTTTAGAGATGCCTTCTCATGACTGTCGCTCAAACATTGAAATTATTCACATCAAGTCAAACTCTAAATATAATTACATTTTAAATATATTCATTTAACTGTTAATTTTATTGTCTTATGATTCAAAACACGCTCTGCCATTGCTGACAAGTTAATATTTAGAATAATTGAATGCCTCACTGCAGTTATGGCAAACTCTAAATCTGATTGGTCCTCACGGTCAATTCTCTCTTTATGTGTCTGCCCTCCAGCTGTTCTACCGTGTGACGGATGAGCGGGCCAAGCATTCAGAGCTTTACCTTGTGGGCATGGTTTGCTACTACGGCAAGCATTACTCCACCTTCTTCTTCCAGACCAAGATACGCAAGTGGATGTACTTCGATGACGCACATGTGAAGGAGGTAATGACACGTGTTTCTCGAGCAGCTGATTCTAGTGTTTCTAATTGTGAATGGAGCGGTTTACTCAGGATGTACTAAACTGTCATAGATTGGACCCAAATGGAAGGATGTGGTGTCGAGATGTATAAAGGGCCACTACCAGCCACTCCTGCTGCTGTATGCTGACCCTCGAGGAACGCCCGTGTCATCGCAGGACATGCTGGCAGCGCAGTTAGACCTGCATCACAGCAGCAAGGCTGGCTATGACAGCGAAGACTCCGGTGAGGCTAAAAGGAAGTGAGAGGCGGGACGGAGAGGTAGAGGGTTAAACAAAAGAAACAATACTACTTATGATGTCTAATTCTCAGAATCAAACAAAGCAATGTACACTAAACATTTTTTTATGAATTCCTTCCAAACCCATATGACTTTATTCTGTGGAATAAAGAATGTGGAATGTTTAATGTGTATGTGTAAGAATGTGTAAAGAATTTTAAAGAATGTGGTCAATTTTTCATTCAGTTGCACTGAATGGCTACTGAAGCTTATAAAGGAGTCAAAAGTACTGTGAAAAGTGGTCCATATGCTCTATTTTCACATTCTTCTGACCGCTTTACTGAAATTACTGTTGTTGTTGTTGTTTTGCTTTATTCACTAAAAATCTTGACGACTGTTTTAACTGTCCTTGGAACATTCATGAGAGATGTAGTGATGCCTTTTTAGGTCTTTTTATTGAATCAGGTTCACAAAAATTGATCGGCATGATTCATTCATGCATTGGCCTGATCTGGTTAACGGATTAACCACTTTGGTTCACAAATCACTGCTCAGTGATGCAGTTACAGTGTTTCTTGAGTTACAGCTCAATGGAGGGGATGATTTTCAGTGAATAACAACTTAAATTTTGTTCCATCTCTCACGCAAAGGTATAGTATGGCTTTAAAACAGTGGTTTTCAGCCATTTTGACTGCAAAGTAATATTCACAACAATATTCGGAGACCCCATGACGTTTCCCCCCATTATTTTACTTCTGTTTTATGACTTTTCCTGGACTAGAAATCACACTTGGGCTTACTCCTATGTATAGGTGTTTTAAAATAATCCTGATTCGGTGAATTGAATCTTGTTTTACCATATTTTATTCCTTGTTTTGTCTTATTTTAAAACATTTTAAGCCATTGAGGCCACCTAGGGATCTCCGGACCCCTGGCTGAGAACCACTGCTTTAGAAGACTTGGATTATAGTGCACAAATCATATGGACAACATGTATAGAGCTTTTACATCCTTTTTTACATTTAAGTCTGAAAGCTTCATTTGTCTGTATTTGTTGTCATTTGCATTGAAAAGTACAATCATACTTTGAATTTTCTTCTTTTGTGGAAGGTTTAAAATGAGATGAGGATGAGTAAATGATTACAGAATAAAAAATGTTTGGGTGAACTATCCCTTTAAGATCTGGCCTTTGCGCAGTGGCATAGCTGAAGCTAACTTTCTCTATTTCTAAATACCCTCTCTGCTGTTGTTGTTGTTATTGTCGTCAGGGAGGGAGCCCTCAATTTCAAGTGACACACGCACAGACTCATCCACAGACAGCTGCAGCTACAAGCACTCTCGATCACACCATGAGTCCATGGCCTCCTATTTCTCTTCTGACTCTCAGGGAACTGTGGTGTGTAATCAGGACAGCAGCGGTTCCCAAAACAGCGTGGACACTGCAGGTACTTTAACACAAACATGCTCTAATATAAATGTCACCAGCAAATCGTCATGCTAAATCCAACTGAGAAGGCACGTGCCTCGTCAAATTTGGATGCAACTTTCAAATATATTTATATATATATATATATATTCTAACTTTGATAATTGTACAAGTCTGTTTTTTTTAGGGGAGGTTCTTAAAGACCAGGCCACTCCCCTTTGTACGCCAAGAACCTCTTCTACTGGCCATCTGCAGGATTATAAAGAGACTGTGAATATGATCCACAGCAGACCCCTCTCGTCGTCCTCTAGTTCAGGGGTGGGCGGCTCGGAGGCTGGGGCTCGGTCGAGGGACTGGGAAGACGAGAGCACCAGCAGTGAGTCTAAGTCCAGCTCCAGCGGAGGGCGCTATCGGCCCACTTGGAGACCAAGGAGAGAGGCCCTGAACATTGACAGCATCTTCAGCCGGGAAAGGCATCGGCCGCCTGGGTACGCCACGCTCGGGCCCTCCCCGCTGCCGGAAGACCCGATTTCACCGGTGCACAGCGAGCTGGTCTCAGGGGCTGCGGCGGGGGGGTCAAATATTGTAGCAGAAGAGACTGGAGCCATGACCGATGGCTCAGGGTGCGTGTCAGAGACAGGAGTGGAACATCTACCGATCCCACCACCTTTAAGAGGCGTAGAACAGCAGCCTCGGCTGATCCAGAGGATGGAGAGTGGCTACGAAAGCAGTGAGCGGAACAGCAATAGCCCCATCAGCATGGACATGCCCCTCAGCGACAACCAGAGCACCAGTGCTCACAGGTATGTATATTAAATATAAATATTGAAAAGAAAAATGTGATATATATATTATGTTCAAATAAATACTGTTCTAACATTTCTATTCATCAAAGAATCCGGAAAAACAATGTATCAAGGTTTCCACAAAAATATTAAGCCGCACAATTATTATTATTTTATTTTTTTTGCATTGATAATAATACGAAATGTTTATTGAGCACCAAATCAGCATATTAGAATGATACCTCAAATTCATGCTGCATCATATTTGATATTTTGACACAATGTTTCTTTAAATATTGTATGAAATATTAAATAAGCAGAAGTAAGCAAACATCACCCAGACCTACTCTATATGTCAATACATAACATTTTCTTAATAGACATAGAATTATGTGATGGTATTATTTCAATATTCACACAATGTTGGTTTATTGTGTATTTGCAACAAAATATTGAATAAGCCAAATATTAACCATAGTATAGGCCTACACAAACTGATTTACTACATAGACACTGAGACTGACTTTCATGATGTCAGAGTATCATGACATCTGCTCCACTCTGCCTTAGGGACAGTGGCAGTAAGAGGCCAGTAACTTCTGGGCCCTCCTGGCGCACAGTGCCCAAGTCCAAAAGTAGCAGTGCCATCCTGCAAGACCTCAAATCACCCACCTGGAGCAGCCCTCCACTGAGTTTAGGTAAGTCACGTCTCACCGCCAGTCTTTGCCTTTGTGCATTATTAACCCACTATTGCTACAAGGTGTTCATGTCAACTTTGGACATGAATATTACTGTTATTTATTTATGTGTTTGTGTACTGTATGTGTGTAGGAGAGGGGCGCAGCGAGCTGGATGAATTGCAAGAGGAAGTTGCTCGCAGGGCCAGGCAGCAGGAGCTCCAGAGGAAGAAGGAGAAGGAGAGAGAAGCAGCGCAGGGCTTCAACCCCAGACCCAGCAAGTTCATGGACCTGGACGAACTTCAGCACCAGGGTAAATGCCACACTGGGCCAAACAGTCAGAAACCAAATGAAAAGAGATATAATTTGTGTTTAAAGAGAGAGCTGACAGAGCCACAGCTTTGCATTATGAGCAATCCCTTCTGCAAAAAAACAGCTTAAACCAGCCTAAACTGGTTAGCTGGTCTCCCAGCCTGGCTAAGCCGGTTAGACCGATGTGTTTAGATGGTTTTCTAGGGATGCACAATATATTGGTACCATATTGGTCATGCATTGATCTTAAAGATTTTTTAATTTATATTTTGGATGGCTTAATAAGCTGTTAAAGCTGGTCAGCTTTGATGGTTCTGGGGTGTTGCCTATTTTTCACCCAATCAGGCTGGCTGACCAGCTATACCAAATTAACACCAGATTTTCCATGCAGGACGACCAGACCTATTTAACACCAACTTGGCCGTATACCGGGAGACCATATAAACCAGCTAAAATTAGCAAACCACTTTTGGCTGGTTTCTAGTGATGGACAATATATTGGTACAATATTGATTATCGGTTGATATTAGAGATTTGTTCATTTATTTGTTTAATTGATCTAAGATTAGCAAATTACTTTAGGCTGGTTTCTAAGGTTGCACAATACATTGGTACCATATTCATTATCGGTTGATATTTTACATTTATTAATTGATCATTTTGACACCTGTTTTGGCTGGTCTGTTTTTATGGTTCTTGAGGATTTTGCCCACTTTTTACCTGATCAGGCTGACCAACCAGCTAAATCAGTTTAACTCCAGAATAGCCTTGCTGGGAGACCAGCTAGACCAGTTTAAACCAGCTAAGACCAGCAAACCACTTTAGGCCGGTTCAAGCTTTTTTCTCAGCAGAGATATTTAGAAGTAAAAGTTTACCCTTTACTCTCTTATAATTACATCTAATCCAATGTCTTAGTATCTTTAAATAATAAAAGAATTGAAATATCACTGTAATATCATGTACCATGATATAAATATTGTAGATGAGAGCCATAATTCACCAATACACTTTTTTAATCAATTAAAATGCTACATTTTTTATCTTAAATCAGCGATTTCCCTAGTCAGTGTGTACTGTGTGTGTACTTACATGTCTACTTGTGTTTGAGTTGTGCTGGTGGCAGTCATTATACTGTGTGCACTTGTGTGTCAGTTGACATCTCCATTGCCGGTAAGCCAGGCAAACGTTGTGAGTAGCGTGTTCCCGGGAACACACAGGGGCTCCTGTGAGCAGTGTTTGTGCGTGTATGAGCGTGTTCTCAGAGGCCTGGCCTTGGTGTGTTAATTGCAGGGAAGGGGGGCAGTTTTGAGCACTGCCTGGCGGAGGCTGACTCTCTCTTAGAGCAGTCGCTGCGTCTGGAGCAAGCTGGGGACACAGCTACAGCCCTGGCGCTCTCCCACCACGCTGTGTGTAAGTAATTCTAACCTGCCTCTGCTTGCTACGCCCAAATCCTACGCTATCTGCTCGGGTAACCAGCACTTACCCAATATATGCACTTTCTAAGTCCATTTAGTAAGAAAGCACGTCCCAAAAACATTCTTGTCCTTGCAACACGACACAAACCCACCATTTTTACACTGCCTTTCCTTCCTGCAGCACCCTGTGTGTGTGTTTGCTTCTGTTTGTCTCTCTGTGCGCTGGTCTACTCGCTTATGTGTGTGGCATATTATTTGTCATCCAATCCTTCTTTTTTGGTCTCTAGGGATGCACTATATTGGTACTATATTATAGTACCAATATAGTTATTGATAACATGAAAATAATATTCACCTTATCTGTATTGAACAGAATAGTTTTTTTAATAATACATTTTGTTTTTAAATAAAATCTTTTTATATTTGTTGTATTTACAGATTTTAAAATTGTTACTATTAGTATTTTGTTTTTTTAATAAAAAATTTGGTGCATCCCTATGTTTGTTTTCTTAGTGCCCTGATCGAAGTCACCATTTGCACAGATTTCCACAATCTGATTGGATGACTGGGAATCTGGCTCTGCCTGTTGATTGTTAATACCGCTAATAGCGACGTGCTATTGATTTTGCCATTTGAGAGCCCCTGATCTGTGCTAGACATGCGCTTGGCTTTTGCCATTTGAGAGCCCCGATCTGTGCCAGACAGAGGCTGGAACAATTTTAATCTTTTTTTTTATTATTATTTTTTATTCTGTGCGTGAGCCCTCCATTTGGATCACCATTTGAATGGGCCTCACCCACAGCCACACGCTAACAGAGCTTAAATCCGTTCTGGATTCACCATCATAACATTCCCGACCCCTATAAATCCCCTTTGCTGGAAGGATTGGATTGTGATTCTGCTGAGCCGTTGTGTGTGGATACTGCCACACAATCCTGTCTAAATCTCTCAGCACTCTTCAAATTAAAACAAAAAAGGTGGCTTTGTATCTCTCGCTTACCTGGAACAACAAGGGTTTTGTCCGAGGTGCTGGCATACTTGCTTGAATGATTAATGAGCAGAGAACAATTTCAGCCATGCAAAACTCTCCACAAATCTATTTATACCGCTCGCAAACCACTATCCAGGTCTGCAAACCCTCCATCTCTGTCTCGCTTTGCTCACGGTGTGTGCGTATATGTGCGTGCATGTCTGTATGTGTGCAGCAAAACACTAATATATGTAAAGGGAAGACAGCCTTTGTAAATATTTCCACTCTCCAGATCCCAGCAGCACTTTCACTGTCTCGTCGAGACAGATCTGATTCGGCCCAAAGCGCATACAGGCCTCTAAGATTCAGTGGCAGCCTATAAGGTCATGCCTTCACTATATAAAAGAATAGTTTCCTATTCCTCTGGCCAAATGAAAGCAACACCTGCCACAACCCTGCAATTCATTATTGGTTTTGTGTGTCCACGTTCGTATGTCTGTCCTGGCTGTCGCTCCTGCTTCCTGTGTCTTCAGTGGTGTGCCGTCCTAAAACTTTGCCCCTTTTCATCTCCCAGAATGCCGTCAGCTCCTTTTCAACCCATTGAAAGCGATGCACGTCATCGGCAGTTAAAGCTAGCTCAGGCGCAGCTGGTGTTGACAGCAGTAAATGTTCTGATAATAGCATTTTTATGATAGGCAGAATTAATGCTAAACCAGACTTAAACGAAACAGGTTCAAGGGAACCATGGCAACACTAACCTCCCATGCGGTTTTCCATATAACAGCCCCAGACGGGAGAGCAACCAAATCAACTGTTTCCTAATGCAAACTCATTTTGGGGAAGGCAATTAACAGTTAATCGGTGTGATGAATCTCAACATGTTGTTTAGTACACATTGTGAACGAGGGCTTAAAAGCTCATCCACAGTTGTTGGTTTCTCTCCTGTCGTTCAGCAGAGCAGCCCAGTGCTTCTCCATATTATGGTCTTTCTGAACTCTGTTAATGTCACTCATTATGGACGGGTATGTTCAGTAAGCAAAACGCTGCATAACAGCAGGAAATGTGTTTTAAAATGGAAATGATGAAAATCAGGAGTGTCATGCACCTATTTTTTTCGAGTAATTCTGGAGCTATAGGCGGACAGCTTTTGTGTAATGTGCGAGGACCTGGGTTGTATAATATACAAATTTTGTTTTAATTAACCAAGTAAAAGTTCAATTGAACTTGGCAGATAGCAATCACAATGCATTTTGTCTGTATGAAAAAAAGTTTTGACATTATGATAAATCCGTGGTATCCTACTGAAAATGATTATTATTATTTTTGTTTTTGTTGTTTGTAAATGTAATATAAAATTATTAAATAATAATATCAATATATAATATACAGTAAAACAATATATAAAAATAAATGTAAAATAATATAAAATATTAGAGGAAAAAAAAAGAAAAACTAAAATTGAGAAAATAATAAATACATTTAAAAATGAAAAATAAATTTGAGAACATGACTTCTGCCACAACACCTTTTTTAGCTACCTTTATTTGAATGCTAAAAGTGTTTTTTTATTATTTAAATGTTACTTTTAAAATGGGCATGACACTTCTGTTGAAAGCTACTGTTATCAACGCATTACATGCAGTCAACTGTGTGACGACATTGATGAATTAGTGTGCAAAGCTTTGCCTATTGAACACAGCCTAGACCTCACTCTGGGGTGAAAGGTGGAATATATCCCACCATCACCCTGTCCTATTTCTTTCAATTTCACTACGTTGTCTTTTCTATAACAAAGAAATGGTCCGCATGCCGGCCCCTCATAACTCACCTCTTTCTTTTCTGCATTTTCTTTTCTTCTGCTCTTCTTTCCTTTCCCTTTTTGTTGTTCTTTTGCATTATAGCTAAACTAAGATTTTCCATGCATGAGGGCAGTGCTAACACTCATAGCAGGACTATGGCTGCTGACGCCAAGCTGCAAAAATGCATGAGGAGAGCGCGGGGCCTACAGCAGCGCATGCAGCAAGAGCAAGAGCAGCAGCAGGAGCCCAGCCGCCCACAGGGGCCCACCAGGTACCTGTACTGTCACCCTGTGTGTCCAGCTTATCCGCTTGTTCAGATCAGTACTCTCCCAGATCTCTGGGTCTATTAGGGTTGTGCGGTATAACGATACAAAATCAGCACCGCGGTACAAAATTTTGTTTTTAAATTTTACAATACCAGCATACAAACATCATTTATGTGACTTGAAACGTGAAAGCAGAGTTGCTGTATAAGGGTGTAAAAAAGCATTGGTGCATGATTTGAGAATCAAAATGAAATGTATTGATTATGAGATTTATAAATCAATTATTATAATAATATATTATAATATCGTTAGTATAATAATACCCACTGTGTTGCCGAGGTCATCTTAAAATTCATGCAAGACTGAGGAGAAATGGGTGCACTTTAAATTAAGAAATTTTACGTGGATTCCTTGGTCAATATTCATATTTGTATTTCCGATCCATTTGAGCAAATGTTAACTTTAATTTTGCTCAATTATGATATATTACCTTTATGTACTGGAATATTTTAATTCACTAAGAATTATTTAAAACAGTAATAATTCATTTGGAAACTATATGCTGAGATGCACCTTTCATAAGTTATGAAATATTTTAATTAGTTGTTAATTAATTCCATGACAAATGGGCCTTATCTGCCAGATTTCATGTATATTTGAGTTATTAGTAAATATTCCAGTTACATGCAAATCTGTCATATAAAATACAATAATAGTCTACCTAACATCTGTTTGTATGGTAGAATTGATACTGAGGTGCCAAAGCTGGTATCATACCGAAGTAAAATATTTTGGTCTGAAAGCCAAATCCTTGTCTATGCTTTTTTTAAATTAGGATAAATTACAATTACAGTGTGTTGGAGTTTTGTTAAGTGGTGATGAGGCTGTGTGTTATCTCTTTGTATTTCTGTTTTATGTCTGTCATTGTGATGCAGTGTTATCTTTAAACATCTAACTTGCAGGCATAATCTAACTGATCAGTTTGTCTGAATGCCAGTTGATATTTCACTCTCACAAAGTGCTGGAGCTTTCAGAGGTTATTTTTTTATTCAAAATCACACTTACATGTACAGATCAGGACGGATGTTAAAGATTCCTGATAAGCTCAAGTATTAGCCTAGAAGCAGAAGGCAGTCGGCTGAGTTATTGGCAAACACAAATTAGCGAATAAATAACCACCAATATAACATGCACATGGCATGCCACTTTACTAATAAAGTAGCCTCCCAGAACAATGCAACGGTCTCTGCTGCAGTGTGTCCCATGGAATGCGGTTGTTTTACTGTATTTGTTTTTTCTTGTTCCCTGCTTTCTCTTTCCCCTCCATTGATTAAAGGCGTTGATGTGATGTATGGCCTGACCTGGCCAAAGCCCCTTGGGTAATTACCCAATGTAGTGCTTGAGGAAGTATTTACAGTAAATGAGCCCGCTAGCACATTAATCAGGGATGTTTACCTCTGTATCGAACTTCTCCCAGTTCAGTTGGCTCTATAACCACTCTAGGGCATGCAGCAGCCACCAGGAACACCACCTACAGTAGTACCGCTTTTCTCAATTTCTAAACAAGCGATTCCCAACCAGGTGTATCCTAGGGGGTACTGGCTGTAAGCAGGTTCCAGGCAGCACTGTTATTTTATTTAATTTTATTATTTAATTTTATTTTTGCTTTATATTTATTACAATGTTTATTACAATATTATATACATTGTACTTTACTCATATTGTTTCTCAACAGCAATTAAACAGTCTTTACTTTTTCAGTCCCGTCTCTCATAATCAAACCAACCTTAAAAAATGTAATATTGTTTTAAAATAAGATTCTGTAGTTTCTCCAAATATTTAAATTTGAGATTAAGCTACTTGGGAAAAAAATTCTCCCATGGTACTGATATTTTTAAGGTTGCATCTGAGTAATTATAATAATGGTCTATTTATAAATACAAATAATTAAGTTAAAAACACATTTCTGGTTTAATGCTAATGAAGGGGTATTTGCCTTATTAATGGAGCCTTGGGAGTAAGTAAAAAAAAAAAAAAAAAAATCTAAGGGATAAAAGGGATGTCTAGGCTTGCATTCTTAAGACTGTCATAGCCAGCTTCAAAAGCAGGCTTGTCTTACTAATATATTAGACTGTGAGACACGAATGAATGTCAACAGTGTCAGATTCAGGGATCCCAGTACATCTGTACTAAAGAAGGCAACTGCTTAAACGGATTAAAAATCCTGAGAATTGTGTGTTTAGATATTTCAAAGGCGTTTTACTGGTATAAGATAAAGATTTATCTGAAAATGAATCTATCACACGGGTCATCGGTGGGTCGCTGAGGGCCAGTGGAGATGAAGGAGGACTGATGGTATTCTGATGGATGCTTTGCTCTGCTTTATTAGAGGTGAATGGAGAAAGCGAGCAGGTTTCCCTTCTGGAGCAAAGCCAACTCTCATTCCCGCGCTCTCCACTTCTGGGGATCTTTTGGGCGTATTTATGGCTGTTGTAACTCTGGTTTATATGACGACTATGAAAATGATGTCAAGGTCGCGTAGTGCGTCAGCTGTGGAAAGCACATGGGGACTGTGTGTGTGTATGCATTCTATGAGAAGTGGCTCATGAATACTGGTGTGAAGGACACAGGTCTCCTTGAATTTGGTCCTTGGCAGCATCGTGATTTTTTTAGTTAGAAAATGTATTAGAATGGGTTTCATGCAACAAAGCCATTTTCAGGTAGGAATGAACATTGACATAAATGAATATTTTGATTTGAATGAATGAGTATTGCTTTGTTTTTCACTTCAAGGTTCAATTTTACAAATATTCCTAACACCAATTGTTCTTATAGAAGACCCGTTAGAACTCAGGGGTTCTTATTTTATGTTTTGTTTGCCTCTGTGACTGAATACATAGTGCATACTCCTAGTAGTATAAAATATATATCAGATGTATATGTGAATTTTATGTTTGACTGTATCTATAAAAAGTTAAACCTTTTAGCACATGCACAGTGCACATTTTATGCACAAGGAAATCAAGGGGTACAAAGTTATGTCCTTCAACATAATTGATTTACTGTGCATACGGTGATTTACTGACAAAAACAACCATTTCATCTCAAATAATATAAAAGTGTTAATCAGTGTTACCTTAGTATTATTTATATACTTTTATATTTTTCAGCAGTTTTTGTCTTTTTTAAATATTTTTATTTCAGTTTTTAGTAATTTATTATTGCTCAAACTCTAACTTAAACTTGTTGCCTTGGCAGCTAGTTTTTCATGTAATTTATTTGATTAACTTTATTTCAAATAAGAAAACCATTTTAAATAGTTTTAGTAAACAATGACAACACTGGTAATAAGTAATTTCAACCCTTAATGTTTTAAGTACAAAATGTAACATTAAACATGGTTAATTTAAATAAATTCCTTAAATTATTTTAAAAAATTAATTAATTTAATGCCATTAATGAAATGAATTGTGCCAATAATTTAATTAGTGACATTAATTGAGTGATAATGTTGAACATGACTACTGATTTCACATAATAACCATGCTAATTATTAAAAAATGTTCAGCCAGTGTCTTACCAGTATCCTTCTCTCACTCTTCTTTCCTCTGCAGTGAACACCCTGGCCCGGACCAAGTATTGTTGACAGACAATCAGGAAGAGGTCTGGGAGACCAATCAGTTTTCTGTGCTTGGCCCACCCTCTCCTCAACACATGAAATCACCCTCCTCTTGTACAAACTCCCCATCTCAGTCCTCTAGCCACCCATCGCTCAACCCTCGGCCTGCCTCTTCTCAGGCGCAACCCCAAGAGCCAGATGAACGTAGCAGTTGGTCAACCCAGAATAAGGAGGAATGGGGTGGCATCAGGTTATCAGATGTTCTCCAAGCATCAGGCATTCGGATCATGCCCATTCGCAAGCACCTGGCCATATCTCTACCTTCTTTGCCCCTTGACTTCTGGGGTGTTTTGGGTGAGGACGAAGAGATCTCCAGCTGTCAGCACCCTCAAGCTTCGTTCTCTCAATCTCCAAATCCTCCTTTGTGGCAGGGCACTGCAGATTGTCTAGACCGGATACCCCAATCCAGCAGGGCCACCAGTCCACCACCTGCCCCTGTTGAGGAGAAGGGGGCAATGCCCCGACGAGCCCCCATATGGCAGCCCCTGTCTGCATCTTCCCAGCCATGCACCAAACTGACCCCTCCTGTTGCTGCCCGTCATTGGTCCTCTTGGAGCCTAGACCGCCCTGATGCTGTCGTCACCCCCTACGACACACCACCTGACCAGAACCAGCGGACAGGAACCGCTCTCTATCAACACTCACCTGGAAGACACCTTGCTCCTCACAGTCCCATTAGCACCAGGAAGAAGAACATCTCTAAGCACTCAAACTTCCAAAGCATGGAGCTGGAACCCACAGCGGCAGAGGACCAGGAACTCTCTGAATTGGACTCACTCTACCAGGCTAGTCTCCAGGCTGGCCCGGGTCCTGGCCGAGCCCTGTGTGGTACCAGCTCACCTGCTGTTGGGAGACAAGGTAAATGAATGTCTTAGATTGTCTTGGTGTTTTTTTTTGGTGGGCGAAGTCCAGTCTTTTTAATGATGTTTTATTAACAAAGTTCGGGAGGAACACGATCAAATTGCCTATCTAATCAGTACGAGAGGAGGCCTATATATATACACAGCCAACTCACCTATGTTCCAGTGAATGACTGATGTAACATTAAAATTTGTAAAACAAATCTGGCTCCATCCTTTATCATTACTCAAAGTAACAACAAAGGACAATCTGGATTAATGGACACAATTTTAGGTACTGTAATAGTTGGTCCAAAGCTTATTAGCAGAACTATTTCAGTAAGACAGTAATAACGCGAGTAAGCCGGAGACCTACACAATATAAAACACAAAACTAATAATTAATCATACTTAAAGGTTGTGATCCTGAGGAGCAAGTTGGTCCAAATAAAGTGGGCAGTGTCCCACTTCACAGAGATTTTAGAAGCAATCGTCAAAAGGTTGTACAGCTGTGGTAACTTTAACCACTGACTCTGCCTTGATTTTCTCGCACAGTATCTCCTGCTGCACGAAAGCTACTCACCGGAGTTGGACGTTCTCGAACCCCCACGGCTGAGCTCGAGAGAACCGCTTATGGACCACCAGGTTGTAGCAGCCCTACTGGATACACAAACATGGTAAGAAATGAGGTGTCTGAAGATCTAATTGCTAAACTCTGACCAATATTAATTTTTCAAATTATGGGTATTCTCTTTCCCATCCTCCTACCGTCCATACATTATAATATTTTTGAAATTACTGTTCATTTTTCCTTTATTTGGACAACCTGTTCTTTTTTAACTACAAAACTATCTCTGGTCACTGATGTCAGTTCCAATCAAAACACTGCAGGGCTTAGATTGTTGACAGGTCTAGATATTTAATGTGCTCTGGCATACGCATCGGAACATTTCCCCATTTGCTTCAGATTTCAGATTTCAGATTTCAACTTGCGATAAGTGCAAAAATGAAGGGCTAAAATCGTGTAGTATGTGGGCTACATTAGATGCTACCCAACATTAGTGTAAATAATCTAGGTTTCATTTACTTATTTTGTGTGTTTATTATTTGCTGCTGCTTCTTTAATGAAGGATTTCGGTCTCTTTGCTTTGTTTTTGTTTCTCTCCACATCAGAGTCTGTTTTTCATACAGCACACAATCTGTTAGCACGTGTTGATTTTGTTTGGGTGTTGTGTCTGGTTTCATCCAGACTTTCTTTTTTGCTGCAGTAACTCTTTGTTGTCTGTAGTCCCTGTCAGTGGCCCATCAAGAGCTGCGGTCAGGAGAGGAAGACCAGTATGATGCAGATCACCTGCGCCGTATTGCTCGCAGTCTGAGTGGAACTGTGATAGGGAGACGCCAAAACCGACTTGCTGTCTCCCGAAGCTTCGTAAGTATCCCACGCATGAATAAGACTAAATGGAACTCTGACTGGCTTATGTAATCTGTGAGTGAAATAGTTGGGCTAGTGACTGGCAAGAGTTTGGTTGAGGGGCCAAAGGAGGGTGAGGGATCAAATATCTGCCCTAGAAACTTGATAAGAGCGCGGTCACCTATGCAGGAGATTGCTAACATGCAGCTACTGCCACTTTAGCCTGATAAATGTGTGCTGCCTTACCCTTGCCGATCACAGCTGAGCTTCAGGCTATTTTATGTACACTTCATATTAATTTACATGCTTTACACACTTTACATACTTCTTGGTGTACATAGTGTGTTGTTTTGCCATTCTTTCATTTCTAATATGTATTGTATGCCGGAAATATATGAATGCATAACTGGATTGTCACATGACATTCATGTGCACCAACACATTGAAGGCAATCACAAACATATGCAAAACTTCTCATTGTCTTACTGAGTCATACTGCCATCCTGTGTCCATATGCTGTAACTTCACTACATTTGAAAAGAGGCCTGGTGTCCCATTTATAAAGACATGCATGTAATCATCTTCCCAAATATTTATACATTTGTATACACTATTATCCATTATTAATGATTAATGCTCTATTAATCATTTTTTTATTTTATGAACATGAATGAGTGCATATGAAAGAAGTAATTAATCAAACTTGGTTTATTAGGTCCACCTTTCTACATCCTAGTTTTCTGCCCATACTGTGTATCTACATATTCAATTCATTATCCTGTCAGTGATACATTTTTATTATTAATTTTAGATTAAATAATTCATCACATTTACATGCACATTATTTTTAAGGCCATGTTCTCATTAAACCTTAATTCTGAAAAGAGGTTTACTTGTTCCCAAAGAGTGTACTGCTATTGGAGAATTTCTGTATGCATGATTCAATTCTAAATAAATAGGACTTATTTTTTTACTACTCTCAAGCCCCAGCTTTTGCCATTTATTATGTTTCATTCTAAATAATTTAATTAAATAATTCCCTGTCATTTAAACCCTAAGTATTGCCTTTTTATAAATGTAGAATTGTTGCAGTTATTTATTTATTTTATTTATGTTGATTTTTTTTATGTTATTTATGTTAAAGACATAAAATAAGATTTTAATAAGATATCTGAAATATATACATTATGTATAGTACGGCCAGAATGTGGATTGATATTGAATATTGATATTAAATATTAAATATTAAGATAGCATATACAAGTGGTTACTCATTTCATTCATTTATTCACTCATCGCACTTGCATCACTGAAAGTCATTATGAAATCATGTCAGCGTGCACTGGCATACCAGTGCATGAGCACAAAAATAGCTTGTACAGCTGCTTTTCACTTGCTGTTCGTGTAAGAACATTTTCACATCAGTTTCTGCTTTTAAAAGTATTGTTCACCGAAAAATGGAAATTCAGACATCATTTACTCACCCTCTCGTCATTCCAAACCTGTATTACTTTCTTTCGATATTTTGAAGAATGAACTGTTTTTGTCCTTAAAATGAAAGTCAGTGACAATACATTGTATGGACAAATAAATAATAATAAAAAATAAAAACACGCATTTTTCTAAATATCTTGTTCCATAGAAGGAAGAAAGAAAGTCATACAGGTTTGACACCATAAGAGAGTGAGTAAATGACGACAGAGTGCTCATTTTTGGGTGAACTATCCCTTTAATAAATTTCAATTTGTTCCTCATTTTTGACTTGGGATCAGATCTGATCTTATGTGCATTTTATAAATGAGGCCCCTGATTCTTTTCATGCCTTACTTTTGTGCTCCCCATCTTTTCCTCTCTCCCCATCTTACCCCTCTCTTTTCCTCTTTTTCTCTCTTTTGACTGAATGCACTTGTGTGATTTCTCGGCCTTGTGCATATCAATGTCTGTATGTTTTGTGTGTGTACCTAGCTGGGGGACTCCGGGGTTTCGCCATATCACAGCTCCATGTACTCACCTAGTTGCCTTCAGTTTCCATTGTCTCATTCAGACCTCCATCTGCTCCAGCCCAGCTATCTTCATCTCCTTCCATCATCTTCACCTCTGTCTCAGCAACCTGGGCCTTGCAGAGAGGTCCCAGGTAAAGCTAACTCTCGTTTTCCATTTCCATGACCACCTCCTCCATTCAAAGGGCCATTTCCCGCTTGTTCCGCATTCATGTTTCTGCCATTGCATTGCATTTGAGTCCAGGCTCCAGTGGCCACCCTGCTAAACATTCTGCATTTGCTTCATTTTCGTTTCCTTACTGCTGTTGAAGGAGCTCCTCTTTTGTTGTTGCTTTTTTTTTCTTTGATTGGTCTGGATCCTGTCCTTCACACTCCATCCTACCCCACTGCAGGACGTCTCCAGAGGTTCTCCAAGCTTCTGGCTGTGTTTGACGGGCGTCAAACTGTCTCCAGGGGGAAGCACTACGGTCCAGCACTGAGGTGTCCCAACCAATTGGCTTTGGATGCAACCATGTCCTCCAGCCCTGGAAGGTTTCCACAGATGCATTTCTTCCTCTGGGCAACCTTTCTGCACACCAATCCCATTCTCTTCACAGTTTCTTGGAGAACTGGAAGGAGCACTTCCCGAGACCTGATGCCATCCTCAGTCACCCTGCACTCTGTATTGGTCCTGGGGTGATGTTCTTCCATTACCCTGCTCTAGTCGGTAAATCTTTCCATGCAAAAGCCCCCAAAACTCGATCCACAGCATGCTGGAAAGAGCCACAGAAACCAACTTTTTTTTTCTTTTTTCCACGAGCACTGGTATGGTGTGATGCTTTGGGGCTCAGGTGTGTGTGTATGACTAACCTATGGTCAGACCTGCAGCATGCAATGTTAAGGAGCGTGGGGTCCAGACCCGGACCCCCCGCAGTGAGCCATCCAACCCAGAGCACTTAACTTAATTAACTCAAATGTTCAATTAACTGCAGAGGAGAATCATACTGTACCTCCATGCTGCACTAAACAGTAAATGTGTGTTTGTGTGTATGCGTGTGTGCATGTGTTGGGTAGTAAAAGGGGAGGGGCTTATTGTAACTCTGCCCTCTTTGACTTTTACAGTACCGGTAAAAAGTTTGGAATAATTAGGATTTTTTTAATGTTTGAAAGACATCTCTTATGCTCAGTAAGGCCGTATTTATTTGGTCAAAAATACAGTAAAAACGGTAATCTTGTGAAAAATCATTACAATTTAAAATAAAGCTGAATTTTCAGCATTATTACTCCAGTCTTCAGTGTCACATGATCCTTCAGAAATCATTCTAATATGCTGATTTGCTGCTCCAGAAACATTTCTTGTCAATGTTGAAAACGGTTGTGCTACTTAGTTTCTCGAGTACCAAATTAGCATATATTAGAATGATTTCTTAAGGATCATGTGACACTAAAGTCTGGAATTACGGCTGCTGAAAATTCAGCTTTGCCATCACATGAATAAATACCTTTTTAAAATGTATTTTTAGAAAACAGTAAATTGCAATAATATTTCCCAATTATTACTGTTTTACTAGTTTTTATCAAATAAAGGCAGCCTTGGTGAGTATAAGAGACTTCTTTCAAAAACATAAAAAAAAATAAAATCCAAACTTTTGACCAGTAGTGTATGAAAAAACACACTTTACCCTTCCTCCTCGCCTGTCCCACGATGCAAATCCTCTGCAAACCAATGTCCCGGAAATCGTTGTCGCTTTGCGGAACTATTTTTCCCCACTCTCCTGCAAACTTTTTTTTGGTAGCGGGTGGGTTAATGTCATGTAGATGCTAAGTACTTTATCCTGTACTAAGTGAATAGAGATGTTTTGTACGGTGTCATCTCTCAGCTCTGGTGCTTTTTGTCGGAGCAGGCATGTAAATCTGCGGCCCTGGCGTGGAGAACGAAAACGAGACTGTCTCTTCTAACCTTTTTCCTCCTACTTCTCTGATACGGGCATTCCCTGTAGCACACAGCTGTTTTGTGTCTCGTGTTACAGGCAAAGACTGTGTACATGTTTGACTGAACATACACTAATAAATAAATTTATTGTTAATAAAAAACTATGACATCCTAAGAAATATACAGAGGAATGGAGAAACTACGTTATGACGTTATGGAATGTTAATCAATTCTAGTGGTAATAATTATTATCTGCATTAAGACAAGTATAGTACACTTCAGAAGTGTAAAGCTGGAGAAATTCTGCTATTTTAATTCCATTGACAGTTCTCCCGTTTATACAGGGAGATATGCCAAGTTAAGCTTCCTTTTTATTGTTTATTTTACTTGATTCGATTTTTATTTTAACTTGCAGTGACACTGAAACCACAGTTATGAGTCTGCTGGCACATGATGGATCTTCAGGCCTGTAATAGTTGAGGGTTTCGATTTTGTAGAATCTACATTGTTTCTAGATTTTACTTTAAAGCAACACAGCTGAAGAATGTTTGGCCCTGATTGCATACATGAAGCTTATATGCAAAGCTTCACTAGACTGAAATTTGGACAGTATAAAAGTGGCCTTGTGCAAGGAATGCTTTCATACTGTTATTCAAATAAACATAAGATTTGTGAGATATATTAATGAAAATCTAATACTGACCAACAGATGTCGGATCACAATATAATATGATTAATGCAGTATTTAACTTTTCATTCTAATCATATTGTGCTGTGATATGTACTTTTTTTCATTAAAAGCCTTTGAGCGATAAAATAAAATGAATTATAAAATATATAACTTAAAGAGAAATAGATCTTATTTAACTTTGTCTTAACCAAAGATTGGCTCTAACACAAAGCTATGTTTTTTTGTTTGTTTTTTTGTCATTTATTCATCTTTCCTTTTGTTTAAAGGATGTTTGAGAATGTAGCAAAGATGGTGTATGAGTATGCTATGCAAAATGCTCTCTCCTGATCTACCAGCAAAGAGTCAGACTGGGACAAAATCAAATATTTTTTCTTCTTTTCTTTTCCTATATACTGAGGAAGAAAATGATTTTCTGCTGAATTGTTGAATCTTTACTTATTAATGTCTGTACAGTTAACAGCCTTTGAATGCGAGTTGTAGCCAGTGAGAGGTGGATTTCTCGAAGATGAAATGGCATTTCAAGGGTTTTCCATTTCGGGACTCATTTGTAAATGCTTGAGGTTGAGTGAACTTGTATTTTTGCAATAAAGTTATTACCAATGCACTCCAGCAGGGGCGCTGCACAAACGCCTACACTCTGTGTCTGAGTGTTTATTTTTTCATAGGAAACATTGGAATGGATACCATTATTAAAACTCTCGCAATGGGAGTGATGAATGAATGTCATGCTAATTTCCTAACATATGATCTGCAATGACTGATGACCTGTAGGCACCTCCATAACAGCTTACTTTCATCTGCAGGGAAAACTTCTGCTTAATTAAACGGGCAAAGACTGAAATGTCCAAAAAGTGTTTTTCATGATTGTTTCTTTAGTGTATTTCATTTCAACAAGATAAAATGTCATACTTTTCTTATGCTTAAATCACTTGCAGTCATTTTCAGGCTGGTCCAGCTAATAGGCTTATACATTTTAGAGGAAACAAATTATCAAAAAGTTGGGACATACATTCATACACTCTTAAAAACAAAGGTTCCAAAAAGGGAGGGATTTGAAGCGATGACAAACAAGAACCATTTTGGGTTCCCCAAAGAACTTTTCAGTAATCAGTTCTTAAAAGAGAAATTTTTATTATTATTGGTGTAAAGAACATTAATAATCAAAATATTTTCCACTATAATCTTTTGTGCACTGAAAATGTTCCATGGATGCTAAAGGTTCTTCGTGGAACTATAGATAGCAATACCATTTTTAGCAATGTACAGCCATTATATTGAACATTATGTATAATAGTATACTAGTGTGTGTGTGTGTGTGTGTGTGTGTGTGTGTGTGTGTATATATACATACATACTGTATGAGGAAAACATGGATTCCAAGATATTCCATGATAACGACCCCAAACACACCGCCAAGATGACAACTGCCTTGCTGTGGAAGCTGAAGGTGATGGAGTGGCCAAGTACTGTATGTCTCCAGATCTGAACCTTATTGAGCCCCTGTGGGGCGTCCTCAGAAGGTGAAGAAGCGCCATGTGTCTAACAGCCAGCAGCTCCGTGATGTCCTTATGGAGGAGTGGAAGAGGATCCCAGCAACAACCTGTGCAGCTCAGGGGCCTGTACCATGAAGCCGGTTTAGGTGGCTAGCCAGCTATGTTTCAGTTAAGTTTCCGCCAACCCTGGGTTTTAGGTACTATGAAAGTAGCTCGGCTTGAATCGGTGTTCGTTGCCATGGTATCTTACGCTGCACGGCTAACCTGCTCCGGGGCAGGTTATGTTCTGGATTCAAGATCTCAGACTGAAGTTTGACCAATCAGCTGAGAGCAAAGAAACATAGGTGACGTAACTTATTCCCAGTGTCTGTTGCAATGACTTCACCTTTTCTTCCAAATCCTGTGACATCTCAGCGCAAATTGTTTGACGAGCACTTCGTAGAGAAAGAGTTTTTAGCCAGACAAAATCCCCTTTCCTTTCCTGATAGTTATTTGTATGAAAGATACAGATTTTCCGCGGAAGGAATGTCTTATCTTTACGAACTTCTTGAGCCGCACATAAAGAATTTAACACGTCGAATTCATGCACTTACTGTACCGCAAATATTGCGTTACGTTTTTTTTGTTGCAAGTGGTACATTCCTGCACGGTGGGTGACGCACAGAAGCTCGGGGAAAACATGGTTTGTCGAACCATTCGTAAGGTGGTCCTCACTCTGCAGGAGTACATGAATAGTTTCATTAATAGTGTTCCCCGGACATTTATCGGCCATGTCCATAAAAGAGGGCTTTTATAAAATTGCCGGTAAGATATATTGATAGGGTGGCATCACATGAACACATTTTATTTTATTTTTTCAAAAAGCAAATTGCACAAATGTACTATACAATATAATACATGTTAAGAATTATTTAAAATCTTTAGTATTATTCTGTTAATCTTATGATAGGATTCCCTAGCTTTCTTAGTAGTACAAATACGTTCTATATTTATGTAAAATTATGTATGTATGTGTAATATAGCCTATAGCCTATTTTTATAATATATAAAAAATGTGCATGTATCATTTTTTATATATTATAAAAATAGGCTATAGGCTATATTACACATATAGGCTACACATACATACATAATTTTACATAAATATAGAAGTTATTTGTTTAACTTACACATTAACAATCAGCAATATTTCTCCAACAGTCTTCTCTTGCTTTGGCAGCAGAGACCGTATTGTTTCGAGCTTGAAATACACATTTAAATTCATCGTAATTCTGAATGATTATCTCTTGCTCCTCCGCGGGAAAATATATCGCTCACGCTCTACCCGCGATTGGTTGTTCAGTGTCGACGTCACTCTTTTATGTGCACGCGCGCGTGGAGTAATCATAGCTTGAGGATCAAAGCCTGAGTTGACAGAGAAAGTTGATGAGCTGCATCATGGTACCAATAAAGCCTGATTGCATCGGTTTGGTTTTGTCAACTCAAAACTAATCCTGTAACCCCGAGTTTGTTCAGCTACCTTCATGGTACAGGCCCCTGGTGAATTCCATGCCTAGGAGTGCTAGGCAGTGCTAGATAACAGTGGTGCTGACACAAAATATTGACACTTTGGACACAGTTTTGACATGTTCACTTAGGGTGTACTCACTTTTTTTTCTAGCTATTTTGACAATAATGGCTGTATGTTGAGTTATTTTCAGAGGACAGTAAATATATATATACTGCTATACAAGCAGCACATTGATATCCAAGTTTAATTTCTATAGTATTGTCACTTGAGAAGATATACTAAAATGTTTGCTGAAATGTGAGGGGTGTACTCACTTTTGTGAGATACTGTGTAGCCTATAGACCTTATTCGCCAGAGAAACGAGGGCGCTGCCATCTTTAGAATATTGTCTTTGAACTTCCGTTTTTGCGGTCGGTCTGTATATTCCTATGGCATTGCTGTCCAGGAGTAATTAGCTTTTGATGTGGATTTACTTAATGTAAAGTTAACGAAAGTTATCATGAGGATTGTAATGTTTAAAGCAGATGTCTTAACAAATGTTGTAGTAACAAATAGTGCGCGTGCACATGAAGGGGGGTGTGGGGAGTGGAGGAGAGAGAAGCAAGAAGAGGGAAGTTAGCTAGAGGAGAGATATATTCTTGAGAATTTTTATATGGCCGATACACGACCAAAGAGATGACATTCCGATGAACAAAGAATAGGGAAAAGGAGAAGGAACACGCGAAGTCCCGAATTTACATCGGAAAAGCGTTCAAAAGGTGGCGAGAACTCGACCGGCAGAAGGGTTTCCAATCCGACATTCAGGTGGCTCTGTTTTTGCTGGACAGGTGGATAAATCCAGTTTGGTTTTTCTAAATGGTTCATGACTGTTTCAGGAAGCATGGAAGGGAGGAGGGTGGGGGACGGGCTGAGGAGGAGGGAGGGTCAAGTTAGGCCCAATCCCAATTCTATTTTATACCCCTTCGCCTACCCCTACCCCTTGCCCCTTGAAACATTGTGGCAAGGCGTAGGGGTGAAAATATTCCCCTAAAAAATGGGACACCACTACTACACCGTTACACGTCATTATACGTAGTTGCTAGCGCCTACGTCACAGGAGATGCGCCAATGTTTATCACAAACTTCCAAGATGCCGTCGTCGTCTGTAGTCTTGCGTGAGTTACAGCTATATTTTTTGCATTTTTCTTCTGAAGTTCGCAGAAAACAACGGAGATGACGATATCTTCGACGCCTAATGCTGCGTTCACACCAAACGCGAACAAAGCGTCTGGCGCGAGTGATTTCAATGTTAAGACGCGTTTATGCGCGTCTGGAAGTCTTGCGGCGCGAATGAGGCGTAAGTTATAGCGCGGCACGGTGGACGCGAATTCGCCTCAATCGCACGTCCACTTCACTTCAAACTAGGGATGGGCATTCGATTAAATTTTATTAGTCGATCGTCGGGAGAATTAACGATCGACTATCGATTAATCATTAATATTTTTATATTGAAATTTATTATTTATTTAACTTTTTATAAATTAAAAATGCAATGAAAATACAAAAATACAGTTTGTTTGTCCTCGATGAGATCTTTATTACAAGAAGATCAACTTGTGGCAGTGAAACTGGACGTTCGGTAGACTTGAAGATTAGGGCTGGGCAAAAAAATCGATTTTTCGATTAATCGTTTTTTTAAATGTGGTCGATTCAATATCGATTCTCAAACGCCAAGAATCGATTTTTTTCCATCTTTATGTATTAGTTTTCCTCCACTGTTCATAGGCTTGCAAACTCAATTTTATAGCTAATGCTGTGAGATTTTATGGTAGTTTTATCTAAATCATAAAATAACCTCAATTAGTGCTGCACGTTTAATCATATCGCAATCGCTATGACAAGCCTATACGCAATTAGGCTATATGACCAAAATGCTGCCAAAATGCTGTCGTGACTGTGACAGAAAAACTTGCGATGATATCGTGCGTGCGCACAAGACAGCACAGAATAGAATTATCTTTCGCGCTTTAACGAAGAACACACACAATTATGCCAAAATGTATTTTTGTCGAGTATCTTTATAACATAAGAGCAGTCTTATGACGAACGTGAAGAGTTGTGCCTCGTGAGAGAATGAGTCCGCGTGTGAGTTCCGCGTCTCTGTCAACAGCGGCTGGTCTTAAAGGGACAGTACACTGTAGCCACTAATTATCTCTGTCATTTAAGTTAATCAAAGAACAAAGAGAACAGAGAAAAACACTCACTGCTCTTGAATAAAGAACTTTTGTAACTTTGATTAGTCAATATATAATTTATAATTAATGCAACACAGACTGTTTGATAATTTTATTCAATTTCTGTATGGCCTAGCTGTTAGACAGGAAGGGCACATATTATATTATATGCAACGTTTTTATATGTGGGTTTATGTGAGGATTGTTAACCTGTTTGATCAAGACATGCGACTGTTCTGACTTGTCCAATTTTCAGCATCAATTTTTCATCTTGCATCAAAATCCTGTCTATTCATTGTATGCATTTGAAATATAGAGTTGGGTTCTGTTTTAATGTACCCAAGTGTACCTAAAATAAAAAGAGTTTAATATACAGGTTTGTAGCTCTTAATTTCTTTTTATTAATTAAACACTTGAAAACTTGTTCACTTTTTTTTCTTTTCTTTTTCTTTTTTTAATAAATATAGGATTTGTATTTAATATTCATTGAGTGAGTCGAATCGAAATTAATTTAGAATCGAAATTGGAAAAATCGAATCGAGAATCGAAATCGAAAATCGAATCGAAATCGAATCGAATTAGAGCTTGCGAATCGAAATCGAATCGAATTGTAACATCTGAATCGATACCCAGCCCTATTGAAGATTCCTGCGGTGCTCTAAACCAGCGGAACCTGCAGCTGCGAGCCGGCGTTCTTAAACAGAGACCCATGGCCACTTCATCCGTTTTCTGTGATCGGATAGCTATCCGGTCGTGAAAAGACCAAATCTAAATGCCCTCCGAAACGCATTCGAGACGGATTTAAATCCGATCGCTCAAACCACTTTATACTTTATATCTGAGACGCATTCCAGACGAAACTGGACAAGAGTAAATGCATCTGGTTGTTGAAACCACATATGTAAATTTGACTTATCCCAAAAATGATAAGAAATAAACGTGTGAGAGCGTGTTATAGGCTATATGTCATGTTATATCCAGATATGACGACGCTACTTCAACACGCATCACCACAGATGAGCATCTATTCATCAAGCTAACGTGCAAACTATCGCAAATCAAAGTGAAAGTCATTCATCAACACACAATCATCTTCATTAAAAGTAAAGAACCGAAATGATCTTACCAGAGCTGTTGCCGCAATATCTTGTTGCGGTCTTTGATTTAGAAATTTTCGCTGATGATCAATAAAATGCAGCTCATATCAGTTGCATTCGATGACGTGCAACAATTTAAATATGCATATAGCGCGGGAATTCAAGATCGGATTTATATCCGTTTTGCAAAAACACATTTATGTGACCAGGTGTAAATGGAATCGTTTTGATAAATCAGATAGCTATCCGATCTGAGAAAACGCATGAAGTTCCCATAGAACTTCTGCACCAGTCTACTGATTTCTGTTGAGAAAGATAAGCATGTTGACATGATCTGGGATCAGACGCGACCGCAACCTGGTGACAGCCAGTCCAGCCGCCGAAAACACCCGCTCTGATCAGCCCGGTCTCACCCCAAAACGTCATATACTGACGCGTCTTGACCATGCGTCAACATACGACGAAAAGGGTACCCCTTTAACGTCAATATGAGACGCAGACAGAAGCGCACCAGCAGCGCCTCCTAGCGGTACCCTAACGCATACCTAAACCTACCCATAACCCGAATCGTCACACATGGACGTTATGGGGGTACCCTTTTCGTCGTATGTTGACGCATGGTCAAGACGCGTCAGTATATGACGTTTTGGGGTGAGACTGTCAAGCCGGGGCAGCCGGGGACTGACGTTGCCGGGATGCACAGGTACCTCCGCGCTAAAATTAATTCCATTGCTTCAAGACACACTACGCAACGCAACCTGCATTAGTTTAATCGATAACAAATAAACGTGATCGACGAAATTCTTAACGATCAATTATCGATCGTCGATTAATCATGCCCATCCCCTACTTCAAACTTTTGCTTTTTACACGCGTCATATTGTTAACGAACTTTAGCGATTTTTTTTTTTCAACCGTTTCTTTGAAGAACATGACCGTAAATATGAACACAAGATTGAATGCGACATAAAGAAAATGATTATTGGCAGTCATGTTGCCTCTGTAGCCGGTGTATGCAGGTACATTTCTCATACCCCTTCGTTTGAAGTGTGGTCCCGAAAAATCTTCGTTTCAAGGGCTATCTGGCCCTTTCCCTTAGCCCTACCCCTCCAACCAAAAGAGAATCAAGACAACCCTACCCCTTCACGGGAACGCGCAAAACGGAGGGGTAGGGCCAAGGCTAAACCAGACAGTTTTAGATACCATTGACTTCCATAGTATATTTTTTTCCTACTATGGTAGTCAATGGTATCTAAAACTGTCTGGTTACTCACATTCTTCTAGATATCTTCCTTTCTGTTCAGCAGAAGAAAGAAATTCATACAGGTTTGAAACAACATGAGGGTGAGTATATGATGACAGAATTTACATTTTTCGGTGGAGTATACCTTTAAGAAACACAGAACTCACTCTTGCACTCACACTTACAATCTCTCTCTCTCACACACACACACACACACACACAACTCACTCACTCAGATATGTGGTTTATGAGGACTCTCCATAGGCGTAATGGTTTTTCTAATGTACAAACTGTATAATCTATCCCCCTACACTAACCCTACCCCTAAACCTACCAATCACAGATTTAGTATGTTTTTTAAGCCATTTGGTTTAGAAGGACACATATGTCCTCATAAACCATGTTTACGTTGTAATACCCATGTCATTATACTAGTGGTGGGCCGTTATCGGCGTTAACGTGCTGCGTTAACGTGAGACTCTTATCGCGCGATAAAAAAAATATCGCCGTTAATCTATTCTCCAAGTTGGGTTGGGAGATGGCTCTATACTACACAAGCTATGATGACGCAATCTACCCGCGGCCGCGAGGTAAACCCGGCTGCAACGCATATTCGTCGTCATCTTAAGTAAACACGGCTGAACGTGAAAGCTGGTGAAAAAGATCGGTGCAACATCCATTATTTGGACTTGGTTCGGGTTTAAGCCGTCAGACGAGCAGCAGCAAACTATATACAGAGTGTGTGGGGTAACAGTTCGGTAAGTTAACACACGACTAATCCGTTCGACCACCTCAAATTCAAAACGAAACATGATATCACTGAATACCAGCGCGCGCGTATTATTCCCATTCCAATATATCTTAGTGGTGTAGCACATAATCTCGATTTTAAGAATCGTTGTTGTGTTTCTTTTTAACTGAAAAGACATCAGTTAGACAATATTCTAATTTTAAATTTGGGGTTTCATAAGCTTCAAGCCATAATAAACATTAGACCTACTTAAGTCTCTGCAGCTAGTGTACTTAAATTGTATTTATCTGCAAAATTATGTTGTATACTTACAGTTTTGCACAATATATGTTCTCAAAACTACATACACCCTTTAAAAAAAAAAAACATTTAGCAGTTGTTTAGCATGGGTCTGTGTAATCTGTTCTGAAATGATTTTATTATAATATACTGTATATCGTTATCGCAAGAGGCTGCAATGTATATCACAATATAGATTTTAGGCCATATCGCCCATCCCTAATTGATAGCCTATAGTAGTTGATAATAACATAGGCCTACCTAATGTTGCCTATGGACGGTAACAGTACAGTAGTAACCTTTTACAGTCAATGAGTAGAACAGCTTTCTCAAGCAGTTTGTGATGCATTTTGGAAACAGGAGATGAGCCCCAGTGCTGCGTTCCAGTCCAAAATTGTCATGCCCTTCACTCGCTAACTTCCCTTCCTCTCGTTCACTCGGATGTACGTCATTGCGAGTGCCCACTACTGGCGGAAACTGCAATGGGCTGAACTGGAACGTCCTAAGCCCTTGATCACTTGGAATCAGCTGTGGAGTTGATTTATTATTTACATTTTTTTCCCTTTAATAATTTGCAGCATCCAAATGTTTATAGGTGTGTTTGGGTTGTTTTAAATTTAAAACATTATAATTAATATATCATAGAGTTGTCTGTGTGGTGGTGATTAGACGAGATATGTGGTGACGTCACAATCGTACTGCATTGTGGGACATATAGGTGCCTGAAGTGTACATTTGAAGCAGACTCGCTCCCTCGGTCAAAATCGAGGGAACGAGGGTCTGTCCATATAAACTTCCCTCGTCCACTTCACGAAGTGGAACGCACTTCAAAATGGCGGCAGGGATTCCCCCAAGGGGAAGTGCTTAGGGAAGTTCGCAAGTGCGTGTCTAAAAGTGGACTGGAACGCAGCACTGGTCTAATACGCCACCTGGCTTGAGAAACCCGTTCTCAAAGACTTACTTTTATAGTCATTATTTGGGTAGCACACATATTCTGAATGTCTTCGGCAGAATTCAAATGAGCCATTTTAATCTAGATTAATTTCAAAATTAATCTAGATTAAAAAAATTAATCTATGCCCACCTCTACATTATACACATTTGTGTCCTCATAAACCATATACAAGAACACACACACACACACATGCTCTGACAGGAGGAGGACAGAGTAAAGGTACACAGGACCTACAATTTCCACACTTTTATTAGCCCCGGGTCTAGCCAGACAGCCTGTGTGGGTGTGGGTGTGTGGTGTGGTCATTGAAAATGTGTTCAGATATATATTCTTCACAGAAAATGCGCCAATGAGTCTGAGTTTGAAAAAATAATTAATCGTATAATTTTTCTCTTGATAAAAAATGAAACCGGGTCCTACAGACCCGAACACCATACAAGGGTTAAAACGACACTAACGTTTTAACAACACAGCGTACAAAACAAACATTTTATATAGATATCATATTCTAATAAATGAATACTTACAATCACAGAAATAATGTCCTTGGCGATGGTCAATTTGCTGCCGCCGCAACTGCTGCTCGTGTCCGAAAGCTGAATCATACGTGTAACAGCTGTTGTAAATAAGCTACATCTGATTGGTTAATAATAATCCTATTTCAGTATCTTGCCGCACTATTGGCTCGACTGATATAGTAGGCAACCGCGTTTGCCTGCATATTTACGGGTCGTGCAATATAATTTCGGGGGAACATGTGCAATAAATGGGAGTGGCAACACTTTTCATATCGTTGAGAATAAAACAACCGTCCCAACTTTACAAATCCAGGTTCTCCCTCCATGGGGATCATCCATTTCGAAAAGTAAAGCAGATACGGAACCTCGGCCCACGCGAGATGCAATGCGATTGGTTGCTGGACCAGCCAATGGAATTAATATGTGCAATATTAATATTTAAAATTGCCTAGTCATTAGATTTGTGAATTCTTTTTCTGAAAAACAAAATTATATCATTAATCTTTTAATTATTTTGGCGAAGTTTTATATCCATAAGACAAAAATAACTCAAAAGAAACCCTCCTATATTACCTTTTATAACACTGATCTCACAATATACTTAGAATATCTTTTAAACATGAGATCACAAAACAAAAAGCTTATAAAAACAATACAAATTTTAAAGCTTTTCAAATACATATAACTGCCCTGATATTATAAACTTTAATTTCTGTATTTATTATTTATTTTTTATTTTATTATTATTATGTACATTTATACTTTAGTTGTTGTTGTTATTCTTTGGTTTATACATTTTGAATTGTATTTACAGTGCCTTGTATTCATTTAGTTTATTGTTGCATTGTAGGCTACTTGAAATGTTTGTAATTTAAATAAATAAATAAAAAGCACAATATGTTATGTATACCATACGTAATAAGATATATTTCTAAAATCAATACTTTCAATATTATAATATTATATATTATATGATGTTACTGTCACAAAAATAGCTTTAATGTTTCTGTTTTTTTTTTTTTTTAAGCAAGTCTGGAGGCTAATGAAATGAAACAGATGAGAATCATTTTCCCATCTAAATACAGTTGATTTTATTGTAATGTGATGAATCAGAAAAATAAACAAATATAACATTCGCTTAGGCTGTTTTTTAAATGGACCAAAACAAAGTGAAACCAACGTAACAATTTGAAGTGACCAGACCACTGACATTGATAATAAATATTATTTAAAAAATATATAAGATGGCACCACAAGACGAGACGTTCACTTGCAGAGCAAATTTAGCACGTTTATAGTTAACTCAACTGGGTAGCAATTGTGAACAATTTTAATAGAGAATTCAAAAATAATTTGGATTTCTTCACCACTACTACTAACCGGTTGGATGGTGTATTAGTGATATTGAAAGCTGATTGGCCTTGATATATATGCGGAAAAGGGCCAATTTAATTATTAATTTATATGATGTCCGATTTATTCTCTCTTGTGCCTTTTGCGCGCATTTTCCACGGGTTTTAATAATAAAACTGGTCTGAAAGAATGAAAATCATATTAAAGAAAACGTCAACATTAAGGTTGCAATTATTTAATAAATCAGAGTCGATGTGCGCGTGCATGCGTGGTTCGAATTTTAGTTGCTATGTAGGTTATGAATTCTGACTGCATATTTACACTCGAACCGGTCGCTGTCTGGGCGTGCGTGCATGTTATGATTCGAATGTTAGTTGCTATGGCGACGCGTTTTATGAATTCTGCGATCTGCATGTATCTCTCTGCTCAACGATCGACCGCTGTCTGTTGGTTGAGAGACGAGGCGAATTAACAGACTGACTTTTGCGGAGAATTTTCTGGCCGAAACTTGATACTTTGAAGCTTTTCTGGATTGCTGAGAGGAGACCTATATTCTTGAAGGACATCGGAGGATATATACTTTTTGAAAGCGTCATTTAATTTCTGATATTACTTTTATTTGATAGTTCTTTTCTTATTTTAGAAGTAACGTTAGTTTGTTTGATATTTTTTTCAGGGGAGTAACGCTATTTCTGAGGATATTTCTATTGTATTGTATTGTCTTGTCTTGTATTTTGTATACTGATTTTCTTGCAGGTTGGCGATGGCTCGTAGCACTAATCGCATGATGGGTGGAAGAGGAAGTGAGTGCTTTAATTTTTAATTTATTTTTTATGGTGTGTTGTACAATGACTGACTGATCCCATTTGATCCCATTTATTTGATTCATTGCATGTGAAATAAACTTGAATTGCATTTGAGTAACTTAACTGAAGTAAAAATCTGTAATTGACCACAGACATTGATTATTGATTATGATTAAACTAACGTTATGTGAAATATTCCATCCTTAGAGCACTCCAGATCCAGGAGAGCTGCTTTCTGGCAGACGGCTGGTCGGGAGGTTTGGAGGCCCGATTCTGATGACCGTGATCAGGATCCGCTGCCCAGAGATGGACAAAGTAAGTTACAGATACTTCTGGTCAAATATTACTCAGTTACAAGTAAAAGTTGAAAAGACTGATTTTTACTTGAGTAAAAGTACAGAAGTACTTGTTTTTAAAAGTACTTAAGTAAGCTATCTAAAGTAAAAAGTAAATGTCAATGCATTGTTTTATTATTGTTTGTAATACTTACAGTACCTTATGCCTCTGAATCTATGCCTGCCTACCTACCCACCCTCATATCAATATATCATTTATTTCTAGAACACAGTTACTGTAGTGAGATTGAATGTGAGATTGAATAAGTGCTCTCAATAACGTCCACAATAGTTTCGGGCTGTTCCCTCAAATAGTGCCCTATTTAAAGATTTGTGGCTTTTAGGATGAATATGTCAGCCACTGTTATAAGCTAGTGTGCTCTAAAACAATGACAAAATGAGCATTTAAAAGACCAAACCCAACATTGCAAATGAAAGTCAGATTGATGTCAGAATCCAACTACTTTCTACTCAAGGACCTTGACAGAAATGTAACGTTAGTGGAGTAAAAAGTATGATACTTGTCTTTCAAGTGTAGTGAAGTTAAAGTAAAATGTTTCCAGAAAAAATAGTACTCAAGTAAAGTACAGATACTCAAAAAGTGTACTTAAGTACAGTACTCAAATAAATGTACTTTGTTACTGTCCACCTCTGCCGCTGCCAGACCCGACCCAGACACAGAGCCAGGATCGTCCTGGATATTTACCATCTCTGTCTTCTGAGTTTTCTGTTTCTGTGTCCACAGGTCAGGCTCACGGGACGAGGGCGAAGCAGAACCCAGATGTTGGACGTCCGTCCACTTCATCTAACCACTCTCGCAGAGGTCAGAATAGGCTTTTAATAAAGATGTAATGGCTTAGTTTCTATTTCTATTTTCAATGGCTGATTTGTCAACTAAACCAACTAAAGTAACGATAACACTTTATTTTGATGGTCCCTTTTGAACATTCTGTCGACTATACGTAACTTTGCAACTACATGTTGACTAACTCTCATTAGAGCATCAGTAGACTCTCTCCTTAATATGAACTATGATGATATTTTAATCATTGTTTTAACTATGTACGAGGCACTGCGAGTGCGAGCTGACATCGCGTTTGTCTCTCAGGCTTTTGCTTTCACTGCGTGATGTGTCAGTGCAGTTATAGATGTCCCCAAATTAGTTTTTGTCTTATATTTATATCATATTATGTTGTTATATTAGAATATCATATGATCAAGAGTGCCGTTTTCCTTTGCACAATTGCAAATGTGCTATTTATTTTATACAACAGTTAAATTAACAATAAAGTTAACATTGTGAGTTACTTTTTGGACACAATATTGTCAATTTTCACTTTATATCGCCGACGAGAATTTCATAATGAAGCCGTAGTCCAACAGACAGATTTGTTTTTTACTGAAATCCGCGTTTTGAACGAATCATTTTAACGATTCAATGAACAATCACTTGTTTTCTGAATGAATCAGCCGTTTGAACCATAGACTTCATATAGATAGACGCCCTATCGACCGCTACTGCCTACTGGCACGGGTGAGCCGTGGGGCCGCCATCTTAGACCGGTCACCCGCTCCACTCAGTGTAATCTGTATGGCAGGTGCAATGAGCTGTCAGCGCATTTAATTAATCATACCTCACTGAATACCGAACTGATTTTCACGCCGGGTTTGTTTGCTGCAAAGGTCATCATGTAGCTATTATACAGGACACATGGTTCGGCGTATTTTAATATTCATAGTAGGCTTAACAGTAATATAATATTCTGATATAAAGTGACCAGACGTCCAAAATCAAAATATGTGATGTAGGATATAAGCTATTTTATAAATCACACACTATAAATATGATAAAGAAGCAGAAACAGATAGTTGCAGTAAAGTAAGATATTTTAATAAGTTGAAGAAACGTGTGTGTTTTACATTTACATTGCTTCCTGATATCACATGCGCAAACACAAATAACCTATATTTATATATATATAAAACAGTTATGTCCGGTCGTACAATGTATGAATTAACTTAAGATTGGATTGCGGTAAAAGTAAGTTTCGTGCCTCTTACAAGTGCTTTCGAACTTCTTTCTGACCTGAATGGAATGTGGAAAACACTTGAGTTGAGGGAGGGAGAAAACACGCAACTGAATGCCTTTTCAAGCGTCTCAATACTTGAAAAACCACAGGAAACTACTTTTAAACACGAAATTACTTGATTTACAGAGGGTCTATTCGCACGTTTATAAACGTTAACGTTACCTGAGGTAATTTTCCTGGACCTTTTTACAGAAGGTAAAAGTCGCCGTAATCTTTACTGACATTGTCCGAAATGATTACTGAGATGGCACATTCGGACGGGACTAAAATAACCGAGAAGCTCTTGTAATTATTACTTTACCCCACCTCTCCATGTCAGGTGAACACCGGCTGGTGCAGTAAACATTGCCTAGCTAACGTTAGCTGGCTACGATATCAGTACAGTAATATCAAAGATCCTTGCTCCTTCTCAATTATCTGGTAATATTCTATTCACAAAATACAACCAATAGTACGGTAATGTTAAAAGTAATCCCCCGGGCCCTATTTGCGATGGTCCGCCGATTAGAACAGGAAAATACTCCACAGTGCTCTAGCATCTTAACTGCTGCCACGCAACGAAACTAGGAACACGACCGGTTTAAGATGGCGGCCGCATTTCTCAGTGCCCAGCGGCCAATAGGGCATCTAGTCTCTATATAATATCTATGGTTTGAACAAATCGGTTGAATAAATGACTCCAACAACTCGCTTATTAAGACAGTGACTTGCCGCCACCTACTGGTGGTTTTAGTTTCATATTTAAAGTATTCTTTAATTAAAACATTAAAAAACTGTACAGTAAATCATTAAATAATTTTAAAATATCATTTAATTATTATCGACAAAACGTTGAAAATATTGAGACATATTATTGTCAATATTGCGCACCCCTAATGTACGGTATTCATTTTGATTTCTTCAGGTCTTAAAAAGGTCTTAAAAAGCCTTAAATTTGACTTTAAAAATTGTGCAGGTACCCTGTAATACTCTAATGAGAGTTAGTAGACATGTAGGTGCAATTTTACTTGTAGACAACTGAATGTTTGTTGGGAGGAGCATTTTACTATTACGATTTGAATAGTAAAATGTAAGTTATATCATTATGTCATTGCTTAATTTGACGTCAGAGATGGGTCTAATAGTTGTTTTCATTCGTTTTTTCTTCATTTCAGAAAAAGCTCCAGAACGTCTTTGGCTCAGGATCTGGAAGGCTACGAAGGGTGTTTTCAGCTGCTGTTCCGGTAGTGCTGTGACTGTTGTGGAGCCTTTTATTCCTGAACCATCGTCACCTTCTCCAGATCACTCCGGCGTCAAGCCAAATAATGGTAAATCATTATTTCTCCAACATTATTTTAAACAGTATTATCTTGTTTTCCACTCAAAATAAGGCTTGTTTTTACAGAATATTAAAATTATTTCCCCCATTATAATATTATTTTCTCGACCAGCGCTGACATTTTTTAAATAAAACAATGGATCTAGCAACAGACACTCTACTGACTATAAGTAACTTTTCAACTACATGTCAACTTATTCTAACCCTAACGGTCTACTAATACTCTACTAATACTCTAATGAGAGTTAGTAGACATGTGCAGTGTTACTTATAGACCAATTATAGGTTTGTAAACATCCGGGATGCGTGCGCATCGTGGTTGCAGAAAGACCCGTTTAAAAGCTGATCCTTACACGGATACGGATAAGAATAATACTAATAGCTCGATTTAAAACATTTTATATTTAATTTTCGTAATGTTCTCCGCATATTTTTTTTACCACTTTTGGTTAGGGGTGCACCGATCCGACTTTTTCAGTCCCGATACCGATACCGATGCCTGGGATTTGTGTATCTGTCGATACCCGATACCGATCCGATACTATTGTTGAATTAATAATAAACTGTATACCTTCCACCTTATACCTTCCTTGAAGAGACTAAAGGCACCAGACTTTACTAACTAAACATAACTAAGACAAAATAAAAGATGTATGTAATGTTGAATTCTTATTTAGGCCTATTTAAAAAACAATTGTGCATTCAAATCTAAAATATAATGTAATCAAACTCTTAAATTAAAATAAATAAAATGTAGCCACAAGAAACAAAACAGTGCATTGGTTGAACATACAATAGTAATCAAACAGTAACCAAACATTGTAAACATGTAAAAAATATAAAGTGCAAAGTCCTGCAAACAGGAATTTAAAATGCAACATAGCAGCTGAACCTGAGAATAAACAAATAAAAAGTTGGTCGAACAACAACAACTTGATCACACATAATAATAACCAAACATTGAACATGTAGTGCAGTGTCACACCACCATCACAAACATGACCTGTGAATGCTCACTTAATCAGCAATGGCAAATTTAAATGTCAGTTTTAATGATCAATATGTTTCATATTTTAAAAAATGAAAACAAAAAGAAGCAGGGTTGTTTTATATTTCGTGTTGTTATAAATATATGCAGTAAAGATGATCAATGTACGCGTTTGCCTGAACCACATTTATGTGGCCATTAATATGTTTAAGATTTTTTTAAATGAAAAGAGGCAGAGTGGTGTTTTATAACATATTTCGTTTTATTGTTGGCTAATACATACATAAAGAGATGACCGGAGTAGCCAGAGCGAGCTGAGTGACGCGATCAAGAACGCTGCTGTTCCATTTGCAGAATAACCGGACTTGCCGCCTCTCGTCCTCGGGAGTTCGTTCTCCTGAGTCAAACTTGTCAAGTCCGAACTACCAAGGACGCAAGTCCGAAGTTTGCGTACTTGGTATTGAGAAACGGCCTCTGGCTCGCTCCATGTTGCTTCTAGCATGCGACACACGTGAAGCTAACGAATGACGTAGGTTCTGCTGCGACGACAAAAAAAAAAAAAAAACCTGGATCGGCCCGTGGATCTGTTATTTTTTCCGATCCCCGATCCAGCTATTTTGTCAGTATCGCGGCCGATATCCGATCCTAATATCGGATCGGTGCACCCCTACTTTTGGTCCCGACATGCGCAGTAGAACCTGCGTGACGCCGTGTGACGTAGGGTGATAATTCCCCTATAGACTTATAGAATGTCTTAAAGGGACCAAAATAAAGTGAAACCAATTTTTTCCCACATTCATCTGACATTTTCGGAACATTCCGAGAACATTCAAAAGTAACGTTCCCATAATGAAAAATTATAAAATAGAATGTTCGTTTAACCAAGATAAAACATTTTTGAAATGTTGAAAAAACTGGACGTTTTGAACGTTCAGGGAACATTTAGAAATAATGTTTTCTTAATTGAATGGGAATGTTAGCAAAACGTTCTCAATAAGGCATGAGCTCGATGGCTGTCTGACACACACCAGAAACACACGCACAGAAAGCCGCTTCACAGACAGCATACGATCCAGAAAATAATTCAATTTCACCACTTATTTCTCTTGAATTGTCAAAAACATGCAAAATTGTCAAAATGGCTGTCGTGCCGAGTATTACAGAGTCAGTTCTGTCATAAATAAGACATTGCTATGCATTTAATAAATGTGTTTAATAAAATATATCTATATTTAGATATGGCCCATATGATCTTTACCATTACAAGAACTGAGCCACATGTGCCAGAGTTGGCCAAATGAAGCCTGGAAATGTATGTTTTCTTTTTAATTAAAGATCAGATAAAATAAGAAAAATAACTTTAGCGTTGAATCGGAATCACCTCGTAATCGTGATAATAGTGAAATAAAATTACTATTAATTTTGTGAAATAATATGTTGGGACATTTATGCAGGCATTAAGCAGAAGTCAGGTGGATAGCGTGAACAATTCCCATTACTTTAGATTTGTAACTTTACAGATAAGATTTGAATAGTAAAATGTAAGTTATATCATTATGTCATTGCTTAATTTGACGTCAGAGATGGGTTTAATAGTTGTTTTCATTTGTTTTTTCTTCATTTCAGAAAAAGCTCCAGAACGTATGAAGAAACCTGGTCGTTTCCGTAAGCGCTGGAAGGGTTTTTTCAGCAGCTCAAGAAATGTTGTGGAGCCTTTTATTCCTCCAGCAGATCCTGTTCCTGAACCATCATCGTCACCTGCTTCAGATCACTCCGGCGTCAAGCCAAATAATGGTAAATCATTATTTCTCCATCATTATTTTAAACAGTATTATCTTGTTTTCCACTCAAAATAAGGCTTGTTTTTACAGAATATTAAAATTATTTCCCCCATTATAAAATTATTTTCTCGACCAGCACTGACATTTTTAAAATAAAACAATGGATCTAGCAACAGACACTCTACTGACTATAAGTCTACTAATACTCTACTAATACTCTAATGAGAGTTAGTCGACATGTAGGTGCAATGTTACTGATAGACTTATAGAATGTCTTAAAGGGACCAAAATAAAGTGAAACCAAAGTGATGTGATTGATGTGACCACTGACATTGATAATTAATATTATAAAAAAATAATAATAATAAAAACAGTTTTTGATATCTGAAATGTTCCATCCTCAGGCCACTCCGGATCCCGGAGAACTGTTTCCACAGATTCCTCTCCGGGCATCACGCCATCCTCATCTTGGTCCTCACCCTGGTCCTCACCCCCCCCTGAGGCCCATGTCGAGAGAGGAAGTAGAGAGTCGTTGAATCTGTGCAGCCGAGGCTCGGACAGCGTCGAGGGGAGCTGGAGTGGCGATGGATCGGAGAGCCCAAGCGAAAAGGGTTTGTCCAGGTCCAACAGCCTCGAAGGGTTTCTGTGTCCTCCGCTGCCGGGTCAAGTTCCTGTCGAGCCAACAGAGACATCAACTGGCCGAACTGCTCAGGGTGCCGTGGAGGCTTCTCCTGTGAACGAGAGCTCAACAGGTGAGACTGAAATAAGGCTTGGCAGTGCAAAGTCTACAGATAGAGATTTAGCTATTTCATGCATAACTGAGTCAAGTTTTTAACACGTCCGATCACATTTACTGTTGCTCGACCAGCACTGATATTTTTTAAATAAAACAATGAATCTAGCAAGCTAATAATTGTCTCATATTTTTCTGTTTGTTTTTCAGAGTCCTTTGAGTCTCTCTATAACGTGGAACAGTTAATTGGATCCGGAGGATTTGGCAGAGTGTTCCTGGGAACACGCAAATTTGATGGCAAAAAGGTAAATCTTACTGAATTGCACAAACATTTTGCTCTTGCATGCATCAAAACACATTTAAAACAATTTACTGATGGTTTAATACTTAATACAAAGCCAGGTGCTTGAAAACTGTTACTGTTATTGAAACTGTTTTTTTTGTTGTTTTTTTGTGCAGGTTGCCATCAAGCGGATGCTCAAGAGTGACAATTATCGTTATCTTTATATTGTAAGTTGGCCAAAACCTGAATGTGTATTGAGTTGTTTAAGTGCAGATTACTGTAGTTAATACACCCGTAGGAAGCATTAGGTATAAATGTGATCAACAAATAAGCCTAGAGGCACCAAATAACTTTGAGCTGAAAAGGCTCTTTTGAACGCATCTAAAAAGATCAAAGAATAGTACATTTCAAAATGATGTTTTCTTCAGATTTTTACCCAGCTAACCTTCTGTCTGCTTCTTCTCTCTAGCCTGGGAATCCCAAACCTCTCGTTACAGAAGTGGCGCTGCTGATGATGATGAGGCTAGAACCCATAAGCCCCTTCGTCATACAACTGTACGAGTGGTTTGAACATCCTAAAGAATTCACTCTGGTTATGGAGTATCCGGGGCACTGCGAGAGCTTGTTTGACATAATCTATCGTCAACCTTGGAGTGACTGGTTCTCACGGGTCGTCATGAGACAGGCTGTGCGGGCAGTGCTACACTGCATCCATCATGGTGTTTTCCATAGTGACATCCATCCACAGAATGTCCTGTTTGAGAAAGACACGCTAGATCTCAAGCTGATAGACTTTGGCTGCGGTCAGCTATTTAGTAGTGAAGGCTACGAGAGCAACAGATACAGGGGTGAGCATTTTGGGAGTGTGGAAACCTGAAGGTAGTGACTTACAAATTTTTTGATGATGCTTTAAAAAAAAAGCTCAACAATGTGCAAATGTCTTCCTTACAGGAGTTCCGGATTACTGCGCACCTGAAGTCTTTACAGAACCTCGATTCCACGCCGTCCCAGCAAACGTCTGGTCTCTAGGAGTGGTGCTGTACGAGTTGTCGAACGCATGTCTTCCTTTTCGTAATAGAACGGAAATCACACAAGCCGAAGTTACATTTCAGAACCCCAACTTATCCAAACGTGAGTGAATAATGATGATAACATGGATAAACACACATAAAGCAAACGAGTTGTACAGAAAGTTAAAGGTTGTTGTGTGTCAGAATTTTTATATATACTGTAGCTCAACGTACACCGAGAGCATCGCTGTTTTCAAAAATGCCAGGTCACATGGTCATGACTAACCAGCTCTCTCCTTATTAAAATGTGTACAGACTGCAGGGATCTCATTGGACAGTGTCTAGCTCGCGATCCAGCTGAACGCCCCAGCTTAGAGCAGATGTTACAACATCAATGGTTTGTTCGTACACTACGCTAGATTGGAGAAGCTGAGGAGATTCACTCGATCAGTTTCAGGTGTGTGGAAGTGTAACAAGCAGAGTAGGATTATTATCTTTTGTCTTAAATTCTGGATTATTTGTAGTGAGATTTTCAAATTTGTGTTCATTGTAATGTTATAGTCAAATCACCTTCATTTATATAGCGCTTGATACTATATAATAATGGTAAATCATTATTTCTCCAACATTATTTTAAAAAGTATTATCTTGTTTTCCACTAAAAAATAAGGCATGTGCAGTGTTACTTATAGACTTATAGAATGTCTTAAAGGGACCAAAATAAAGTGAAACCAAAGTAACAATTTGATGTGACCACTGACATTGATCATTAATATTATAAAAAAATAAATAAAACAAAAACAGTTTTTGATATCTGAAATGTTCCATCCTCAGGCGGCTCCAGATCCTGGAAAACTGCTTCCACAGATTTTTCTCCGGGCATCACATCCGCCATCGCTGCACTGACGAGAATGTCTCCCAAGCGTTGGGCTGGATGTAATAATCCACATAGCCTCTCTCTATTTACTCCCGAAATCTGAACCGCTGAAGACGAGGTGGATTAAGTTTGTTTTTGAAGAAAATGCTCCCTCAACTCTACCAAAATTCGTTTATGTCTGCTCGAATCATTTTACACCGGACAGCTTTTTGAATGAGGCTCAGTATGGTAAAATTGTAAATGGACTGCATTTATATAGCACTTTCACAGACCTATGGCCACCAAAGCGCTTTACATATTGCCTCACATTCACCCAATCACTCACTCATTCATACACCGACGGCGGTGTCAGCCATGCAAGGCGCCATCCAGCTCGTCGGGAGCAGCTGGGGGTTAGGTGTCTTGCTCATGGACACCTCGACACTTGGTCAGGTGGAACCGGGGATCGAACCACCAACCTTTTGGTTTGTAGACAACCTACATGAACCACTGAGCCACTGCCGCCCCGCATAAAGTATAAAGCAGGTTTTGCAAAAAATGGCTCCTGAAGGATGTAGCAGTGCCAACTGTTCGTGATCCAGCTACACATCTAGAAGTATGTATTACGCGTTGGTTTTCCAAATTGCCTTTGAATTTGTCAAGTTCATAATAACATGTTAGACTTATAAAGTTTGTGATAGCATGTGATAGCACCATGAGTCCAGCTATGTTGTTATTTTTTTATCGCGCTGATAGTGGAATCTTTATTTGTAAAGGACAGCACATCAGAACAGAGCAGCCAAACCAGAGATGTTGCTTGCCAGACAGACGCAAAACCGCTGACCAAGCCTGTTGGTCCTCAGTCATCAATGAAGACGTTTCATGTTCGCTACAGGAGTTCAGGTATGTTTATGTATTACATGATACTGCTAATACAGAGGACCTATAACTAGTCTTGTTACACAATAAGTGTCACATAACAGTAACACACAACTACTTTGTATATTACAGGTGTCCAGACGACAGATACAGTTTCAGACATTGACAGTTTGTCACCAGCAGCTGGTTTAATATTTAGGACCTCTACACCTATAAAGTGGCCATCAAAGAGACCTCGTGTGGAACTGGAGGAAGAGGATGACGAAGAAACCCTAATGGACACATCATCTGTAGTAGCACCTGAAGAGCAAGATTATACATTTGATCCAGCAGAGACGGACACAACTTTAACGGAGACAGCAGACATGTCGTAAGTTTCAAAACTGTGCATTTGTTTTAGAACAGGGGTGTCAAACTGAGTTCCTTGTTGGCCACAGCACTGCAGAGTTTACCTCTAATCATTATTAAACACACCTGAGGCAGCTAATCAACTCTCTAAGGCTCATTAAAAAAGTTCAAGTATGCCTGTTGATCCTTCTGGAACTGAGTTTAACACCCCTGGTTCAGAATTTTATTATTTTTATTATTATTATATTTTGTTACTTTTGTATTTAATATTTGTTAACCAGTACGAGTTTTTGTTTCTTAGTGCTCAAGCAAAATGGCAAAATGAGACGCTAGATCGCCTGAGTGAAAGGGAAAGGGTCATCGTTGGAGGTGACATGAGGGCTGACTCACCAGGTACATAGTTGTAAATAAGAAGGATGCATGGATGCTCGGGTATTTTCCGGATCATGAAGCATAACATGCATAGGTAGTATCTAACTGAATTCAATGCACTCGTGGTAATAATGCTTTGTGTAATATTACTTTCAAAGGCCACTCTGCAAAGTTTGGAAGCTATACATTGATGGACCTTCAGACCAACACCGTTGTGGACACACAGCTGGTTCAGGTGGGAGAGAAAAAATATCAGTATTTAAAAAAATTACATTTTGAGAAGTTTAAAACTTCTGGTTTGTCTAAGATGATTGTTTCGTTCCCTATACTTGTCTATTTCAGACAGAGGAGCCTTGCCCTGTTGGAAGCTTGTGGTGTTACTCTGGAGTGTATTGTAACTGACCGCCACCCACAAATACAAAAGTACCTCAGAGCATAGTTCGAATTACAGGGGGTACTAAGACCCAGTAGGGGACAGAAATATCAGTTTTGGGGGGGTCAGATAATTTTTCTGATATTGTGAAAAAATATAATTACAGTTACAATACAAGTCAACTCCTATTTTCACTGTAGGAACATTTTAATGTAAAGCGATTTCAGACACCCCTATTGTGGACCGTACCATTTTTAACCACCGTGGCTAGAAGCAACGGAGATAGAGAACGACTTCAACTTCTCAAGCAAGTGTCAACGTTGAATGACAAAACGCTAGTTTCATAAAGTATCATTCTTTTCAACATTCCTTATTTGTATATTCAAAAATATTTAAAATAATCTAATTTAATAGTTATAATTTTTCAATGTAAATGATTTCATTTGATTGGTAACAGCCTAGTTGTTACGGCATCCAGTCTCCGTGATTCTCCCTGTACTCAATCTCGAGCGCCCTCTCCAGAATACTAAGAGCATTGCATACTTCTCCTAGTATGGATCATTTATGATTACGCTGCACCTGTTCTGAATGATAACTGATTACTCATACTATATCTTACTCACTTACTCGGCGTCCTGTGCGAAGTATTGTTTCACCCTGTGTTGCATGTCTGAGCGTTTTCCTGAATTATCCTTGCCTTACTTGTTTCCTCGATTGTCTGCAGCCTGACTTCTGACCCAAGCCTGTTCCCCGGACTCTGATTCTCGCTGCCTGCCCTGAACTTCTGCCCGTCTCTTCATTCCGTCGTCTGCCGCCTGCCCCGACCCCTGCCCGTTCCTGGATTACGAGTTCACGCCGTTATTCTGGCCATTCGGCTTATTCGTTTTGCCTGGCTTAACTGGTCAATAAACATTGTTGCATATGGATCTGTCTCTGCCTCCTGAATCGCAACACTAGTGTCTAATTATTTTAATTGAATATATTTATCAAATTTAAGAATTTGAAATGAAAGATGGAGCATACATTTAATAAAATTAGGGGAAAATGCCCTTTATAAAGGTACAAAAAATGATTCTGAGTGTTTTCAAACAGTGATGTAATGAAACATTGACAATTTAAGCTTGAAGGGAGTAAAGCCTCTGTTTAGGCTATTAAGGAAATGTAATTTTGCCAAAAGAAGAACTTTTATTTTAAATAAATGTTCATTTTAAATCAGCCTACTTCAGTGTGATGTTACCATATTATCATGCTTAACACTAAGAATTTGAATAATTGTAATGTGATGATCAGATGCAGATATCTAAATCAAAGAATATAGGCGGTTTGCGGGTGGATTTTTTATTTTTAAGGCGAGACACTACAGGTGAATAGGGTAAAATGTTTAAATAAATACACACAAGTATAGCCTATAAAAAAAATGTATTACAAGTTTTAGAAATGTATATGTTTAATTATGCAGATTAGGCATTATCTCATTAAATATGTACGATTTTGCATATATTTTCGGTAGATAGATCTGAACATGTGATAAAGCCAGATGCAAAATTGTTTTTTCATTTTGTTTAAACACAAGATGAAAATAAAAACTCAGAGGGATTTCAGGATAGGCTATATGCTTTCATTACCTAGGAAATTAAAATATACTGTCCATAGCCTTAAAAAATCGATTTTCACCATATTTCTTTGATTAAAATGTCACATAAATCAGGCCAGGAATGATTTATTAACAAATCCCTCTGAAAATATCTTCAGAATACTTCTAAGTGTATAACTGGAGAGTTTGGTGTACACAGGTGCTACATAGACTGAGATGTATGGCAAGCCGTTTTAGCTTAAATTGTACCCAGCGTTACTCGTCGTAATTGCATTTTTACTAGTAAGAATTCAATAAGAGAGCTCTACAATTCAATTCTTACTAGTAAGAATTACAATTAGAGAGCTCTCTAATTCAATTATTACTATAGTAACAATTACAATTAGAGAGCTCTCTAATTAAATTCTTACTAGTAAGAATGCAATTACAGAGCTCTCTAATTGAATTTTTACTAGTAAAAATATGAATTAAAGATATGTATAATTGCAGAGCTCTGTAATTGAATTAAAGAGCTCTGCAATTACATTCTTACTAGTAACAACTGAATTAGAGAGCTCTCTAATTGGAATTGTTACTAGTAATAATTGGATTAGAGAGCTCTCTATTTAAATTGTTACTAGTAAGAATTGAATTAAAGAGCTCTGCAATTGCATTCTTACTAGTAACAATTCAATTGTAGAGCTCCGTAATTAAAAATGAATGGAAGTCAATGGAGACATACGACTAGTAAAAATCCATTTGTAGAGCTCTCTAATTGTAATTCTTACTAGTAAGAATTGAATTAGAGAGCTCTGTAATTGTAATTCTTACTAGTAATAATTGAATTAGAGAGCTCTATAATTGTAATTCTTACTAGTAATAATTGAATTGGAGAGCTCTCTAATTGTAATTGCTACTAGTAAGAATTGAATTGTAGAGCTCTCTAATTGAATTCTTACTAGTAAAAATGCAATTACGACGAGTAACGCTGGGTACAATTTAAGCTAAAACGGCTTGCCATAATGGAAGTCAATGGAGACATATGACTTGTAAAAATTCATTTGTAGAGCTCTCTAATTGGAATTGTTACTAGTAAGAACTGAATTAGAGAGCTCTGTAACTGTAATTCTTACTAGTAATAATTGAATTATAGAGCTCTGTAATTGTAATTCTTACTAGTAGTAATTGAATTGGAGAGCTCTCTAATTGTAATTGCTACTAGTAAGAATTGAATTGTAGAGCTCTCTAATTGAATTCTTACTAGTAAAAATGCAATTACGACGAGTAACGCTGGGTACAATTTAAGCTAAAACGGCTTGCCATAGTGATGTTTCTACTGGAGAATGACAAAAAAAAAACTCATTTTGAGAAAACGGCAGTTAAAGATTTAAATAGCTCTAAATGAGATTTCGTCGTTAGCTTTAAATCCCCCTTTGGACATTCACGATTGGTTACTGATAGAAAGGAAATGCCCATATTTGGGTTACATAGTGTTGTGCAGGAGACTCAGAGCTTCACAGCGATCCCGGTCATGTCAGACTTCAGTAAACAGACGGATCTCGGCGTGTCGTGTTGTAATGCTAACTTCTTGGTAAATTCGGGAGAAACTTACTGCCGCAAGTAAACAAAATGTAATAAAATAAACATCTTAATGTATATTTTCAACGTTTTCGTTATAGCAGCTTGAAAGAACACATATTGAAGGAGTAAACTAGCCCAAAATCTCAAGACTGAGCACTGCATGAAAAATCGTTGTTTTTGCCTGCCGTGTCTCGCCTTAATAGTGGATTCGGGTGACTCAAAGTGCACCAGATTAATGAATTTATCTTTAAAATGTACAAAATTTTCTTTCGGGGGGGCATGCCCCCGGACCCCCCTAGAGGTACCAAGCTCCACCAACAGAAAAAATTGTGGAAAACACATTAGGCTATATGATGATCTACAAAAAAATACACATTTTTATTATCTTATTATTAAAATACATTATTATGATTTTACCACCTGCGCCTCATTTTGAGCCAGGAAAACCGTGAAATAGGCAATAGGCTTCTTGTAAAGGTATTACTATTTACTAGTAATTAGAATGGTATTTCAGTGCACTTAACTTTTGGGAGTTGATCAAAACAGTTCTCTTTTGGATATATAATAACAATGAGATATTCTGTAGCCTACTGATTATCAGTTTGTCGCATGTTTAGACCTTGTATGTGTGTTGCACAACACATGTTGCACTTGGCGATCACGGTGGGGATTGATATGGTAGTGGACCATGATGGTCATAGAAGAAGTGAAGGAGCAGTACCCCCCAATTATGGTGGGGTAATTCGCACTCTGCCTCAGAGAACATAACATCAACCAGTTTTATGATGTGCTGTATGATGACCAATAGAGAATAGTACAGCAGATATTTCATCGAGGATCCATATGATTACACGGTTCTATGTTTAATGGGCTGAATATGGTTAATATCTAAATGTAACTTTATATAAATTCACAACAACATATTTCACTCAGTCTCCTGTATAACCTACGGTGAATATAACTATTCTACAGTAGTTTATATCATTACTTGTCATCTGATCCAACTATGTGTATTATTAATTTTTTAATTCACAAAAACAAATAGTCTTCTGTAGGCTGAGTGAAGAGAGTGAAGCCCAACTGAACATCTACAGATATTTTAATCCGTAGTGCAGATCTACACTGTAACGTTTATATTTAAATTAACAAAAAACACAAAATTGGTCAAAGTCATGTTATTATTATACATGTTATTAATGTGTAAGTTTCGAGCGTCGATTTAATGATGTTATTTCGCAATATATCCCCCTACTGAAAGCATCAGGATCAACAGGGGCGTAAAACTGCCTGGGCCGTATATCTACAGGCTCCAGGTCTGCAGTCTCCCCATGTAGAAATTAATACACAAAGAAAGAAGCGTAACTTTGATTCTCGCTGTATTATTGTTGCCGCCGGTGTTGTGCCGAATTTCGACCAGTACCCACTTCAACGAGGGGGGTAATAATTTGGCAGGGGGTCTAAATTCGGCACAACACCGGCGCCGCCATGTCGTGGAGACACTATGTTTTTCGTTGCGAAAGCCAAACTCCTTTGTTTGGCCTTACAAAAGAGGATACAATTAGGAAACAGTTGGTTAAGCTTTATTTACAACACTGTTCCAGAACAGTACAACCAAAATATTCGACTGTGTGCTGCGCATTTTTCGGAGGACTGTTTCCAGAACCTGCAAGAGAAGGCCACAGCTGTGCATAAAGGCTGATTCTAGAAAGTGGGGCAATTCCATCTTTGCAAGTACAGTCTGGCGCTTCTGACTCACAGACACAGCCTGTAAGTATGTTTTCATATTTTAAGAATTTGCTACTGACTATTCAAACGCGAGTTTTTAGCAGTAGTCTATAGAGTAGCGCTTGCTTCTCGTTTCTATGATAAAAAATGCAGACATGGTTTTATGTTTACATAGTGTTCTCACACCCGGGCCACGAGGTGTAAAAAGACAGTAGGCTATTAATCATAGGCTATTATAATCAGTTATTATGTCCCGAATGAAATTAAAGGAACACGCCGATTTTTGGGACTTTAGCTTATTCACCATATCCCCCAGAGTTAAGTCCACACATACCCTTTTCATCTCCGTGCGTGCCATAACTCTGTCTGACGCACCCACCGCTAGCTTAGCTTAGCACAAAGACTGGAGGTTAACGGCTCCAGCTAGCATACTGCTCCCAATAAGTGACAAAATAACGCCAAAATTTTTCTATTTACATGTTGTAATTTGTATAGTCAAATCACAATATATGTGGTATGTATGGAAAATGATATGTATGGACTTATCTAACTCTGGGGGATACGGTGAATAACCTAAAGTCCCAAAAAGTCTGCGTGTTCCTTTAAACCTTACTAATCTGATACGATCTGGTCCAGTCGCGCTGGCAAAGTTGATCGATCAACTTGGTCATCTGCATTTTCCGGATCAGATTCGGGCTTGAATGCGCTACTTGCACAACTACTTTCGCGTTCTACTTATTACATATCAATCGTTTCCGGTTATGGCAATGGCTACTTGTTACACTCACTGTCTCCATGATCTTCCGAAGATCAGTGTCAATGATGTTCATCGTTTTTGTAAAAAACAAACAAGCAAAGCCCCCTCAAGCAGGCTGGATAAAGGTTTTAAATTGTATGCCGCCTCCTATTTACACGGTTGCGAGGGTAAGAAAAAAACTAAGGTTCCAAAGTTTTCAATGCTATGACAGGTACTTCTCTTAACCATTTGTTGTGACACTTGGTACTTCTCTTAACCAGGTAACCTTCTCTTACCATTTGTTGTCTGAGGTTCAATAAGCTGATCGCTGGTAAAATGTCTGCTACATACCTTCGTGCAACTGGAAGCAGAAAAAGTCTCGGCGTATGTTCACGAGCCACTGTTTTCTAAGGTCGACATCGACAGGTAAGCTGTGAAAACTTAAAGTTGTGTTGAACTTTGAACAAGCAGTACATAGTGGAACATAACATAATTCAGTGGTTTTCTTCTGCTGTTTCTGAAATCTAAAAATGGTTTGTTTTGCACACATTGGCTCGTCTGGATCGAGAAACAATGGCGCCGGTCATACCGGAAATAAGTGATATGTATTATTATAAAGCGGAAGTGCGTCACGAGGCTCAGTGCAAGTATAGTCCATTGGTAAGGTAGTATGTTATCACCTGTCATCATTGCTGTGGGAGCTGATGTTTCAAATATGGTAAGGGGAGTGATATTTCCGTCACACGGTTAAGGTTTTTGGGCCAATCACAATGCACTGGATCGCTGGCCAATCAGAGCACCGCGCTTTTCAGATCCATGAGCTTTGTAAAAATCGACGCGTTTCAGAAAGGTGGGGCGTAGAGGAGCAACAATAGTGTAACAATAATAACCTAAACGTAACAACGTAAAAACATTGCATTAAACCAAATAAACCAAATAATGTTCTTTTTCGAATCATCATATTTAAAGAAACGGGTTAATGCTATTAACCACAGTTAATTTTGTTAGTCCAGAGCTGTGTGTTCTTCAATAAAAACAGTAGTAAGTGAGAAAAAAAATCAGTTTACATTGATTACAACTTGATTTTACAGTCCTTTTTTAGCATTTCTATATATTATTTTAATAGGTCTATAAGCTTTTAGAATGGAAGCATCCTTACAGAACCTGAAGTATTCCTAGGACTGTAACAACTGTTTCCTCCACAAGGTGTCAGTATAGATGGTCTTCTAAATATTCATTCATTTATTTATTTACCCTCCTTTCAGTGTGTTTTTTTTATTTATTTTTTTATGATGATGATGATGATGTAAAGTGTTAGAAATGACGTTGCCATAAATTCAGTGCAGTGAAGGACACCCCTGCAGTGAGTCTGTGGAGAAAAACAGCAGTTGTTGTGTTAAAACTGTGACAGTCTTCATGCAGAAGAAAAGATGATGTCTTCTCTTTTTTTCTACAGGAAGAATTGTGTTCCAGCAATGCTTTCTATTTTGCCAAGAAGTGCTCAATGGATTTTACCCCTGAAAAGAATGGTAAAGTGCACATTTTACTTTAGTTCAACTGACAGTGATAGAAAATGAAACATTTGCAGATCCTCAAATGAACTCTGTTTCACAAACCGCAGCATTTCTGGATGTGGCTCAGGAAAACAAAGCTTTTCATTATTGTGCATGCACTGCTGTTTTGAGATGCCCTTTCCAAAGTTGCCAGAGGGAAATAGATGAACCCAAATGTACTCATGTTATTTAGTTTTTCAGGGAAGAGGCATTCCTGATTGCCGAAGAAAACAGAAATGTAAAAGTCTGTCCGTTTTTTTAGAGTCTCAAAACAATTACAGTTAAACAGTGCAGTGGTTCAGAGAATATCCATGAATCAGATAAGGACCTAAATCAGATCCAAATTCGAGCAAGGCCAGGACACAGACCTTGAAATGACATTTAAGGCCAGATGAGAACATATATATCAATAAGACACAATAAAAAAACACAAAATGAGGCTTATTGGTATAATAATTGCCACTGTTGATCAGTAGACCAAGACTAGAGATTAGTGATAGGCTGCTCATAATGATTTGTTCATATTGAACTAATCAATGACTTGTAAGGTGAATTAATCATTAATCGTTTCTCGTAATTTGTCTTTGGCTGGTATTATCGTGATTTCCAAATTTGGAATTTGATCGTGAGTAGAGATGGAGGGAATTTGGCTATTGGAAGAAATGTAGGCTTATAATTTAACACTTCTCAAATGACCAAAATGACTTGAATAAGGATTTGTTCTTTTTTGCTGAACGAGATTCAAAGATCTAGGTCAGGAAAATTATCCAATCTTCCCATTACATCTAAAGATGCAAGTAAATATCCGAAATTACCGACATTTGAATTAGACTGTTTGAATTTTTGTAAAACGTCTGCTTTAATGACCACAAAAAACGAACTTGCATTGGTTGACGTACTGCTGTTGTGTCAATGTGAATCAATGTTGTAACACAAACAATGTCATACGTTCAACCAGGAAATGTTTGTGCTGTTTTCTTGTGAATGACGGATGTGAGTATAGCTTGCAAAAGCAGTTGGAGTTGTTTAAAGCAAAGTGATGCAGTCGCTTCCGGTGCTTCAGCTCTGGATGCGCACTTGATCCATCTCCCCTCCTCTCTTTTCCTCATCCCTGCATGTGCCACAGCCTCACGTGCGCCCAGCCACAGACGAGTGGGTCTGCCGCCTCAATGAAACACGTCTTGAGTTGCTAAAAATACCCCTCACACAGGAGGAAGGGAGAAATAGAAACCGGGGGGTTATTTTTACTCTCTTTGACTGACTATGAATCGTGACTTATTTGGCCCACTGGTTCTTTGAGCTTTTCATTATTTATCTATTTGTCTGTGTCTCACAGCAGGTTTATTTGGAGGAAATTATACCATAAAGGGTGAGTGAGTGGGTTTGTATGCTAAATAATGGAAAAGACGCCTACGTTCTTCCTCTTCCTCTGCACGCTTTCTCAGAAAATCCCATAGGCTTCACCTTTGGTCAATTGAAGAGAGTTTCTCAGTTGAGTCACAGTTGGGTTCTGTGGTTTGTCGAGAATGAATCATGCACTAAAACTAAAGTGAAACCGTTTGAGGTAAGGTTTCCTTCTCAAGCTTCTTTTCTAGATATAGGCTGAATGCAGGTAAAATAAGACAGTCCCAAAACAAAAAGTTTCCAAACCTGCATAACGTTCTAGTTCTACTGTGGAACATAAAATATATTTTGATAAATGAAAGTCAATGATTCATCAGCCAAAACTGTTTGGTTACAAGTCAATAAACAAGTTGTGAAAATAAAAAGTTTTGTCTTACCTAATGTTAGTAGCCTTCTCCCTTGTACCTGTGATGCATACAATCCTCCTTGCCAAGAAACTTTCATCCATGTTATTCCTCTTTTGCCAATTGAAAGAGCAAGTCCACTTGCTGTCACGGTGACGTATGACAAATGCAACTTTGCAGTTTTGCATTTTTTTTAAATCTTGATTATTAGATTATTGACTGTTTGCTCTTTTGAACTATAATAACGATTGCTTGTTCAGTGCCATGGCCACTGACTGTAGCATTACTTATTTGCTATCATCTCTCTGACCAAATATTTTAGATATAACAAGATGGTTAATTCATAATATTATTATTATTATAAAAACGGGAGAAAGAAAGTGCAACTGGAATAAGTCCCGCCTTATAAATAAAAGAGCCAATCGTCAGTTGGTAAGTCATTGTGTCAAAACGCACGCCACAACTCATGCAACTCCAAAGTGCTTCACAATTATAAAAACAAATAATGGTAATACAAATTCACACAATGTCAATATAAAGGTATTTGAAAACAACTAAATGGTTCACAATGTAAAATAAAGAAATTGGCAATATAGTTTCACCTCAATATACAGTACAGGCCAAAAGTTTGGAAACATTACTATTTTTTATGTTTTTGAAAGAAGTTTCTTCTGCTCATCAAGCCTGCATTTATTTGATCAAAAATACAGAAAAAAGCATTGTAATATTGTGAAATATTATTACAACTTAAAATAATAGTTTTCTATTTGAATATACTTAAAAAAATTATTTATTCCTGTGATGCAAAGCTGAATTTTCAGCATCATTACTCCAGTCTATCACATGATCCTTTAGAAATCATTCTAAAATTCTGATTTATTATGAGTGTTGGAAACAGCTCTTATAGTTGTTTTAAAAGTGAAAAAACAACTATAACAGAATCGGAAGGTAAAATAAAAACATAAAACTGACTGACACAACTTCACACCATATTGTTATAGCCTACTGATAAGCAACTTTAAAAAGATACATCTTTTTAAAAATATGAATGCTAGTTGCCTTTTTCACTTCATTTTGGTAGACAATTACAAATATTTGGAGCATAGTGGCTAAAACGTGCGTGAAAGTTTCATCCTCAGTGTCTGCGCTATTTCTCTCCAGAAGTTATGGGGAAAAAATTCAGGCTGCATGAGCGAGAGGAGCATACAGAGTTTTGAAAAAATCAGGCTGTGCACAGACAGTATGTATGTATTTGCTGATTATGAAATTTATGTCATTCGCACTTTACGCATATATATGTGTACGTGTAACAAAATTGCTTAACCTAAATGAGTACACTTCATTCTCAGTGCTGCTGCAAGGGACCCTACAGCACACATTAAAAAGTCAGTTTTCTCTTTTAGTTTAACTGTTGAGCACACGTCAAGACAAGTATGTGCTTGTGCAAAATAGAAGCATTTTCTTTGGTGGGTCTCAGACATTTGAACTACAAAGTAGATTAAATCCATTATGGTAAATGATACGATCATTCAAATTGTAATTTATCTCTTAAGCAACTCACAGGTCACCCGGGGAGAGTAGTAGCTCAAACAGCTGAATGCAGTCTGTGCCGTCCGTTTATGTTAATGATTTTCTAGAGACACACTGAGCCTTCCATGGAAATTCATTAATTTGCTGCGTTCGGCATGCCTGTCACTCAGGACACATTCATTGGTTCAGAAAACATGAAAACGCCACATCATGCTCTAATTGTCAGCTGGCTATTAAGATATTAGTCTAGCGTTGGCAATGAAGTGAATGTCTGTTGCTGGAGCCTTTACTCCATAGCCAGACAGGACAGAAAAATTCCCTCATGACTGCAGAAGCAATTGTGTTGCTTAGCAACAGCTATAGCTGGGCTATCACCATGTCACTGGTTTGTGAAATGTCAAGAAAAAAAGGGCAATGCCATCAATTTTTATTCATTTATTGTTTTTATAAAAACTTAGTACACAAGTACAGGGCTCAATTTCGTTGCACTTCTTTGTGTTTTGTTGTAAGTGTGGGAAACTGGAGACTCCCATGGGTCTAACCCCTAACCCAACAAGGTCAGATCCGTGTTTTTGCTTTAGAAAGTCTTCAATCACAAAAATCCTGTTCTCAATTAGCATATGCCATGCCTCCATCAGGTGGTGCTGTAGTCACAACCACGTGCACCGAGTTCCCTCAGCAGTAATGTCATGTACTTAGTCGAAATGCACTTGCTCGTTTCTTCTGACTCAAAGGAATTATGAAATGTTTCTCTGAAATCTTTCCTGGTACGGCTAATAAAATCTCTGTCTATGCCTTTCACACCCAGAACTCCAAAAGCCTAGAGCCCTGTAATAAGCATTTGCAAGAGTGTGCTCTCTCCGGACCAGAGTGAATCTGAGGCAGTGTGCATTCAAGAGACAATTATTCCCATGTGCAAACAGCACAAGAGGTGACAGATCTATAGATAGCCACAACGCTCGAGGGTAAATGCGGCACAGAAAATTATTCTATTCAAAAGACATCTGCCAAAATAGTACACAACAGAGTCTGATTGCAGAGTAAATAATAACATGCAAGCCTGTTTATGTCTAAAATGTATCTCACAATTGCGAATATCTTACAACAGTACTTAAAATCTCCCACAATTTTCACAATTACCTCTTTTTATTATTATTCTGAGACAGAAACAGATGTCCACTTAATTTAATAAAAGCATTTTAGAATTGATGGAAGGAAAGAACCATCAGAACCCTTCGGGATATTTGGTCTATCTGGTTTCAGAGGGTTTTATTTTTATTAAAGTTTTTCATTTTGATGTTTATTAAAGTCCTTTGCGAAAGTGCCCAATAACAGAGCAGATATGCTTGAAACTGAAGATTTAGATCAACTTTCTTTGGTGCATTATGAAGACAAGCAATTTAAAACAATTAAGTAATTTCTGGCTTTTGTTACAATAAAAGTACGTTTACACGAAAACTAAAAACGGAAGTTTTTCCTTCGCTTTTTTCGTAACATTGTCAAACATTGTCAAAGCTATCCCGTCCACACGGATCCGTGAAAATCACTAAAAACGCTGTATTATGCTGCCAGGCCAGTAGTTGGGGATGTCACTTTGTAAAGTACTTGCCTATAGACTGAACACGTAATGCATGACCGTTTTCACAAATTCACTTCTCATGATTTAATTGTTAAATGTTAAATATTTTTAAAGAAGAATTAAAGAAGAGTGTTTTGTTTAAAATACATCAGCTGAACTTTGAGTCACATTGACCTTACAAATTGCTATATTCCTAATTTTCCAGTGACCCTGATTGTGAGTTAATTAAGTTGAGCATTACAGTGTGTGTGTGAGCCTGTGGGCTATGAGTTCATGATTGCTGATCACAGTGATCGGGGATTGGAAAGGGAAGGGTGGTCTGAATATTGACAGCGTCTGCAAGAGAACTGTCAATATCCTGCCTGGTAAAGCTCATGATTCCTGTGGTTTGAGAATCTTATAGAGCCCATCAGTTTTCTGACAGTTAATTTAAGGTCATATAAGACCCCAACCTGAGATTTTTATATGAGTTGCCCTTGTACTTTCTGTCAATGCAACTCCACACAATCAGCTGTGAGTGTCTTTTGTCACCCCTTTTGCCAATTGTGAAAGATGGATGATCACCACCCTGCTTTATACTTTCATTCTGTTTCTGAAGGCCTCTTTTGTAAAATCTATCGTTCAGTTGAACAAGAAACAACCTACATATCACAGTAACGGGACAGTCATGGTATGTGGTAAGGCCCGGAGAACATAATTTAATCACTGTAGATATCTAGCATCTCTTTGCCCTGTGTAGATTTGTATCTGATCACCGGAGGGGGGGTTGAAGAGAACGTAAAAACAAACATATCACAGTGAAGTTCAATATATCCTCAGCATATAGAGATTAATACTCTCTCTTATTAAAGCCTATTAAGCTTAGGAGTCTTGGGAATCTTCATTCATAAAAGGAAATCTTTTATGTAGCTGTATTTTCCCCCTACATTTTTATAATTAATAATTTTTAAATGAGGATATTAAAGTCCTTAATGAAGAAGTTCACTTTATCTAAAATGTTAACCCCGGTGTGATTTTCTTTGAATTCCTATTAAAACATTGGAAGTAATTAACAAGAAATATCTAACAAGAGGGAAGTGTTTTTATGTTATAAATTTATAATAATCACAAACCTCTTTTTTTTTTTTGTCTGTATACCTTCAATGTATTTCACATAGAAAATAATGAAAAATATAGAATAATATTCATCTAACAGTATAAGCAAGTTAAAATTTTTGATTATAATAGCCGTTACTGTTGCAGTTTGGTTTATTTACCACAGCCTTTGACATGTATAAGCATCATTTTAAAAACACATGTCCATGTCTGCAGTGCATATGAAGAGTTCAGATGCAAAAGCCTTTAAGTGCCATCTGAAATTTTCTTCTAGAATGATCATTTTTATCAAGCTTGTATATGTAAGTTCAATAATTTCACTTAAATGACAATGCAAATGACCTATTAATTGTCATTTAAGTGAAATTACTGAAATTAAATATACAAGCTTTATAAAATGATCATTCTAGAAGAAAATTTCAGATGGCACTTAAGAGGCTTTTGTATCTGAACTCTTCATATATTCAATGCTTATAAAAAGAATAAACATATTTAATGTTAAGCATATCCTCCTACTTTCAAAATATATTCATATTTTAGTGACTACTTTGCTTAAAAGTGCTCTAAGCGATGTCATGCGTTTTTTAGACCAAATTTTTTTTTGTCACATACAGCAAACACCTCCTCATCTCCTCATCATCTAAAAAAACGTGGTCTCTGTAGACAGCCCAGGCTCCACAAACGGCAACAAAAACAAACTGGCCCAGCCTGGACCACGAAACATAACAAACAGTTTTCCAGCCAATAACCGACAAGAATGATTTGGGTGTGGGGGTTGGGGGGTTAGTGCGCGTGCACATGAAGGAGGGTGTGGGGAGTGGAGGAGAGAGAAGCATGAGAAGGGAAGTTAGCTAGAGGAGAGATTTCCTAGACAACAACTAACGTTAAAATGTTATATTCTTGAGAATTTTGAAATGGCCGACACACGACCAAAGAGATGACGTTCCGATAAATAAATAACAAAGAATAGGGAAAAGGAGAAGGAATGCGTGAAGTCCCGAATTTACATCGGAAAAGCGTTCAAAAGATGGCGAGAACAGGTGGGACAGTTTAATTTTTTTTAAATGGTTCATGACTGTTTCAGGAAGCACGGAAGGGAGGGGGTGGGGGGACGGGATGAGGAGGAGGGAGGGTCGAGCTAGCCTCCGTTTTGTTTGACAATACTTCGAACATCAACAAGAAGTGACGTCATCCAACATAGCTTAGAGCACCTTTAACTCATTGGTAGATCTTTATTTTTATTTTATTTTTACTTATTCTCTGCTTGATTTACAATAATTTTTGCCATCTAAATGTTTTTGCTCGTTTCAATAGGTATGTTTATCAGTGTTTTAGTATGTTTCATGCACATGTATTTATTGCATTATACAGCAAGGTTACACAAGGCTTTATTGTGGATGCTGAGGAACTGTAAATCCTAAAAGCTGTTTAGTTTAGGGCTAAAACCGATGATGGATACGATCTTGCTCCCATGTTTGAAGGTCATGCGGTCAATTCTTTTGATGCGAGAGTGCATGATCACAGAGGCTTTTTAGACATGGTGCATGACCTACCATTACCTGCGAGATGATGCACTGTTATTGGAAACCTCTCAGTGCTCTCTTTATAGTGCTCTCGTTGAATCCTTGTCGCTTAGACCATTGTGTCCTCACTCAAAGATATGATTTAGTGAAGTTACTCGCATTCTTGCATTTATCCATCAGCCTGTTTCCTGTCAGATGTGCGGTAAATGTCCTTTGTGAAGATGAGCAGAATTGGTGTGCTGTTAGACTCTGCTTCGCAAGTTGTTGATAAAAATCATTAGCGTTTTCCTGAAAATGGTTTCAAATTTCCCAGAATTATTAGCCTGTCCACTAGTGTGCAAATTGACTCAATTATTGGCTTCATTCAAGTCTACTGAGAGATGTTTTACTTACCGTCTATCATCTGTGTTCTGTTTTTAATCTTTTCATCTTTCATCTTTAATCTTTTCATCCTCTTCGGAACACAAATGAAGATCTTTTTGATGAAATCTGAGAGTTTTCTGTCCCTCCATTGACAGTTGACAGTGGTGAAACTACCACTTTGACGCTTCAAAAAGTTCATAAAGTAAAACTATTCCATATGAATTGAGCAGTTTAGTTAAAAATGTATGAAGAGACACAGTCACTCTATATGATGAACAGATTTCTCTAATGTGACTGTGACTTAAGACCTATACTTGAATAGACCAAAAATGAATATATTTAAAAATGAACAGTAGGACAGGCAATTCTGGAGAGGCTAGCAATAGCAAGCTAGCTTTGAAAGCATATAAGATCCCATCCTCCCTTCAGAGCGTCTGCAAAACCACGCCTCTTTCAAAACACATGAACACACACAGCTGCAAAGCTGCAGAGTCTGCAAAGCTTCACGAGACGAGAGTCGGCGTTAAATGACCTCATGTCTCAAAGCACATCAAATTACAATAATAATGAATGAACTTACAGAGCTAAGACTTGTGACTAAAAAAAGACTAAACTGACTGCTGCAGATTCATTTCGGCGTTGATAGTGTTGACATAGAAACGCATAAATCCGAGTCTGAAGACTTGAACCACTCCTAGTAGAATGTCACGTTACATCTGGTAATTACGGTTACAACATGGCATGAACGCAGCATAAGCTTGTTGTTTTGGTTCAGGAGGAACTGTAAAAGGTGGCTGCTGTTAGTTTGTGGCACTGAATGCAATGATTGGACGAACATTTTTTGGTCCTGAGACTTCCACATAAGATAAATGTACATGTTTAATATTCAGATCACTTCTATTATTGATTGCTATCAGGATGTGAGGAGAGAACCAGTATAACAAAAAGTACCTTTAAATGACCAATGACCCTTTTTTTACACAATGAATGTGACATTCATTTGCTTTTGCTAATGTATTCATTTTACATTTACATTTATTCATTTAGCAGACGCTTAAACAATAGAAGCAGTTAAACTAACAGTAGGACAACAATATGCAAGTGCTATGACCCTTCTCAGTTTAATAATATAATAATCGCAGTACATTTCAAAATTTTTTTTTTGAGAAGAGAAGAGAAGAGAAGAGAAGAGAAGAGAAGAGAAGAGAAGAGAAGAGAAGAGAAGAGAAGAGAAAGGGTTAGTATTACTGGATCAAGTGCTGTCGAAAAAGAAACGTCTTCAGCCGTTTCTTGAAAGTGGCTATGGACTCAGCAGCTCTGGTAGAGTTATAGGCAGATCATTCCACCAGCAGGGAACAGTCATGGTAAAGGTCCGAGAAAGAGATTTTGTGTCTCTTTGAGATGGCACCACAAGACGTCGTTCGCTTGCAGAGCGCAAGTTTCTGGATTAGTCTGAAGTAATGAGTTTAAGTAAAAGGGAGCAGAGCCAGTGGTTGTTCTGTAGGCAAACGTCAGTGACTTGAATTTGATGCCAGTGGCAACTGGCAACCAGTAGCTAGATGTTGGGTCTTAGACACCTCACCCCTCTACGATACCCTAAAGGACCTACCTGAGAGGTAAGACTTGAACCATTGGAGTGCGGTTCCCAAGATGCCCTTCATCTTTAGGATTGACAGGAGTATCTGGTGGTTAACTGTGTCAAAGGCGGCAGACAGATCCAGCAGGATGAGAACTGAGGATTTGGAAGCTGCTCTTGCCAGTCTCAGAGCTTCAATTACTGAGAGCAGGGGCAGTCTCAGTTGAGTGTCCGCTTTTGAAACCAGACTGATTGTTGTCCAAGAGGTTGTTCTGTGTAAGGAAGGAAGATATCTGGTTGAAAACAACTCGTTCAAGTGTTTTCACGACGAATGGAAGAAGAGATACCGATCTGTAATTTTCCAGATGTGCTGGATTTAGAGTGGGTTTCTTAAGCAGTGGGGTTACACACGCCTGCTTAAAATGCTTTGGGAAAGGTACCAGTGTGAAGAGAGGTGTTTATGATGTGTGTCAGTGCGGGTACAACTAAGGATGAAATGGCTTGAAGTAGGTTAGTGGGAATAGGATCAAGCAGACAGGTGGTAGGGCGATTGGAAAGGAGGAGTTTGGAGACTTCTGCCTCTGAAAGTAGAGAGAAGGAGGGTAGAATGTGTGTGTTAGCTGGTTAAATGTGTGTGCCAGTTTGTGGATTGGTAAATTGGCCGCTGATGGTGGTTGTTTTATTTATGAAGAATGTGGCAAAATCGTCAGCTGTTAGGGTTGATGAAGGAGGAGGAGGAGGAGGGTTGAGAAGAGAGGAGAAGGTTTTGAAAAGCATGCGAGAGTCTGAAGAAGAGAGTATTCTCTTGAATGTGAGAGTATTCATGTGGTCAGATGCCATGTCTTGAATCAGTGAGTAATCTTAGGCAATGATATATGTCACTATGGTTACATCCCCTGCACACTGGAGTGTGAAGGACTCTCATCAATCACCACCAATTGTCGGTTCACTGATTTCAAAAGCGATTTCAGAACACAAGAGAAAATAAGTCTGTTTTGTCACTCCAAGACCTCTCACCTCTTTTGTAGTGCAATGAGAAGCTCATCTTGTCATCAGGGCACGAATACTGTAATGTAACTTCCTGATCAATAGAGTTTCCCATGTATTGATTTGTCACATGGAAAGTGGCAGTCAGAGAGTTATTAATAAGCAGTGTGGTGTGGTCTGCATCCCACGTGTCCGCCGTGTTAGAGTTTGTGGTAATGATTCATAACAAGCAGCATTGTTATGCTCTGGATGTTCCCTTAGATGAGTCAATTTTCCCATAAACCACTGCTGCCTGCTTGATGAGAACTTAGTGTACGAAAATCCCATTTCAGGATTCAAATATATTTGTAATAAAACATATTCATTTATTGTTTAATGAGAGGATAAAAAGATTCATATAAAACATTTTTTGTTGCCCAGCCCTAGTTGCTGACTTTATTTGTAACTTTATTTCTGTGATTTAAGAAATAGTTTTTCTCTCACCATTGTTTTTATAATGTGCATTTATATTTATAACTTCCTTTCCATGCTATAAACCTCTGGTATAGTCTATTTTAAATAGATATTTCAGAATAGCTTTCCATTCGGTTTACTTTCCTCACTTCTTTTCCCTTTGCTGTCTCACCTGGTGCCTCCTCTGACACCTGTGACTGATTTTCTGGGCTTCCTCTTGCAGTTTTTCATTCTCTCTCACTCCCTGCCTCTTATTTCCATGTCTCCACACATTATCTCACCCAGTGCTGTTTGCTCATGCAACCCCTGTTTATGAAAGGGACGCGAGGCTGTACCTGCGTGTGTTTCGACGTGGGAGGGAATGCTGTGGGATGGGATTATTGTGGGATTTATGTTCTTTAAAAAATCCCATCTCCCTGTTTTCATGGTAATCCTTCCATCAGTGTAAATCCAGGCGATTCAGAGCAGGCTTCTAATCACAGCAGACCTCCACTCTGATGCTCTCTGACATGACTTAAGTCTTTCAGTCTTCAGAAAGTCCACCATTTCCCTGTGGCACAGTGAAGTCAACAGAAAACACTTTTCCGAGGCGTAATTCTTTGACCACTTGCCCAATAACTGTCTTTATTCTCAAGTATGACTGGATGACACAAGATAAATATAGTGCAGTGATGAGTCAGTGAGCGAAAACTGGCGATGTACAGACATGAATTCATATGATGAAAACTACAGATGTATCTTCGTCACCTCTCAAAGTGTTGAAAGTGTCTTTGAAGTCATTCTAATATTCACATAAATGGGACAACAAAACTTTGTTCTTCTGCAAATAATGGAAATTAGAGTTAAATTAGTGATAATATACAGCAAAAGATATACAAATCATATGACTCTGCTGTATGAATATCAATGACTTTCAATTTGAGTTTTTCCAACTAGTCATATCGAAGTTATCCAGCATCGTGACAACACTAATATGTAAATAAACCACGTATGGGTTGTATATAAACACTCGACGAAGAAGATGAATCACAAATCAAGTCTTTAGATAATCTATAAGACAAACACTGAGGAAGAAAGGAACATAGCACAACACATATACACTGACGAGATCAGACAAAGGACTGAAAGACACAGTGAGTATATATACTAGAACTAATGTGATAAGTGATAACCAGGGCACAGGTGAATGACATTCCTAATTACACAGACTGGGGAAAACTAGGTCACAGGGACTGAAAAACACACAAGATAGAGCATACATGCAACAATATATTATTTGCTAAAAAAACATTTATAAAGACGGTCATAGAATTATCATAAATGTTATCATACAATTTTCTACTGACGATTTCTAAAACATCCATACGCATACACACACACACACACACACACACACACACACACACACACACACACACACACACACACACACACACACACACACACACACACACACACACAAATCAAAAATGCATCCTCATTTATAAATCGCATATACATTTTTGTTTTTTTTTGTTGAGTTTTTTTTAGGAAATAATACATAATTAATTAATTCATTTCAGTGACAAAATAATTAAAAAGCAGTTGCTCATATAATAAAATGAATGCATATTGTGATTGTCTATTTATCTTTAAATTTTAGTAAACAATGTTAGATTATTTCTCTCTCTCTCTCTCTCTCTCTCTCTCTCTCTCTCTCTCTCTCTCTCTCTCTCTCTCTCTCTCTCTCTCTCAGTCTCTTTCTTTATTTTACACCAAATTCAAAGATTAATGATAGTGATCCTTGCACTTCAGCTACACAATCCCACTTCATCCCTGTATGAGCTTTGCACAATGCAGAGAGTCACTCGAGCGTCTGAAGCACAGGCGGAAGCCACAGCACCAGATGTTCACTATGATAACTGTTTTTTTTCATCCCATATTTGCCATCTCATCTCTTGTATCTCATGCATTGTGCGTTGCAATCGATGTGCAATGTGATTTTAAAAGGAACGACATGGCTGGTGTCAGGCCATATGTGAACCCTGTGACGTTAATTTGATCATAAATGATTAATGGGGCTGCCCAGAATGGCATCTCTGTTCCCACTGTGTTGGATGGTGCTAATGATCCTATTCGATACACGTCCCTCATGTCTGTGCAACGGAGTGTTACTTGAAATCTCATCTTCTGCATTATAACAAAGTTTTCAAAAGGTATGTCAGTGCAACAGATAAAAAACCTCACACAAGATGGGTATATCTAGGATCTGCATGTCCTCTGCCAGAATATTGATTTCTTCGCTTGCTTCCAGGTATCTATGTGCCTTAGGGGCATGTAACGTCAATATCTGCAAAACACAATTGAGGTCACACACTGCAGGAACTTTTTACACTTTTTGAGTGATACAGGAAAGCATAAGCTTGCCTGGTAAAGGAAGCTCTGGTTTGAGTGATGGTGTCTAACACCGCTGGTTGTACAAAATATACTATATGACCAAAAGTACATGGACAACCCATTAATGGGTTTGGCATGGTCCCTTCCAATTTAATTCATGGTGTTCCCTGCCTATCAAAAAAAGGCAAACAAATAAATAAATAACCCCCGTCTGTTTATGTACAATCTTTTATTCAAATATATTTCAAATATAGCATTTTAGTATACAGAATGCAATAAAAAAATGATATACACTACAGTTTCTTTGTGAATTAAATTATTACTTTTACTCAGCAAGGATGCATTAAATTGATCAAAAGTGACAAGAAAAAAAAAATGTATGTTGCAATAGGTTTCTGTTTTGAATAAATGCTGTTCTTTACTTTCTATTCATCAGAGAATCCTGATTTTTTTTAAATCATGTTTTCCAAAAAAAAATTAAACAGCACAACTGTTTTAAAAATGCATAATAATAAATGGTACTTGAGCACCAAATCAGCATATTAGAATTAATTCTGAAGGATCATGTGACACTGAAGACTCAAATAATTACTGCTGAAAATTCAGCTTTGATAAAAAACAGTGTTTTAAAACTAATGATATAAAAAAAAATATTAAAAAAATCATATATGTGGCTGCATCTGAAAACTTAGACAGCTGCCTTGTGGCAATGACTCTGCAGGCAGCATTTGCGCACAAAGGTACCTCTCGAAACGGACAAACTTCTGAGGCAGCGTATCAGTTCTGATGATCAGTTTATTCAGTAATGATCTACAGCAAAATAGAGCAAGCTTTGGTGAGAACTAAACAAATATTTAATTACTACAGTAGTAATTTCTCACTAGAAATGACATCAGAAGTGAAAAATGTTGGTCAGAAAATTACATTTACACAAACTGACCAGCAACCGCAACTTTCAGACGGAATATTTGTTTTACTAGCTCAACTGTCACCAAATGGAACGCATAGGATTGTGGGAAATCCTGCGGGAAGCTTGACGGGGTGGCGGGGATGTTGTCTCCGGTCGTGCCGGAGCAGATGTAGACGCTGCAGGGGGACGCCCTCGACGACGAGTAGACTGGGGGACAGCTGCGCAGGCTTGGTGGCAAAGGTGTCATGCCGGGGCAGGATGTGCTTTATCGCCTCAGTCTACTTCTCGACTGCCGAGAACTGCTGGGAAGTCCTCGACAGTGTCACAGAAGAGGCCACCTTGTGAGATGGGGGTACAGAGACAGCGCACTTTGTCGGCTTCCCGCATCTCAGCAAGGTTCAGCCAGAGATGACGAGACATCGTCTGACCAAGGGCCCGCGGCATGACTTTCAGTCGCCAGGAGGGCGAGGTCAGTCACTGTGCTCTGTTCCTGCATCAACCCCTTGTGGAGTTCTTTCAGTGCTTTGGCCTGGTGTACTTGCAGGATGGCCATCGCATACAAGGCAGAGGTGGCCTGTCCAGTGGCATTGTAAGTCTTAGCAGCCAGGGCTTCCATCGTCGTACAGGCCTTGGACAGAAGACATGGACGGTTCCACCAGGTGGCGGCACTTTGCGGGCACAAGTGCACCGCAATTGCACGCTCTACCTGGGGAATCTCCACGTTCCCCTTGGCGGCCCCGCCATCGAAGGTAGGGAGAGTGGAGGAAGCTGCAAAATGGCTTTGGGTAGTGAAAGGTGCCTTCCATGTCTTCAGAACCTGCTCATGCACTTCCGTGAAGAAAGGCACCGGGGCTGAATGTGTCGCCTCACCGAAACAACCAGGGGAATTTCGCTGCACTAAACTGTGCACTGCTCTTTTAGGATGGCAAAACCCGCTCAATGCACCCTCTCCACCAGCGAGAACGATCTCCGTAGCACACTATTTCGTTGATTGGTGATTGGAAGAGTGATCGCTGTGCAACCACTCAGCTATGAAGCAAACATCTGAATGAGTGGATGTGTGCCGCCATCTTATATACCCGTATGGGGAGTGGCTCGGCGTGCAAATTGCACTCATCAATTCCACTGGCCGTTTTTCTAAAACTCAGAGGTGATTGGGGCTCCCAAGTGAGACCTTATTTGTCAGTCAACATAATGTTGCAGTGATTGACAGATGGGGAACAGCTTATAAATCATAATAAATTATGTTTTTTGACATTTTTAGAAAAATCTTTTTATGAGGGTTGTGTTTAGAGGTAGGGGATAGAATATACAGTTTGTACAGTATAAAAATCCTTATGTCTATGGAAAGTCCCCATAAAACATGGAAACCCAACGTGTGTGTGTGTGTGTGTGTGTGTGTGTGTGTGTGTGTGTGTGTGTGTGTGTGTGTGTGTGTGCTTGTATGTGTGCGTAAATGTGCAAAATGAAAATGATGCCATAGTTCTTCAATACAAATGTAGAAAAAATAAGATAAAAATAATGAAGGATTATTGGAACAAGGTGAACATAGAGTAAATATAAGTCACGGTCTATGTTGGATATGATTATGAAAAGATGGATTAAACTGCAGAATTTAAATAGGGAATTTGGAACACATGTCCTCCTGAGACAAAAGAAGAGATTGGTCATATCACTCTCCTCTCAGACTCCAACAGGCTGGTGAGGTAATTTTACCACTTCAAATCACCAAATAACCCTGTCCAATTGGAACTACTTGCAGACATATTAATTTTTGGCATAAAGCAGGGGGGAAAGGCTTGGAAATCCCTCAGTGCTTTCCTTCAGTTGTTAAGTGCTTATCCTTCAGGCTTTAAGATTTATTTTCTGATTATGTGCAAGTATATGGAGGCCATTGTTGCACTTGCCATTCCTATGAGTCTGGACAAGTTATCGTTGTTGACAACTATCATCACTTAGTGACAAGATCCCAAAAACAGATGTTTCATTTAAAAGTGAGGCAAACAGAAATAAATGAAACTGAACCAGAAATAAGTATACAATAAATAAAAGATACATGTAAATGTTATTTAGTTAGTATTGTAAAAAAAATGTTATTTAGTTTACATGTAAAAGTTAGTTCATGCATTCATGACCTTGAGACTGGATTACTGTAATGCTTTATTAGCTGGTTGTCCTGCATCCTCAATAAACAAACTACAGTTAGTCCAAAATGCCGCCGCTAGAGTTCTTACGAGATCAAGAAAATATGATCATATAACACCGATTTTATCATCACTGCATTGGTTACCTATAAAGTTCTGTATTAATTATAAGGTATTGCTACTGACTTATAAAGCCCTAAACGGCTTAGCTCCAGTCTATTTAACGGATCTTCTATCGCCCTATAATCACTAAATTCAAGGCTTTTGGTCATACCTAGGATATCCAGAACCACCAAAGGAGGGAGAGCATTTTCACATTTGGCTCCAAAACTCTGGAATAGTCTTCCTGATACTGTTCGTTGCTCAGACTCGCTCTCCCAGTTTAAAACTAGATTAAAGTCGCATTTCTTCAGCCAGGCATTCATATAATCCTACAGTTCAAACTACAATCCGGCCTCTAGCTCATAAATGCCAGAGGAGAACTGGCCCCCGACTGAGCCTGGGTTCTCCCAAGGTTTTTTTTTCTCCATTAGGTCACCTGATGGAGTTTTAGGACACCATTAGGTCACTTGAAGGAGTTTTTCGGTTCCTTGCCACTGTTGCCTTTGGCTTGCTCAGTTGGGGATATTTTGGGGATATTTAATAAAATTTTATCAATCAATAAATTCCTCTTGAAACAAACTTTGTTGTATTATTATGACCGCCGCTAGCGTAGCTAGCGAAAGCGGTCATATAGGGATTGTCAAAGTTTTTTTTTTTTTTTTTTTTTGTCACCTTACTGAATTTTTCGTCAACGATACCAGGGACACCGAAGCACCGGGGAACATGAAATTTGGTGGGCATGTAGCCCCACTAGACTTCTAAGGAAAAATTTCGTTTGGTCCCCGGGGGCCACTCCCCCCCCGCGCTGGGCCCCCCCAAACCCCAAAAAATGCAGTTTTTCCTAAATAACTACCTGAACCGTGGCACCGAGGATGAAGAAATTTTTATGGTATGTTGGTCTACTAGACTTTTACGGAAAAATTTCGTTTGGTCCCCGGGGGCCACTCCCCCCCCCGCGCTGGGGCCCCCTTAAATTTTTCGTCAACGATACCAGGGACACCGAAACACCGGGGAACATGAAATTTGGTGGGCATGTAGCCCCACTAGACTTCTAAGGAAAAATTTCGTTTGGTCCCCGGGGGCCACTCCCCCCCCGCGCTGGGCCCCCCCAAACCCAAAAAAATTCAGTTTTTCCTAAATAACTACCTGAACCGTGGCACCGAGGATGAAGACATTTTTATGGTATGTTGGTCTACTAGACTTTTACGGAAAAATTTCGTTTGGTCCCCGGAGGCCACTTCCCCCCCCGCGCTGGGGCCCCCGTAAATTTTTCGTCAACGATACCAGGGACACCGAAGCACCGGGGAACATGAAATTTGGTGGGCATGTAGCCCCACTAGACTTCTACGGCAAAATTTCGTTTGGTCCCCGGGGGCCACTCCCCCCCCCCGCGCTGGGCCCCCCCAAAACCAAAAAAATGCAGTTTTTCCTAAATAACTACCTGAACCGTGGCACCGAGGATGAAGAAATTTTTATGGTATGTTGGTCTACTAGACTTTTACGGAAAAATTTCGTTTGGTCCCCGGGGGCCACTTCCCCCCCCGCGCTGGGGCCCCCGTAAATTTTTCGTCAACGATACCAGGGACACCGAAGCACCGGGGAACATGAAATTTGGTGGGCATGTAGCCCCACTACACTTCTACGGAAAAATTTCGTTTGGTCCCCGGGGGCCACTCCCCCCCCCGCGCTGGGCCCCCCCAAACCCAAAAAAATGCAGTTTTTCCTAAATAACTACCTGAACCGTGGCACAGAGGATGCAGAAATGTTTATGGTATGTTGGTCTACTAGACTTTTACGGAAAAATTTCGTTTGGTCCCCGGGGGCCACTCACCCCCCCCCCCCCCCCCCCCCCCCGCGCTGGGCCCCCCCAAACCCCAAAAAATGCAGTTTTTCCTAAATAACTACCTGAACCGTGGCACCGAGGATGAATACATTTTTATGGTATGTTGCTCTTAAGGGCCCACATCAACCTAGCCCATAATCACTCATTTGTGATTTGCGCCCCCTCCCATAAAAAATGAAAATGCAATATTATTCTGCTTTAATCGCCCCTATCTTCAGTGGAGATGTTCAGAACTGCACCATATTTCATGTGTATGATTAACTTGACATCCTCTGGGGGTATCCTCTGCTAAGTTTTGTAGAATTTCATCCATGGGGGGGTATAAAATAAATTCATTTATGTGCACATTTAGTGACTGTACACTCATCGGCCTGTAGATGGTGCTGTTGAGCGAAGGGTTGCTGGTTTAGGATGATACTGTCACACACACACATGCAGGAATACAAACAAACGCAAGCATGCACACACACTGACATCCACACGCACAGACACACACCCATACACACACACACACATACAAATCCACATGCACAGACACAAACACACACGCGCACACATGTACGCACACATACATACACGCACAGACACACACACACACAGACACACACATACACAAACACACACACATACACACACACACACACACACACACACACACACACACACACACACACACACACACACACACACACACACACACAGACAGACATGCACATACTATTACTTTTTTTAGGTATATACATAAACACGCAATACAGCCAAATTACTCCACGTCATTTATTTTTGTGCAAAGCCAGTGCAGGCCTGAGCGGCGGTCATATTTTGTACCGCGATGCGGTACATCTAGTTTTAATTTAATACTGTGAAGCTGCTTTGATACAATCTGTATTGTGAAAAGCGCTATACAAATAAACTTGACTTGACTTGACTTAAATGATTATATTTCAAATTATAAAATATCTATATGTTGTGATGTTATTTACAATTAGTGTTAGAAGAACTGTTGCCAAACATACGTATAACATGCTAGAAACATAATCACTGCAATAATTATCCAATTATGAACTCTTAAGCATTGGCCTATTTAAATCTAAACAGCAACATTTTGTAATTGCAATCAGGGTCCAAAAATACTTTTGAAGTTGGGGACTGCAGTACTGTTAAAAAAGTAATAATCAGCTAATAACGTAAAAATTTGTATGCCTAAAGTTATGTAATTGGCCTCAACTTCATGTGTCTTTGACAATTAGCATAACTGGTGTGTGATCAACAAAGTTTGTGTGTTCAAACCACACTTAGGCTATTCTTGAATGCAATATTGTCACTGAACTCTTTAAAAAAATTAAATATACTTTCAGACAAAACAATGAACAAACGCTAATTCTAGCAAATGTAATTTCAGGTTTCGTTTAAAAAAACCTAAAGAGGCAGCCAGTCTAAGATGTAAAGGTAAGATTATTCCAGCGTTTTGGAGATGCTACAGCAAATGCCCGATCACCACTCAATTTCAGTCTAGTCCTTGTAATGTCTAGGATCATCTGATTTGCTGATCTGAGAGAACTAGATGGGAGTGTATATGGGATATATATATATCCCATATATATGTGTGTATATAAATGGGATTATTATGTATATGAAGGAGATGCACAAAGTATGGTGGGGCCAAATTATGCAATGCTTTGTATACAAAAATCAATAATTTAAAATCAATTCTGAACTGCATAGGCAACCAATGAAGTGATGCTAAAATCGGTGTTACATGCTGCTTTTTACGAGCCCCTGTTAAAAGTCTAGCAGACACATTTAGAACCAATTTAAGACGATTCAATAGTACTTGGCTGACACCCACATACAGTGAGTTACAATAATAGTCGTACAGAAATAAAAGCATGACTAATCCTTTCAAAATCACTCGAGGACCAGAACGGTTTTAACCTTTTAACCTTTTAACCTTTGCTATTGAAAGGAAGAAACAAGATTTTACCACTGAATTGATCTGTTTGTCAAATTTCAAAGAACTATCAAATTGGACACCAAGGTTCTTCACTACAGATTTACAGAAAGGGGCTAACTCACCCTAGTCAAAAGAGTTTTGAGTGTCAGGGGGCCCAAACCAGATTATTTCAGTTTTACTTTCATTCAGATTCAGAAGATTTTGTGACATCCAAGATTTAACTTCTTGTAAACATCTCAATAGTGACTCAAATGAACTTTTGTCCTGTTTCCGCAACGGTTATGAACCAACCATCTTTGATACGCTAGTGAATATTTGAATATTACTGATATTTATTTATTCATTATGTTTTTATTTTGTTCGTTTCTTTGCTAGTTACATAGTGTCTCAAGTGATAGTATTAGATTTCAAAACATGACTCAGTTGATCTCCACATTGATCAGACTTATAAACAGTTATCTTTGCTGGCTTAAAGCTTAACAGTTATTTATGACATTTTTCCTGTGGGAATCTCCTGTGAGTTTTCTTTTTATACACAATGTCAAAAGCAATAGGGGATTTAGGAGTTGTAAAGCTGTGTCTTTAGATGGCCATCTGTGGGTTACCTGACCTCTTAATTAAAGCAATGGGATAAAAAATAAATATAAAACCCCAACAACAACACACTTCAATGGTTGAAAACTCCATTATGACAGACTCCATTCAATGCACTGTTAGCAGGGTAGGAAGTGAAGGATGGAAAACCTCCTTCATAAGACTGACAAAGAGCGCAGATTGAGCGCAGATTAAGCTTCCCTTAAATGGATAGTCATTATTAACTCACCCTAATGTCATTCCAAACATATATGACTTTATTTCTCCCATAAAATATGAGATACATTATGCAGACTGTTTTATTTTTGATCTGCACTTATCCCCATTTAAAAAGAACGCAAATGCACCATAAACATATCATTAAAAATGGTTGGTATGTGTGACAGATGTTATTCACTGAAAACCAGCCCTGAGAATCAGCACTGTATCAATGAGAGGTTAATGAATCATTCTTTTAAATTAGATTTGTTCAATAAATTGGTGGATCTAGTTCACAAAACTGCTTTGAATGTGTTATTGAATGACTCACTGACTCATTGATTGGATCTCAGCAGTTTTAAGCTCAGTGGAGGTGAAGCTCATTCAGTCTGTCTCATTGGCAGCACGTCAGGGGAGCAAAGATTTTGAGTTTTTACATACAATAATGTTTGTAATTTCACCATTGTAACAACATACAATATTACTTAAGTCGAAAACCATCGCTGCTGTTGAACCATTTAGGAAACTGTGCAAAAGCGAGTCTGAGGGAAAGAAAGGGAGGGGGAGGCAAATCCATAGCCAGAGACTTTCACCTCCGTTAATTGGTTAAAACTCCATTGAGTATTTGACTTTCATCGACTTTCAGAGGAGGCTTGCCTCCCTTCATTTATGAACCAATCATCGTAGATACATAATTTATGTGATCATTTGAACTTCTCCCGCTGATAATCTAGCAACTACTTTAACTATTGAAGGTAGATAAATTGAATATTTAATCACCATTAAATTTACTAAGCATTCAACAGCTACAAATTAAAAATAAAGGAAGACCCCATGCATGGGATGTTTTTTCTTCAGGTGATAGGTGAGTAAAATTATATTTATATCGTCTTGCTTATGTGTTATGTCATTTTCTTACATTTTCTGTCTAAAAGTGAAAAAAAAAAAAAACATTTTAAGCATTTAAGCAAAAACAGACAAAAAATCCCCAGACCTCAAAAATGTAGTGTGCCTCCTCTATTTTAAAACCCACCGCCACCACTGATCAGTTTATTGTAGCCTATAACATAAGATGCCTTGAATCATAACGCATGGGTTTTATGATTCCTTTATGTTTCTGAAAATCCTCATCCATTATAATTGCATGGAAAAGCATAACCAGTACTCTATTCAGAATGTCCTTTTCCTGTGTTCCAGAGAACAAATAAAGTCATAAAGATTTGGGAATGACTTTGACAGAATTTTCATTTCTGGGTGAACTATCCCTTTAACTAACCCCCACATCTATACCGGAAAGTCCAGAAAAAAAAAGAAAAAAACATTGTTCCTCATAGTCAACAAGTCTACATGTGATTGTTGAAAATCTCATGACTTGACGGTCTTCATCTTTGCTCTTTGGTGCCCTAGTTTCTCAAACAAGAGATATTACACAAAATAATCCTTTTGATGAAAAACATAGATAACTATGAATGTGGGGCTAATTACTTGCATTTCTTTCAAGGCCAGGCTTTAGAGATGTCTTTAACTGAATGTTCCAGGTTAATTGTCCTCGAGATTCCAAGAATCAGAGGTCAGGGGTGAGAGTCGCATCACCTGAAATATTTACCATAATTGCTTCTTACTCTTCCTTCTATTCTCTCTCCAATCTAATGAAAAACTGAAAACACACGAGCTAGCATTCCTACCAGTGAAATGAAGATGTTTTACCTCACCATGGCACTACAACCATTTTCAACACAATGCATTCCAACTAGATCTGCTGGGATTTGTCCATGCATTGGGTAATGTGTCTCATGACACTGGAAAGCCAACAAAATTGCAGGAGCTGAGTAAGAGGATAAGTCTTGTGGAAGCAGTGACAAGCACCTTATACACAAAAAGCTTTGTATAACAGTAGATTTTACACAAATTAACTCCATAAATCTTTATTTTTCTCTCCTTAAATAACAGAGCTGCTCTTTGTTAGTAATTCATGACCCATATTCATGTACTTCCTCCTAAAATACCTCCAGTGGTCAAAATACACAATAACACATTCAGATGGTCGTACTCGCACATAATATAATAAATAAAAGAATAAATAAATGATGTAACACAATATAATATAATAATTGATATAAACTCCCTGTCAACTGCTTTTTTTCCTGGAAATTTCTTAACGTGTAAATTAACATAAAAATATGTAACATTTGGGACAAACTGACCAAATTTCACTGAAATTTCATGAACAGAAATGGAACAAAGAGTCCTTGAACAGAAGGGGGTCCCTATGAAAAGTATCAGTCAGTATTTAAGCAGTGCATCTTGTCCTCAAGGACTGCAGCAGATTTGTCCGTTCTTGTTGTGAGATGTTACTCCAGTCTTCCACCAAGGCATTTGCAAGTTAGCGAAGACATTAGGGGGACACATGGTTACACGGGGTTTGGCACTGCAATTATGATCAGCTGTCCTTGCTGTCTCCCTGTTTAGGCATCTTACATAAGGACATTGCAGTTTATTGTTCTGGACACATCTGGAGTCTACATCATGCCTCTCTGCAGCAGGTCTATGGCATGTTCATGCAGGTGAGTAAGGCTCTGGACACCTTTCTCCTGGTGTTTTTCAGAGTAGAAACGTCTCTTTAGTGTCCTAAGTTATTGGAACTGTGACCTTAATTGTCTCCCGCCTGTAAACTGTTAGTGTCTTAAGGGCTGTTCCACAGGTGCATGTGCAAATATTGTTTATGGTTCATTGAACAAGCATTGTTTAAACTCCTTAATCAAGATCTGTAAAGCTTATTTGGATATTACAAAAATATCTTTAAAATACAGTATCCTGAAAAAAGGGATGTTTATGTGGTAACAAAATATTTTATTCAAAATGTTTATTTAAATGAATGCATCGTCAACAGTGTGCAGCTTGTGTGTGTAAATGCAGTTGTTGTTCATAACATTTTAATTGTTAGCTCTGGGGTTCACACAGAATTGGCATTTTAAAAGTAGCCTACAGTATGGCTGTGCTGCTGAGCTGACCGCATGTTTATTAAAGCTGTTTCTGAATCTGAACTGGATAGGTGGTTTGAGAAAGAGAGAGAGAGAGAGAGAGAGAGACAGGGGAGGACTGAGCATGTGCAGGTTCTTTACATAGGCTATATTGATATGAAAGTCCTGTTGGCACATATTCACATGGGCAAACAGGCACACAAGGCTTACGCTTGGTGTGATTATGAAGGGCTTAGCACAGGGCTGTTGTTGTGTAGTATGTGGGATGCTTGAGTTTGCTTAACTGAGCATTCCTCCTCATGCATACTCGAATCGGCACATGGTTACTGGCATTGACAAACTCATCACACACACATGTTGGGCGCAGTTGGCAGCTTAGTTCTAGGTTGCAGACAGATAGGCAGAGGAAGACATCCAACACATTATCATATAGTAATGCTGTTTCTCAGGTTTAAGCTAACTCTTTTTGCGTACCAACTCTGAGCTCCTCTCCTTGCGCCCGCTGTGTCCACTGCGATGAACGCTTCGCGCTCGGTCAGCATGGGAATCCCCACACAAGTCCCTAACGGCACCGCGGTGAGTGCGGACACACTGGCCCCGTGGAATTACAGCGCAGTGAGCGCGCACAAGCTGATGGAGCTGCCCGCGCGAACCACTACGGTAAGATGATGGAGTTTGTATTGAACCATGTGTTTAGTGGTAGGGTGCGCACGGATTCTGATTCTTCTGTGATCGTATACTACTCTGATGTAACGTATATGATCATGTGTGTTGGATTTTAAGACAGTTGTATATTATTAACGCACACTAAAAATGGGATTTTTTTTTGAAAGTTAACGCTTAGAGCGCGTGCGTAATCGGAGGAGTGTTGGGAAAGTTCATCCGTTTCAGCTTGTTTCAGGTGAAAGGGTGCGACTTGGGATGACTCCCTCCAAAAAGGTAGTCAAAACAAAGTACATGGAAGTATTTTTACATGCACATGTTATGTTTCAAACGCGCTTTAGTACGTTTCATTATCCACAAAAGTTAGAAGTTGCGTGTTGCGTCGACGATCATTCACTTTCGGGTATTTTTTGTCCTTTTCTTGTGCTTTTTAGTTTCCAAACGTTTATTTTTTATTTTTTATATCTGTATGAGAGGAACCTCAGATATTCAGTTTAAGTCTCTCCATATGGACGTGCAGGGATTTGCCTTATAAATGTTTTAGCTACTTAATCACGCCTCATTGTTACTGCCTCTGGAGAATTAGATGTTCGTGGCATGGTTATGCATAGTTGATTCACACACAGTTATAAATTTAATGAAGCATTGAAACGTATTGCTCGTGTCAAAAGATACAATTGAGACATACTGTCTTAAAACACCAACAAAGGATAAACCTAGGGGACTTCATGCTCGTTTTAATTAGGAACATGACCTAAAATTACTGCATGAAATGATGTTCAAAAAATCGTTATTTGGAGTTGGAAAATTTCGAAATGAAGATAGAGTATCCATTTTGTGAAATTATTTCGAGGACTGGAGTTATTGCTCAACAACATCAGAAATATGTTCCATAGGTATTTCTTTGGTTAGCATTTATTAAATAAAGTTAGTCTAAAGAGTAAACTAAATATAATGTAATTTTGTCTTTTTATTCCGCGTTTCGCTGTAATGCCCACATGTATCTACATGTAGCCTATTAATATATTTTTAGAAATGCATTTTATGCAGGTTAGACACTCTAGTGTTTAAGAATAATTGAAGTGGTACTCATTTCTCATGGTGATAAAATGCAGACATTTGGATCAAGTCTCTATATGTCTAATCTGTGTGGTGTCTTCGTGATAGTACGCAGCTGGATTGCAGCTGTTCTCAATCACCCGCACACACACCAGAGGTGTTTCAACCCTGGAATTACTCAGCAAATGAGCTTTACCAGACCTAGACAAAGCAGACTGAGTAAGAATCAGCCATATTCAAATGGCAGTTATAAAAGTAGTCCTATAGGATCATGTGGGGATCTCGCACATGGGATTAATTTCTTAAAGAGGTAAACTATTCCTGGATATTTCCTGTTTGCTGATTAAAATGAGTTGCCTACTTGGGCATATAGAAAATGAATTCGGGAAGAAACAAAAACAAATAAAATATACCAAACATGCATAATGTAGTGTAAGAGAGCAAAATTTGCATTGGCCTATATCATTTCATCACATGAAAATGAAATAGCATAGTAATGAAGAAGAGCTTCATCCCATTTTAGGGCTTTAAAAACAAATTTTTCTAAAACATAATACTATCCAGGAAAACAAAAACTATTTGCTGACGCTTTACTGACAGTTCCACACAAATATTAGGGGAATGTGTAGTGCCATATGATTGAGTGTTATGGCACTTTTCAAACAGACGGGGGCCCTGTTCCTCTCATGAATCAATACTTTATTTATTTTTAATATCATATCTACAACGCAGCTTGCATTAACATGCTGAGGTGATGTGAATACAAAGCTTAACCTCTATATCTTCCATTTGCCGTATTTGATATTCTTCAATCCATGTAGCATATTATTTTCTCAAACATCAACGGCAGTCATTGTGAATCTAACTAGTTATTTTCACCCAATTGTGGAGCACTATAAATTAGGGTATGGAATTATTTTCTGATCTGAACCAGTGTCATTGTGTGTTGTTATCCCTGCTGCTATGTACTATTATTTTCTGTGTAACTGTTTTCACCTCTCACATATCCAAACAATAGACTGATTATATAGGTGTGGAGAGAATCGATGTGTGGGATATAAAAAGTGATGCAAATGTGAGGAAAGTTCATGGTAGTACAGGGACTACAGATAATACAGATGTTTAAAACTGCACCAAATACATTTGTAATTGTTAGTGAGGCTCTCACAGTTTGCCCACAGCTATATTTGATCATCTATCAGTCATGATACTGCTTGACAATTAGCCTTTATATATTTGGTTGTCAGGGTTTGAAGAGATGAGGCGAGGACTCAAGTGCAGGAAACAAGGGCTTTTTATTAATAATAAAAATAAAATAAAATCTACCCTGAGGGGGAAAACAACACATACTTGACTTGACAACACACAGGAGGAACAAACAAGTGTATAAATACGATGACAAACCAGCACAGGACTGCAAACACAGGGAGACTAAATAGGGAGAGCAAACAAAGCATGTAATAAGGGAGGACAGGTGGGGCAAATGAACCAATAATCTGGTAACAAGATGGGCGGGTTTAAACAATCCATGTGCTCACACCAAACATGACAAACGCATGAGCACATGGCCAGCAAACATAATCACCTGCTATGTGCCCCAACAAAACAAGACATGAACGCAGCTAATGAGAACACTCATAAGCCACGCGTTCACGCAAAACATGACAACATGAAGGCACACAGCCAGTGATAAACACAAGCTGCGTGCAACACAGCACAAGACAAAGCATGACATGAAAGCACATGAAACAAGGCACAGACAAGACAAAACAGGAGTGTCAGGGCTCTGTCACAAAACCAAGAAATAGACTAGATGGAAGTGACAGAACCCTGACATTGGTTGCATAAATTCCCCAATCCAAAGGCCTGAAATAAAATTTGAGAGATGCCCATGTGGTCTCAAAAACAACTGGTGGAATCAGCTACTTTTTTATTTAAATAAAAAAGGCCAAATACATGCATTTGCCCAACAATAAAAACCAGTGAAAATATCAATTGAGCATGTGTTTGTCTTTGACAATAAATGCTGTTTTACTCTGAAATCTCAAAGGCAATAGTACAGGTTTTTCTGGTTAATTCATAAGGCCAACATGGCCCTGCGCTGCTTTAATGTTCTTCTGGATCTTTGACGGTTATAGGATTTCAGCCTAGCTTGGTATTCTGTTGGGAAGCACTGCCGCAAAATGATTTATAACTGTAGCATTTTAATGTTTTTTAGAGGTAGACTTCTCCTGCATGATTTGATAGAAACCTATACAATTTCTGAGCCCTGACTCCATAATGTCAATGAATTTGACTTTAAGTTCAACCACTGGCTATTGTATTTGAATGTTGTCATACTTTTGGAATATAGATGTATATTTTAAACATCAGAAAGACTAAGACAATGAAAATAAGAGGGAGAGAGATTTAAACAGAACATCTGTTCAAGCTCCAGTGACTTTGCCGTGTCCTTCAAGGCTTCCGGACATTAGCATTCTTCTCAACATCTGAATTGTTAGTACCACTATATACCATTGTTTATTTATATTTATGCTTTTAATTTTAGCACCGTACAGTTGTAAGGTAAATATTTTATTAGCATGACCTTAACAAAGACATGGAATAATAATGAAAGATGTGCTGTGTAAGATTTCCCTTCAAGTGCATGTGTCATGTCAGATAAAGCAATTCAACTGAAATCTTTGCAATGAGATTGTTAGAAAATATATTTAACCCTCTGAAGCATTAATCATTTAATTATAAAAGGAACAATTAGGGCCTATCTTTTTACTTCAAAACAAGAATATTATCCTTCTCGATCTAATTTCACCAATTGCAATAGATAGTAAATATTCCAGAAGTGCTTGGTGCATCAGAAATGTTGAATTTATAGACGGCTAAATATTCCAGAGGTGCTTGGGGCATCATTTTGTCATAAACTGAAAAAGACACAATGACATATAAAGAGGACAGTCATAATAGAGTTAGTGTAAGGCCGTGTGTCCACCAAAGTGTTTTGTTTTCTGAAGACAGCGTTTGTATGTTTTTTCAGTTGTTTTAAATAGAAGCACTGTTTATAGCCCAGTCACGTTCCGGGGGGTAAAAATCCGCCTTCGGGGGGTGTGGTTGGGTGGTCGCTTCAACCCGCGGACAACAAAAACTGTCTGTGACAACCGTGTAAAAGTAGCCCAGTATCACATCCTGCTTGCTCAATGACAAATCATTTAAAACAAGGGCCAGAGCAAATACTTCACATTATGGCGCCATTTTTATACCTGTGAAATCATATAGTAACACTTCCACTGATATTCTGTATCATAGCCTCTCAACTGAAAGAAGCTCTCTCAAACACCTGTGGCTAGACGTTTTCAGAAGAACACCTGCCATTTTCATCTTGCTAAAGATGCTTTGTTGGACACACAGCCTAAGGGTCAAAGGTAACCACTCAGGGTATTTCGGATGTAGCGTCACACCCGGAATGGCTAAAAATGGCTTTCAAAGATTTGTCCACTGTTGTGAAGACACGCATCTGAGGGTTAAATAATGATTCACTACGGTATGACCTACCAATGAGAAGCCAAGAAAAATGGGTCATTGGTGTCAGTTAAAGCATGCATAGACTGAAATCATCAGCATCTCCGAGCTGCACATGTCAGAGTGCTTTTTGAAAATTGTCTCTCGATATCTCGGTATAATGTTTTTTCCTAGTAATGTTCCCTAGTAATGAAACATCAATCAACAGGAATTTGTGCAGTTTGAAAACTTTAGTTTGAATTCAACTCCACCTTCCCTCAGGAAAGTTCTTTTGGGAAATACACCCCTGCTCTTTGTGGAAATGTCTCAGCTTTTGTTGGACTGGCGGAGTTGATAATCTCCCCAAAAAGAAACTTTTTTTTCAAATCAGTGGATCAGCCATCCTTTATCACAGTTTCTGCTTGAGAAGTTTGGGGCCTTGGGCTTCAGAGACGTTCCTTACTGATCAGGAAACTGTCAGCTGACGGATTTGTAATTGATTGTGTGCTTCGCTCTTATCCAGACTGTTTCTACTAACCATAAGCTTTGAAAAGTAGGACGGCACAGACAAACAAGTTCATTCAACACAATCTGTTGCTCTCAGTCTTTTAAATAATGCAAACATATCAATAGCACTTAAACTGGTCAATTATTTGGATTATTTAAACGGAATTAAATTATTTCGGATCTTAAAAAGCATGGCATCAGTCTCACTCAACTAATAGTACAAATAAGCTCCCTGTGCTGTGGTGAAGTGTTATTTCCTCTATATCCATTTCTTTCTCCTTGTCTCTTTATATCACTCACTGAATATCAAAGTGATAGTGACATTTTAAGAGCACTTCTCATCAGAATCCTCCCTCCAAGTAGCAGCACATGCTCTTGTTCAAATCCCACATCGACAGTCCTTACAGAGAAGCACTGACATATGAGGATTAAAGCAAATATCAGTTCCGTCTCTTCAGATTAGGTGAAATGACAGTCGAGGCCATGAGCATTGGATACACTGCTTTCTGACTTGCTTTCTGGAGACTTCGGAAATTGTGTCGTTGTTTTTCGGGTGGTTATTTCATTTGAATAGTTACTCCCTATATATTACTTACATTCAAAAGTTTGGGATCTGTAAGATTTTTTGAATGTTTCTGAATAAAGTCTCTTATGCTCACCAAGGCTGCATTTACAGTATTTGATATATAAAAAAAGTAATATTGTGTAAATATTTTTTACAATTTAAAATATCCTTTTTCTATTTGAATATATTTTGAAAATATAATTTATTCCTTATTATCAAAACAGTTGTGCTGCTTAATATTTTTGCGGAAACCATGATACCTACGAGTTTTTGAAGTTTGAAAGATTGTAATTTATTTAAAATTAAATATTTTGTAACATTATAAATGTCTTTACTGTCACTTTTGATCACTTGATGTGTCCTTGCTGAATAAAATTATCAATTTCTAAGAGTTAAATTAGTCAAATACTGATTTCATTTCCCCTTTTTTCTTTTCTTTTTTCTGTAATGCAGTATATGTTAGTAGTGCAGCATGGGTATATAAATGGCACTGTTTGCTGTGAATAAATCTACTCTGAGTTCCCTTAACATGATGGAAAAGACAAGGTAACAGTGAGGCTGTATATTTTTACATTTTCAATTTCATTTTCAATTTTTTTGATTTTGAGTTCCTGTGAACACCTGATTCCAGTTATAAATGATCACATTGCAGGAGAGCATCTTTGCCACAAACCATGATTTCTGCAAACCTCCCGCTGTGTAAAGAAAAAGCCCAGTAAATGAGAGGCACCAAAATGAAAATGAAAAACGCTGCATTTAAGAGCTGTGTGTTCATAGATAGTCTGATTTATGTTTACATGGCTTTCCTGCATACAGACCTGAATGGGTGGATAGACCGGAATAGAGAGTGACTTGCTGAATCACATCTTGCAGGGTGTGAAATAATAGGAAGCAATTTTAATCTGTTGATCATTTGGGTATAGGTTTGACCGATTGTTGAGTGGTAGAACTGTAACAATCTTGGCAGAGAATGTCATTCATTGCAACCTAAACAAAGTGTTAAAGTTTGTTTTGGGGAATTGCAACATGCGTAATCATGTGCTGCAAACCAATTATTGTATTACTTTCGAGACCAATTGGATCAATTTAGGAAGTGTTCATGATTGACCAAAGGTAAATACAAGGTTCTTAACAAGCTTTACTGAAGCACAATGTTGCCTTCTTTTGTTCAGGGCTTCAGCTTGAACAAGTCTTTTAGACTGAGCTGAAAAAAATGAAAAGGCATCTCTCTCTCTCTCTCTCTCTCTCTCTCTCTCTCTCTCTCTCTCTCTCTCTCTCTCTCTCTCTCTCTCTCTCTCTCTCTCTCTCTCAGAATTTAGACAAGACCCGCTCAAACATTATTTTATCTGTTACTTAAAATTACATATTATAGCGCACTGACTAAAAACTTGGACGATCAAGATCTGATAGGATTAGTTGTGACCAAAAAGATCAGCATTATCTTATCAAGGTTCTCACACCTGCTTTTGTTTTAAGCTTCATTTTATTCTCAGCTGGTTGTAGGAAATACAATTGGATTCATAGTTTAACCCACTTCTGGGATTCAAAATCCAATTTAAACCTGGATAAAAACAGACAGTTTTAGGATTTTTTAGATTCTGCACTATTTCTAGATATAGGCTAATCAATTAAGATCATACAAAGTCAGATGTTCTTTTGATCATTTTCAAGAGCATGATCATCAGGTTTAATGCTAAATGTATTAAACTAAAACAGTTTTTTTGCAGAAAATAAAGTTTTCAGCATTCTTCTTCCATTAGTAGTGGAGGGGGATCTACTTCAATGAGATGCTAAACTTATTTAAGGACCCATTTATTTTCCCTCTGTTATATCATGTGCAAAGATGTCCACATACACACACACACAGTGCATTCATCTGCCGCTGATATGTGGCAGATTATAAACTCATTAGTTCTAAAATGCCCTCTTCTCTCACTTTGTATTCGAGATACTGAGCACTCTTGCAATACCCACTATCTATACCATCTCCATATCCCCTTCTTCAAAGGCTAGCCATAATCTTTTTTTTCCAGTCATTGTTCAGCAGAGTGTTTTATTTATGAGAAATGTCAATGATTGCCATAATTTACTAGTCTGTATTACTCATCCATTGTATGCTCTAACTATGAAAGTGACCTATAGAGTGAATTCCACTTGTTTTGCTCTGGCTGGCTTCAGCCATTTGAGTCAATAGAGTGGTTCAGTGAATGATAGAAGTATAAATGGATAAATTGAGGCTAAAAGTGGCCGACAAAGACGTTGACACTGGTGAATCAAACTAGTGTTTGATGTACTAATTGCCTCTTAAGAACTGAGCCTGACACAAGGGCGAAAAACCAAAAGTGGGCACCGCTTGCCATTCTAAAAGCTTTTGTGTTCTATGTGCACACACTAATAAGTGAATGCAACAGCACAATCCACTGCGTCTTCAAAAACACTAAATATGTCTGCTTAATTCTATCTCAGCTGGCTATTGATGTATTAAATGGGTGTTATAGAGGTTTTAGGAACTAGGGGATTTGAAACTAATGGTATCTTGGTGAATTAAGATATTAATAACTTTATAAGTAATGTAAAACTCAATTATTAAGTTTCAATGTCCTTTACATTGTCCTGATCTGAATACATCTCCTGGCATTCTTTTTTCTTTTTCTTCTCTTTCTCGCTGCCCACAGGTGGCAATGGTGCAGGATGTTCGATATCTTTTCCCCACTGTGGATGTCCCAGACCACGCTCACTACACCATCGGCTCTGTCATTCTGGCAGTGGGCATCACCGGCATGGTGGGAAACTTCTTGGTCATGTATGCCTTCTGCAAGTGAGTATAGGCTATATCTTTTTTGTGTGATAGCCAATGAAATTATTGTTAGATCTGCTCATCTGGAGTCATGTTTGCACTGCAAACTGCATATTAAGATTTAGACTGGGTTTTGCCAAACTGAGCACTGCAGGGGATTCATAAATTGATGAAAAGCTAATAGTTAATTACATATATAATAAAACACTTACTAAAAACTGTATATGAACATTAGCATCATGGAACCTTGAACATGTGAACATGCTGTTATATTATTGAAATATTAATTTAAAATCTCAGCGTAAAGTTTGGGAATCTCTGATTTAAGGCCTGTTCTCACCAAGAGCAGTATCTAAAAATATAACGATAATGATAACTATATTATATATAACGATATCTTCCTTAATTATTCGAAGTGGTCTGCAGTTTTGTCATCTGGCACTTTAAATGCTTGAGCTCTTTAAAGCAGGAAGGATTCTGATTGGCTGATTCAGCTGTTCTGAAAGTGATTCCAAATGATATTATTTCTTGCTGTTATTGGTATAGTTATGGTTGGACTTTTCTCTTTTATATTTGGAATGATTTTTAGAACTACAGTATATCTTTATCATTATAGTTATTGTCCTTTCTAAATGAGAGAAATCAGGGAACAGAAAATGTTATTATATAAAACCTAATTAATTATTCTATATGAATATATGTATATAATTTTAGATCCATTCATACAATATATTCTATTTAACATTATTGTATATAAATAAAACAACATAAACACCACTGCCATTGATGAGCTTCTTCTTTCTTTGACAGTTTTTGACAGTTCTTTTGTGCATCTTTTCAGGAGTAGGAGTCTGAGGACACCTGCCAACATGTTCATCATTAATCTGGCTGTCACTGACTTTCTGATGTGTGTCACACAGACACCAATCTTCTTCACCACCAGTTTGCACAAGCGATGGATCTTTGGGGAAAAAGGTAATCCAGCTGTCAGAAAATCATGGGCACTTGATCAAACCCATGGTTCATTTCCCGGCATTCAAAGCTGCTGCGCGCACAGATGCTAAGAAACAGTGAGATGTCAAGACAACTTTGCAGGGTATCTTTTAACATCAGATTATCTTCAAGCGACTTGATTCTAGTGCAGATGAGAAGAAAGAATAACAGATAATGATAAAGGATCTCAGCTGGAGAGGGATTATGCATTGGTGCATAACTGTATCCTGGTGAAGGAGAAGAAACACCTTAGTGTCCAGAGAGGTTAAAGCGTATCTAGAAATGAATCAGTGTTCGGTTAGCTTGAACATGTTGCCAAATCTGCAGGCACTGGAAAAATGTTTTCGGCTCACCAGACAGATAGTCTGATTAATCAGTGCTCAGAAAAATAATTAGGCTGTTTTATCAAGCTTTGTTCCAGGGGGAAAACAGTGATTATATTTTTTTTATCATCATAGGAAATATAAAATCAATCACATTAAATTAACCGTTTAACACAAGTTACGCTTTTTGGGGAACTAACAAACCTAATTTGTTTATAGTACCTTTTCTGACTCATATGATTTAATTGATAAATGATCATTTTTTCACTGTAGTTTCTATGTTTCTAGTTTCTAAACTCAGAGGTTTGCTTTCCTGATCAGACAAAACTGAAAAAAAGTCAGAGGGGAACTGAATGACTGCTTACAGATTTTCTTCAATTGCAAGCATCTGTCAATACTGAAGCCACATTTTCAAAACTTAGTTTTTTCAGGATTTTGTTGTTGTTCTTATTTTTTGCATGTAAATTACTATATGTAAAGATATAGAAAAAAGCAAATAGCTGCATTTCTCATTCATTCTTTATGCTGTAATACAGTCAGTAAAATGAAAAGATCGTATTCTTATCAAATAATGAATATTTATGTGAAAAACAAACATTCAAATGTTAAAAATAAAAGTTCATCATTAATGTAATGTTCCCTGTTGTTTGTGTTTTTTAGGTCAGTGTGTTATGAATGAAATGTATGTTTTCTGAATGAGAATTGTTGCCAGTGTTATGGTGGAAAGAGTTTATTTTGAGACATATATGAAGTGTTTTGTTGGTGTGAGTGAGTTTTGGAGGTGAGATTAACTGATTGGCCAAGATTCATCTTGGAAATGCAGACTGTATGAAGAGTTTTGAAAAAGTGGCTTCAGTATCGACCGATGCTTGTTAGCAATTGATAAAAACTGTAACGCTAAAGCCAGTGTCTCCAAACTATTTTGACAGTATTATTGGTTCGTAATCGTATTGTTTAAAAGTTTTTCACATTTGTTCAGTTTGTAGTCCTAAAACCCAGAGGAGAATTTGCATATTTAGACATTTTAGTGCATCACGACTGAACCGCTCCATACAAAGGCATCATATTACAAATGTGATCTCTCATTATAGAGCTCTCTTAAATATATTATTTCAGTTAGAAATTTCTTAATATACAGGTACGTAGAATTGATGTGGTGCTGTAATGCTAGGCTTTCAAATAATGGCACTGATAAAACCTCAGGTCATCCGTGGATCCCTTGATCACTGATGGTTTAAATTCCAAACCTTTTAAGCACTTAAAGTGTGTTCTTTGAAGTGAAGTAACTGCTGTATGATTGATGAAGTGGAATGAGCTCACTCAAACTCTCTCGAGGTCTCTCTTCAACCTGAGGTATCTGTGAGAGATCTGCCATGCTTCTTCTGAATGATGTTCCTTAAAAAACCCTCATGGTGTCGAGAAACGTGACATCAGGACCCACTCACAGAAAACTATGAAGCACCCATCCATAATCATCATATGAGTTAGACCTCTTTGCGGATCTTAAAGCTTATAGATCAGAATTTGACATGCTTTATTTATCTCCCTTAGACATCATCTTGTTTATAATAACTGACAATCTTACAACCACCTACAGTCATATATTGTTCATATTGCTTCATTGTTAACATTTTATCCAAGGTGTTATTGTAGTTTTATTAGCAGAAAATCATTGCTCCGCAATACTTAAAATTGGATTGTAATTTTTTTTTCTAAAAATGCTCTCTGATTCTGTTTGGTCAATTGTCATTCTGTGGTCAAGTATATATATATTTTTTAATGAGTGTTATAATGAGTGCAACCAATTTAATTATAATTAGGCTAATGTTCAGTCAACCGGCCATTAATAGCAAAAATATAAACCTTTCAGGAAGATCATATGTTACATTATCTCTAGCTACACTGCATTGCACTTATATATACACAATATTCAAGAATTATGAAACAGCAGGCAGGGCTATAATTGTCAGGATTTGAGTTTATTTGTTCATGTTTAGAGTTTATTTTGGACCTGTTTTTCTGTTCAGTTCCTGTCTGAGTTTATTTCCTATGTAATCTTCGACCCGTTAATTAGTTAATTCTTCCTCCATTCACTGCCTGTTTGTATCCTTGGTTACTGATTGTGTTAGTCCTTCGTTCATGTGTCTTGTTAATTAGTCTCATTAGTTGTTTGCTTGTGTATTTTAGCCTGAGTTTAATCCTGTCTAGTTGTCTGTCCGTGTTTTAGAATTTCGAGTATCTGTTTTAGAAATCCGAGTTTGAGTTTGTGAATAATAAAGACTACATAATGAGCCAAATAATGAGAAACAACCAAATTGCTTACCACAGCTATGCAGACGACACACAGCTCTACTTAGCCCTATCGCCTAACGATTACAGCCCCATTGACTCCCTGTGCCAATGCATTGATGAGGTCAACAGTTGGATGTGTCAAAACTTTCTTCAATTAAAAAAAGACAAAACTGAAGTTATTGCGTTTGGAAACAAAGATGAAGTTCTCAAGGTGAACGCATACCTTCACTCTAGGGGTCAAACAACTAAACATCAAGTCAGGAATCTTGGTGTGACACTAGAGTCAGACCTTAGTTTCAGTAGTCATGTCAAAGAAATAACTAAATCAGCATACTATCATCTGAAAAATATTGCAAGAATTAGATGCTTTGTTTCCAGACAAGACTTAGAGAAACTTGTGCATGCTTTCATCACCAGCAGGGTGGATTATTGTAATGGACTCCTCACTGGCCTTCCCAAAAAGACCATAAGACAGTTGCAGCTCATACAGAACGCTGCCGCCAGGATTCTGAGCAGAACCAGAAAATATGAACATATCACACCAGTCCTCAGGTCTTTACACTGGCTCCCAGTTAGATTTAGGATTGATTTCAAAGTATTATTACTGGTATATAAATCATTCAATGGCCTAGGACCTCAATACATTGCAGATATGCTCACTGAATATAAACCCAACAGATCACTCAGATCATTAGGATCATATCAGCTAGAAATACCAAGGGTTCACTCTAAGCATGGTGAGTCTGCTTTTAGCTATTATGCCAGCCGCAGCTGGAACCAGCTTCCAGAAGAGATCAGATGTGCTCCTACAGTGGTCACATTCAAATCCAGACTCAAAACACTTCTGTTTAGCTATGCATTTACTGAATGAGCACTGTGCCGCTGTTCGTCCGACTGTACTGTATTGTATTTCATTTTATTTTTCTAAACTGTTTTAATTATTCTTGTTTCTTTTTATTATTTTAATTTCTTCTATGTAAAGCACTTTGAATTGCCATTGTGTATGAAATGTGCTATATAAATAAACTTGCCTTGCCTTGCCTAGGCAGTTTTCAGGAGCATGAGTGAGGTGGTTGATTTAAATGTACTCTTTATGGCCTGTGGTATGATTTATTACTCATAAGAAACAATGTTAAGGACTTGCTTTATGAATGCAGTGCTGGATTACATATTTGGTGCATTATGAAATGCAATAATGTTTCTTTTTACATTATTTCTTGGTATTTCTCTCTCTCCACAGGCTGTGAGTTATATGCATTCTGCGGCGCTCTGTTTGGTATTTGCTCGATGATGACGCTCATGGTTATTGCGGTTGATCGATACTTCGTTATCACTCGTCCTTTGGCCTCGATTGGCGTTATGTCACGCAAACGAGCCCTGTTGATACTCTCCGCTGCTTGGGTGTACTCTATGGGCTGGAGCCTGCCCCCATTCTTTGGATGGAGTAAGTGCTTACAAACATTCACTTACCTGGGGCATTTTGTCTAAGGAGACAAAAGAGGCATTTCGTTTTAAAATTGTGTATAAGAAAAAATGTGTTTTATATTCACAGGTGCGTATGTTCCTGAAGGTTTGCTAACATCCTGTTCGTGGGACTACATGACCTTCACTCCTTCAGTACGCGCCTACACAATGCTGCTCTTTACATTTGTATTCTTCATCCCCCTCTTTGTCATCATGTATTGCTACTTCTTCATCTTCAGGGCCATCCGGAATACCAACAGGTAAGCACTTTTACCATTTCTATGAGCGTGTTTGACCACAGGTCTGAACCGTCCAGAAAGAGGAAGTATACCATTTTTTTGTTAAGGGCAATTGTATTATTTATCAAAAAGAGATAAATTTTAGATTAGTGCTGTGTTACGGTGTTCTTTACAAAAGACAAAGATGATCAAATCTGTTTGTACGCTTTGATGCATGTTCCGTCTCTTCCTGTGTGTACTGAATCTGTTTGTTTACATGTCTATATGATGGGAATAACAGAGCTGTGGGAAAAATCAATGGAGAAGGAGGACTCAGAGACTCTATAAAGAAGATCCACCGAATGAAAAATGAATGGAAGATGGCAAAGATAGCGCTTATAGTGATCCTGCTGTATGTCATCTCTTGGTCTCCATACTCCTGTGTAGCTCTTACTGCTTTTGCTGGGTAAGAATCAACATGTCTTACACCCACAATCCATAGCTTTTTTTTTTTTTATATCCTTCTTGATTATATTATTTAGTTAGCATTGACTTTAGTCAGAAGCAACTTAAACTGCTAAACAATTTTGACAGATAAACGCACAATTCGGTTGTCACTGTGCTTACACATGATATTGACCATTAGGGATTTCAATTATTTGTTCAAGACCTTCAAGGTAGAAATGAGCAGAGATAGTTTTAAATTAAATATAATAAAATAATCCGTGAATTATATAATATAGTGTGTTCCATGTGAGAAGCAGATATTTTTTCAAGGTTGTTATGTGTAGCCTAAGAGCTAGTGATGGGTCATTCATGAACGAAAGACTCGGAAGGTAAAGTAATTATTTATGTTTCCTGTAAATTATTTTTGACTGCATTATAATGATTTCTTAATTCAGAATATGATCAAGATTGCATAGGTGGATGTGTTCAGGGAATTTGCCTGTTAAAAGTTGAACATATAAAGCCACTTAAATGAACAAAATGACTCGGAGAAAAAAAGATTTGTTCATTATGATGAACGAGATCGAACAAGAGAGTCAGTAAAATGATCCGAACTTCACATCACTACAAAGAGCTAGCAAGCTGATACCTGTACCACAAATATAATATTATTTGTCACATTTCTAGTTTGTTTTGTTCTGGATCTATTTTTCAGTTCGGTTCATGTCTGATTCTCATTGTTAATCTTCTAGTCTGTTAATTAGTTCAGTTGTCCTTCCTGTTTGTTTCTATGGTTTCTGATCGATTTTAGTATTCTGTTCAGTTGTGTCTTGTTAATGAACTCATCAGCTCCTTTGTTAGCCCTCATGCATTTAAGCCCTCAGTTTCAGTCCGTTCCTGGTCTTGACATTTTGTTGTTATAATATCAGGTTTTCTCAAGCTTGGGGGTTCATGAGTGGCTTGTGAGGGAACTGCAGCTGTTCATTAATTGATAAAAGAAAATAATTAAATCATGAAAAAAAAAAAAATGAAAAAAAAAAAAAAGTTTAAAAATGAAACATTAAAAGATTTAATTTCTTTACCTGCATGTTAACATTAGATAACCATAAGCAAGAAAATATATTAAAGGTTCATAATCTTTATAATAATATAAAATTATATAAAATACTCTTATACTCTTTTAGTCTCATGATTTCTTCCATCCCCGCTTTCTTCCATCAACCCCTCAGAGAAAATGTGTCACAGAATGTGGGGAAAAAAATGCACTGCCATGTTTTCATCAGGCTTCCTTTGACAGATTAATGATCACATGTGCCTGATGCTACATTTCCTAAGGACTGTATGGTTTTACTCATTTACCACCTCTTTGTAATCTAAAATGTCTGTGTGGAGCTGTGATGCGATGTCATGCGGGTTTGAAGAAATTAATGCATTATAATGTGTAATGTTATATCCCTTTTACTCTTTCCACAGATATGCTGACATGCTCACACCGTACATGAACTCTGTGCCTGCTGTGATTGCCAAAGCATCCGCCATTCACAACCCAATCATCTATGCCATCACTCACCCCAAGTACAGGTATGATGATGCTGATGAGAGTAAGCCTTTTTACATAGTTATTTATTCTGCTATATATTCATGGATACTAGTTGCTGCACATTCTCATTCATTTGAACAATTTGTTACAATTATATGGTGATTATAAACTGTAACTTTATTCACTTGGAATCTTTTATTCATCCCCTGATATAAAACACAAATAAGCGGCTTCTTTGAGAGTGAATTGCTTTGTTCTCTATAAAATAAATATGCACACTGATCACCATATGCTCTTATTTTCACATATTTAGCAGAAGGCAAAAATATAACTCAGAGTAAAATGACAAAAATAATCACAGGCAAGTAAAATAACATTATACACCTCAATTGGAGTAAAATATAGATTTAAAAGCAATAATTACAATAAATATTAAATAAGATTATCAGAAGTCAAAAGAAACCTACCTCTCCCGTGAGATTACAATGTAAAAGGGAAGAGGATTAAACGGAACAGGAAGTTATTGTAGCGCTAAGAGTTCAAAGATGAAGTCCACAAAGATTAAAATAAAATACGTTTTTAGGCAACTGAATATCTGTGACAGTTATGTTGATTTGTGACATCACAACAATTAACTCATTTCGATCAGGCAGCTACATCAGGTATATAAATTAACAATTTTGTGTGAAATCTACTTGATGATACATCTATTTAACAGTATAATTTCTATACCTGTTACAGTGGCAGAAAATTACCAAGCTTACATGATTTTATTTTAAAATCCTGTATACACACACTATAGGGGTGGGTAAGTTTTTTTTAAAAGCATTATTATGCTCACCAAGGCTGCATTCAAAAACAGTAAAATGGGGAAATATGATTACAAAATAACAATAATGAAAAAATTACATAATATAATAAAATGTAATTTATTCCTGTTCTGGCAAAGCTGAATTTTCAGCATCATTGCTCCAGTCTTCAGGGTCACATGATCCTTTAGAAATCATTATAATATGCTGATTTGCTGCTCAATAAACATTTCATATTATCAATGTTGAAAACAGCTGTGTTTTTTTATTTTTATGAATAGATTTAAAATGTATTTAAAAAGTATTTTGTAACATTATGAATGTCAAACACTTTTGATAAATTTAACACATTCTGGATGAAAGTATTAATTTCTTTTTTTACTGACCCCAATATTTAACATTTCTTTTGTATTTTATTTTAAGATAAGTTCCTGTTAAATATTGTAAAATCCTGGCAATATTTTACACTGTATTGATGTGCACAAAAATTGAAAGACCTTGGCAGCATATTGAGGCACTGAAGCACACCGATTCAGTTTCCGTTGCAAAGAGACCTGTCCAGTGAAATGAAACATTGTTCCACAAACATGAATGCTGCGTGCTTCAAGGCCAGACAAACCCAAATTGATCAGCGGCTTTATGTACAGAGTGCTAGCACAAATACCTTGAGACGACAGAGGTAGATTCTGACCTTTAAAAGTCAGCTTTACTTCAGATTGATCTGCTCTGGATGCATTGGGCCATGTGTTGCTCATAACAGATCTGCGGTGAGCTGCACAAGATTAATGCCGTATGATGAAGCAACTAAATAATGAGGTCATCATTTGCCCATTCCTATTGCCTCAATATGACATCCTTTTAAAGGATTGATCTGAACTGTTAAGTCTGGTTTTGAAATAAGACACAACAAACACAAAATTCCATCGCCACTTATTTCATTGACAGCTCTGGAAAGTCGATGTGAATTGCAGTTTGACAATTCCTTCATTTTCCTGCCCTTTTTCACAAATCACCCCTTTCTTTCTCTATCTCTCCCAGGTCTGCCATTGCAAAGTACATACCATGTCTGGGAGTGCTGCTGTGTGTACCTCGTAGAGACCGGTTTATGAGCAGTAGCTTTATGTCCACACGACGCTCCACTTTGACTAGCCAGTCCTCTGAGACCAGCTGCAACATGCACCGTGCCGGGAAAGCACGCTTGTCCTCTGTGTCTGACAGTGAGTCGGTAAGAAAAAACCTTTAGGCAAGCAAACTCTATGTAAGAATCATCCTTATTTTGTGAGTCTTCATTAGCCTCTATAAGTACATAACTAGAAGAATAACAAAGTGGTTAGGGAGAGATATTTGCCCCCTGGAAATTATTTTTAAGGGTATACCTTTTTTGATGGCATATTTTTGATCACACAGTATAACAAACAGCATGTGGTCAATTTATGTGACAATTTAATAAATTAAATAAATTTGTTAACCTGGAACTAATTGTCACGATCCACACACGGGAAACAGGTAAGAGCCAAGTGCATTTATTAGGGTAATTCGTAATCGTAAATCCAGTCCAGGCAGGGGTCAAAACCAAAGAAGCAATCCAAAACATAAAACAATACAAAACAGGCAACAAAGCAGAACTCAGAAGTGGCGGGGAACAGCTGAGTGCAATGAACAGTGATTGGTACAGACAAGGATTATGGGGAATGCAGTTCATAATGTGGATGACACCGTGGGGAAGAGGACCTATAGTGGACACCAGGAATACACAAACCAGACACTGTGACACTAATAGTCCAAAACATTTATATTATGAAATAACAGAGGAATTCACTGTGGAGATATTTTAAAAATCTGGGGCGTTTTGATCACTTTTGTTGGTACCTTTTTGGTTAATTTCTGAACCCTGCAGTTAATAATGTTGACCAAGTACACACTGTAATAGGGACGTCACCAAGTGAACTGAATTGCCTTAAAAGGATAGTCCATGCCAAAATGAAAATTCTGTAAACAATTGCTCACCCTTGTTCCAATCCTGTTTGAATGTACACTTTTTTTTTTTTTTAACAAGAAAATATTTTGAAGAATGTTGGTAACCAAACAGTTTCGGTTTACATTGACTTCCATTGTATGGACAAAATAAACAAACAATGAAAGTAAATGGGAACTGAAATTGTTTGGTTACCAAAATTCTTCAAAATATCTTTGTGTTCTGCAGAAGAAAGAAATATATACAATTTTGGAACAACATTAGGGTGCGTAAATTATGACAGAATTTTCATTTTTGGATCAACTATCCCTCGTGTAATATGTCGGCCAAACATTCTCTTATGCATGCCATTGTGTAAAGTATGTTTCTGGCCTTCCTCAAATGATCACAGAAATCTCACAATTATCTTTATTTGATTTTTATTTAAGCTTAAATCGTGCTCTTCTCCTTATTGGATGAGCATTGAGTGTTTGTTGTGTATGGACAGGGCTGGACGGACACAGAGGCAGATCTCTCCAGTGTGACTTCACGGCCTGCTAGTCGTCAGGTCTCATCTGACATCCGGAAAGATCCGTCAGAAATCAAGCGCACCAGCTCTCTGAGGCTGAAGGTCAAGAACAGAGACTCTGGTGTCTTCGACAGAACCTCAGCTCAGAGTCTAACTGAGCCGAGCGTGAACCGGACCAGTGCATACATCAGTGTAAGTAAAAGTCTTCAATAAGTGTCATATCTCAACTCATTAATCAGAAGCTTCTCAGCTCACTTGATTTATGAAATTGGGAAGCCCGCATTCATTTTTAGAGAGGAAACGACTTCATCAGATTTAAAATTCATTTGGAAATTTAATTCCATCCTTCATATCTTGAAGTTCGCTGCCCTGGTTTCAGTCAGCGTAGTTCGTGACAAAAGTGTCCTCAAAAGTGTGCATGGTTGTACTGTATGTGCTAATGATACTCTTCTGTTATTTTGTTTGACTGTACATAAAGTTTGAGAGAGAGATTTGTACTTCTTTCACTGGCTTTTCTCTTAGATGTAGCCGTGCAGAGCTATCACTTTCTAAAATCTACAGTTGTTCTTGCTCTGCAGATAAAGATGGGGTTTTTAATTCAGCCTCCTGGGACTGCTCAATAATGATACATTTTCTTTTCCACTTGAATGATAAATCATGAGGGAACCTTATCATAAATAACACTTATTATCAAAAGTACCTTCTGAATCTTCAGCACAGAACATTCAGTGCGGCCATTGTAGTCTGTTCTCTTTTGAGACACTTCTTTTTAGTGAATCAGAAACATACAGACCAGTGTAGCCTGATTCTCAAACGATTGACTCTTATTAAAAAAGGTGCCATTAGTGAATTAAACACAATGAGAATCAACTAGTGTACAAACAGTCAGTCAGTCTAGTCCGATTCCTAAATGAATCAACTAGTGCAGTCCAATTTGTAGTACAAACGACTCCTACAAGCCAGTTATTTCTGGTGAATCAGAAACATACAGTGCAACCAGCGTAGACTAGTTCCAGAAAGAATCATGAATGAACGATTCTGAGTAATTTCTTTTAGTTAATCAAATCAACCGCATACAACTAACTGTGAAACTCAAATATGACTGATTGGTTGTTATATGAAAAAAATATATAATTAAAGAAACGTGTTATGCTTTTTGCCAGTATTAGTTTTTATAAAAATTAAATTTTACCACATTCTTGTTTGTTTATTATTAGTATTAGTATTAAATATATAGTTAAGGCCAATTATTAGATTGCATTTATATGGCTTTTAATTAAAAAAAAAAAATTTAGGAAGCATTTTACATATTTATTTGTTTTATTTTAAACTATAATCATAAGATTTGTGGCATTTAATAATTTTGCGTTTAGAATTTTTATTTGTCTGAACAGAACTGTGACCCATTTTTGGACGGCGACATTTGATAACCATTGATCTACTTCCCTGAAGGGATTGTACAACATAAAGTAATATCAGACAATAACTCTGTCATGTTAATGGACTTAATCCTGCTTTTCTGCCTATCACCAGTCAAAAGGATATACAATGTAATAACATTGTTTCTAGTTTCCAGTCACAGACACTTGATTCTAATAAAAGATCTGTTAAAAAAGTTCTGTTCATTTAAAAAATGGTAATCAAACTGATTCCACTCCTAAAGGCTCCTTTTGTTAATATAATGTTAAGGTCTTGAGCCAGTAGAGCATGTGAAAGATGTACAGTGTGGATCAGTGCGCATGACGTTTCTTTCAAGAGCAGGCTTGAATGAGGGTCCATTACATTGATATTAAGCCCGCTTTAATTCTCCTGCTCTAATCTGCTGGTTTTAGAGAGATAATCCCCATAAACAGAAGCTCATCCCATGTCATCAAGATGAACAGCATCAGCGTGTCCACTGGGTGGCACCTTCTGCTCTGCCCTTCCACCTTTTTCTTTTGACTGGTCACAGTCCATTTAAACACTGTGCGAACTTAATCAGTGATTAAATATCTGATCTTTAAGAATGAGAAAGAGAAGTGCTGAACTATGCAACTATGGCAAACCCTCATAATCGTCAATTTCATTCGTATCTCCCCTCTCCCTCTTTCAGATGGCAGGCGACAAAGAAGAGATCTCCATGGCTGAGGGGAGCCTGTCCAGTTGTCTCTCGTCCTCTGTAAGTGCTCTTTTCGGACTGGGTTAGATTCTAAATGACGTTTGAGTTACAATTATTAACATAGGATCCCAGTCACTTCATGTACTATTTCAAATGCTATCTATCTATCTATCTATCTATCTATCTATCTATCTATCTATCTATCTATCTATCTATCTATCTATTTTATTTATTTCCTCACTCACTGTCTTTTCTCTGTCTACATTTAGCCAGATATAGTCTCAGACAAAGTTGATGAGAAAAGACTGTTGGTTCGGATCCCTTCCATCATAGTTACGTCAGAGTCCAGTCCAAGCCTCCTCTCAGATGGGCGCAGCAGTGGCTCCTCCAGACAGCTCCCAGGTGCTTCAGTGGAGGAACCCTCTTTCACCGTGGATCCTGCTGGCATTGACTGAATACGGGCTACACTACCACTGACTTATACTTAAGGACACAATCTCAACAAACTCTTGGTCATCTGACTTGTTCCTTCCACCATTTTGTCTCCTTTACACAGGGCTCAAAATTGAACCTGCATGCTGTTACAACTGACATCTGAAATTTGGCAGTGCTGTTATTGTTGTATACTTTTGCCTGTTTCGAGGAGGACACTGCATGGGTGACCACAGCCTACAAGGTGAACAAGGTCTGTATTTCTATAGGAAAGTGGGGTCAAGACACCCTTTCGGGCTTCTTTCAGTGGTGTGGAGATGATCCTATCCTCTCAGGGAAGAATTCGACAGTTCTGAAAAGCAGCAAACTGTGATTCAGTTGTGAATTAACACTGCTCTGAATGTTTTCAGATACATCCATCCCTTTAGTGAGATGCTTCATCCATTGAAGGTTGTGCTTTAGGCCATTGGAATAAACGGTTCCCAGTGCCTGCACAAGATCAAACACAACACATGATCTGTGACTTGAAGATTCAAACGCCTAGTTTTTACCCAGCCAGAGATTTTGGTCTCACTATGAAATGTAGAGCCCTGTCTACAGGTGTAAAAGTGGATATTTTGATGTTTCTTTAAAGGTGAAGTGTGTAATTTCGTGTACAAATGTAAAAATATTTTCATTGTAATGGCTGATAAACGATGAATTTTTTATTTAAAAAAATGTAAAAATTAAACGTTTTAAATGATACAAGTGAATTTAGGCATCACAGCATTATAATGTACAGTCTGAAAAATGGATATAAATTTTCCGATTTGATAAAGATTACATTTATCAATACTTCAAACAGATTAACTTTGCCATCATCTAATGTTCACTGGGAATTGCGCATGCACAATTAAATGCCCAATAACTAAAAACTTAATCTCTAATATTGGGAGATAACTGATATGGTACAGATATATTGTGCACCCTAAATTTTAAAATAGAAAGATAAATAAATAAATAAATAAAAAATGTAATAAAACACTTCAGCTTTAAAGTATCAGGTATTCCCACCAACATATTCATAACGAAATAAGCACTTTGAGAACCAATGACCAATGATTTTTCTTGCTGCTGATCAAAATAATTTTTTTGTCTTGATTATAGTGTATATATATATATATATATATATATATATATATTTAGAACTGTATGGCCAATACATATATTTGTCTATTGAATGTTAATACGAAAGTTTGCTCAACAAATGATCTTGACTGTATGATTTTAATGCTTTTGTGTTGTGCCATGTTTCTCTATCCACATGTGAAAATCCCCATGGTTGTGATCACCTGCATGCTTTCTTAATGTAAAATAGGCTTTTTTTTATAGAAATATTTGGTTTTAAATGTTTTTCATTCTCTGTGCAGGTTACAATAACATCAAAACCCCTATAAATGTGAAAATTGTCTTTTAAATTCAAACGACTGGTCTCAGAGCCTGTGGCTGTAATGAACTGTACCTTTCAGATGCCTTTCTGCTGGATTTCAGAGATGCTTTAGTGGGATTAATATGCCAGTTTCTGGGAGTCCTTAGGGATTAGAGGGGAAACGCTTTTAACAAGATTAGTTTTGGGGAAGTACTCAGCCTGAACGCTCCATTGCTTTTAAAGGCTGCTGTGTTCTCAAAGTTACATACACTTTCTCATATAATGGTCTCTGAAACAGATCAAATTCACTGTCTGTCTCTCCTGAGAGATATGTTTACCTTTTCGTTTTGAGGTAAATATGCTTCATAGATGTTTTATGATTTTCTATGGGGTACTTGGCCTGCATATTTACTGATGTTGCCAGAATGTTCACCTGATTAGCAACTCTTCATTTAGCATTGATACACATTTAGCAGTGAACACCTACTTTATATCCAGTCACTCACAGTTATCAAGGAGGTCAATAGTGTGTCCTGCTGACTTGCATGTGATTTGTTGCCTGGACGCCGTCGGAGTGACATAATCAAGTGTTATATGAATGATAAGTTAGCTTATCAGCAAAAGCCACAGGTCATACATATATGTGTGATAACATTTTCACGTCTTCATTGCCCTTCCCTATGTTTTCGTGACTCCAATTCTGAAGCTGTCATCATATTATATTTATATGTGCATGGTAAAGTTCATACAGTAATTTTTTTCCAACTTTTTTTTTTACCAATGCACTTAAAAATGGCGGATGAACTGAGAAAAATATTCTTACTAGCCATAAAACTGCATATGGCGTAATTTTAATTAAAACATTTGGTTCCACTTTATATTAGGTGGCCTTAATTGTGTACATTTAAATTAATCATTTGATACAATGTAATTATTGTGTACATAGCCTAGATGTTTTTACATTGTAAAAATACATGCATGTAATGACATCTGTCATTCATTTCTATAATTACATTTATAATTACACTGTTGACCCATTCCTCACACCTTAACCTACCCTTAAACCTACCCATACCACCACACCTGTCCCTTACCATACCCGTATCCCATCTCAATAGCAGCAAAAGTGTTTTGCAATAAAATATGAACACAATAAGTACATTGTACTTAAATAAAAAAAATAAGTACATAGTACTTAAGGCCACCTATAAAGTGGGACCAAACATTTAGATGTTTCTTCTCATATACAGTAATTGTGATAAACAGTGCAGCATAATTTACAGTCTTAATATCTCTATGAAATGGCACCCGTCACAAGAAAAAAAAAGGTGAGAACCCTTTGTAATTTCGTTCCTAATATTTGTTTGTTTAGGTGATTTAACGTGACAAATGTTTGTTTTTTCAACGTCCTAGATAAATTAATGGCTTTATGATTCTTACAGTTTCATTTAAACCGCTTGTGATGAGTAAACCAAAGTGTGCATGACACATCAGTGATTTGGGTTGTGGGTTTAAAGTCGGCATGAAATGGAAGTTGCGATATTCCTTTCTTCCCAATTGTGACATATATCCAAGTGAAACGGCTTGTCAAACAAGGAAAAAAAAAATGTAGGGCAGGGCAGGACTTGATTTTCTCCATCTGGGATTGATTGGATTATGTGGTTTACTATTGCTGAGATGTAATTTGAGTGACAGTTTGTCCCGCCCTCATGCCAACGAACATGTCATCAATGAAGAGATTTTTACACCTCAGTAATAAACACCTCATTCACCAGCCAAGACTAATATCACAAACTCCCTTTCTAAAGCATTCTATTGTAATCAACAATTTTTCTTTCATTTAACTACTAAATATTTAAATTGATAAATTTCACAAATATGAAAAGAAACTAAAAAAAGGCTATTTTTCCATAAACTGTAGAAAAAACCTTGAGCAGCCTTAAAGTATATATGTACGCAGTTGCTGGCTCTACATTTATATAAGATTCACTCTGTCTGATTTCTACAATGAGCTCTGAACAAGGTCACAAGCCCCTGGAGATAAGATTAAGGAGTAAACAGCTCTGTGCCATTGACTCTTTCCCTTGTAGCAATTTATAATAAAGCCTGGACGGACTCTCTGACCTAAATTAGAGGTGATCTGAGTATCTCCGCTGACCATATTGGAGTCGCTGCAAAACAATATTTAATAGTTCTAGGCCTATATCTTTGGTATTTAAAATGTATTTATATTTCTCCTAATTGTATGTGGTACTATACTGTGTTTTCTTCACAACCGTTCTTCATGCACATGTTGGATGGCCAAAAGCATTAAAATTTTAGTCCATCTTGCAATGAGTGTGTGATTTTACTTTAATTTATTGAATGATGTATTTGGGTGATTGATAATGTTAATAAATATTATTTTCTAATCAGTATTATGAATTATGCTTGCATGTAAAAAAATAATATATTTATGCTTTTGGGTTTCAGAAATATGTGAAATGTGCAATGTAGTTCAAATACAGCTTTATTTTACATGGTTTTTGATGTTGAACAGTAAAGAACAAAATACATAGATAAACTTGACAATACTGTACATAGGATACTTGGCAACTGTCAGATTAAAACTGACTGAAATAGTAAAGCTTGTTAGATGTAGACATTTACACTTTTGTCACTTCTATTGCATTGTTGTATCTGTGACCCAGTGTAAAAAATTCTTGATGACAGGAGAGAAACCATCTGTGCACATACAATAAGCCCTGTGATTACAGATGATGTGACGTCCTCCATGGTAACTATCACAGATGTTCAGAAGAAACTTTGTTAGCTTGTTAAGGTTATTTTTGACCAATTTACAGAAAGAAATGCGTTATAAATAGCACATACTTTTAGAACGGGACAAGACCAAATAGTCGTTACATTTCCAAACCTGTATTTAGAAAAAGCATTTCAGGATGTCATGCAACTAAAACATTTATTTATTTATTTATTGAATAAAATTTGACCCAAAAATATTTTACTCTGGATTACTTGATTCTGGTTGGTCAAACACGGCATGCAAGTGAAGATAATGGTGACCCAATAGAAATGACTCAAGTATTACCAAATTACCAAAAATTTGACAGATTATTCAATTTAAGAATTAAATTAATGACAGAACATTATTCTAAATTGTAACCTGAAAATTACATGTTTACAATGTTTACATTGTTTCTAGTGGATTTTTTTTTATTTTGAGCAGAAGCTTTAAAATAGTATACGGTAAGATGTTAAAAATCAAGATTTTATATAGGCTACCTGTTTACTTGTTTGGTGAGTAGCTGTATAATAAGTGGGATATTAATCAAAATCTGATTAATCTACAGTTCGCCAGCAGTTTTGTTTTGCAATTATAATTGAACAAGTAATAGGAAAATGTTACTTATTATTACGTATTATAATTACAATACAGTTAATTGTTTTTTTGTGTATTTTTACCTAATTTCTTAACTTTTTATTTTTTAATTCTTTCATTTATTCTTATATTTATTTATAATTTCTGGGCCCCCATGAGAGACAGATTGTACATTATCCTTTACTTAGAACGCATTGGCAACTTTCCTAAACACCAGAGTTGCTTCAACAAAGGCCCTGTTAACACGAGAACGCTCGCGGGTGAAAATGTAAAAATATTTTATCAGATGTGCCTTTCGTTTAGACGGCGACGGCGTTTTGGGGGCTTAAAAACGCAAAAAAAGTGAAACCACCCTCCAGAGTGGAAATCTTAAAAACGCTCCACCGTCGCGTTTCCGTACTAACGTCTAACCGGTAAAAACGCAAAACAGTGAAGGCACCGCGATCAGTGCTTCACATTGCCACCTAGCCGCCTGGAGTGCACACCACCAGAGAATGACACCACATTGAATTTCACACACTTTTGCGTCACCGTATGCACGCAGATTTCCCCCCCATAACACTCGTCTAAACGCAGAATAAAAAGTGATCACTTTTGCGTTTTCTCTTCAGATCGTTTCCGTGTAAACGTAGCCTTAGTGGCTGTTTGCATGACGCCGTTTTCAACTAAAAGCTGAAAACTTTATAGTTGAAAAACCTTTACACGGCAACGACGTTTTGGGGGCCTGAAAATGCAAACATTTTAAAACGATGTCTCCATGTAAACTACAACAATGTGAATTTGTGAAAACGGTGACGTCGTGCACATGCGTATTGCATGTGTTCAGTCGGTCGGCGACTCGGCATGCGCGGGTGTACTGTGTGGACTCCTCCTACCTAGTCCACATTTTCCTGACATTTTGCCGCTTTATAGTCCAGGGTCAGTTGTAGTAATACATAATAAACCAACCTTATCGTCTGTCCAGACAAAATTGAAATTGCCATCTTGATTGTTGGTATTCACCACTCTGTAGAAGAACGCGTACTGTATGTATTGTACGCAGACGCATAGTGTTTCTTTACAAAGTGCATCGCCAACTACTGGCCTGGCATGCATTAAGATTTTTGTTTTGATTTTTTTGTTTTTTTGACAACGTTGTTGTCTGTATACGAAACCTTCCAAAAGCATAAAGGAAAAAACTTGTTTTGTTCTTTGTAGGCTACATCGTTGTTGTGTAAACGTACGTATAGTTGTAAAAAATGAACTGAAATGTTTGCAGTATTATGCACATTGTCCATTCAAGGCAATGGGAAGATTAATACTTTTCATAATTGTGAATTTGAATGACGACGTCCCCATGTCCTATGTCACAGTGGACCAATACAGAGAGGAAAGTTATTTTATGGCTGAGGGTGAGCTTTACTTTTCCATAGACCAGCATTGTTTGTAATAATAGCTATTGAGTGTGTCATTGTGTAACATGATGGAGCCACAATACTTTCTATACTTGTCAATAAGAGTGACAGGATTCAATCAGAATGACCTGGCTAAATATACCTCTGATCTTTCACAGAAAAGCATGAATGGCCAAGGATGGCAGGTGGGTGTCCTGTCAGAGTGTATTGACCGTGTCAGTCGTCTTCTCTGGTATGTGTGCTCCTTTTAAACCCACCTGATGACAACAACATGGGATGACAGGAAAAGAGACTTTCAGTTTTATTTCAAAAGTCTTTTTTTCATTCTCCTTAATCTACTGGAGAACGATATTTGAGATAAACGCAAACTTCATCAATACAAATGTCTCCTCATTTAGAATATGTTCATTCTAGCTTAAAACAGCTTAAAACAACCTTGCAGCAGAAATGAGTGCCCTAAGCAAAGATGGAAGAATACAAATCACAAACTCTTGTGGGTCCTGCACCAGCTGAGCAATTGAATTGAGTTGAATACGAATACGGATGTCTTACGCCAGGTATTATGAAACCAGAGATGGTCTTATTATTGAGAGGTCCGCGGCTCTTCCATTGGAGAAAGCATTAACGTAAATTTGGATCACGTGTGCACATTACATTGCCTTGACATCATTGAGTTGTAAAACAGTCAGTCAGTGTTGGCATATACCATAGAGATGAATGAGAATTGCTGTAAACTGAATCATACCTGTTGCAAAATTGTTCAAGACTTGTCTTATAAAACTGTTTTGTTTTTTTCCAGTGTAAACTCTAAAAATAAATCCAAAATGAATGTTTAATGGCAAATGTGTTGAAGATTAGCCGATAGGCTGTCAATTTATTAAATGATAAGCTGTTTTCCCACAAAAGCAGTTTATTCAGCTTCGTTAAGCCTCTCCTCCATTGACATCCATTCAAAAACCAGCCTCTGGTCTGCTTACCTGTGTACCAACGTGTTATGCCTTTTTTTTCTTTTTTTTTACCTTGAAGGCTTGCTTTAAAGTGGCTTTGATGAAACTCCTTGGTTCACACAGGTTTTGTAAAACCCAGCAACCTAAACCTCCATTGTGAAGTTAGAAAGAAGAGACGAGGCTCTTGATGAAAGTTATAATCAGTTCCATCACCTCAAACAAATCTTACAGCCATCTATTTGGATTTACACCCTGACACAGCTTTAAAGTGACATTACGTCAGACTTAGCCACTATGGCTCCTTGTTGTTTATTAGTCGTTTCCCACTAGCTCAATATCCATGGTGCTCTATGAGTGGACGCCCATAGGAGCAGAGTGGAAAAATGTGTTACCCTAAGAAGAGGCTATATTCGCCATGTGAATCATGGGGGCTTGGCATCCAGGGGTGTCCCCTTACATGCCATATAAGGGACCGAGGGCTTTAGAGTTATTGCTTTCTGCAGAGAGGATCTATTCTTAGGCTGTCTGTCCAGGCCATCCGAGCAGGCAAGAACTCTCCTCCTTTTGCTTTTAAGACTTTTTTTGACTTATTTTGTCAGTGTAAACAGGGGTGGGATTGAACTATTTGTTATTTTTTAAAGTCTGATTCATTCTGTGGTATGTTTTTGAGTTGTATTGATAGTGCAGACATATTTTCTCACATCCTGTGTGATGGTCGTATACTGGCATAAGGGAATACAGATTTTTTTTCACTCTATTGCATTTCCTGTCTGTTGTTGTTGTGTTTCAGAGGCTCCTCGGTGCCTGCCCGTACCCGGGTGTTTGGTCATCCCGACTACAGGGAGAAGAACTGATAGGAAAGATAGGACTGATCCGAGAAGAAGCTTTTCGCTTTAAATTCTCTCCACAATGAGCAATTACACAGTAACCCTGTCAGGACCTGCACCATGGGGCTTCAGGCTGCAGGGAGGCAAAGACTTCAACATGCCCCTGACCATATCCCGGGTGAGACAACAGCTCTTGTAGAAAAAAAACTATAATGCTTTATTTAAACAAATTCCTTGTCAATGCATTGATAAAAAAAGAAGAAGCTCCCATTAGAGATTATTTTAACTCGCTAAAACAATGAAAATCACATTTATGTTGGCATTATGTAACAACGTGTTGCATTGGTTATCGTCCAGGCCAAAGCTGGCATTCTCTAACCAGCTATTTTGGCCCTTTGGCTTGAGAGAGTGGTGAATTAACAGTGGAAAAATCTATGAATAGCGTTAGATGAGGCAAGCCTTAAGAAAATCAATCTGTGTTAAAAGTGAAAGTTGAGAAGCCTGGATGTACAGTATGCTACTTGTCTAATTGAATCACGTACACAACCGCTAATGCTAATTCGCCTAATTTGCCTAAACAACATGCTGGATATTTGTTTATAATACTGATTTAATCGATAAAATGAAATAAAAAGGAGACTTTAAATGTTCTCAAGTATAGCCCCAGAAGAAAAATAAATTAAAGGGGTAGTTGACCAAAAGATTTATTTTTATTAATGTCTTTCCAAACCTCTGTGGTTTTCTTATTTTTTTGGAACACAAAAGAAGATATTTTGCAAAATGTCTGTGTTGTTTTGGACCCTATTGTCTTTCATTGTATGGGTGATAGGCCTACCTGTTTTTCAAAATATCTGCCTTTATATTCTGCAGATGAAAGGAATGATATGAGGGTGAATAGACAGAGGGTGAAGGATGACAGAATTTTCATATTTGGGTGAACTATCCTTTTAAGTGTAAAAGTAATTTGCTTTTGGATGTCCCATCTGTCATTTACGCTAAGCAGGAGTTGACGTCATGTTTCGTGGAAAGACGTGCAAATTCTTGTTGCTCTCCGATGTTGATTCTCCTTTTAGCTTTGGGATTTAAAAAAAACGCTGTTTTCCTAGAAGTCATTTCTTGATGGTAAGCTGTTTTCCATCTATCATTTCCTGCAACACGACTTTATGAATGACATTGTAGACATTCACGGCACTAAACAAAGAAGCAAAGGGATTGTCCCACCTTTCCAACTTGATCAATAAGGTGTGCTATTGAAAAATAGCAACACTTAACATTAAAATTAAACTAAACAAAACACTGAATTGTGAATACAACACATAACAAACAACCAAGTGTGCTCATCCCATGGCACCTAGAATCCTCATTGTGTTAGTGTATGGATTCAGTGAAGTTGACATGCCTTGTCCAAAGGTTTAGAGAGAGGATGAGGTGTGTTTCTATCTGCTATGAAAAGAAATTGCTATCGCTGTATAATCAGTCACAGGCGGTTCAGCCCAGTTTGTTTATTTCACTCCCTTCTTGACACTTGATTGGCCTTCACTTCAATAAGGGGAGAGTCATTACCTCTGTTTGTCAAGGTTGTGGTAGGTCTGACTCCTCATATTGGCCCCTTGTCTGCAAGTAATTACAGACAGGACCATCATACCAAGTAAACATTGTTCGGATTTCATTACTTTTCTAATCAGCATTGTCGGTGGCTCGCGCTTTGACGCTGTAATCAGTGTCAAGTCGTCCATCTGGATATTATAGTCTCTCCTGACCCAGCTGTCACTGAACATGGCAGTAAATTGAAATGTGGAAGGTATATGTGTTTGGATCAGGTCTCAGATGATTGATGGACATTTAACTGCCAGAGGTGACAGTTTATGCATTTCACAATCAAATCTTCCCACAGTGTAATAAGAGATCGGCCTCTATCCTAAAGCACTGTATACAATCTACTTTGAATCTTAATCCTGGTCCCAAGGCTGATAGAGCTGCTGTCTTCCACAAAGCAGCCCATTAATTGCTTTTACTGCTTTTGTATTGTAATACTTGTCTTTTTAGACAACGTGTAAAGTGATATAGAGACGTGAAGTTGTGACATTTGAAGACAATGAAGGAGTTGATGATCTAATTTAATACTTTGATTCAGTAAATTATTGCAATCTCATATTTTGTCCTCATACTTGTAAAAAAAAAAAATCCCCAGGATGTGTGATATTAGTGTCAATAAAGGAGCCGGCAAACGGCTCATGCTGGACAGGAGAGTCATTTACAGCAGCTGTTGACAAATGGATTTAGACCTGAAATGTAACCTTTTGAAATATCAAATCACAGACATTCTTCAATTGTCGTTTTTCGTTTTTCATGCAAGCTATGATCCAACTTTAATTAAGGTATCCTGGCTTTAGTGTTACAGACATGGATAAATGACAACACTAATATGAAGACCATGCTAAGTGAGTGACAGTACAATATGAGGTTGTTAATATGAGTGTATTTGTTTGTGTGTGGGTTGATTTTGATGTGGATAGGTGGGAAGAGCTGCCTTATCATTTTCTAATGAAACATTTTAGGCTGATTTTTTAAATAAACCCCCCCCCAATAATAATAATAAATAATAATAAATCACTTACTTCACTGTCTATTTGCTATTTACAATTTATCTACTTTTCCTCCTTTGTAACAGTGTATAAAAAGCTCTGTGGAAGCTAATGATAGCACTGACGATCTGCGAGTGCAATGCCTGACTTATGGTCACTGATTTTAGCTTAGCACTGAAGGTCAGACCAGCAGAAATACATGTGAGGGCCATAAATGTGAAAAGCACAGAGACAATAGACACATGAGGTCATCATGAATTTAAATATTGATTGGAGAGAGCTGCAGGAAGAAACTTAACCAGATGTGAGTCAGTTCCCTTAAATATATGGGAGACTGGGGCTAGTTGTCACATTTTTTACTTCATTGACTTTTTTCTCATGGTAAGTTTATTGTACAAAGTCGATTTTAATATTTAATGGCTTGTTTAGTAAAAAATAAACAATACAATTATGAGGTACAAAAAAGAAAAGACAAGATTTCCAATAGAAATTCTACATGCCCTGAGTGACATCTATGAAAATGTTTTCCTCAGAACACAGTTCAAATCCTTTCATTATAGTTGTCGTTTTTTTTATTTTTTTATTGGAAACATTTTCATGTAAATTATTCTTGCTTTCATCTTTTTGTCAACCAAGGTATTGCATAAAAAATGCAAAGAGCAGGAACGAGGAACCGCAATTGCAGCAACAATTTAAAATTGAGAGATTCTGTCAATGGCTTAAGCGCCAGACAGCTTTGTGAAGCGTACTGCTGATAGCAGAAAACACTGACACTAAATGTCCTCTCAGAGATCATTTCCGTCATTATATATTGTTGCACATGATATGGAAGTCCAGTTTTACAAAGTGCCAATATTATATTCTGTGAAGCACTTCATAAAGTCCATGACAAAGACAGTCTGTGGAGTCATTTGTGATGTAAAATATAAAGTAATTTCACTGCAGATGAATCCTTAAGATGCAATCATCCTTAGTGATGTACCCAAATTGTATTTTTCTTCATTCTGTTGCCCTTTCATTCTCACATTGTGTCTCCTGTGTATTGCAAACGTATAGAACGTATAGAATATAGAATAATAAGTCTGTTTGCTTTGTTTGCTCTTCAAGGTCTCTGACCCTGACTGTTCAGTGCTGTATGACGTCAGGGTACATTATGCTGAGGTCAAGGCCTTCTCGACATAAAAGTGGACAGAGTCAGGGCCTATTATGCGCATTTATATGCATGTGTGCTAGCCTGGCAAGCCAGATGTTGGGTCTGGGAACCTACCATTGGCAGGGCTCAATCCGAGGGGCGGGATAAACGGTTGTCTTTCAAATTCCCTCTGCACGCATAGGATAGTGCTACAACCAACCAGAGCGTCTTCCCACCAGCGGAGCTACGAACTACGAACACATCTTCCTTTTTTAAGAATGACTTATTTGTTCTTATTGACGTTCTTTGTTCTTTTCTCAAAGAAAAGCTTAACTCCAAGTCCTCCAGAGTCGCGGCCAAAGCCGATTCGAAAGACCGCTGTTCGCCAGCAGCAGCAGCAGCAATTCTTTGGCCCTCTCCCAAATGGCGCACTTCATGTGGACTTTCGGTCTCGTGGACTTAAATTGCGCATGCTTGCTGAATCTACGAGTCCGTATGCCGTCCCATTCAGCATTTTAACGCTCTGAAGTGTGCTCAGCAGTGCCCCCTTTGTACCCTTGAAGCGGTCTTCCGTGAAGCCCGCATGGATGCAGGCTCCACACACTTTAATTACCCAGGAATCCTTCCGAAAGGCCAATCAGACAACGGATGGGAGGAGATTTCGCTCACAGACAATTGTTAACATGGCTGAGAAGAAAATATTACGTTTTTTATGACCTAGATGTACATTTTACCAGTTGTTACCTACAGTTTATACAAACATTATGGTCATCGACCAGTGGTTGATGTCTCAAACATAATAATAGCGCGTTGAATAATACAATCGCATTATGATTCATTAAATAAATAGAACAGAATGTCGGGGCTTTACTGAGTCATATGTAAACATAGTATGAATATTGAAACCTGTAAATTCATCTGAAACCAATGCACATTTTCATTATGTGTTAAAATTGTAATCTTAGTTCAAATGGAACATTATGTATTATTATACTGTACATAATTTAAATTAGCATGATGTATCTATTGTTTAATGCCCAGGTGGCATACACAAAATACCTCTCAATGCGCCCTCGTGGACTCGTGCCAAGGGCCCTGTAGGTCTGCACTACATGACGTCACCAAAGTCTGGACTCTGAGGAAGTCCACAAGTCCAGAGTGTGCCATTTGGGACAGGGCCTTTGTTTTCAAGTAGCAGGGAATTCACGCGGAACTGTCGCAACTCTGTCGTCATTATGTTAAGCCCGCCCGCCGACTCTATACATGATGTGATTGGCCTGACTAGAGTTTGTTTTTTCCAGCTCGAAAGCCAACGGAGAGTTGCTAGACCTCCCTGCCTGCAAAATAAAATTTGCTGCCACTAGAGTGCGTCTAGATTTCTAGGCTACATGTGTGCTGGAGCTTAGCAACAAAAATGGAAAAAAATACTGTCAACATCCTTCAGAGCCTTGCAAATACCCACAGGTACTACAGATAGTCCAGATCATCACCCCAAACTTTGCTTTTAGTCAGAACAGTCCAGGAAGTGGGAAAATACCATTAAAGTTGGCATTTACCAAGGGCTGCCTCATAAATCACAATGCCAACAACGACAGGCCCCCATTTCAAAACTAAACAGGTTCTTCTGGCAGACTTCTACTATCACAGATAAAACAGATGCTGTCACCTATACATTCTGGAATACCATATCATTCCAGAGTTGCCATCTGGACTAGATTTTTATAAACAGTCCCAATGTATCAAATGTTTTCATATGGATTTTAGCGGGTCATTGGATTTACTGTCTGTTGTAGTGAGAGTGGCAGCTTAGCATCTTAAATTAAATGAACAGCTGTATTTTTGTATTTCTTTTGTGCTTGTTATGCAGACAAAATTAACATGTGAGCGAACAGTGATTCTTGTTGTCAGTGCATCTCAATTCAATTGACAAGTGGTTTAAAACGTCCTGAGAAATAAGTTGAAGTATGGACTATAATGACTAATGAGATTTTCTTTTCTTTTTTTAGAGTAATTCATTAAATGTTTCAGTAGGACTCTGTCAAGACTCTGTCTGGCTTTAGTAAAAGCATGGCAATACAGTAGATATACAGGAGATACACGCAGGAGATCACAAGGGAAAGATACGACACAGAACAATGAAAAGAGGAAACTAAGGGGTTAAATACACAGTGAGTAATCAACGTAACAGCAAACAGTTGTGGAACTCAAATCAGCAACCGAGGTCACTAACAATGACAGGGAACACTGGCAAAACAGGAACAGGGAAAACGTAACCAAAACACACAGACAGGGCTAAGTAAAGATTAAGCCAGGATTATACCTGAGTTCAATTAGGACATTTAAGTAGATTTTATAAACCTGCCTTAGAAAAGAACATTACTGATGTGCATCTTGAGACAAAACAATGAGAGTGACATACTGATATGTCAGTGCAAGTTGCTTTCAGTTAAGACAGCTCAAACATGTATTTTAGGGCCAATCTCATTTCTCTGTCTTACCCCTTCCCCTACCCCTACCCCTTTGTCTGCGTCTTCCCCTTGCCCCTCGATACCGAGTGAAGGGGGGGTAGGGGGAAGAACGTTTCTCTAAGAAATGAGACACCACTCGATTACCGTTTGCGTCATCTTCCCTTTCCGCTAGCTGGCTGCTACGTCAACAGAGGCGATACGCGTTGACATAAACAAACGAAGATGCCGTCGTCTCGGGTTGTGATATCGATTGCCTGGTCTCTCTTTATCTTTGCACGGTTGTGTGCCATCAGTCAAAGACATTGTTTCATTGTATTTAACGGCGGCGCCGGCGACACCATAGCTAAGTAAAACATTAGCAAAACATTAGCAAACGGCAAATAGCGCATAGCTGCTAGCTAGTGGTTAACTAGCGATTCAAAACAAAAACATTACAATTAAAACCGCTTGAACATTTTATTAAAAGTATCATAAAACACGAGTGTCATTAAACTGCTGAAAATACTTACTTTTGTGCGACTCACTTCTGGGAAATACCTACCCCTCTCTTTCAAGTGTGGTCCTCCGCAAACTTCGTTTCAAGGGCTATGTAGCCCTACGCCTTGGCCCTAGCCCTTAATCAAAATGAGAATTGGGACACCACTTCCCCTCACACGAACGCGCAAAACCGAGGGGAAGGGGTAAGAGTAAGGGGTAAGACAGAGAAATAAGACACAGCCTTAGTCCAGGACTAGGCTTAAGCCTTGCCTGTGAAACCGGGGGAAAGAAACTAAACAGATTAAAGCATAATCCTGATATACTCAAGTAAAGTGAAAATTCTTCAAATTAATAGTTGTATACAGTATTTTCAGTCACTCACATATACACTTTATTAACTTTTTGAAGCGTTAAAGTGGTAGTTGTGTACCTGTCAATTTAAGGACAGAAAGCTCTCAGATTTCATCAAAAAGATCTTCATTTGTGTTCCAAAGATAAACGAAAGAGTGACAGGTTTGGAACGACATGAGGGTGATTAATTGATGACAGAATTTTCACGAATGTGAAGAGAGGCAGGGGGATGGAGAGTTTTTCTTTTTTAATCTAGCTTGTAGTATCCTGACCAGTGATGCATGCAGTGGGATTTAATGGCATAATAGCCAAGGAGAAATATGTCTCTCAACAGTAAAGTCAGGGAAATACAAGCAATTAAATACAAGCATAAAAATGCAGTGTGTGAACGCCAAATGGATGTGAATCTTTTCCAATTTATTATTATCCGTCTTTCGGATGAGACGTAAAACCGAGGTCCTGACTCTCTGTGGTCATTAAAAATCCCAGGATGTCTTTCGAAAGAGTAGGGGTGTAACCCCGGTGTCCTGGCCAAATTTGCCCTGTGGCCTCTGTCCATCATGGCCTCCTAATCATCCCCATATACTGATTGGCTTCATCACTGTCTCCTCTCCACCAGTAAGCTGGTGTGTGGTGGGCGTTCTGGCGCAATATGGCTGCCGTCGCATCATCCAAGTGGATGCTGCACATTGGTGGTGGTTGAGGAGATTCCCCCCTTCTATGTAAAGCGCTTTGAGTGTCGAGAAAAGCGCTATATAAATGTAATGAATTATTATTATTATTATTATGTAAGTTATATAGTATAGCCTAATATTTCTAATTTCCTTGCTGATTTGGAGTTAAGAACAAAATTATGTCCCGGACTTTATCTAACTCCTGTCCACCTAAAAAAAACATTTATTTACAGGTAAATCACATGATCAAGTGCTCTTCATGCACCTTCATTAGTTTTAAGTTGCTTGGCAGTTTGGTATTTACTAGTAGAACATTACATAAAGGAGAGCTCTCTCAGAAACATGTACATGTGTGCGCGTTGAGTAATGGCAGCAGGTGGGACAAGGGTTGGTGGCAGGGCCCCAGAATACAGGGTAAAATTGAGGGAGGCAGGGGTGTCAACAACCACCTTTATTTTTAACATTTTAATGAGGTGCCTGAAAGAATAGCCACTGACTTATTTCATTATGGGATTTCAGTCTTCTTCCCCTTGGTTTCTGAGCTTTATCAAACCAGTCTATGTATTTATGTTCCACTGCACTGCCTCTTTAAATGTTTTTCCTCCTTTTATATACTGCAGTTCGTCCCAGTTCTTCAGTTTGATTGACCAAGCAATGTGTTCCAATAGTGCCTATTTATACTGAGTCTTTCTGCTACATTGTTACTAGGTGATGACAGATCACTGATTCAATCAAAACAGTATGCGTAAGTAATTGGTTATTAGTTTAGACACTAATGGCTACATTTTTTTCCTATCAGTCTATATCCAAAATGATCACAATAAATGTCAAATCTTTATTTCTTTTAAGTTTAAAGGCAGATTTTTGCTACTAAGTAAAAGTTGTAAAAAAAAGAGAGTTAATTGTGCTTTTATCATCAGAACATGACAAACACTTGCCAAACAAGTGAACATTTCGCAAATTAATGACATGTTTTGTCTCTTTGAAATGTAGCTTGAGTTAAATGACATTAGCAGTAGTTATGGTGAGAGTTGGGATGAAGATGTACTTTTATGTTCATTAACAAACATAGTAACATCTGTAAAACTGTAACAACCACATTTTTATAGGGTAAAATTTAAAGGGTACAATTTGGTCTTCCATAATATTCGAATTATGTTTAATATTATTTCTATGTGTTGTGAAACAAAACAGTAACCTGATAACTTTTAGTATAATACAAATGCACAAAGGAGATTGACAAAGAGTGAGTGGATTTACTCGCTGATCTCAATGTCTCAAAGTTCACTAGCCATGCTGATAATAACTGTTCACTGTGGTGCGCGGTTAAAACGAGCAAATCTGTTTTATTCCACTTTTGGCGCATTTGCTGTTTAATGTTTCTCATACGCAATAGTCAGAAATGGTGTTTATCAGTGCAATAGTCTGCAACATTCATGCTTAGCATTATTTGCATAGTGTATAAACATTATATTGAACACTTATCAAACGTTTGTTATAATTTTATGTTTTATCGCCCATCCATCCTCATGAGTGCCACTTTTTAAGACCCGTAATACTGAAACAGTCATGTGGTTTTCAGATGAACACATCTTCAGAAGTCATAGATCATGTGAAAAATTAATCAAGCTATGTATCAGTGCTTTCATGTGAAATGTGTTGTTTTTGTTTTGTTTTGATTTTCTCTTGACAAAGATTCTGAGCTTTGGTGTCGAACATAACATCACTACATATCACTTCTATGGCCCATGTCCCACTATCATTCTCATCACTTAAAGACATTTGTTAAGATGTATGTATAATATACAAAAGCTAAGCTGCAAATGGATTCTCTATAAGGAGACATTGTTTGTGTCGCCATGTACTCATCTGCTCAGAACCAGCTGCTGCACTTGACAGTGACAAATTATTAATTAAATGTGACCGATGTACCTTGCAAATGTATGTGCTGTAGCAAGCAAAATGTCTGAAGATGAATTTGATAATAATTGTGAATAAATAAATAAATAAAATAAATAAAGATTTCTATAGTCATGAGAATTTTACATAGATTTTTTTGTGTGTATGGAATTCAATCTGTGGATTAATTTGTAATTATTTAATTAATGTCTGGTGTCATTCCACAGATCACACCAGGGAGCAAGGCAGCAAGTGGAAACCTCAATCAGGGTGACATCATTTCTGCAATAGATGGAGTTAGCACTGAAGGCATGACCCATCTGGATGCCCAAAACAAGATAAAGGCAGCCACCACAAAACTCATCCTCACCATGCAGAGGTAAACCTCAACAGTGATGTGTTCAGAGAACAACTTGAACACCTTTTGATTCTTTTCATGTTTCTGAACACTTCTTTTATTTCCTCCAAACTAAACGTCTTGGGTTAGTTGACAATAACCCTGTTTCCTGAAAAAGCGTGAACAGCGATATGGGGAAGAACGTCTTAGTTTGACCAGTTGTGAACACGTGGCTTAAATAACCTCTGATGATGACGCCCTCGGAATGCGCACGTCAGAGGCTGTAAATAGACGTGTGACAGGTGTGCTTATCAGGTCATTTTGTCTGAAGAACGTCCTGAACGTGCGGCAATGAAGCTCAGCATCTCGTTCCCGCTTTTTCAGGGAACAGGGTTACAGTCAAGTAACCCGAGACGTTCCCTTTCAAAAGCTACACTCAATGCTGCGTGAACAGTGCAATGGGGAACGAGAATACCAACGCAGCCGCACTGGAAGTGTCTGGACCCCTCAAGGTTGTGTAGGCTGTGCACACAAACGCCAAGTAGGGCCTTAGACATGAGCTTGTGATGTCGACTCAAAGACATGAGAGCCCGGAGTAACGTGAACGTCCAAACTATAGAATCTAATAAATGTGTGTGGAGAGGACCACATACTTGCTGCAAGGGGGCGCCTCTTGCTAAAGCCCTGGAGTATGCAACCCCCCTGGTAGAATGAGCCCTGACGCCTAGAGGCGAAGCTTGACCACGCGCCTCATAGGCTCGAGCAATAGCATCCCTCACCCAATGCGACATAGTTTGCTCTGTGGCGGCCACCCCCTGTTACACCCATGAAAATATGCGCCCTTGAGGTCGATCGTGACAAACCAGTTTCTGTTTTGAATTTGAGACACAATCATTTTGATTGTCAACATTTTGAATTTGAATGCCCTGAGAGAATGATTCAGACCGTGAAGGTCTAGAAATGGATGCAACCCCCCATCTTTTTTGGAAACCAGAAAATAATAGCTGTAATAACCTGACTGTCTGTCTGTGAGGGGAAAATGTTCTATGTCCCCTTTGTCCAGAAGAGATTGCAGTTCTTGTACCAGAAAGTGCGCCTGTTCTGGTTTCACGGTAGAGGAGACCACGCTGTTTAAATGCGGAGGACGGCGCGCAAACTGTATTCTTTCTCTATGGTTCTCAAGACCCAAGGAGATATGTTTGGCAGTAGCTCCACGCTAGGGGTTGCACGACTACTGATTTCTGCTAGTCGATTTCTTATCAAAACAATACTCGAGTTACTCGACTACTCGTGGTTCATGCTACTGTAAATGAAAAGACATGAAATAGCTAGATCTTATCAATAAACATGTATTAATTCATAGCCTAATGCAACAATTACATAAGTACACTCTCAAAACATTATAATTATGACATTTCATTTTTAAATGTTCATGTAATAGTCTAAAGCCAAATAAATAGCCGTTCTTGCCTTTCATTTCAGACGTCTGCTTCTGGGCCGTTCACATATCGCGTCTTTTTCGCGCTCAAAGTTGTTATTTCAAATGTAGGCGCCTGGCCAGCGCGCTCATAATGGAAGCAACGTGGTGCACTAGTTTTTCCAGGCGGGTTTTTCCTTCTCATCTCCAGAAATATATCTAGTAGTAAAGCTAATGCAAGGGCTAGAAATCAATTAATCTTTTGCTGAATGATACTTCTTCGTCGTCATCATGGAGAGCGCAGTTCATGGTTGCATAACAACGACAGACGTCACGCCATGGGAGCGCAAGCGCTTGTAGGAGACAGCGGCAATGCCGCGCTTTCCACACGTTTTTAGACGCAATATGTGAACGGCCTCTTGCAGAGTTGGCCAATTACAATATTTTTGTCATCCTTGATGAAATACTTCCACACATCTGACGTGTGGTGTCTGTTGGTGACGTTCGCCATTTTTAATTCATTTATGATTAATGGATGCTCGAGTAGTCGATTGTTTCCGACAGCGTCGACTAGTGGTTGAAGTAGTCGATCTATCGACTACTCGACTAGTCTATGCAAGCCCTACTCCACGCTGCCAACTTCTCTGCAAAGGGTTTTAATTTTGATGCAACATCGAGTGACACAACGTCTTGTTGATGGTGGAATGTAAAATGTTTAATGTCCTGGAAAACGGCAGGAGTCAACTGAACATTTAACATTTCGCTGGAAACCGCTGCTGCCCCCCGAAACATCGGAGGTGGCGGGGATGGAACAGCGGTGTGAGGGTGTCGGGAAGGAACTAGTTTTTGCCATGTCCTGGGCGCAAAGGCTTCAGGACCTCTTCTTTCTTAATGAGATCAGCGATCTCAGGTCCAGCTTATTTTTTGATGGTGGAGCGTGGCGCGCCGGTCCCCAGTCCTTATGAGCGGGTGCGCTACTCGCCACACTGTTTCTGAGGAGCTGGACCTGGTTGAGGCTGGGTGGCCGACAGCCTCGACCCTTGGGCATGGCGAGGGAGGAACTTATCAAACACGTCCTCCTGCATTTTAGCCTCCCGGAATCTACTGATTACAGTATTGACTGAGTCGACAAATAGACTAGAATGCGACATGGGGGCATCAAGGAGAAAAACTTTATCTCTCTCCTTGATGCCGGTGAGGTTCAGCCACAGATGTCTCTCCGTTGCGACCATAGCACGCATAGAAATGTGATGATGCGCTGCCAGGGTAGAGATAACCCGCAAGCTTATCTTGAACCTGGGGCATCATCGTATAACCCTGTGCCTTTGCACCAAAGATAGTCAAATAAACCGACGTTGCAGGCACAAAGACACAGGAAGAATAGGGCTTATTCCAAGATTGAGTTAGTTCATCATGTAAATCTGAAAACGTCATCATCAGAGGTTATCTAAGCCAAATTCTTTGCCGTGTTTACCACACGTGTTCACAACCAGTCAAATGAAGATGTTCTTCCCCATAGCGCTGTTGGCGCAGCATTGAGTGTAGCTTTTGAAAGGGAACTCCCTCTTAAAGTCCCCCTGAAGTCAATACTTTTATCACTTAAAACTCATCTTTGATTTCTAGAAAATTAGCCCCACCTCTACTCACTCACACCAGCCAAGAGATCCACTCGTTGATGATCACACGTTGACGTGATTGGTTACAAGGTAGTCTGTGAAGTCAGAAACACCAGCGATTTCAAACTGCGTTTTTGAGGCAGTCTTTGGTTCACTGCAGTTTTAAGGAGAAAATACTCAGCAATGGTGTTGACTTATGACTTACTTTGTCTTAAAGCATATTAAAAACACCACATAGACATATAAAGAACATTAAAAACTTGATTTTCACCACAGGGGGTTCTTTAAGGCCTGTTCACACCAAGAACGATAACTATATTAGCAACCACACTGATGCACAATAACGTTCTGTTTATAATAAGACCGTGCTGCAGTTTTGTCGTCTGCCGCTTTAAATGCTCAAGCTCTTTAAAGCAGGATGTTTTCTGATTGTCTGTTAATGTTTTTATCATTTATCAGCTGGAAAAATATTATTGTATAAGTGATTCCAAAGATATCGTTCCTCTACGCCATTTAGATAAGACAATATCGTTACTATTATAGTTATTGTCCTTGGTGTAAACAGGCCTTTAGTCTTTTCATCTGACAAATTCCCATTATGTTTATTGGTGAATGGGTTTTCTTAAGAGGGCATCAGCAATGCATCTCATTTACTTTGGGATCAGTCAACTCTGGCAAATAAAAGTTCTCTGCCATTAAACAGCTCATTTATGATGAATATAAGCAGTTGAGCTGACACAAACTACAAGTGATGGTTAGCATACAAATATACAGACAGGACAGTATAATAAAAAACAAAAACTGTGATAAATCACCTGGTCTTATGGAGCCCTTCAGGTTGCCAGAATGCATAAATTAAAGGCAATGATGTTTAGGAGGTAGGGGAAATTAAATAGATTTCCACCTTTTTAATATAGTTTATTAATTTAGTACAGACACCCCAAAGCCTCTATCTGAAAGAAGATTAAGTCCTTTCATGTTTCCGCCTGCACAACAGCGAAACGAGGAAATGTTACTCACAAAGATACCTTGGCTACCCTGTGACATTTCTTAATGCTGGCTCTAGTGTTCACTTTTATAAGCTACTCCTCCTCTTTCTCCATCTTTCAGCTGTGAGTGATCTTCAGAAACTCGATTCTCCTTATTTATTGACAGCCTATACATGCATTGGTTAGATAAGGGTGGAAGTTGCTTTCATATGCATGCAGATATTAGACATAAGTATTGTTGTATGTTATATGATGAATATAGACATTAGCTGCATTTTATTTGATTGGGTAGATATAACAGATTTATCATTGACAGATTTATGTAATTTTGCACCATCTTTCCTTGCTCCTCTCCAATTAAAAGCATCTCAGGAGGAATGACTGGGTGCACGTGTATTTTCCCTGGACTTCATTTGATGATGGATTCCAAAAATATTTCTCATGCATAGTGACTTGTGAAAATCCCCCCAGTGTTACATCATACAGCAATGCTGCTGTTGTTTGACAAGAGCACTTACAGTAAGGTCACTCAATGAGTGCTCTTTCTCATTGCTTAAGGATTTTCATTTTCAAGACCCCAGACGTAGTACTTTCATTGCTTTAAGCTTTTTTTTGTATTGCTTTATCGGCCACTCTACAAAACTGGAACGTGACATGATTTCAGTTCCTGACCCCATTGATTATAGCCCTCGTGTCTCTGATTTAAGGAAAATTGTGTCTTTGAGAGATAATATTTGTGAAGTGTTGTGCTGCTCAATGTGATTCATGACCAGTTAAGTTTTTTTTTCTTTTTTCTTTTACATTTCTGCTCGATACACAACCATTACAAATTTGGGGATCTGTAAGATTTTTTATGTTTTCGGAAAAAAAATAAAAAGCATCTCCTATGCTCACCAAGGCTGCATTTATTTGATAAAAAATAAAGTAAATACATTAATATTGTCAAATACTATTACAATTTAAAATAACTTTTACTATATTTCAAAATGTAGCCTAATTTATTCCAAAGTTGCATTTTCATTATCATTATCAATTTTACATGATCCTTCAAAAATCATTCTAATATGCTGATTTAGTGCTCAAGAAACATTTCTTGCTATAATCAATGTTGAAACAGATGTGCTCATTAATACCAGACATTTTTTTTCAGTATTCTTTAATGAACAGAAAGTTTAAAATAACAGTAGGCCTATTTATTTGAAATAGAAATATTTTGCAACAATGTAAATGTCATTGTCACTTTTTTCATCTTACTGACCCCAAATTCAGGTAAGAGACATACTAGCTTTTACTGTATAGGGGTAGAATAATAAATCGGTGTTTAGGTTATTTTGCCCAAATCTTCTTAAATATAGTTCTGACTCACTATAAGTATAAGTAAAATGACAGTGAAAGCCTGATGTTTTGCATTATTGACCTTTGCTTTTGAATTCTGTTCTCTTCCCAGGTCGAGGCGTCCTGGTCCTGTACCTACAGCCACTCCAAGAATGGACTCACCCATGCCAGTTATCCCTCACCAGAAGGTAAAGTCTAGTTCTATCCTCCTTATGCCGAGTATGTTAAACTGATTGGTTTATGTCTGATAGGTGTACCAGTGTGGTGTAAAATTAGACTCCAACACACTGACCTTTTTTTATTGGAGGAGAAAAAAACTCAATGATCGTTTTTGGTTAAAGGCGAGCCATTTCTTTATAATCCTCTTATCAGTCATGGGAGTTTCCAAGTCATATCATAGAGAGGGGAAAACAGAGGAGGGACTGTGAAAACAAACATTCTCTGTAAAGCTGACATTTAACTCCCTCTACAGGCATTTGTTGGTCAAGCAAGAATAAGCACATCAAATGAAATCCTCATTAGTTTCCCACTGGTCCAATTTTCATTTGCATTATTGTTGCTAGATGAATTCTGTTTGATGTTTTTGTGAGAGCTTCTTCATGCCTCATTTGCCTCTTTCCTAAACATCTCTTTTTTCTATACCTTGCCATTCTGGGCTAATGGCTAATTTGTTGGTCTGATCTAATGGTTTATTTTATGCTAAGGATACCACGGACACTGAGGAAGGAGAAGATGATGAGAAACCTGTCAAAAAATATGGCATCCTCTTGGCCAAAAAACCTTCCAAAAAGTCTCTTATCCCAAACACTGAGAAGCAACCTCAGGAGAATGTAATTAATTCTCCTGCTAAAAGCCCTGTCCCTACTTATGTGTCATTCGGCAAAGGGGCAAAAAACACCCCAAACCAAAGGGGACAGTATAATTCTCCTATAGGCCTGTATTCAGCAGAAACTTTAAGGGAAATGGCCATGCAACAAGACAGTCAAAATGGCCTACAATTGTTGGGGTAGGTAACATAATAGCTAACCCACAAATCTGTATCTTCATGAGCAATTCCACCAAATCTGCTTTAACAAACTAGATGCTAGTACTCACTTTTTCATTGACGGGTCACAGGGGCTTTGGCTAGCCTCACCTGTATCCCTGCAGTATTTTTAACAAAACTGTGGCAAAGAGTACTCAGAACATTCCGTCCTTACCTCTGCACATGCTGCTCTGCATGCAACGGATCAGCTGGGAATGTGCTTGGCAGCAGGGGGACCAGTGGTTCATCAGGCACACATGACTCCCGGCCTGCAACATGAGCAGGGCCTGGCCGAGTCGGGTCTGTATCTAAGAAAGTTTGGTGTTTCCAAATGACAACATACAACGGTTATTTTAGTCGTGTCAGAACTACATCTCCTGTGATTAGAGGACTGCCAAGCTTGAAGTTGGCTTTTAAATGATGCCAACATATTAAAAATGGGGCTTTCACCTTCTTTTAATATGTTGGCATAATTTATTGGTTTCATAAGTCTCCTAAATCTTCTCTGCCCAAAAATATGTGAGCACAGGCACCAAGCATTGAGCCGAAATTGAACATGGGTGCATGTTTGGCTCTTTTAATGTGCTCAGAATCCTGTAACAGTATATCCCAAATGAAGTCCTATACCAAAATGATGCCGTCACGCATCCTCTATTTGCAGCTCATAGGAACAGAATTCCCGCTATGCAACATCACGTGCGCAGCTGAGCAGAGCATGTGTGTCCATTGACTGTTCATTTGGTTACTCGAGTGGTCTGATACTGTACGCTACACTCTAAACTTTGATTCTTGTTGTCATGCAACTACTGTAGCAATTCACATATTTGAGTTGTGATTGGTTCAGTGTTATTCTAGTATTATATACTATTATAGTATTTGTGAGAATTTTGACTTGGCTTTTATTTTAATATTTTCAGTTGTAATTTTTAAGTTTTAGTAATTTTGTTATGTGCTTTTGTCATTTTTATTTATTTTCTTAATATTTCTATTAAGCTTTGATTTTTGAGTAATATTTACTTTATTTTTGTGTTAGTTGCCAAGACAATATTTTCTAAATTTCATGTAGCCTAAGTTTTTTAAGCTTAAAGGGGCTATTTGTAAGAATTCTCATGTATTAATTGCTTTTTTATTGGCAATATCTGAACAGATTTTAGTGAGAAATTAAAAATGAGACCTTCCCTGACTTCCTAGGTTGTCTATAATTTTTATGTGAAGGACTTAGGTCTTTTTTGCCGGGAAAATCAACAGGATGTGATGTTTATGCATGCTCCCGAGAGTCTATTTTCCATACGATGACACATGTAACGAATGCTTATACAATGTTAAGGATAATGCCGAAAGAGCTATTCTGTTCTGTGTCAGTGTGGCATACAAAGAATAGAAATTAATTCAAAACACATAGCCAAATATAAAGGTACAGTCTATAGTCTCAAATAAACTTTATAATTAAACTATCATAATTTTCATTTCAATAAGCCTACCTCATCTATCGACATGATGCCGGTGAATTGCAGAGCTGGTGCAAACATAATCCACATTGCTATGATCAGATGCTTTCTTAAGTGCTGCTTTCTCACCGCTGTGTATTTTTATTTTTTTGTTATTGATAGGATAGTGTGCAACACATGTATGTTTACATATTTATCTGAACGTTGCTCTCAGCAGTGTGGACGGCATTGGGATGTTTGTTAAAAGTATATAACTGCAAAGGTATTTTCCTATTTCTTTTTACTTCTAAGCAAAGAACAAAAAAGAACTACGGCGTGAGTATATTGGGGTTCAGTCTCTTCTACGATATGTGTGCACGAGTGCGAGCACGAGCAATAAGTTGCTGGCTGCAGTTCACTTAACGGCCACTGGTGTCGCTAATAACAAGGGTTTGAATTCTACATATAGCCCCTTTAAGTTTTTCATCTAATATTTATCATTTATTTTATTTCAACATTAATTCAATGAATAAAAGCTACTTTTAATAGTTTTAATACAACCCTGGATTGTTTATTTTGTTGAATGAGAGGATGAGAGTTATTGTTTGTCCTGCTGCAGCCAAACTCTTGTTCCAGTCAATCAATCTGTTCTAGGAACAAACCAGAATGTCATTGTTATGAGAAATGTGACCAGTAATAACCATCATCTACATCATAGCAACACATTTTACAAGAAATCTGAATATGACTGTTATCATTTACTTACCCACAGGTCATTCCAAACCTGTATGCCTTTCTTTCTTCCGTAGAACACAAAAGAAGATATTTTAAAGAATGTTGAAGAACTGTTTTGTCCATACAATGAATGTGAGGGATATTTGGACCCGTTCGTTATTAGTTTAACTTTCATGGACTTTTAGTTTTTATTTATCAGTCACATGTGTTCTCTGTCCACTCATTTGTTTCATGGACACTAACCATTCATCTCAGCTGCTCATCATTTAGTTTTTCACCACTCTATATTTAACTTCCTCCTTGTTCACTCTTCAGTGGTCGGTTATTATTTGTGTTAGTGCAAGCTGTTACGCCCATTGTCTTCTAGTTTAATAAAACCTTGTTTATGTTTTATAATCCTGTCATCCGTCTTCATTTTCTTCAGACTATCTTGTGATAGTGAAAGTCTTTCATTGTGACAAATTTTTTTTTCATCGTATTTTGTGTTCCACAGAAGATGACTTGTGGGTGAAATACGATGACAGAATTGATTTATTTTTATTTATGTTTTTAACTATCACCAATTTATTCAAATATATTCAGATTTAAGGTGCAAGTTCTTTGGGCAAAGTGAAGCAGTTTGCATTCTCTGTTAATGTTGGGTTTTACCTGCTAATTTACATGTACGTAGATCCATTATCATGCAACACACTGCCAAATCAAGGCTAACACTGCCTCTTTTGTCTGTCTTTTTTTCTTTTCTTTTTCTTTTTTTCTTTATTCCTCTATGTCACCCCAGGTCATTGCCAACACACCTGCCAAGTCAGTAACAGATTTTGAATACAAAATCACCAGAGTTGCGTGTGAATCTGTGTGTTCTGAAGCATGGCCACATGTAGTACCGTGGCTGTGGTTTGCATGCTTATATTTTCAACTCCTGAATGTTCAAAAGCTATTTTGAACAATTTGACATTTCAGACATGATGAAATGTTAAATAATCTTGAGTGAAGTATTTAAACTGGATAAATCTATAGTTGGGTTTTGGTTAAAGTTTTTTTGGTCAATGCATCTTTGCATGATGTTTTGAAATATCATAATGGGAACTATTGCATGCCATGTCTTTTACATTTTGGATTGAAAGCCCAGATGCATTTGTTATACAGGATATTGTGCTTTCAGACATGGTATTTTATAAAACAAGAAATTAACAGCTGGTGTAAACAATTCAAACTAGGTAGAAAACTGTAGTATTTACAGATACAGATGTATTAAGTAAGGTAAGTCAAGCATAAATTGTTCTCACTGTCTCTCTCTGTTTTCACTCATATTTCTGGCTCCTCACAATCATCCACTCTCCTCTGCACTATCGTACCCTGGACACTCCCTCACCTAAACTCTTACAGCCAAGAATATGTTCCCAGCTTCAACCCCATTGCACTGAAAGACTCAGCTTTGTCTACTCACAAGCCTATTGAGGTGAAGGGTCCTGGTGGGAAGGCTACTATCATCCATGCCCAGTACAACACTCCTATTAGTATGTACTCTCAGGATGCTATTATGGATGCCATTGCTGGTCAGGCCCAAGCCAGAGGAAATGAGATGAGGTAGGTTTCTTGTCATATCCAACACTTTACATTTTACTACACTGATGCTTAAGAAAGTGATACAGACGCCCCAAAATGAACATTTAAGCCACACTATATGAATTTCATTGCATTAGAAACGATAACAACCGTGGAATAGTTCACTTATAATGGAAATTATGTCATTATTTGCTAACTTTCATGGACACACTTTTCAATATAATGAAAGTGAATGACAACTTGGACATCAGGAAAAATAAATAGCTTATCATTAAAAGTGGTTTACACAACTTTCCACATCTTCTGAAGTCATATGATAGTTTTGTATATTTAGCAATGTTCTGTTCAGTATCAAATCGTTCTTTTGAGTCTGATCTTTTCCATGAATTGGTTGATCCAGTACACAAAATTGGTTTGGGATGCGTTTTTCCCAAAAGCGCCATGAGCCTAAATATATAATTTGATCATTGGTGGTTTCTATGATCTAAAGTGCACAATGCTTTTGAGAAATGCACATCTAAGCGATGTATTCATGATCCGGTTCCCAAAGTTTAATGGCCCATTCTTTTACACACGCAATAAATTAAACTTAAAGGACGCCTCCATAGAGGGCTACAGTGATTACATAATTTTGTAGCCCATCATTTTTGTAGTTAGCATCACCCTATAGTTCCCTCAACAGAAACTCAGTAGGATTTTTCCATTGGCTTTTGGAATATTGCCAAACATAAGCTCTGTGACCTTAGTCATGGTCACATGACTTCAAAATCACCACCATCAACCTACTGACAAATCTTTCAACCTAAAAGTTTGAGTTAGAAGAGTTTGCAAGAGTGGGATTATAAACACAAGGCTGTGAAAGCGGACTAGTGAGTAGATAAGTTTACCTGCCGCGATGACGTTAAATGTCCCAGACCATAATAGTCCCATTTAGCCACATTTAGCCTCAAGAAAAGTAAAAGCGTTGGAAAAAAATCACAAGAGGGTATTACTGATTTATTTTATGTTGTAGAATGTGAAAAAATCTTGATGTTCACCACAGACCTTCTTTCAGGCTTTTAACCAAAAACCCATTCAAAAACCCAATTGATTCAGGATGATGGAACAGGAAGTTTTAAAATTCTAATTCGTTTTAGGGTTTTGGCTTACAAAATATGTCATCCCTGCAGCACTCTTAAAATAAGAAAGAATATTCTTGCATATGAGATGTTAGTAAAAAGTAAATGTATTTCCCTTAAAATATTTTGTTTATAACAGTAAGAGCTCAGTATTGGTCATCTAGTCTGGGATGATTTCAGGCTTTCACAAGGTCATGTATATCAACCTCATCTGTGCTTTTCCTCCCTCTTCTGCTTGTAATTGTGTCACTCCATCCACAACCAATCACCCAACCATACCTCATCACTCATCCTCGCCTCACCCCCTCCACCATTCCCATCCCTCCATGCGACACGACTCTGTCTTGCTCCCTCCCATCCCGGTTCATCATGTGATTGACAGTGGTGATGACGCCGCTGGATCTCCCTTGGCGTAAGTAGCCAACAGTCTATTCAGATCCATCACAGCTGCATTGACTCATCTCACGTTATATTCTCTGTTAAAGGCCGATTGCATAAACACTGAAGTGGACTTTTTTGGTAATTTTTAAATTACCATGTTACACTGTTGGGAAAATGTAAGTAAAGTAAATGGAGCTCAATAAAGAAAAATAAATAATCTTGTATTAAAAACGAATGAAGACAAAACCTAAAAGCAATGTTCTGAGTATATCTGCCATAACATCAAGAATTGCATAACATCTAACATTTTAATTTACCTTCTCCTAATATGGGAACTCTGCATACAGTTTTATCCTAACTCATTCTTGAGTCACTTCCTCCATCACAGATCTCGCACTAAGATAGAACTGTAATTAAAATGCACATCGTCACAAGAAGCATAATGTCAAAAAAAAAAAAAAAATGTCAGCAAATACTGTCCCTTTTATTATGATTATTGGAACTGCAATTATGTAATCATTTGTAATTATTTGATGTTACCAAATTCAGAGAACACAGATGAATGACTGATCTTGGTTTTTCCCCTTTTCTCTTTGTTTGGGAGTAGCACACTTCCTATTAAAGACCCTCTTGTGGACAGTGCTTCTCCAGTATACCAGGCCGTGATCAAACCTGACGATAAGGATCCGGAGATGTCTGAGTGGGCCCGTCGCGCCGCCAACCTGCAGTCCAAGTCCTTCCGAATCCTTGCTCATATCACAGGGACGGAGTATTGTGAGTGCAGCCTTTCTTAATCACATCACTGTGTGGACTGGAAATTGGTTTGAACTGAAAGGGATGACATGCTTTAAACGCACTGTCATAAGATGACAGCTAATGTTTATGTGATAAAAATCACTTTATTTTGGAGACTTGGCCTGTAAAGGATGACTCAATTTGATTTTTTTTATGTCACAGTGCAAGATCCAGATGAAGAGGCTCTTAGAAAATCAAGGTAATCCATTTTGTCTAAATTTGTTTGCTGTCTTCTTCCCCTATCAAAAGAAATAAACTTCAACATACTTTTAAAAAGATAACGTATTAAGTAAAATATATGCACCAGGGAAACAAGCACTGCCATGTTTTGAATTTTGTGTTTGAACTTCCGTTTTTGCGGTAGCTCTGTATATTTCTATGGCATCGCTATCAAAGAGTAATTAACTGGTTTTATTAACTGGATTTACTTGTTGCAGAGAAAGTTACCATGAGCATTGTAATGTTTGAAGTGGGTGTCATAACAAATGTCAGTATACCGGGATGATTTTAAAATGAGCGGTTCATTAATTAATCTGTACGATCTTAATATAAGGAAATACAAACCGGAAGGCAGAACATAACCAGTCCAGTGTCAAAAAGGGGGCGGAGCTACATAAGAATATACTTAAAGGGGTGGTATAATGCTCTTTTCAAAAGATGTAAAATAAGTCTCTGATGTCCCCAGAGTGTGTATGTGAAGTTTTAGCTCAAAATACCCCACAGATATTTTTATATAGCATGTTAAAATTGTCACTTTTTTAAGGGCGAGCAAAGATGCACTGTTTTTGTGTCCGTCCCATTAAATGCAAATGAGCAGCTGCTCCCAGCACGGGGGGCGGAGCCACAACAGCTTGTGTCCTGAAAAAAATAAAATAAATTATGTTTAAATTTATGTAGCTGATGTGGAGTTAACTATCTCTAATCACTGATTAGCATATTCTGTCTTGATAATCTATAAATCGTGTTCCGGGGGAGGGTTTATGTAAATTTTAGGGTTAGTGATTTCACTAACCCGAGAGGAATGTCGTGCAGTCCATACCAGCCGATTGTTGTAGTCCTTAAAAAGCAATTTCTTTAAAAGAAAATATCTCCCTTTGCTTCGAACTTTGAGCATTGTGACTTGGCAGATGTTGTTTATGCTCAAACATCAACTAAATTTAAAAAAATGAAATCATAATCAACCACCCCTTTAAGTGCTAAGTAAATGTAATGTTTTAGGACACTTAATTTTCATGATATTTACAAATAAATTTAAATATATTAGCCTATAGTTAAAATGTTTATTACATTGTGTTCCAAATATTTATGACATATCAGTAGGATTTCATAAACATTTAGATTTGAGTTTTTCAAAGAAAGTGTTTGTTTTATTTCTCATATCTTTTCTTAGATAACTGGTATGAATCTCAGACAGGTTCGTGAAATAGTTTGGCAGGTCTTCTTAGGTAAATGGAAGACCTACTTAAAGAGGTTGTTCCACGTTATTAAGCAAGTCACAGTTCTCACGCAATACGGGGATGAAGAAATATCTTTCTGAAGATGAAAAGCATGAAATGGTGCAATGTCTTGCAAAAGACATGAAAACAACTATTTTGTGAAAACTGAATGGAGATTATCAAATTATCAAAAGATTTGGGAGTGATTAAGAGCACAGAAGAACTTGGTCAGGGAAAGTTTCTGTCAGACAAATTAATTGTATTAAAAGGGCAGCTACTGTGTATATATATATATATATATATATATATATATATATATATATATATATATATATATATATATATAAAGCCACTGTTGATCATCAAACTGGTATATTTGAAGCTGCTGGTGTCTCTGGAGTCCCAATAATCTCTCCATGCGGGCTGGCAGTTGTGCATAAAGTTGCGTTTCAACCACCCCTTACCAAAGCTCACAAAGAAAAACGTGAGATTTTCATAAAGAGAGACTTTTTTTTATAGTTGTCCTTTTAATGCAATTAATTTGAAAATATATAAAATATTAGTTGTTTTCATGCCTTTTGCAAGACATTGCACCATTTCATGCTTTTCATCTTCAGAAAGATTTTTCTTCCTCCCCTTATTGCGTGAGAACTGTGACTTGCTTAATAATGTAATTTAAGTAGGTTTTTCATTTACCTAAGTAGACCTGGCAAACTATTTCACAAACCTGTCTGAGATTAATATGTAAAAAGACATGAATAAAACAAACAAACTCTTTCTTTGAAAAACTAAAATCTGAATATTTAAGATTCACTGAAATCCTACTAATATGTCACTTGCATAATAATTTGGAACACAGTGCAGATGCAATTCGATTATCTTAAAAGTACGTTTTAACCCACTTAAGTAGGACTTAAGTACTAATTTATGTTATTTCATAATTATTTCTATTGTCTTTCTGTTGAAAAGTGTACTGCCGAATGTACTGACAAGCATTAATGGTAACTAAAATATACTTTAATGTAGTTTCTTTTGAAATCTGTATGTCATGTATTAAATTATATTTAAAAATATAAATATAATATAAAATATAAGTTTCAATTTAGCATATTTAAAATATATTAACTTTAAATCCAATATTGAATAACAAATTACAGTTAGTACTTTGTCAAGTACTTTACATGTACATTGACACACATGGACCATATAAAGCCCTTTTGTCTAAGTATAATTTTTTTCCTTCTTCTTCTTTTTTTACAGGGAGAAATTTGAATCAGAGGTAAAAGGCCCACGATTTGCCAAACTGAAAAACTGGCACCACGGCCTATCTGCACAGAGCCTTAACATCCAGGGCTAAATGCCTCCTGATGTTGCTGGATAGAAGTTGAGGCAACAATCAACAAAGAAACCAGAAGACTATATGTAAAGTGAGGGTGCAATAGGTATAGAGGAGTAGTCTAGTGACTGGAATGTGAGTTAGAGTTATAAACTAGCCTGTAAGTGAACACACAAAGCGCTCTTGTGTTTGATGTTCATATGTCTGTTTGTTTCATGTAACTTTCAGTCACTGAAACATAGTGCATATGCTCAGTTGTCATTTTCTTTTGCATTTTATGTTTCTCTTTTTTCCTCTTTTGGCTGCTCTGTTTATTCTAAATTATTGCTGAATAATGAATTGCCTGAATGAATTGCTGATGTAAAAAAACTAACCCTGAGAGAAATTATAAAATGATGTACCACATCCACTGCAATACTCCACAGCACACATTGTAAAGCAAACCAACTGTACTATTGATAATGTGAATAAACCATTATTACTTTGAAAACAAATAAACAAAGGTTTCAGTGTGACTTGTTATTTACAAAGTTTTCTGATGATTGGATTAACTATTTTGGGTGTACTAAGTTCTTTGTAAGGTAATGGAATTATGTTCTTGATTATTTGGCAAGAAAAAGTTGATTGTGCAAAGAAGGTTGGGGTCAGTTACATAATTTGTAAAAAAAAAAAAAAAAAAAATTATTTTATTCAGCAAGAATGCATTAAACCGATCAAAAGTGACAGTATATTTCAAATAAATGCTGCTCTTTTGAACTCTCAAAGAATCCTGAAAATAAAAATAGAACAGTTCTACAATATTTGGCAGCATGACTGTTTTCAACATTGATAATAACATAAAAAGACTGGAACAATGGAAAATTCAGTATGCCATCACAGAAATAAATTATATTTTAAAATATATTCAAATAGAAAAATATATATATTTTAATTGTAACTGATAAATTTTTTTTTTTAAATAAATAAATGCAGCCTTGGTAAGATAATTATTTCAAAAACATTTTTAAAAGTACCCCATACAAGCGATACTTGATGAAACTCTCATTACATCCTAATTGCAGTCTGTGTAACAATAACTCTAAAGGTACTTTTTTGCATATGTTTTGGGACTGTTCAGTTATATCTAATTTTTGGAAACATGTAGTTCAAGTACTAAAACATATCACAAAGTTGCAGTTTGACCTCGATCCTTGTCTTATGTTGTTGAATGATGATTCTTCATACAACTTTACGTTAGTTCAGAGAAGATTGTTAATGTCTGGTTTCACTGCTGCTAAAAAAACAATTATACAGCAATGGTTCACTCCTGACATGGATCTTAGAAGATTCTGGCTGCTGTCTTTTCATTATATATTGCTTGTTTAGAACGCAGCACTGCAAGGATTAATGGGGCTAGAATACAAACGGTCACTTAGTTCTTTTCCTCACTAAAGCCGTTAAGTACACGGTCTTGTACTTTTGCATTTTTGTCCAATTTTCAAATACTTTTTTTGCTTTAAATCAAAGTTTGTGATGTTATGATTCACCTCATAGCTGGTTGGTTTGGTTCATTGCTTATGATACTTTAAAAAATGAATGGAAAAAATACTTCCAGAACCAACGCCACTGAAAAAGTGGGCAGGCACTATAATGCACCAAGAGAGAAAACACTGTCGGAACAACATTGTGTTCCATAAAAGAAAGATAAACTACATTTGAAGTGAATTGCTAAAAGAAAAAATTCCAAAGACAGCACAGTGAAATAAACCATCTTTATGAAGATAAGAAATTTGAGGATTGATGACACAGATGCATCCTTTAGACACAACAGTGATGCAGAACTACAACCCTTACTTATGTGTTTGGATTGCACATTTCATTGCCTTTACTATAAAATTGGTTTCCTGTTTTAACATTTTTAATGTTTTCAATATTTAGCCTAAAAATAAGGCAAAAATAGAAATGATGTGCACACAAACAGACACAAAAGTACATTTGAAAGATATCAGCACATCCTTTGTCATTAAGGAACTGATAAAGCTGTCCAAGGTCCATATGGTTTCCTCTGGTCCCGTTAGGGTCAAAAATGGCTTCATGAAATCCAGTGAACTTGTGAAGGGAGTCAGTTCTCTCCTCTATCGAGCTGTTTTCCAAATAGTGGAGCGGCTAAGTGATATAATCATTCAGTTTATGATACAAGCGTGAAAATTGGCATGAGAAGTCTCCATGGGTCACTTGACAAAGAAATTTTCGAGCCACTTGAAATTTCAAGATTTTTCTTTTTTCAAGATGGCATGAGCAGTCTCTGATGGTCACTAGACAATAAGCCACCCACAGCTACTTGAAATTTCAAGATGGCGGCCATTTTTCAAGATGGCCACCACCTTAGTGGAGCAATTAGGCTCATGGCAATTTTCATGCTTGTATCACCAACTAAATAATTTCTTAAGCCTAATTGCTCCACTAAGGTGGTGGCCATCTTGAAAAATGGCCACCATCTTGAAATTTCAAGTGGCTCGGACAATTTTCTTGTCAAGTGACCCATGGAGACTGCTCATGCCAATTTTCACGCTTGTATCATAAACTGAACGATTCTGCCAAACATAAGCACTTAGCCGCTCCACTAAAAGGGGCATCCTCTCTGTGACGAATCGTAATTCTTTTCCATGTTAAAACTTTCACCCTGAAAATATATTTAAAAAAATGCACCAATAATACAAATCTGCTTTGCCATCACAGGAATATATATTTTAAAATATATTTAAATATAAAAGTTATTTTAAATTGTAATATCAAATACATTTATTTGCATTTATAAATGTAATTTTATCAAATAAATGCAGCCTTGGTGAACATAAGGGACTTCTTTCAAAACATAAAAAAAAAACTCCTTCAAACTTTTGACCGGTAGTTTAATATAATATAATAATTAATAACTATTTGAAAATTAAACTAAGATTGTTTGTGTCAACCATAAAGTACGGTCAATTATTAGCTGCAGAGAACATTAAACCATCAAAATTAAAAGTTAATCTACTGTAGCCTATATGAATTTGGGAGATCTCCTATATCAGGGGGTTTAAAACTTATATTAGCAAATTTAAGCACTTAAACATATGTCTAAGTTCAAGAAATATTTTATAGTCATCTAAACAGCCATGAAACGCATACACACACAGGCCCCTAACATAATAAATGAGATCCTTATTTTGGACCTAACAAGTATATAGTCAAACACACACACACAAACAAAACCTATTTTAAATTAGGTATTAAACTCATCTTTGGTATTTTGAGTTTGCACTCAAAAGGCGTGTTCACAAAAGAGTAAGAGTAGACCCTATTGATTTGGTTTAGATTTCAATTCATACCTGGCCCAGAACTCATCACAAGCAGACTGCAGACCCTCCTCACACACAATACCAGGCTTTCCCAGCATACTGAACCCAGAAAGGTTCAGCTCCTTTGCCCATTCCAGAATGTTCTTCCTCTTCATCTTATTGTAGATATGATGGCTGTAGATCAAGAGTCTAGTGAAGGTCTCTTTTGATTGCATTGAAACATTTTCCTTCTTGGGATCGCGGACAGGAGCACTTTTACTGATATATCCTTGTGCATTTTCATTGATCCACTGCACAGCAGACAGAATACACACATCACCACTGCAGTTTTCAGACAGGTAGGTGTTGAGGTTGGAGTGAAGCAGCATCTGCTGGGATCTAGTGAGCTCAGAACATCTGAAAAGGGCAAAAAATTATTATCCTAGTAAAAATCCAGAAGAAAATCCATTTGAAATATTTATAATAACTTGGATCCTAATGGGAATTCAGATACATTTTATCAGGGTTCCTCAAATCCGAATGAAATTCCTTGAAATTCAAGCACTAAAGTAAAGTCATTTGTGGTGATTTGTCTGATTAAATCATCGTAGGTCAGCAGCAAAGACACTGGTAGATTAAGTGAGAAATCCATAAAGTATGTTTTATGTATTAAATCATTGCATTATTTGCATACAATTCTGTAATTGTATTCTATTGTGCATTTTTGTTAATTTTGAGGAATACTGAATCTGTTTGGTGAGTGTCAGAGGAGAAAAAACACTTGCAGAAAACAGCATCTGTTGTTACTATATTTAAGCAGCATTCACATATGGAGTAGTACAGCCCAAGCAAAGAATTGTTTTAAATTGATGATGCATTATTCTGTGCTGTAATTGGCTGCCGGGGTTTATTTGTATGTTCCCTTTAAGGTACCCTTCTTTGTGTCCTTTGTGTGTGTGTTTTTTAATTTTTTTATTGGTATTCATGCTGTCATCCAACATTTGTAATGTTATTATTTCAAATAAAAAAAACAATCACAAAAAAATAAATAAAACATTTTTAAAAAATCTTACCGACTCCAAACCTTTGAACTTATGAAGTATGTATTTTAATGCTCGTTGTTTATCTAAATTCACACCCTATGAAGAGTCTGGCAGTTTCTGCAACGCCAATACTGACCTGTAGATGGTACTATAATTCAGAATGAATTCACTCTTGTCTTACCTCCTCTGTGTAGAAGTTCATACTTCTCCCTTACATTTATGTACATTAAATATAACAAATTACTAAAGAGTACATTTACTAATATAAAAAAGCGGACACCTATTTTATATGTGTGTATTTAATTATTTATTACTTGTAGGGTAGCCTTCTTTATAAACTTAAAAGTGAAACTACTACTATATTCTTCCTCGTGTTGACACCAGATGGCATCCGCGGCTCTCATTTTTGGGCGACCCCCTCCCATTCATCCATCCTCTCTCTCTCCAGCGCGTCTATCCAGCTTGTTTTTCACCGCGCGGGTCTGCGTGTGGAACGCTCGCGCTCAGCCGCGCTGCTGTGATTGGAGGACTGAAGCAGCGCGCGGCTGTGATTGGAGAATTGAATCAGGGCTCATCTTGTTACGTGCACGAGTGGAATGTTCCCTCTACACAGAGGCACAACTACAGAGAAAAAGAACGAAAGAAACCGGAGAAAAACGTCCACGAAACCAGGAGAAAATCTCACTACAGAAAGTCTCTATAATTCGCGTTTTGAAGTAGACCTTCGTCACGAGTCATAAGTCCTAATTTGGATGGATTTTGAGTTGAATTAGCGGCTTCATCTAAAAGGTAAGTGGGAATTCCGGATATTTGCGTGATGATTTTCTTTCCGGTTGTGGAAGGGGAAAGTTTGTTTTCTCTTGTCATGGTTTCGTTTTGCCAAAAAAATTGACGTTTTAAATGAGTAAGACAGTTAATATAATAATTGACAACGGGTTTATTATCTACAGTGTTTGTAAATGCTTCTTTTCTCTTTTATCTGCTATTTTCTTATTCTAGACCTTTAGTCATTTTATATGCTTTTTCTACAACAGCCATGTTCTCATAAAGCAAACGTAAATTAAATAGCTAATTCCTGTCTACGTTGCTGCTCCATATTTTTATTGTATTTTTGTTTGGTGTTGCTTCGATAACATCTGTGTTTGGGTTTTGTTGTCAAGTCCCAACATGCATCGTGTAAAATCACGACTACCTGCTTATTGTGTAGCTCGGATTGGCCGTTGTCAGTAGTTGAATTAAAAAGAGTTTGTCCTTTATTAGTGGGGTATGTTGTCTTTGCATTAACGATAGCCTACATAAAGATTATAATTATTATTATGTCAAAGTATCCAATAACCAATTTCCCCAGAACTATGGCTACATTTCTTCATAACATAAGCATGACTACAACAATCAAAAACATCATATTTATTATGATTATTGCATTGACAACAATAATAATTACTATTGCTATTGTTATTTATGCAAACATTTGTGATTTAAATTTCAAAAAATGTATTTTGATCTTTGTTTTGGGCTCTACATTGCTTTACTGTTTTTGGGTGCTGCCATAAAATTATGCCATTTATCAATGGACCTCATATAAAAAAACAAAAACATTAACTGATTAAGTTGAAAACATTGAATATTGGGTCAAACCAATTATCAACAACCAATCATTATGTCTCATTTGTTGCCCTTTTCCCTTAGTTGTTTTCTTATTGTTGAGTGTTTTTAAAGTAACAATTTTGTTACATTCTTGGAAAAATGTTTCCACAATTAAATCAACTTTCTGTGTCAAATTTTAACACCCTTAACTATGAGCTATTGGTCTATATGGGATTTATTCCTCTCTTTTGCAAACTCTTTCAGGTTCACACTGTTGTTTTAGAGGGATGTTTCGAATAAAGTATAAATCTTATTTTTGGTCCATAGCACCTAGAGAATGAACAGACCCATGATTAGTCCTAGGGGTAATTAAACATGGAGACAGAGATAAATCAGAGAGAGGCAGTTCTTTCCATATATCTTGATTTACCGTGGTATTGGTCTTTCAGATTTGTGGAGGGAAAAAAGTGCAAAAAACTCCAGATGAAAAACAGAGAACCTTTAGAGAGGACCTGTGCTTGCTCTTGGCTCTTCTGAGAAGCCCTCTCTTTTTTTAGTGGCAGTGTTCGGAAACACAAATAGACCTAATGCTTACAGTTTATTTTCCCTCTCTCTGTGTTGTCGTGAATACGAATAGTTGTTCAAGTAAACACAGGGCACTTTCTGCTACTTAATATCCTGAAAGTCTTCGATTGTGGAGATATTGATATGAGATAGCATGTTGGCAAGTGTGAATAATGTTAATGAAGGAAGGCACACTGTGTGTTTTCTAAATGGGGTCTCCTTTTGCCTGCATTGGTCTGTGGTGTGACAAAACAAAGTTCTTTCAACTCTTTGTTGTCTGAATAAAGCTATTTATATGCTTTTTTATTTATTTTTTAAATTAACTCATTTGTGAGAGTTTAGCTTATGGTGTGAATCCTACTTTTGCATTTAGTTTAGTATAAATACAAACATGCCAGTAGATTACAAAACATGATGCAAATGAAAAGACATTTGGTGCCAATGGTTTGTGAGAATGAACAGACTTGAGACAAATCTGTCTGACACAGATGTGAATGTGAATTCCTGTTTCAAGGGCTGGGCTGACTTTATAAACATGCTTCAGGTCAAGTAGTCCTATTTAAACAATCCACTGGATAATCATACACATTAAATGTATGCAAGTACACAACAAATAAAGAGAGTTGTCTTATCTAACACCAACATTACAAAAAAACTAACCAGTATTTTTCCTCTTGTTTATTAAGACATCCCAACATATTTTTACTTGGGAAGCGATACTGCAAAATATATTGAGACCGGGCATTATGTGCGAGATGTGGGCTCAAAAACAACGATGACCCCAGCAGCACCCCTCCCACTTCTTGCAGAAAAAATTCATCTGAATTGCTCTTGCAGCCACAGGCCAGAAAAAGGCCTGTGCTCTGCTTGCAACTAAAATAGAAGGCCTGGAGTGGGAGGGGAAGAGAGAAACAAATCTAATTTTCTCCCTAAGAGCCAGGCTTTCTTTATTTATATATCGTTACGGCTGTATTTAAAGGAGAAATGGTGGCCCGCTTCCTCCATGCATGACTCGCTCTTTATTTTTCAGCCTGTGGGCCTTCGTCTGGCCATAGAAGAGCCTCTCCTTGGAAAGGGGGGAGGAGAGAGAAAGAGAAGAGGGAGGGAGAATGGAAAGGGGGGAAGAGAGAGAGTAAAAGAGTCAGGTTTCGGTCCCTGTGCGCTCTAAGCTGAATCAGACAAGAATGTTTCTTTAAGGAAAGCTGCTTTTAGTCTTACATGCTCTGATTTGCTTAAAGGGATCATTCACCCCACAAAAAGGAAAATTCTGAAATCATTCACTCACCCTCAAGATTTTAGTCTATATTTAAAGGCAAAGGGGTCCAAAACAACATTAACCCCCTTTGATTTTTATTATATGAGCAAAACACAAACAAGCATTATTAAATTTGATCTTTCATATTTTGAGTGTCATTAGGGTAAAAAAAGATGACAGAATTTTTGGATGAACTAATCCATTTAAGACTCAAGGAGTTGCATCCAGTCTATTCAGTTTTCGGTTGTGTAATTAACCTTGGCTGTAATAAGACATGGTAGTGAAAAACCAGAGGAGTACTAGTTTCACGGCCTTGAATTGCTGAATGAAATTGAGTCTGTGGAGATTTTATCACTTTCTGCAGTAACAGTCAGGCTGTTTATTTCCCTTTTTTAGTGCATGGAAAGGTGGAGCACACGTCCCCGCTTGGTGAATCTTTTCTCACTAAATGTTATCTTCAAATCTTAATGAATGCCAAATCTGCAAATGGCCTATATGCTGTTGGCAAGTGAAGAATGATTCTTTTGAGAAGCTTTGAGAAAGGACAGAAGTTGTTTCAGGTTGAAATAACACTAAGAAATATCTTGTTTACTACTTCGAAGCGAAGCACATCTTTCATGCATGCAGGTTGAGTTTGTCATAAATACTATTTGGCGTATGACTTAAGAGAAACTGCACAGAAAACACTAAATTGCACTTTAAGCCTTTTACAGCCTCATGTTGGGGTAGAGCTCTATGTAATACCTTTTTCCATGTCGCTCTCTATCCGTCTCTGTATAGAAAATGCCATGTCTTTCAGGAGCGTTTTGTTGTGACCACACAGAACAATAGAGCAGAGTTGGTTGTGGTTAGCTGAGCGTGCAAAGTACTCACACGTCCATTATTTGCTGTGCCAAGACCTCAATGTTGAGATCTACCATCTAGTTCTACTCCTTTATACCAATCCGGTAGTGACTTATAACTAAAGCCTGCCACTATGATCCCAGGGCTCAATGCTAAGGATTTTTTCAACTGGCCCCCGCCACAAAAAAGTTATAAATAAATAAAATGAAATAGGCCTGCTTATTGTTTTTGTTATTTTTGACCCAATGTAACCTTAATAAATAAGGTTATAACACCAAAACTACTAGTCTAACTCATATACATTTTAAATATTGATAAAGACAAGTAAACGGTCAGTAATAAAATAATACTAATAATCATATTACGAGCAATAGTATAAATACAATAGAACAAACAAACAAATGAAATAATGCTTTTCAGGTTTTTCAGGTAGGTGAAAATACGTTTTCTTTCTCATATGTTTATGTTCACTTAAGCCATAACATACTGTGTTTACTGGGATACTTGCCAATATGGGCATTTTGATATAATTTTTTTGTGTATGTCCGTTCAAGCGCGCAAGAAGATGTGAAAGAGAACTCAATTTATAAATATTTTTTTACCGTTTTTTTTGGTTTTTTGGGGGGGGGATTAATCAATAAGTCTAAAATTTTTTTAGGGTTAATCTATTGTTTATTTTCTAAATAGTCGATTAATACTTTGGTTAATTTACCAATAAATAATAACCTTAAGTAATCTATATGAACTTTTACCTAATTATATCATTTATCACAAAAGATAAGGTGTATGCACTGTAGGCCTAATTAGGAAAGCTTTTTACCATGGCTGCGTTCACAGTCATTTTTGGGGATTTACAGCAGAAATTTGTGTGAATCCTGAAATGTTATGTTCATTCAGGATATTAAAGTATAGGCTTGAATATGTTCATTCGGCTGTATGATCAACGAGCTGCAGTCACAACCATATTCTACTAACCTAACATGGCGTTGCCAATAAAACTGAGAAGTTTTACAACGATTGACAGCGCATTATTCAATAAATGAGTCCATTAGATATGTTAAATAACCAACAACAGCGTTAAATGCTTTGTAACCGGTTGCAGAGAGTACGTTTGAGCCGTGTCTCACAACCTCGCACCTACGGCAGCTCGTAAAAAGCAGAATGCTGTATGAACCCAGTCGTATTAAGCACAAAATATGGGACTGACAACATTATTCTAGTGCTGTTTAAAAGTTCACTGCATTATTTGGATTTAATTTGGATAATTACAAAGTATTCCTTTTTTGAATACTGTTTTGATTGTTTGAGTATTGGATCTTTTCCCTCTGCTTTGCATGGGTAGTTATATTTGACATTTTATTATGGAAAGAACTTCCCAAACCATGCCGTCTGCATTTTTGCAGCGCATTATGTCAGGTCTGAGATGTGTTTGGCATCTGCACAGAACCACACAACTATAAAGAGGGGCATTTCCAGAGTCTGACTCTCAGTCTGAACTTTGCATGTGCTCAGAGCACTGCTGAACCTGAACAAAACCCTCAATAAAAAAACATTCATTAGCACTGAGCCCTCCAGCAAGACCCGTCCAGCCATCACAGTCAAAGAAAACGGTTTAATTTCTGCATACAGGTTAAATGCAAAGAACCCCAGGGTTTGGCAATAAGGATGCCCTTATGGCTAGGGGTCAGTGTGAGAGAGTTTTGGAACAGTTAGGGATTTTGATTCTATTCTGCTCAAATGTTTTTTGTGATGTGTGAATTGTTGTTCAATACTAATGTTTTGAATATCACGTGTCAGTCTTGAAAGCATTAGATAGAATTAGTTATATTTACTTTTATATGAATTTGTTTCATATATTAGGTATGGGCAGGCACGAGCACTGGTGTATTCGAACATGACTGTGACAATCGATCATGAAAACGATGATCGCCGTGACTTATCTTTTTCTGATTGATTACTGTGGCATTTTAGGTGGTACCTGAGATCTGATTGTTTAGCGTTAGACAGCATGCCGTCCAGAACAGCGAACTAAAGTGAAACCATGAAGCATGAAGTGATGCCTTGAATCACTTTGGTAATACAAATAAAGTAAAGTGCAAGATGTGCTGCAGCAATCTGCCATCTAAATAACCTTATAATGAGAACACTATTGTTATAGAATGTTGTAAATTCGTTGTGTTTAATTAAGTTGCACGTCGTGTTTCAGCGTTGTTGTTACAGGAAGAGCACATGCAAAACGGAGTTATACATTCAGACAAGCACGCAAAGTTCACTTGCGCATTCACGTCCTTTTGTGCAGATGTAGGTTGTAAGCCTAATATTACTTTTGTTTTACATTGCAGATTCAAGGAGATAAGGCTAGCTGAAGGTCTTATACAGCATCATGAGCTAAAACCTACATATTGTGTTATCTGCTTAAGAGCCATAACCTAAATGAATGGAGAATGGCTGGTTGTAATTGAATGACTTCCTCCATAATAGGTCTCTGCTTTGTAGAGGAAATGAGTAAGAGTTCCTAAATGGTGAATATGAACAGATGTGTTACATGGTGGTCATCATCACTCAACTATTGTGAGCCCAGGGTTAATTATTGCCTTTCTTCTTTATACTTTGCCAGTCGCACATCTTAATGGACTGTTTTATGGCGCTTTTCCACTACACAGTACCAGCTCGACTCGACTCGACTCGGCTCTGTTTGGTTTTCCACTGTGTAAAAGTTGTACCTGTACCTGCTTCCAGGTACTTTTTTTCGTACCACCTCCGGCGAGGTTCTGAGGCGAGCTGAGGCGATACTAAAATGTGACGTGAAAACACAGCAGACTGCTGATTGGTCAGAGAGAATCGTCACTATTCACTGCGTCATCATTGCACGCGCCAGACGGAGTATCCTGACTAAAAAACATCAAAAACATCCAAAAACAGCATACACTCGATTTCCTCCATTGTCCTGTGTGTTTGGGTAGCGGGTGTGTCTCGCACGTCTCGCGTAAAAGATTAAGTCATGGCAGTATCCTGCGGCGTCGCTATGACGACCAGGTACTATTGTAAAGGTACTATCTGCAATGGAAAACGGAGCGAAAAGCGAGCCGAGCCGAGTCGAGCTGGTACTGTTAATGGAAAAGCGCCATTAGTGTTTCAGCAGCACAAAAGGAAACATCCGGTGGTTGTTTGACTGATCATATAGTTCACATTAGTTCACATAGTTCGCATTTAGGCTTGGTATGATTATCTGGCTATTTTCAACAATATATTTTGGCTTTTTGCTCATTGGTGGTTTTAAATTGTGCTTAAAGCCTGTGGCTTTGACAGTAAACAAGTTTGCTGTCTTCTCACAAAACTAAAGGTCCTGACAGAAAAGCTTAGCTGTTGCCATCCCACAAAGCTGAATCGTGACTGAATGCTCTTGTAAAAAACACAAACATTAAGGAATATCATAACCACAATGCAAAAAGAATGAGTGGGTGCTTTGCAGGCACAGTTGAGTCCTCCCTCAAGGCATCTGTGTTCCCATCCACAGTGCCTCAGTGAACCACGCTAACCTTCTCATTTCATGGGCTTTAATTTCAATTAGCTATGGCTGATCGTTCGCTTTGATCGTATTAGTCTCCCCTCAGAGCCCCAATTGCTTTTTATACACCCTCGTGCTTTCCTGTTGGTTTTACTAAACCCTCTGGAATTAACAGCAGTGATGGAATCTTCATGTTTGATTTCCACTTCCTACAGCTGTCGCTCAACTTTCAGCACTGCAACAAAACAGTGTCACAAATCAAGTCGCATGTTTCTGGTCAAGAGTGTGGAGATGTGCATACGCAAGGCTCTCTGATTATAAACTGCACACTTCTGTCCTAATCTGAAGCTTGATTCTGTTGTTTTAGATGAGGCATATTTCAACGATTATCCCTAAAGCTTCAGATTTGGGAAGAAGTCAACATTCCAGGACTTGGGAAATAAGTTGTAATCCTCTTTCTCAGTGAGGGCAATGGGGTCAAATCCTCTTGGCACCTATGTGGATATGAATGTCTCAGGCTTGGTGACACTCTGTCTAAGAAGCATTTCTGCCCTGCGTTTGGCGCTAATCCACACACGTCTTAGTTCAGTTTAATCCTGGGATCTCTTTTGTGACATTTTCAGTGTTATTTAGTGACTTGCCGTGTTGATTTTTGACATGAACTTTCTTGACATCAAACAATCCCCCCTCTCAATTTCTCTCATTACCATTTAAGCTTCTGTTTTTGGTGGTTCAAAAGTCATATGGTTGAGTTTGAAGCACACATATCATACCTTGTTAAATCTCACTTGCAAATATGTACTTTCAGTTTTCAAACTTAAGTCTAAACATGAAGTATAAATATGAAACTAATCTTAGGCTGCACAAGTGGTTTTTAGTGAGCAGTGGTGGCATTTTATTTTATACTTCTTTTTAGAAGCAGTTTAAAGGTCATTTTCAACATTTAGGGGGCTTTCACAATGGGCATGCTTGCTGAAGTCCGAATCGGAGCGCGATAGTTCCCAGTTTCACTCGAAGCGTTGGTCTGGTTTCACACTCAACTTGATTCTATTGAACCCAGCTGCATTTGCATTCATCTTATGTCATCACAAACGTGCACGGTGCATGATAGAAAATGGGACGCGGGTCAATATATTTAGTTTTTTAAATTAATTTGGTGCTATTATACACAGTAAACCCAAATTTAGTTTCACTCTGTCGCATGACGGAGGATATCTGCTGCTTGCAAACATATTTTAATTTTTTTTAATGAGCCAGTGGATTGCAAGCCATTCATTTGCCGCTCGATTGCACTCACGCTCTTTTGCGCTCGTGTCCAAGGTAAATCATCACCACTGTCATCCCTTACATGCGTTTTGTTGAACTAATGACGTCATCATTGGCTAAAATGCATGCGCAGGTTACTTTACTTTCTAAACAAGTGCGCACTGAACAAGTCCAACTTGCTTTCACATTCACGCAAATCGCACCACAGTTCGAGTGCAACCAAACTCAGACCATCTCCTACAGGTAGTCTTGGTTTCACTGCCCCAGTGCGCTCTCAGGTCCACTTGACGGCTTTTAATTACCAATTTCTTATGTGAACCGTGCCCCATTTCGAACTAAACTGCCATTGTGAAAGCACCCTCCAAGAACAATTCATCCTTGTGTTTCTTGACCTCCTAATGTTTAACGCCGCCTGTAAGCTCGTGTTTATTGCAGTGCTGTGGCCATATCTTAAAATCCAATCAACAACTGATGCATATAACCAAGTCCCCGCCCTACTTTTTTCTTTTTTCTTTTTTGATAATCCAAAATCAAGTAATTCTGAAAATGCAAAAATTATCTCTTGCTAAGTTGTGATTTGGCAGTTGTTCAACTGTGACACACTAAAAGTGTCTTAAAACAACTCATGAGAAAACAGTCAAGACTATTCTATTTTTTTTTTGTTTACACACCAAAAAGTTACCAATGTATTTCTTTAACATGGTTACATTTTATAATTGGAATAATATAATGAACAGATGCTCTATTCTCTTTATAAAAATGCACTTTATATGAGATCTTTTTCATTTGTTGCTAAATGTTACAAAATTGAATGAAGGTTAACCAGAATGTATTATTATTCATTTTGCGGAGACACATTTATTTGACCAAGTGTAAATGGAACCGTTTTAAGCTATTAGATAGCTATCAGATCAGTAAAAATGCATGAAGTGACCAGCTGTCAACAGGCCATTAGTTTTTCATCAGATTGTATAATCATCCTTTTTTTGCTCTCCATGTCTCTTTAGGTACTACAAAGGTTTTTCACGGGAGTTTGTGGCTTTACCTTGAGATACAGCTCCAGACAGTAGCCTCTTAATACTGACACTCATGAGTACCCCGGATCATGATGTACTGCTACACTTGCTACCCTGTGAGGTAAGAACCTACTGCTTTTTGTTGCAGACTAGTGTATGATGCTCTCCTTTAATTTGATTGAATTTATTCCTTTCCCTTTGGTCTGTGTGTTTTTATACTTTTTCTCTTTTGTAAATCGTGGTCTGTCGTATATCACAGAAGCCTTTGTGAGATTAAACTGCCGGTAAATGGTTGGAGCGCTCGGCTCTGTTACCAGAGTGTCACCTCTTTTTCAAAGACTCACTCTATTCTGCAGTTTTCTTTACTTCCTCCAACTTTGGCTGTATTTTCGTAGGGAGAGAAGGAGCGTACAACAACCTTGATTACCGAAGCCAAGAGATTAACCCTTAACCCTGTCCCTGAGACAGACCTACACAATCAGCGGGTTTCCTGTCTCATAATTATTGGCGCTTGATTGGTCTGTCAGAGACCAGATCCCCCTGCAGCCCACCTTCACCGTTCCCCCCGCATTAATGACCCACGACATATGATAACCATGTTTACATGCAGAACTCCATACCGCCACATCGACTGGATCACTGTTGGGATTTTCTCAGGTACTTATGGGCTTTACTTTTGATTAGACTGTAGTGCGAGTTTAGATGTCGCTCTGAGGCATGGGTCAATCAGTCTGTGATGTAGTGAGTTGTATGGACCTGGGATGTTTACATGGGGCTGCTGGGATGGATGGCTGGAGGGAGGGGCTGTTCCACTCAATTGCAGCCACATGTTTGCAAAGGATGTGGAGCTGAACGAGGCCGTGTGATCTGCCAGACTTTAAACAGGGCCTTCGCCTGTGGGCAGCTCTAAAGTTTTCCAGCGCGTTTCTCCAGCCTCTTCGTTACTGTGGTTTCTGGGCAAACACACTGCCCTGTCGCCGTACAATTTTGAATTCATAAACTGCACTCACACTGCCTGAGATTCCCATACAATTACTCAGACAAATCCGTTCTTGTACTGACTTACACTAATACACAGACCACACACATTTAACTAAGTTACATTGAGATGAGGCATGGAATATTTCATATGCAGTTGAACATTTGCAGAAAGCAGAAGCAGGAAAACTTTCAACCATGCACATGAAGCATAATGGAAAGTGATATTGTCAACTAACTCTGGTTTTTGTTTGTAATACTTTTACCACCTGTTTTATGTGGTCTGTCTGTGTGTTTTGACCTGTTTATATATGTATCTTTAAAAAGAAATTGTGTTAAATTTACGCTAGAAAAAAAACTGGCAGCTGTGGTAACCAGAAATTTACAGTGAAAAATATATACAGGATGCATGTATATTTTACAACTTATAACCATATATTTCATCAAGGGATATGATGTTAATATACCTACTTTAATTACTAAAATCTGCCTTTTTACCTTAAAATGTACAGATAACCACCATCATAATAATACATGTGGCACAATAGAAAGCCATATGATGAATCAGTTCATCGCTAGCAGCCTGTCCATAACACATGGTCAATACTCGTATATAGACGGTGCACAGGGTCATACATGCAAGTGCAACTTCACAAAAAATAAACAGACTGGCATGAATTCAGTTAGACTAAATGGTTTACATTTTAAAAAGACAAATTATTGTTTTATTCCGACTAAAATCGAACTTTTTAAAGCGAATGTAAACAAACTGATTGTTGGATCTGGGATCAAAGTGTCCAGATGTCACTCTTTAACTGAGGAACAAAGGCTTTTACTGCTCTTCCTGCTGCTGTAATTAGGTAAACTCAATATGAAGTCGTAAAATGACAGACATTTAGTAGTTTAACAGATTGGCCTATTTATGTTGCAGCATTTTGGAAAATATAGGAGAAGTTCATTGAATCAAAGGCTTAGTTAGTTTAGCCAAAATGGAAATTCTGTCATCATTTACTCATCCTCATTTCGTTCCAAACCTTTATGACTTACTTTCCTCTGTGGACACAAGAATATCCTGAAGATTCTATACAATGAAAGTCAGTGGGGGTCATTGTTGTTTTTTTGGACCCCGTTGACTTTCATTGTATGACCAAAAACTGCTGAAACTTCTTTTGTCATAGAATAAAGTAAGCCACACAGGTTTGAAATGACATGCGGTGAGTAAATTATAAGAGAAGTTTCGTTTGTGGTTGGACTATCACTTTAAATGGAGTTTTCTTAAAAAAGTGCTTGCTTTAATTCGGATACTCTGGACTTGTTGTGTACATGAACCATCCCAGAAGCCTCAAGTTGACGTTTTCCGCTTATACCAAACTCCCTCTATGGGGCAGGAAGATCTCAGGCAGGAAAAAAGCTTACCACACATGATAAAACCTCTTTATCATCCCACGGCCATGACATTTGTGAGAAGGTAATGGAAAATACAGCACCTCTTTCCTTTCTGTGTCATGCCCCAATGCCTTTTGAGAAAAAACAACAAAAATCCTTGGTGCTTGAAAACAACCATCACCCCACAGCGATAAGAAAAAAAGATCTTCAGCAGTGCCGTAGTATGTCTCTCCAATCTATGTGGATAAGAAAGAAAAAATAGCATCCTTTTAAACACCTTGTGGCAGACATCTTGATTTGTAAGCTCATGCAGGAACAGACATTCTGGCAGCACGAGCTCTGCAGAGTGTGAAAATGATCTGTTTGATACAGAGGAACCTCCTGCCGCAGCCATTAAGCGTCCTGCCTAGAGAATTGGAGACATCGGAGACCCCTGCATGAAGTGCACTTTTATGCTTTGCTCATCAGGGCAACGTCCTTCAGCTCAAAACAATTTGCACTTAGTGTTTTTGGGGAAGGGGGCAATGTCACATTCAGTTGCCTGCTGGATGACATGTGTTTCTATACACAGTGGGACTAGCCACTTAGTAAAATGGATTTTGTTCTCCGTGTCCAAAAGGAATTGGCTTGCACAGGTCCACACTGTGGTCTGTGATCTGTCAGACAGGATTTCACACTCATAAGACGTGTAGATTAGGGAACTCAGGTGACCATCCCTGGGTAGAGAACACAACTTTATGATTTAAAAATAGTCCTAAGTCCTAAGAGAAGTCCACATGCTTGTGGCTCTTGCAAATTCTTCTAGCCCCACAAGTCTTTTCAGTTTGGAAGTATTCAGTGTTTTTAGCTTGAATACTTGGGTCAGCTTGGGTCAGTGAGATTTGTGTACTCAATTTTGAAAACAGTTCAACAATGATGCTGCTTTATTTTAATTTTTATTAAAGGAAACAGTATTAAGGATACATTATTTATGTGTATATAATCTGTATCTAAATGTCTTTATTGTCACTTTTAAATAATTTAATGCGTTTATTCATGCTAAATAAAAGTATTAATTCTCGTACAAAATCTTACTGACCCCATATTTTGTATGGGAGTGTAAGAGTGTAATGCAGGACATTATTTTGTTCAATTCTGCCTAATTTCCAGCAGAGCTGATCTGTGATGGTTGAACTGAGCATGGGCGTTCTGGTGTGTTGTCCAGAACTGGACCACCCTACCATATGTCTCAGTGACGTGAAGCCCTCTGTGGAGAGCTAGGCTACATTGGTCGTGGAATGTGCTGCAGCGTGTGCATCTGCTTAAACAAAGCCTTATTTTCAGCTCAATGTTGTAATTACAGACTAGAATGAATCTAGCCGTCTTGTGAACCCACAGCAGCCTCTGCGCAAGTTTCCCAGGATCTGCCCAGGGCTTGTAAGTCCAAACAGAGAGTGTTTACAGCAGTAAATCTGAGCCACCATTAACACAACTTCTCTCAGACATGTTTACTTACTTTTAGAAAAGTGTGTCTTCCATGTGAGGAAATCTTATGTTTGTAAAATTACATTGTGTTGGAATGAGATGCTAGCATTAGCAGCATTCCCACTAGTGTTGAAGTGAGACTAGAGAAATGGGTCTCTCTGGAAGCGGTCAGTCTCAGCGCAGCTTATAGTCTAGTACTCGTCTAGACATATGGATCGATGGGAGTTGGACTTACTCTCTTTTTCCTATGAAGAGGAAAAGTGGATTGTAATTTTGTTACATTTGTGTACTGAAAAAGAAAACCCATCAAATAATTTTTTTCCTATTTTAATAAGTTGTATCAGTGTTATTTGTGTATATTAAAACTAAGTTAAAGTATTTTTCTGTTAAAATTATATATATTTTTTAATGTTGTGTATTTATGATGATTTTGCTGTTACAATAAAATGTAAAAAAAAAAAAATGCTAACAATATAGAATGAGTAAGTGTTTGCAAACTGTAGACTGGTATTGTGTGTCAGCCAACATGAATAGATATGTAGTTCTGTTTCATCTAGACACTCAGTAGTAAAAACCAACTACCAACTCCACGTGGGTGATTGGTAGAGCAACATGACCTCAATAGAGACTACGCACACCATCATCAGTGTGTTCTTGAACCCACGACTGTCTGGATAGAGCCCTGCGTCTGTTGCCACAAACCTCCGCCCTCGTTTCCATCCTTTCAACTTTCTGCACTTTCCACTCGATTTCTCTTTTGTAGATGTACCCACAAAAAGATTCATTTTTACCCACCTGCACTTTTTTTTGGGTATCAAGGCAGATACAGTAAGTTATACCCAATATCCCCCTTTTATATTTCCATTAGAATGTTGTGTGTCTCTTGAGGGTTGTTCAACATCCAGTAAGCCGCAGATACAAACCAAAGACTGGCTGTAGGTGTGGAGAGAAACTGAAGGCAGGCTGTGAGAGGGCTGTGGTGGTAGCAGAGCGTGACTGAGATATTGGAAGAGGACTACAGGGAATGATAGATAGAGGAGGGCAGAGAGGGGGAGGAGGACAGGAGAGAAGAAGTGCAGCAGGAGGTTTGGAAGGGGAGTGCTCTGCAGGAACGTTTCAGTATTCTTATGGTAATCCAGCCTTGGATGAGCCTCAGAAGCAGCCAAGCAAACAATGAGAGTGGAGCCAGGAAGTCTGCTCTCCCTGCTGGCCGGCGTGACTTGAGAGGCAAGAGCTGCCTGTAAGGAGGGGCCCCCAGGAGGGGCCAGGGAAACGCATGCCAGCACACATATCCACATACCACATTTACTCAATCTACAAGTTAGAGAGCATGGTTGGCGTTGGTGAAAAGCATGTTTGTGTTGTTGTTTGCGTGTGCTGTGATGTGAGGGTTTTTCTGAAGACGGTATAGAAATTACTAGCACAGTTTTGGTGATGTACTTTTGCCATTGCTTTTAAGAGATTATCATTACATATGCTTTATAAATCAGTACCATATTGGTTATCTGCTGATATTAGAGTGGTTTTTTTCACTATAGGTCGATATTGGTTACTGAATTGTGTATACTCACTTAACCGTTTTTTTCAATTTAGATTACTTTTACCATCATCGAATGCTCCTTTAATAATGTTTAAAAAGTTCTAATATAAACATAATATATAAAGTTAATAAAAAAAAAAAATTAAGTGTATTGTCCATGTTCGGATTTTTTTTCTTTTTCTGTTCTTTTGCTCTGTGGTTTTTGTTTTCATGTAAGGCTCTGGTTTTGAATGCATTTCTTCAGTGTGCACCGATCAAGACCACAGACTTAACAGGATCTCGGGTGATCCCTTTAGTTGTTCATCTCACCTGCCTTTCCAAAACCTGTCTGAAAGGGGATGTTTGGCGTCTTGTGGTTATCCATTTATTCTATGAAATGGACTTAGCTGGAAAAACAAAGATATTCAAAGGCCCTGTCAAAGCAGCATTATCTTTAGGGAAACGAGTGACACAGCTCGCTCTGTTCTTCCTCAGATTTCTGTCTCCACAGTGACTTCCCTTTCAAGCATCATATGATTGACGACTGTGGGAATGCCTTCCCAGAAACCACACGCCATGCCTCAGTGATTTGCTATAAGGTGTGGTCATTCTATATGGTGGCTACAGTTGCTTTACCTTTACCCCCATCTCTCTGGTCTTTCATCCATTCAAAGGAAATTAATGAGGAGCTTTCCTCTGAAAGAATGCTCAGTGAGACTATAAATTATGCAATTTGGCTGCACAACTCCATGGCATCTTTGCCTTCTGATTTAATAGTGGTCCATCTGCTGCAGGGATTTGCTTTGTGCCAGTTTTCAAACTCTGTTATTGTACTACCACATTGGTAGTAATTCTAGTAGTTCTTAACTAGAGCAAATTGATTTTCCAAACCATGCCTTTATGTGATTTGGATTGGAAATCATTTAAATCATTTCTGAAACATGAGATTTTTTTTTTTTTTTATGAGCTATTCATTTTTTTCTTTCATTTTTTTCTTTTTCTTTATGCTATATTATTTGTGTGCTGTGACTGTGATGGGAATGATCTTGCTGACAAATGTAAGTGTCAGGGGCCTCAAGATAGGATTGTTCTTTCTCCTTAAGCACACTTCCTGTCCTCAGGCCCTGAAGCTTTCCGCACTGACTAGTCCTGGCATTCTTTTACCAGTCTTTGGCCTTTATCTCTCCTATAGTGAAACTACAAAGGGATTCTAGTTGTTTACAGGCTTTAGAGGTACACTATGTAACATTTTGGCCCTCTTGCCAAATGCATGCATTTTGCGGAAGAACATTGTTTTGGTTGTGCTTCGACTCTGCATGACTGTGCGGATGAATATGGTTATCTTACTGCACGTAAAACATTCACTACTGAGCTTAAGATATATAAACAGTTTAGATGGAAAGGATCTTTAGCTGACTAGCTGAAGACGTTATAGTAACAACACCCATTAACAGACACTAATTCCTTGAAAATAAATCCCAGCACATCGACATCCTTCACGCTCGCGTGTAAGCATAAAGCTCAACTTCCATAGGAATGGATTGAAAATGCTTGCTCTGATCCGCGCCAGTAGACACGCACCGTGAGAGGCCTTCGGCCATCATGCTTCTGATATGAACGCTCTCATTCATTGATATGGACAGTGAAAAAGCACATGGTGTTCACGCTTCGGTGACGCTTGCGATGTGAAACTGTTTAAAACAAAGACTTTGGTTAACCTTTGAAAGTGCGACTATCACACTGCAACATTCAAATCTGCGTTCGCGCTGCCACTGATCCGGAGAGAGCAACTGCCATGTAAATGTAAAGCTGTACAGCTTCAAAAACAACGTTATTAACGTTATTTATGTGTTACAAACATTTAAATAAAACAGGATAAAAGTTTATAGTTTGGGTATAAACACGGTATTTATCAAAATAAGGGTAAAACTTTTTACCCTTTGTTTGCGACAAGCGAGTGTCTAAAAAATCAGTCATTGAATCATTAATTTAAAAGAGTTATTCACAAATGCTGATTCATCCAATGATGGCATTCAAATTATTTTTTACTTCATTCAAATTAAAATATCTTTTAAATAGAATAAAGCAATGACCATTTTGCTGTTGCTTGGCCCTCTGTAATTATAAAGCTGGACCACCAATCACAGAACTGAAAAAGAATTGTGTGGAAAAACTCTTAATATGGAGAAAAAATAGCATTTATTAAACATTCTCTTACTTTTGTGTCATTGTTTTTTCTTGTTTGCTAAGAAGAAAAGCCTTTGTGTACGATAATTGTACTCCCTGTGAACTGCCTTTAAAAAAAAAATTATACCAGAGATGGGTTAAGTTGTTAACCTGTTGCAGGTCGTATCTCTCCATCCCTTGCCCTGTGGTCCTGTGTGGAGAGGGATCCAGTCTTTCTTAAGGGGTCCCAGTGAGCCAGGGGAGCCCCGCCTTTTGTTTCCCCATTACCCAGGAGTCAGGGAAGTGTGAAAAGTAGGGCGCAGGTCGGGGCTCTTTGTCCCCCTTGGCCAAATGAAAAGTGACAGACACCGGCCCCCTCTCTGTGCCTGTTAATTCAGGCCCCCAGTCCTGCAGAGCCTCTGGGAGCCACTAATTGCATCGAGACAAGCAGGAGCTAAGAGAGAGCAGACACATTATGTTATTAACGCTGGACAGAACCCAACACCAGCCATTTGAAAAGGACACTCCTTAAAGGGATAGTTTACCCCCCCCAAAATTTTTTAATTCTGTCATGATTTACTCTCCCCCATTTTGTTCCAAACATGAATGTTCCAAAATAAGATATTTTGAGGAGTGTTGGTAACAGTTCTGATGACCATTGGCTTCCATTGGATGGACAAAACAACACTTTCTCAAAATATCTTCTTTTGAATTCCACAGAAGAAAAGTTTAGAACAAAATGAGTGAGTAAATGATGACAGAATTTTCAGTTTTGGGTGGACTTTTAGGCAGCCTCCTAGACTGTTGAGAGCCGCCATTCCACATCTCCACTCTGATACAGGGTCAGGGGTCACGCTCTCACAAGTCACAATGCTAAGATGGAAGTGCAAAGGAATTTTAATACCACCTCCTTTCTTGCTTGCTTGCTTTCTGGCACTGAGGAAGGAAACATGTCATGATGATGGATCTGAAATATTAATAAGTGTTCCTCTCTCTTCATTACAGGGTCTTAAACAAGAGGAAGCTGTAAAGAGGCCTTGAAGTCTTCATCACGCTCGCATACTCTTCCTCAGTCTACTCGCGTTCATCGCTAATTGGTCACTTCGTTGTCTTAAAAGTGGCAGAGTACGACACAACCAAGGCAGCCATACAGCTTTGTATCCAAGCCATCATCATGAAAAGCACCTCCATGGTCGTCGTATTTGCCGCTTTGGGAGCTGCCGTCCTCCTCTCACTGCCAGCTGAGGGTAAGACAGTTTGATTATTGTTAAGTGTCTACACTTGATCATCTCTTCCTTCTCAGTGGACCATGCAGATGACAGTAGATGCAGAGTGTCTGTTTTGAATCACAAACCCCTATAGTAAACAAAAATGTGTTTTTTGTTTGGTTCGTTTGAGTGAGGGAAGGCGGCGAAAACTGGAGATGACTAAAAGGGTCATCTGTTTTGTTTCATCTGGATGTACAATAGAAATGCAGCAGCAATTTATAATACAAACCAGCAGGAGAATTGATTTTGCCGTATTTGGATGATACCCAGTGTTTGCAGAAGCCTCACTGCCTGTTTTAATGGATGGTGGCCTTTAAAAACATAGCAGGATAATGGCATCACTTTTTATTCTCATCAGGCCCCGAAAGCACAGAGTCCGTCTCTTCACATTTGCGATGCATTAGCGAACAAACACTATCTGCCAAGATATTCATCTGAATTACATTATTTAATTTTATTGATTTGATGCCCTTATGATCTTCTCTCATATGGGTCTGCAGTAATGGAGACTTTGTCTCCATTTCAGGTAAATGCAGACATGAGGGACTGCACACTTCTTTTCGCTCAAATGACTCGCATTATCAGAATGTAATGGCCCCCGTTAGAGACTGTTGTGTGGCATTCATGTAGTCTTTAGGTAGTTCATTCATTTACTCAGCAGTGATTGTATTGGAGAATACACATCTTTGGGTGTGTGGAGAGGCCATTGGGGTCACATTTGACTGTGCATAGAAACAATGGTTTGGGTGATTGTTTCGAAATTGTGAGTGTTTTTATATGTTAAGGAGAGGGTTGGGGGAAGAGGGTGTCAATGGGCAAGATTGTAGATGTGTGTATTTTAGGTGAATGCTGTTTTTCCTTTAGGGATTTACACAAGTGTGTTAATGAAGGTAGTTGTAGGGTGAATGGAATTAGTGTTGAAGTGTTTGAGCAAAGCACAAAAAACTAGCTATGATCTATGGAAAATGTTTTCTTTTATTTAGAATTTCTTCAAAATTGGGGTATATGCAAAATTGGTTTAGATATGGTAAATTAGGTTGATAAATGATCAAATAAGGGGAAAAAACAGGTACAGTTCAAATGTTTTTTGAAAGAGGTTTCTTATGCTCAACAAGACTGCATTTATTTGATCAAAATTACAGGAAAATAGTAATATTATGAAATATTACAATATATAATAACTATAATGTTATATACATGTCTTCAAATGTAACTTATGGTTCAAAGCTGAATTTTCAACAGCCATCACACCAGTCTTCAGCATTATTTTTTCACATATTTTATATTATTGCATCACCTCTCTTTCAAGTTTGTTTCAGATGCTCTGTTAAGTTCCTGTTTCGATGAAGCCCCTCCTTCTGAAATACGAAATGTGCTCTGATTGGTTAGCTGGCCCAGTGTGTTGTGATTGGCGAACTGCTTGGAGCGTGTTAAACATTAACAATGGCATTTTCCCATACCAGTTCGAGCCCGATTCAGACCCTGGGAAAGTTTTCAAACAAGATGATCGTGCAAACCCTTTGCAAGCACAGATTTTAAAGGACTTTTCAGAGTGGAAAGTTCCTAAGGATCAGTGAACAGTCTTACAAAAGTGAGAGCCTCGTAGCTAAACACTTCATCAACTTTGTAATGTTAGCTAGCAGGCTAGCAGAGCCAAACAACTTAGCCCTTTGTTTACATTGTAGCAATAACATAAAACTTTTAATTGGATCTGTTAATAGCAAAACAAGTAATAAAACATACTTGCATGTTGTGATCCATAAACAACTGATTGTCCTGACAAAGCTGTCCTTTATCTGTCCAACAGATAAACTCTGTTGCGTTCTCTTTTTGCAAGCAGAAGCTTCTCTGGTTTGCAAGAGGTGATTCCCCAGAGGTCTTTCTCACTCAATTGTGACAACTAATCTATGCCACTCTCATGCTATATACATGCATCAAAGTAGCCGTAGGGCAATTCCACGCAAAACTGTCACATCCATAACGCCAACACAATGCCATGGTATTTAGTTGGCGTTATGGATGTGACAGTTTTGCGTGGAATTGCCCCGTAGCAACTTTTCTCTATTTACAGATATGACGAGACGCTCACGGGCGAGCGATGTATGTACGCAATTTCCTTAGAAAACCATCCTGCTCTAGCCTGGTTAAAACCAGACCATTCTCAGTAGTAACTGAGTTATGGTCTGGCAAAGCTTCATTAATAACTCATTTCCAAAGGGGCGTCACCAACGGACGTCACTCAAATGCCTCTGGGCACAATTGGATAGACCTAAAACCAATCAGAGCGATCGTCATCGTGTAAAGCCATATGCTGCATCCCAATTTGCCTAAGTTACACTACGCCATAAAAGTATGTACTCTTTTTGTGAAGAAAATGTATTTACTTTTGAATGTGTAGCAAAAAAGTAGGCAAGCTTTGGGACATACTACTTCGTCATCTTTATCGGACGGATCTGTCGCGTGCATCCTGTCTCGTAAACTGCCCTGTTAATCATCTTGTCACAGTTAAAATCCTCAATTAAATCTAATTTAATTTCCTACCGTTTCGGAGAGAAAAGTAGTAACACGTTCATCTGCCAGTGGGTCTTTCATGGAGACTGTCCTCATGTGTTTGCAATTTGAATATAATAATGCATTTAAAAGTTGGTGCGCTTCACCAACGGACGTCACTCAAATGCCTCTGGGCGCAATTGGATAGACCTAAAACCAATCAGAGCGATCGTCATCGTGTAAAGCCCGCCTCAATGTTTCTGATTGGTGCCGCGATTTGGACAGATTAGAAATCGGCTTGAATGGGCTCTTTGCCAGACTACTTGCAGAGCAAATCTAAATTTGCCGGAGGTTTGTCTGGGTTTTCCCAGGCTAATCCTGCTCAGTCTAAAATATAAAAACGTATAACAGGCTTAGTTACCATAGGGAATCAGGGTAAGACAAAAACACATTTTGGAAAAAGGATTGATGATGTATTAAAAACTTAATCAGAGTTTTTGGTGCTTGTCATTTTGTAGACAGACAAATTGCTATAGACACTGTCTAAAATTACCTGATGCTTATCTATAGCTGAAAGCTTAAAAAGTAAGCCTAAATATTCAATAAATAAAGATTGTGGTGATGTGCAAATGCTAAACTTTGTCTGTGACGGGTGCAGTTCTGTTGAGAACTGTGTCGCGTACTGTGTATATTTGTACACAGATTCCATGTGAGCCTAGCTATGAGTCAAAGCACACTTAGTTACGTAATATTTTGCTATGCAGTCAACAAGTTTTTTCAAGCTACAAAACAACACTCAGCAATTTTGCAGTGGACTACCCTTGTTGCTTAAAAACAGTAGATTCATTGTTTACATTTGACTCTTGAGTATCTCAGAGTTGCCCACTTATGTCATAAGGTCTTACTATCTGTTTAGTTATTTGAAGTTTATTTTTCTAAGTGCCTTTCTATTCCAGTGAATGATATCTTGGAGTCATGAACGCTGTCTATTCTTGGCAACATGAAAGCCATGGGAGAGAGCTTTTTCCTCCGATCAAGAATTAGAGTTACGCCTCTACGGAGTCTGTTAAAAAAAGAAAGAAAAAAACAGATCGAAAGAGATTAAGAAGTTTAAATTACTGTCAAAGCTCACAACCCCACTACCTCCTTTTAGAGTTAAGCTCGTAATATTGTATACAAAAGGAAATGACCAAGGCAAATTGAAGTCTCTGGGGTGGGAATGCATTTTAGAAGCTTAATTTCTCAGTTTTTTTGGTACAACAGTTTAAAAGTTGTTTTTGTTCACTGCACTGACACAGTTTTAACCTTACAATTGTTTGGAGTGGCTACTGTCTGCTTGTTAGGCTCTTTTTAAATATATTCTTCCTTCTGGTGTTCCCCTCCCTGTAAAGGAACAAAAGAAGAAATGGGTGCTGGCTGCTGGCAGCAATTTCTCTCACTCATAAAGTCAACCAGAGCCTTTAAAACAAAGGGTAACTACCCTCGGTCATTGCAAAGGTTCCTGTTAAATGGGGAGGGAGTCTAGAGTGTCAATGAGAACAAGACGGAGTGAGAATGGAACTGCAGATGAATGCTGCTGAGCGTGTTTTGTAGTTTTTTTCCCCCCCTCTTCTTTGTGAAAGCTGATCTGAGGGCAGGTCAACGTCTGACACAGAATAATCTCTCCTGACTGAATATGGCGGCATGTTCTTCTGAGAAATGTCATGTCATTCAACACATTTAACACAGGCTTGAACTAATAAATGAACTATGGAATTTTCTGCCTTCATTGGAGAAGGTGAGGTTGAGCACTTATAGGTTGAGCCCCATAGGACAGGAAAACTGCAGCAGGACGTTGTAGTTATAGAAAATATAGAAACCCATGTAGGCTGAAATATAACATCAAATTGAGGCATTTTTATTTATACAGTAAATTCTCAGAGATTGTGAGAATAAATATTAAGCAAATCTCAAATTGTAGTTATGTCTAAATATACTTGTAGCATTTAATACAATTTCATTTTTTGTTGTAAACTTTTATTGGTTGATGGCCACAACATGCTTATTAATATTAGCTTTGAATAAATCACTTGCTTTAGTGTCCCTGTGCCCTCATTTCCCATCCTGCACTGCTCTACCACGCTGGGCCTCCCGGCCAGGCCCTACTACAGGAAGCTTGTTGAGTCTATTGTCGATGCTGTGAGTTTCCCTGACACTTTAACTATTTCCGGCATTGCACTGGCTGACAGGTAGTAAGCTAAATATGCCAAATGCGTGCTGCTCTCCAGGAAATAATCATTACTGTCTGACAATGAAGGCCTGTGCTGGTGTGCGTCACTGTGCTTTTCCTTGTTTTTGTAGACCACAGGTTCTGAAGCATTTGAATAGAGGACTACGTTGAGCTTCTGTACGCTGACATGCGTGCACTCTAGCGAACATATGTTCAGCGGTGCGGCACAGGGGCCTGTTAAAGGCGGTCTGAACTCTCACTTTTACAGCTTGCTGTTGGGTACTTGGCTCTAGAGGTGTCTCCATGCCCATTAGAGCTTTACTTTCATAAAGGCATTCAACTTTATTGGTCTGTGTCAGGCAGGCCGTTGTTTTCCACATGTTCCCTTTTTTTCTTTCTCCTCATTCCATTTTTAACAAGCTGGTGTTCAAATAGTGTTGGATTATTATGTGTTGGGGGATTTGGCCCTGAAATGGGAGCCCATGTGATAATTATAATGATCGTTATTAAAGAGATGAAAGTAAATAAATAATAATGGCAGGTTCAGGTTAACGGCCACTTAAAGCTTAAGTCGCTCCTGCCAGCCCACAACCTACAGCCTGGCCTTTCCTCATTGTTCGGTTACTTTTTGTTGTATACGTGTACATATTTTAATGAATAACCGGTGTAGGGATTAAATAAATAAATGTCTCTAATATTTAAGCCTCTCACAGAAGGGCAAACCTCCTACATGTCATCCCTCAAGGGGACATGATTCACATGTTATTTTGATGTATCTAATGGATACCCAGTGATGTATTTTGGAACAAGGACATCTTGGAGGATTTTTGTGTTTTTATTTACCCTCTCCTACGTTTCTGCTGCAGACACTCTGAGACTGTCATGAGGACTAGTGTCTTGATTATAGGCTTGTGAGCCAAACGCCCTCGTAGAGACTTGGCTGGCTCGTTGCATCATTTCCTGTTAAGTCTTACTGCAGTGCTGAGAAATAATAGCTACACCACCGAGAACACATGCAGACTGATCGGTTTTATGTCATTTCTCCACAAAGTGTGCTACTTTTCGGTCTGTACTTTAAAAATTGACTTGCAGAACAGCTTCTTTGCAATCTTTTGTCACTTTTGTACTTTACAGAAACCAGAAGCATTTAGCAGAGTCTGTTCATGAAGGTGTGTGAAGTCTGTGAAGCACTCATATTCTCCTCTCGCCTCTTGACCAGCCTCCCATTACAGCTTCAATAGTGACTCTGAGCTGCCTACTCTACCCTTTGCTTTAATAGGGTCAAACCACAGATGTTTACCCGCGAGTTAAAGCTTCAGCTACTGCCTCATCTTATGCAGACAAATTCTTCAAGCAACACAATGTCATGATATAGTGGGCCCTAAAAAGGATATAGACACTACCATATTACAAAAAAGCCATTGCATTAGAGAAATCGAAACAAGTGGCTTGTTTAGATGTATAGCACACTTTTCAGTCAAGACATTGTCTTAGACACTTTCTGGTTGTTGGGTTTTGTGGATCAGTTAATATGAAGGACTACACCAGTAGGATGCATTTTTGAACGTGGGAAACTGACTGGAAAACGTCCATGAAAAATGACCTTGACACCACAAAAGAAGATATTTTAAAGAATATTTTAGCTGTTTCTGTCCATTTAATTAAAGTCAGTGGGGTCACAACATTGGTTCCCACTGACTTTCATTGTAAGGACAGAAAAAGAAAATCTTCTTTTGTGTTCCACTGTTCCACTGAAGAAACCCATACAGGTTTGGAATGATATTGGGGTGAGTAAATGATGACAGAATTTTACTTTTTGGGTGTACTACTACAAACTTGCTCAGAAAAGTTAGTTTGTGTAAGTATATTTTTTGTACTTGTCACTTGGTTTAATATTTCATGCAATGACATTCAGACCTTTTTAAGTGTGACTTATGCCCGGAACACATTGTATGATTTTAGGGTTTTCCCATAAAAAAGATGACCAATTGTAGTGACTTCTGTGATCGTGGCTCCTAAACGGTGGTCCTACATTGTACCGTGAGAGAGGTTCAAATACAGCCGGTGTCACGTTCTCGCGACCAAAGATAGCCAGCGCTAATTTTCTGAAAGTGTCAGAAATTTAGCATAATCATCTCACAGTGTTTACTGACTAGCAAATAAAAATGCTACATGAAATGACTTATTGATCAACAAGACATGGAGCTAAAACTTATCTCAAGATCCATTTGCAAAATTGGCATGCCAAGTTTGCCTCTTTTACCTAGCCATGACCGCATCCATATTCGCCTCTTTCGCTTCCTCCTCTTTTTTTCAGCGCACATAAAAACCACAATTGCCAAAATGCTATTCATCTTGCTCTGTTTGTTTACCACTAGTGCATGCTGATGATGCTTTATTCTTCTATACTAACTTGTTTTGTAGCCTACGATTCAATAGGTGTCATCGTCGTACAGTCTACAGACATGACATACCAAAGTTTATTAGATCCATGTCGTACAATGTGATTTAGTAATGATCTTGCTGAAATCACATTGTCTGTTGGAGTCATTAAGTGTACAAATGTGTTTGGGGCCACTGTGATAAACTACAAGCTGCTTTACCCATCTACACCGTTAGATTTCTGATTGGCTTCACCTGTTGCTTGGGGCTCATGAGCGTGCTTCACAGCACCTACACTGATTACACATGTAACTGTAGAGTCCTGTGTATATGTTTGGGCCAACTGTATGGAAAATGGAGCCGAAGTGTCTCTTAAAGAGGCTGGCGCTGGAGTCTGAGCTGAGCTGCCTACAGGCTGGGAGAATGCGGTCAGCAGGACTCATTACTGCCTGAGTACTGCCAGACCTCAGACTCCACGGTGACGGCGAGCCACAATCAAGCACACATGTAGGAGCACGGCGATACTCTGTAGATTCTTCTCTCCGAGCCAAGGAAAAACACAGAGAGGGGGAAAGAGAGCAAATGTATTCAGTCAGTGGCTTCATAATGTCAATGAATCACTTGGTGCCTCAGAGGTACTTCAGAGGAGATAGCGCAACAAGTCCCATCTGCTCTGATTTAGTAAACCTTCTGGCTCAAAACCTGTTTTATGTGTTTCAGCTCAGATAACATTCCTGAGCCCTGCGGTTGTTTGTGTGCCGCTGTTGTGGTTGCGGGAATTTAGCTTGCGCTTATCTGCGCATTGTAGCTGTTAGGACGTGTAGGGTTCAACACATCATAACAGATTAGCCTGCCTTTTACAGTCGCTCTTAAAAGCAGCCTGTGTTTCTGACTACACCGTTCGCATTCCTTCAATTTACCGGCCTCTCGCTGAGAGCAGGGATTTCAGAGCAATATTTTCTTTATTTTTCCTGTCTCTATTCTACCATGTTTATGTTACCGGTTTCCACCTCCATTATCACACTGGGCCCTGTGTGACAGCATCGGCGCCTGGACTAAACTGTGAAGTGATCAAAGATATTACATCAAATGCTTTAGCCGGGCGTTTTGCATTTTGCCCAAATGGAGGGGGCCATGGGACAACTTCATGGCTTCAAATAAACATTTCTCATCTGCAAAAACTGAACTATGACACATAAACAGAAGATTTATATCGCTGGCTATTGCAGGAAAGCAGCATATGAATGGACTGACTCATACACCAGGAGACAAAGTATTACATGAAAAGAGAAAGAAAGGACACACTAGAGCGGACTCAAGAGTGTTTGATCAGCCTCCAGAGCTCGTGCCACTCGACCCGGTCTTCAACCTCATATTTACACACTATAATCCTGTCTCTTGTGTTCCTAATCTGGTCTTTCACTTTCCCTTCTAATCCCACTTCTCACCATTTCACCCTCAGGCCATTCAACAGAATGTTTCATGACACGTTCTTTTGTAAGCAATGTTCCACAAATTGACTTGGTGTTGAGTAACATCTTATCGTGTTTGACACATCTGTTCCAGGATCCCTCTCAATAAAACTGATTATAGCCACTGCATTGTCAAGCACACTTTCATTCCTGGCTTGAGCATGATGTTTTTCCGCTCAGATCATTTCAAGTCCCTGGGTGAATCTCATGATGAAACATGCCCAGGTCATATTTCAGCCTGCAATCAAAATGAAAGAAATTACAAAGTGCTGTAAGGAAATAAAGCCTGCATTTAGGACCATTAAGATTTTTTAATAACCATTGATTATATAAAATATACTTCATGTATTATAATACATTAATATATTTAAATTATGAATATTATTTATGTACAGGTTTTATGGTGGTTTAAATTAAAATATTATATTCTGGTATTTGTTTTTCCTGTTTTTTTATTATAATTTTTTTTTATAGTAACTGAACATCTACAATTTATCTACATCTAATTTTTTTTTAAATTTTTTTCAAGAATCTGTAACACTTCTTAATATGGTCTCATTAGTTAACATTAATGCATTAACTGACATTAATAATAAGCAATACGATTATTTTTAATGTTTGTTAACGTTATTTCATAAAAATAAAAAAAACTGTCCATTGTTAATTCATATTAGCTTAGGTCCTTTTGACTTAGCGGTAAATAATTTATTAGTAAATGTTTAAATTAACATTAACTAAGATGAATAAATTATTTAAAGTGTTACTAACAACTAAAAAGCAAAACCAGAATTTAAGGTGATGTGAAATTTTGTGGGAAATTAAAATGCCTTAAAGGTCCAAAAAGGCTTAATTTTATTTGTATCCAAAATCGTGTGTGTGTGTGTGTGTGTGTGTGTGTGTGTGTGTGTGTGTGTGTGTGTGTGTTGTTTGATTTTGGAGTGTAATATGATCTGTACATTTATTCATGAGATTCACCCCACGACTTCTGCCATTCTATTCTGCCCTTTATTCACTTTCTCTGTCACAGATATAGTCCATATTTCCATATTGCTTCTTTCCACGTAGATGCAGCTGTGACTGCACTTAAAATACAGATTTAAGAGTTTCTGATTATTGACATGACCTGCTTCTTCATTGATTGCACTGAATATGAATGTAGACATGTATTGAAGCAACATCTGATCAGGAACAATGTATTTATGAATTGTGATCCACTGAATTGTGTGATTCTCCTGTAGATGTTTAACCAGCGGTTTGTTAATTCTCTTCCTCCGATATTATTGTGCCACGTCCTCTTCATTCCCCCAGCTGATATCAGCTCTCAGGGTTTAAAGCGTCCTGGCTCCACACTTCTGTGTTATCAGACTGTATATCACTTTAGTGGTCTCCACCCCAGCTGATAAGGCTGGAGGTGTTGCTGTCGTGTAACTCTGCTGATAGCAGGTAAGATCTTCCTACTGGATGGAGTTTGCCATTTATACTTGTTTGCATTTGAATCTCCTGCCCATTTATCTAATATTTATGTGAATTTTCAGAGAAAGAGATGTAGGTAAAGTCTAAAGGAGTCTAAGACGTGGGATGGGTCTGAAGCACAGCTCTAGTAATGAGATCCTAGGTGTGGAATGTGGTGTTTTACTAAACAGCAGCATGCCTGTTTTAGTGTGGGCTTATTTTGACTGGGTTTAGGCCTGCCCAGACCTGCAGGACAAGCAGCAGGGCTCTAAGAGGAAGCACCCACAGCAATACTTACCAAACACATGAGTCTTTGTGCCTGAAGCAATATGCACCCTGTCTGTCTGCGACAAACGCTCACACACTCAGACAGATCAGGTTACAGCACAGAGAAATCTCCATTTCTCTCTCTCTTTGTCCACGTTTTAAATCCTTATCTCCCTCTTTTACTCACAGTCTATGGTGATCTGTTTTCCTCACTCCCACCTATTTATCTAAGATCCCTAGATTCCCTGCAGTATAATTCAGCAGAGACCGAAGAGAATAACAGGGGATTTGTGTCCTTGTGGCTGTGAATTTTTCTTTTTTCTTTTTTTCTTTTTCTTTCTTACACATCATCAGAGAAGAGATGTCACTGCAAGAAGGAGGGGAAGATAATTCTGATTAAAAGATTGTGAGGGGACATTAACTTTAAAAGGGTTCATGTGTTCCTTTAGGTTCATGTTAAAGAAAGTTTTTTTTTTTTTGCACAAGAAAAACAAATGGATATGTGGAAAAACTGTCATTAACAGACAAAGCATTATAAAATCATTTACATGTGATTTGCAAACTAGCTGCTGTCGGATCCAATACAGTTGACTGCTACTTCTGTCAACAAATGTTTCTTTGCAAACTGTGATTATAATGGCGAAGTGATTATAATGGGTTCTATTTGCTTTTGACGCAACGCTTGAATACGATTCAGGCAAGTGTCTCAGCCGTTAAGCGACTGAATGCAAGTGGGTGCAATGATGTTAAACTATTCATCGATGTCTTGTCCTGGAGGCAGGCATATGCAAATGCATTAGCCCGTGTGACGTCACAAGTCCTCCAATATCAAAACGAGCCACTTTTGGAGCTTGATTAAATAAATGCTTTGTTCATAATGTGGAGGATATTTTAAGCTCTGAAGCTTAAGGTATGCTTTAATGGTACAAATACCTCTTGTATATCAAAAGATCAAGGCCAATTTGATTTCTCATGTCATGACCCATTTAAAGAACATTATGTGCACGAATAAATAATTTATAATAAATACTGCAATATTCCTTAAAAAAAGGATTGTCTATTTTGATAGTGACTCAATGTTTGTGGTGTAAATATTGAGCTGTAATGATGAAGCTATTAGATCACATTCTAGGTGGTCTAAAAATCTGATTTCCCCTATTTCAACCCTTCTAGGTGGGCAGAACCCAGATTACATGCTTCATGGCACTGGGGTCAAGCCCGGATCGGATCCAAAGAGACCCCAGACTGGGGACGGGTCCACCGTGGCTCCCGAGGATGCTGCCCGCTTCCTTAGCTGCTATTGCTCGATCCACTGCCCCGAAGATGCCACAAACAACACCTGCGAGTGAGTACACCATGTGCTTTACCTACTGCTCACAACAGCCACTTTCAGCTTCCTCTAACTGCTCATCTAAATCACAAACACTGTGATTAAATGGTCTTTGTGTGTTTACACAGGACGAACGGCCAGTGTTTTGCTATCGTAGAGGAGGATGAGCATGGCGAGGCTATCCTCACCTCCGGCTGCATGAAGTACGAGGGCTCCCACTTCCAGTGCAAGGTAATACATAAATGGGCGAGTGAAGAATAGATGTTTAAGTGCTGAGGCATTATGAATGACTGAATGTGGTTATTGTTGTCCAGGACTCTCCTAATGCTCAGCCCAGACGGACCATTGAGTGCTGTTCCACAGATTTCTGTAATAGAGACCTTCAGCCCACACTTCCACCTCCTATTCCAGGAAGTAAGTGGAACGTCCCTTAAGAACCTAAAAATAATAAATATATGTGTGTATATATATACACTTCCATTCAAAAATACAGTAAAAACAGCAATATTGTAATATTACAATTTTAAATAACTGTTTTTCATTTTAATGTTTTAAAATTCAATTCCTGAGATGGCCAAGCTGAATTTCAGCAGCCATTACTCAAGTCTTCAGTGTCACAGAAATCCTTCAGAAATGATTGTAATATGCTTATTTGGTATTGAAGAAACATTTCTTATTATCAGTGATGAAAACTGTTGTCTGTGATCTCATTGTAATCCAGAGCCTCAGTTATGGAACGCCCACTTGCTGGCCTTTCTGATCTCCGTGACAGTGTGTTGCTTCACTTTAGTGGCCATAACTGTGGTGTGCTACTACAGGTGAGACTTTAATTTCATAACGACATGTTTATCCAGCTGAAATGAATGAAAGATGCACTACAGTCTGTTAATTATTGACCAGCATACTGATAACACTGGCACAGACACACCTGTTTAAGATTGATCATCTGTTTAAGACACCTTTTGTGCTTGATCTTAATGCATGGATATATATACTGTTGCTCTTAGTAATAAGTTACTGATCCCTTTGTGAAACAGCTTCTATGATGTAACATTGTGTTGAAGGTGATGATATACTCTATGTGGCTGTTTGATCAGGTATAAGCTACAGACGGGACGGAGGCGGTACCAAAGAGATCTGGAGCAGGATGAGGCCTTCATCCCAGTAGGAGAGTCTCTCAAAGATCTTATTAGTCAGTCAAGCACTGGCTCTGGTTCAGGGCTCCCCCTGCTGGTGAGGCACCGTTTCTAAACATGTTTTTCAAAAAAAGACAGGGTTTACAGTTATGTAAATTAACACAGTTTTTAAAAAGTCTGGGAAAGGTCATGGAAATTTCTTGAGTCAATATAAATGTTTGTAGTTATGAACCATTCAATATTTTGAGTTGACTTGACCAATTCTCTCGATTCACAGGTCCAGCGCACCATCGCTAAACAAATACAGATGGTACGTCAAATCGGAAAGGGGAGGTATGGAGAAGTGTGGCTCGGTCGCTGGAGAGGAGAAAAGGTGGCGGTGAAAGTGTTCTTTACTCGTGAAGAGGCCAGTTGGTTCAGAGAGACTGAGATTTACCAAACTGTGCTCATGAGACACGAGAATATACTCGGTAGGTTTCATCAAAAAAAGCATAGTAGGGTCTCATAGTAGGGAGCATTGCATTTTAATAATTTGATATGATACTTCCATTGCAAAACCAGTAGAATAATCATTATTAATGTACAGAGTCAAATACATGTATATTGCATTTATATTTTAATATGAAGGGACGATGAAACATTTAGCTGGTTAAAGGTAGATTAATATTTTTCACAAATTGTAGTTTTGTACACTGGTATAAAACTTAGCATATTTTATATTTTCTCTAATGCGTCTGTCTGTAAAATTGCTGCTGTGGTTTTTGTTTTGCCTTTCTTTTAAAAGGGTTATTTCACCCAAAAATAAAAATTCTGTCATTAATTGCTCACCCTCATGTCTTATGCACCCATAAGACCTTCGTTCATCTTTAGAACACAAATTAAATTATTTTTGATGAAATCCGAGAGCTTTCTGACCCCCCCAAACCCATATAGACAGCAACATCATAACCACTTTCAAGGCCCAGAAAGGTGGTAAAGATATCGTTAAAATAGTCCATGTGACTACAGTGGTTCAACCTTTAATATTTTTAAGCGACGAGAATACTTTTTGTGAGCTCTCAGATTTCATCAAAAATATTATAATTTGTGTTCCGAAGATGAACGAAGGTCTTACGGGTTTGGAACGACATGAGGGTGAGTAATTAATGACAGAAATGTCATTTTTGTGTGAACTAACCCTTTAACATTCACACTCTTTCTTCCGGTCTTGCTCCAGGCTTTATAGCTGCAGATATTAAGGGCACGGGTGCATTCACTCAGCTTTTCCTCATCACGGACTACCATGAGAACGGCTCTCTCTATGACTATCTGAAATACACCACCCTGGACACACAGGCTCTGCTGAGGCTGGCCTACTCTGCAGCCTGTGGCCTGTGCCACCTCCACACAGAGATCTACGGCACACAGGGCAAACCTGCCATCGCTCACAGAGACCTAAAGAGCAAAAACATCCTCATAAAGAAGAATGGCACCTGCTGCATTGCTGATCTGGGCCTGGCTGTGAAATACAACAGGTGAAGACACTCTAACAACACATACTCAAACATGCATGCAAATAAATGTCTTGGCACACTGGCAATGACTAAAAAGTATCATTGAAGCTAGTATGCAGTTGTTTGCAATAGTTTGAACACTTGTTTGCTTTTATTTTAGTGACACCAATGAGGTGGATGTCCCTCTGAGCACAAGGATGGGAACACGGCGGTACATGGCACCAGAGGTCCTGGATGAGACCCTAAATAAGAACCAATTCCAAGCATACATAATGGCTGATATTTACAGCTACGGTCTCATTGTTTGGGAGATGGCCCGCAGATGCGTGACAGGAGGTACGGTCTACATGTGTTAGAGTGTTTGAGGTTATAATAATGTATACACACTTTTTAAAGTATGTTTGTCTTTCCTTTATACATATGTGATGGATTTGTTTTAATAAGGGAATTTTCTTTTATGTGCAGGTATTGTTGAGGAGTATCAGTTGCCATACTGGGACATGGTACCTTCAGAACCGTCCTATGAGGACATGAGGGAAGTGGTATGTGTTAAAGGCATGCGGCCAGTGGTGTCTAATCGCTGGAACAGTGACGAGGTAAGATCAAGCACCACAGTTCAGTTCAACACTGCTCAGATACTAATTTTTATCGATCTTGTGTTGACATACACTACCGTTTAAATGTTATTTAATTTTTTACTGCAATTTTTTTTATGTTTTTGAAAGAAGTCTCTTATGCGCAGCTAGACTGATATCCAACAGTTATTTATTTGATGTTTAATTATTTTTTTTTATTTTTTATCCAAAGTACAGTAACATTACGTATTAAAATTTAAATAACTATTTTCTATCATTTTATATTTAAAAACGTAATTTATAACTTTGGCAAAGCTGAATTTTCAGCATCATTACTCCAGTCTTCAGTGTTACATGATCCTTCAGAAATCATTCTAATATGCTGATTTGGAGCTCAAGGAAAATTTCTTATTATTGTCAAAGTTGGAAAAAAGTTGCTCTGGTTAATATTTTTGTGGAAACTGTGATGCATTTTTTTCAGGGTTCTTCGATGAATAGAAAGTTCAAACAGTTCAAACATTTATTTAAAATAGAAATCTTTTGTAACCATTTCACTTTTGTAAATTTCAAATGTGCTTATAAGAAGTCATTGTGTCAATATTTAAGAGTACATTAGGCATATAGTTGATCTCATTGCTAACAGATGGATGCTAAAAGCCACAGAACTTTAGATTTTATGGGGTCTTTAAATATCACTGCATTGGAACCATTTAATAGTTGTGTAAAATACAACCCTAAAACAACTGGTCTCTTGTCTCCATCTCCACACAGTGCTTACGGGCCATGCTAAAGCTTATGTCTGAGTGCTGGGCCCACAACCCATCCTCTCGCCTCACTGCTCTTCGAGTCAAGAAAACACTTGCCAAAATGGTTGAATCACAGGATATCAAAATATGATCAGTTTTCCCTCCATATGCCAGTCTGAGATATATCATGGAGATATTTATGCTCACTTTATGAACTATTGCCTCAGTTCCTAGACAGACCTGTGGGAGCGCTGCTGAGCAGAACATTTCCCTCCCTGTCTGGCTGTAATTCCTCGTCCTGTTGCAGTTATGCTCTTAGTGTCATGTAGCACCCTCTGCTGGACAGTATGTGCCATAACGCATCCACGAGGAAGTAAGGACAGTAAGGACAACTGTTCAACAGGCATCACTACTCACACCATCCCCATCGCCACCATTTTTCCTTCTTCAGGCACTCTTGTATATTGGGAGAGAATTGAAGAGCATATGGTGCTTTCTGTGAAAGCTGTGTAATACAATACATCTGTATGGAGGAGTGGCAAGATGGCACCATTTGCCATGGGAGCACAGTAATGGAGCCATTTGGGAGAAGGCTTGAGGCTCTGTTATTGACTGACTTGAGAGGTGGACATATTTAGGGTGATATTTGGACCGAACCAGCCATATGCTTGGGATGTGCTCCAGTATGGCTAGTGTCAAAATGGTCACTCTACATTTGGACCATGTGCAGTTGTGGCCACCGAAACGTCAGAGAACATGCCCTATTTAATTCAAATGACCCATATTGTCATGTATATGTATAAAAGAAAATGTCCCGTTAACTACATATTAATATTTTAATTAATAGCCTTTTTGAAGAATTATTACTTCAACTGCTTTCCTTTCTGAGAATCTGTCCATTAGATGTTCAAGTACAAAACTGGGTGTTAGCGATAGGGTTTTTACTTTTGCAAAGACCTGGAATGGATTTGTTGTTAGAAATAGAAGGTTCAGGTATAATGAGTAATGTGATCATAACTCCAGCTCTGGCATGAAGTATTGAAGTACCACCAGTCAAATATTGCCAACACTGCAGCCATTAAAAAAGATCTATTCATCTAAAAGATATGGTGACTTTCAATCACCCAGAATGGCAGATCTGATCTGCCTCATTGCAGATGTGTCAGTGCAAATGGATGCCTACTGCTCCTGAATGCCTCATAACCGTTGTTTTGTTTTATCCTATAGCCTTCAAGTCAACCTCAGTATATCACATCTGAATTTTTTCAGTGTCAGATTGGATTGCTGTTTTCAATGCCTCATTTGAACTGTTTTGCCTTGAATCTAATGTTGTGACGCTTGGAAATCATATGACTCATAAATGTCTAATGTGATTGAATAATGCAAATGCATGTGCTATTTATTCATGTCATGTCATATAGTATGAATTATTGTGGTAAGATACTTTTCCTTGCAGGACTATTAACACTGTTCTTGCAAATGACATTCTCAATGTTTTTACTGAGCAGCTCAACCTTACAAATACTAGTAATAGTAAATTTATGACTTTAAAATGAAATTCTACATTTAATGACTTCCTATGAAAGTGTGGGTGTGAATTATCATTTGTCATTGTTCTAATGTGTGAAACTTTATCTATAATTTACTCAAAAGTCAGGACAGGCGACTTAAGTTCACCTTTCATATACATGAAAAAAAAAATTCCCCCATAACTGATGAGATTATGTGAACACATTTTTTTTTGTGTGTGTGCAAAAGAGCTTAGTCAAACATTTGAATCACGCAATGCATTATTAGCACTTCAGGAATTCAGGTTCAACTTCAAAACTAGGGTCCTTTGCCTCGAAAAACAAGTTCCACTTCTGCATTTCTACAAAGGTACAAGGAAGGAGAGACACTAGTACAAAAACGTTTGCATTGAAGATTCAGATCTCACATTGCTTATGCATGTCTTTTCTCATTGTTTGGGCTGCAGTTTTGTGCTCAAGCCTATTCTGTCCATTACAATCAAGCAAGTTAACCTGTAAAATATCATTTGAACTGATTTAAGCTTATCTGTCTAGATAAATGACACAATATTTTTGTCCTAATTGTTTAATGTGTAAGGAAATATGTAAAATGGCCTGAATAATATGAACCTTTTTTTAACTGTATTGTGCACAGTATCTGGTTTTAAGAGAGATGCCTTATGTTTACCAAGAAAAGCTGTTCTGTACACAGAATTAGTCCAATGTATCAATTTTTAAGTAAAATACCTTATTTTAGTACACAGTCATGCCTCCTTCTTCTTGATTGATATTTGCATTGAATGTGATCATTTGAATGCATGAATTGTTGGATGTACAGAATTACCCTCACTATTGGTACCTTTTGTTTATTCATATCGCCTCATAGTAACTGGTTTCCATACTATGCCTTATTATTAGATCCTCCACATTTTGAAGACCAACAGAAGGTCTGGTGGTATCTAAATTGTTCTGGTATATATGCTTTCTTCCCCTTATTTCTTACCTGTTTTCTCAGTAATATTCCAGAACCAAATACAAAACATAATATTTAAACAAGTATTTTTGCACCTTCAAGAAGAGAATGCATGGCATGCATGCAAATGAAAGCATGTCTGGCAGTGACGCACAGTGCGTCAGACTTGAATGTATCCTCCCATGCCAGTTCTTTTCACAGCATGTCCTTGTGCTCTGTAATGAAGAGCAATAGTCCAGACAGTTTGTTATCCTCAGGCTGCGCTTTCCGTAATGATCCATGCATCAATTCTAATGTAACCGCCTCCCCTCGCCGAAGCTCCAGCAGAGAGGCTCGGCTCACTGGTCCCCTCTTTTCCCCTTGTTCCTGTCTGAGGGAGGCCACTGTAACTCCACTGCGCTTCAGTACAGCCAATGAAAGGCCTCTCTCAAAGTCTAAGGTCACTAAAAAGAGATAGAGTCCCGTCTCAGGGGCCTGGAACACCCCTGATATAGGATTAAAAGTACCACCGTAGTTCACAGCAACATTTTTTGATGCAAGCTCCCCATTTGGCCCTATTCTGTAGTCCAGGCTTGTGATGAACACCACGGGGGGATGTGGTAACCGAGCATGTTCTGAAGAGATAAAGTTATTTTGATGATTTGTTTTGGTAAAAATGTATACTTTTAAGTTACAGAAAAACTGCTTTGTCATGATGTAGTTTTAGTGTTGTCCATTTAGAGGCAGTGTTGTTGTGTGTACACTATATAGGCCTTTCAGAACCAAATATCTTCATTCATGTTTAAAACTAATGAAAAAAAAAAAAAAATGGAAAAAAAACTGTATTAATGAGATCTCTTACCTGTTTCACTATATCTTTTGCGTCGCTCACTGGAAGACTTCTCTTCCCTTTTCTCCTGGTCTTCTTGCTTTTTGTGCCCCCTCCTTTTCTTTTCTTCTTTCTTTCTCACCAGCCTCCAAACTTCATATAAGTTCAGGCTTCTGGTCGAGCTGGCTAGTTCTTCTGTATTACTGAACAGTTTTTGAAACATTCTCAAATGATCGTCTAGGCTCTGACGTAGGTATGCTATATCTGCCTGCAGTTCCACAACAGAGCCACCAGGGGGCTCAGTACAGTTGCCACAGCGCTCTTCCAACATAGTTATTCTACCTGCTAATTGCTCCACCTCTTTTCCTAGACTCCAGAAGTCACTGACGGAGTAATCCACATCCTCCTCTCCAGTCAAAGGTTCTAATGAGGACTGGTAACTTTCAGTGCCCTTCACCTGGTTCTTTGTGGCGGTCCCCTCTGAGTATGCTACCGGGTCATCGCTATTCATCTCATCTCCGTCAGGATGCTTTCTCCGAATAGAATTCAGACTCCTATCATGTGTCTCAATCTTTTGCTGCATCACATGCATTCTCTGTAAAAGATTTGGGATACTGAGCTCTTCCTTTTGGCTATGTGACCAGCGTGTGAATTCCAAGACCTCTTCTCCGAGTAGCACTTCCAGGACTTCAGAGTGGCGTACAGCATCATTCAGGAGGGAAGAGAAGATGGCTGATAGGCCTTGAATTTCAGCCGACTTCTCCTCGTCCCGCTCTCTCAGGCCTTGTATATCCTGCTGACTGTCCAGGAGTGACGCCTGTAGCTGGGAAATACTGTCATGAAGACTCCTGCTTCTGCTCTGCTCAAATGCCAATGATTCCTTCATATTCAGCAGGCCCTGATGAAGATCCTCCATTTGAGTGGCCTGATTCCTATCTAGATTTGCCTCCTCAAGTGCGAGTTGGTTCTGTCTTGTTAAATGTGTCACGTTAGCCACCTCCAGCTCCAACCTAGCTAGTGAGCTTCCCATCGATTTGCAGCTACAGACCTGCTCTGCAATTACCGAATCATTTCTTTGTAGTTGATGATAGATGTTGTCCAGGTCAAGCTCAATTTCTCTCAACAGGCCCTCATGCGCACTTACGTTAGCTGTAAGTTCCCCAATGCTGTTGAGCACCCTGACGCGAGTAGCCTCCACCTCCAGACCTGTCTCCACAAAGTGGAGCTCAGTGCGTTGTTTGACCTCCCCTAGGCTCTGTCCCAGGATCAATAGGTCTCTTTGCAGATCATTGATCTTTCTAGCAGACTCTTTTGAAGTGTCAGACAAGCTGCTGAGCTGCACAGAGTTACTTTGTGCCTTCTCATCTAGCCGAGTGATGGCCTCCCACACTCCTGACGCCTGTGTTGGCTGGCCTCCACTTTGATTGACAAACTCAGCACGCTCTCTCTGCAGTGCCCCTTCCAGCCTTTTCTGGCCAAGTCTCACCTCCTTAACCAATTCAGTTAGAGAATGGAGATTCACCTGTTGGAATAACACAACATTTTTTATTTATACACTGTTTCTATGTGTTAAGATTTAATAGTCACTTAAGGAGTCCGAGTGAATTAATGACCTGTGCATCCTGACTCTGACTGATCTGATCATCCATCTCTTCCTTCAGTTTTGTTAGGTTGTGTTTCAGCAGTTCTTGTTGGGTCTGAAAGGCCCTCTCCATCTGGTCTTTCTGTGCGTTCAGTTGGGTTTTCATTTGGTCGACCTGAAGATGACTGTACTCTAGTCTCTGCTCAATAGATCTACTATGACCTTCACCTCTGCTGATGGATCTGCTGCCTTCCTGTTCCATCCGCAACTGCTGCAAGTCCTGAGACAGTGTGTCCACCTCACTGGACAGATGCTCCAGTGTTTGATTGAAGCTTTCCAGCACTGGTTGAAGCTGAGTCATCATGGTTGACATTAACAGATGCATTGACAGCAGAATTGATGAATCAAGGAATTGCAGAGGCTGAGAGGTAGGGATCTGTTCTTTGGCACCTGGAATATCATTAACAAGCCTCTAATTTAGGAGAAATACTGTACAATTTGTATATTTCAGATATTAACAAGGGAAAATGGTGAAATAACTATGTTTGTTACTTGTGTGACCTATTAAATATGCAATTAAGATATATTTGTCTATATCAGCATATTGATTCGTCCCTAGAGTATATCAATGTGCCTGAGATTTGAGGGTCTCTACATGAGCTTTTATGATGTTTTCATCAGGAATAACCCTTTTCTTACAAGCCTCCTACACAAACACATATCACTATGTTACTGAATATCTGAATAAGTACAACTTCTGCATTTTTGATGGATGTTCCTTTATAGGCTGTAATTGCATTTAAACAATATGAGCTCATTGGCTAGATAAACGTAAGAGAATATATAAACCCCTTTTCAAACAGCTATTCCATGACTCATGTGGTTCAGTGATGACTTTTTGCCCTTCTTTCTTAATCTCCTTCCTTCTGCCTAAATCTCTGGGTGATTAGTCACGGTTGAGTTTGTTTATAAGAAAGAGAGGATATCCTCTAGAGGAAGACGTCATTGTTTATGTAGTCATGCCATTCAATTTAGCGTGGTAAAATCTCACAGTATGCCTATACTGTAATGTGTAAATCTAAATGTTTTCCTGTGTGCTTTGGTTTGCTGGGCACAGATTCCGTGTCTTACCAACAGGGCTCTGGTTTGGTGAAGAACCATGAATGGGAGCCTCCTGTAGATGTTTGTCAGACCAGCTTGCATCTTCCATTAGGTCTGTTTCCATTTTAACTTCTGCAGAAAAACACACCAAAAATTGTTTGGAGGGAGAATGTGGGAAAGAAGTTAACCACAACATTGTGAGTCGGAGGGTAAATATTGGGCCCACGCATATGCTCAGTTTAGAGGGGTTATTATCCGTTAAGCATTTAACAGGCTTAAAATACCAAAAGTTACATTTAATGACCCAATATTACAGAATATTATGAAACTAAATATTATTTTTACTAAGAATAATCCTTTTTTATTTCATGATACCAGGTTTAAGTATTTGGCACACATGAGACTCTCATAAACACACAAAGACTTTAGATTTTAAAGAACTGCCAAAGACTGTACTTTCACATGTTTTCAATAAAGTATTAATGTGATTTGACAATCTGCTATCAAAATATTCACTTGCAGGACATTTTGGAAATTTGGAAAACAACTTTAAGATGTTGTTATTCTTCTTAAATATGATTGTTCCTTTTGCCTGCTGGCATAAGGCACTGCTTCTATCTATCTCTATCTCTATCTCTAGCTATCCCGAGTGCCAGCTGATTCTTCCTTTCCTGTTGAAGGACACTCACTGAGCCAGGCGCCTGCTAGATATTTCCTCTGTTTGTCAGAAAGGTTGTTTTAAAGAAGCAAGCTTGCAGAAAGAGGAAAGGTATGAAAGGTCAAGCCAGTTTTGCCCAAAACAACAGACTTGCCTGAGTTGTCATTGTCATGAACCTCAGACTTTGAAGCATGCTTCTCATCCTCTGGAGGTTTGTCTGGAAAAGAACGATAAAGAGGAAGTAACAGATGAGTCACCAAAACTGGATGGGCAGCTCAACTGATGTTCCTTTTAAATTGGCTGAAGAGCAACATGCATACTCCTAAAATACTTTAGATATGCATATGCTTTATTGTGTAAAAAGGATTGTATCCAGACCTCTTCCTGGAGATTGTATGTTGCCTTTTTCCAGGCAGTTGTGTCCTCCATAGCCTGGGCAACACCTCCAGTGCATAGAAGAGAGTGCTGTCTGCTTCTGCTTGTACACAGGACGTGAGGACTGCCTATACCTGATCATCACCATCATCATCATCATCATCATCATCATCAATAAAGCAAAGCATAGTTTTGAGAAACGTAAGATCTGAGGTTGTTTGAGTTTATGAGGTGACTCACGTGATGATTTGACAGTCAGGAGCTCCATCGGGACAGGGGTTCACTGATTTCACTGTCTGAGTCTCTGTGCAGAGTACGGCTGTGGTGACCACACGGTGATTTACATACGCACACCAGTGTCTGACCAGAGAGAGGAAGTTTGGAAGGATGAAACAGAACAAAAAACGAGGGAAAAGTGAAAGTTGAGAGCAGAGATTACATGCAATCACAGACTGATGAAGATATATGCTCTTGAGCCCCTGTTGTTTTCCTGTTGTACCCTTCCCAACAAGCTCGGGGCAAGATATTATCGCTGAGCAAAAGGTTTTATATGTCGTTCTATTGGCACGTTCATTATGTTTGTTTTTAGCTTTCTGTTGTATCAGGGAGAATCTGATATGCACACATTGATTACGATGTTTACACATGCTCAATCTTATTTTGACAAGTCTGTGTTTTTCTGTGTATTATTTCGTAAACATAGCCTACAGTAAAGTGTGCAAATTGTATTCTGCAAAAATGACCTAGTTTGCAGTATTGCTGGAGTTGCATCCTGTCGAATACTGAAACGCATGTTTGAAAAGGTGGCGCTCACTGTGCTGTTCTCATTATGAATATTATATAAGCTGACATAAAGGGACATAAGATTTTCCCGGTCAGTTCTTTTTCTTTCTGCTGTCTGTTGTTCCAAAGATGCAGCTTTTTCTAGCAAAGCTTATAAAACACAATTTATTCCCCTCAAATGACTTGGAGGCATTTCTTAGGGACTGTTCACATAGGATGTGTTCTTGCATCCATATTGTGTTTCTATGGGACACGTGATGCATTGTTCTGCCTTTTAATTTAACACTAGCAATGTTTCCATCCACCCATTTTTATGCAAATATTGAGATATCATAATAAAATGGTGGATGGAAATGCCAAGATGCTCATACATTCTAAAAATGTGCATAAAAAACATGCGCAGATGTAGTTTTTTTTATCCGTAAGGCATCCACTAGCCTGACTACGTCAGACTTTGTACTTCCGCTCAATTTCAGTTCGCTTCTGTACTCAGTCTGAGATAGCGACCTATCTCCCAGTTTTCCTCCGGCCTCAAAACAGCCGGCCAATCAATGAACAGAGGGCGGGCTGAGAGCGTGACGTAGACGCTGATTGTACCGTGGATGCGTAGATTTACTTCACATAATCTGCAAAAGTCGTTCACAGCCATGTTCACTCCGGTATTTCGCTCGATGGTTTTATTTTCGCATCATACATGTGTTTACAGTGGAAGTTCGATGTGGCTGAGCCGGCGCATAACACATGTCATAACCAAACGTTATGCGATTGGCTTACGGGTAACCAATGATTTTAAACTTCAGACTAACCAGTTGTCCAATTTCACTGCAGGGCATCTTAAATGTTGGTTTGGTTATTCTGAAATGACTGAGACAAAATCAATGATGAAAACTGTAGGGTAATATTAACTCCCAGTCCCAGAACTGTCTCACACGATTGCGTTCCCAAACACCAGGCATCTGCGTCCGAACGCAGGATAACATGACAGCGTTTATTGCATGCACGCTCTGAGGCATTTATAATGTATGAAAAAGAGCCACAGTGGCTTCCCTGACTGCAGCAACTTCCATTTTTATTACATATATTTTGTGCCAATTTCACAGAAAGTAACTATTTTGTTTTATTCGCAAAAGTTTTAGGTGATGTTCCAATATTGTGCACAAGGAAGGAAGCATGGCTACTGTGTCTTAAAACAGCAAAGTGCGTTGCAAATGTTAAAGATGTCTGTCAAATGCATGTTTGCGTATGTACACACATAAAAAAAAGAAAAAGAGTGCAGATGGACACAATGCATCATGTGTGAATGGTCCATATATGAACATGCACTAGAAGGACATTTTAACTGCTATGATGTTTCTCCATTTTCTCAGCACCAGGATGTGTTTTTTAAGATGGTTTGTCAAGGTAGAAACAGCTCAAATTGTATAACGTGTCCATTCTGTTAGGTGTTTTCAAATGCAAGAACACATCTTGTATGTACAGTACGGCCCATTACTTGTGCTTTTTCAACTGACCTTTTTTTGTGCATCCGTTTCAGTGTTTAGATATAAGTGAGCTGTCCTATTTCCTTTCGTTGCCACCTTGAACCATAAACCCTTTGTCCAGTAAAACATCAGCCCCTATTCAGCCACTGATTCAGTCATAGTTTGGCTGAATTCTAGCCCTGTCTGCCGCTTTATGGTTTTATCGTTAATCTGTCTCCATGTACCCACATCTGAACATCCTTCATCAGTCCACCTTTCTTTCATCTTCACCTCTCTTTTTATCTCTCTTTTATTTTTCTTTAAACACCTAAACACTTTTGATTAGCACTCCTCCCATGTCTTTTCTGGACACATCTGGTTCTCATATTCTTTTGTTCTGGTCCAGACTAGAAGCAAATGCCCTTGAAAACTGCTGTAGGGGTACCTGTCCTCTGCCTCGCTGTTAAGCTGTAGTGAGCATGCCCAGTCCGGTCGAATTCCTCTCATCCTCAAGGAATCAGCAGAGAGCTACTGTGTGTGTTGTCAAGGCTGAAATATCAGCTAACACATCTAAGACTGAGCTGACTATAGAAGTGGACGGCTAGCTTCTACGGCTCCTATACATATAGGCCCCCAGATCAGTATATATTGGATATCACAATGGAACTCAGTCACTCCATAATACCTTCCCAGATCACTGAAGCCCTGACTTGTATCTTCGTTGTAAGATTACTGTAATTAAGCCTCTCGGGCAAATTCATTCGCTTTTTCTTTCTCAGAACAGAGGAAGAATACAAAGGACTTTAGTCAGGGTAAATGGCATATTTAATAATATGATATTAAAACAAGGCTGTGTGGGATACATGTACAGTCTAGTCTGTTCAGTGGGTTGTACTGTTGTATACTATACTATCGTTTAGCAAATAAAAAACTTCCAGAGAAAATATAATACCAGTCAAAGTTTTGGACACACTTGACTTGAATTGGTGTCTCGTGATTTTAAAGGTTTATGCTTAAATGCTTAAAATTAGTTTTATAGAAAAAGATTTGTATGAAGGAATTACAACACAAAATTTTAAAGTAACTTGATGAAAATTTTTTTTTCTTGAATTATTACAGTTTATTACAAGCATTACCATTATTTTGTCATTTAAAAAATATTTTAGTTATTTATGTTATTTTATGAAATGAATAGTTGGGCCAGATAGAGAAGGAAAAGCAGCCAATCAGAAGAAAAACATCCCATGATGCACCTCATAAGCTGAGCGAATGATTAGAGTTGTGATGCTTGGCTACTTTGATTTGGATAGTTGATAGTTGATTTATAACCGTTTTTTTGGTCACTAATGTCTACTTTCATTTAATTTATTTAACTTTTTTTGATTTGTAGTAAATAGTATTAATAATAAAAAAGGCATGTCCAGACTTCTGACTTGTAGTGTAAAACAAGGGTTATATGAAAATTAGAGATGACCTACGACCTTTAGACAGTATCTTATTGAACTGACAAATATCCGTAGTATAATTCACGTCAAATTAAATATTTTGACTATGGTCCATTCACACAAAATTTGATGTATAGTTATAAATATATAGAGTTTTAAAAATGCCCATTTGACTCACCCTCTTTTTGGGCCAGCTGGAGGCACTGGGATGCTGGGATTTTCATGTGGCATCCCAAAGGTGACAGGCGTATGATTTGCTCTTCCTCCAATCCCAACAGCCTCCTCTTCCTCCACATCAGGGTCCCTGGCCCTCACTTCACTGTGGCAGCTCAGAGAGTTCAGGACGGCCAACAGCAGCAGAGGCACAGTCTGGGCCATCTCGCTTTCCAGAGGTACTGAAAGGGTTCCTCCGGATGGCAGTTTTAAAACTAGCCTTAAACAATCCTGGAAACTCCCCACCCCTCTTTCCTTCCCTCTCTCTCTCTCTGTCCAAACCAGCCGGTATCCTCACCAGTATGTCTCTCTCCCCACCCTCTCAGTTCCCACTCCCCCTCTCTCTCGCTCCCTCCTCTCCCTTGACAGTATCAACACTCTCTAACAACAGGAGGAAATCTGCCGCTTGCTAACAACCATAAATCCATGTATTGCGCTACTTGCCATCTTACAGCACTCTTCCATACTCAAGCGCACACACTGCAGTCTCACGCATGATGATGCTTTGCAAGAAAATGTTTGATTTCCATGTAAACTCAATCATTTGAAAGATACTCTATCTAAAGCGGCATTGCATTCATAGATTTGATCAGTATGTGTGATCACTAGGATTTAAATATTCGACCTTGTCATTTGCTAGAACCATGCTCTACCAGTCCATGTTAACTCCTTTTACTTAGGCTACGCAGTTTATATTATTACACTGGTAACACTGTATGGTTCAATTAATTAACATAGGTGTAATGAACTGACAATGAACAACAGCATTTGATTACACTTTATTTTAAGGAGGCATTGTTACAATGTAATTACGCAAATGAGTACTGACTAATATTAATTAACATACTGGTTAATGTTAGGGTTTGGTTTAAGGTTAGTTACTTGTAATTATGCATAATTTACTGTTACTACAATAGTAAGTACATGTAAGTGTAACATCTTACTCATCATTTGTTACTAATGTTAATTTCTACATAAACGAACTCATTTGACATGTCAAAGGGTATTAAAGTATTTTGGACGAACATGAATTAACAATGAACAGTAGCATGTTTATAAATTAGTATTAATCTATTTTATTATTCATTGTTAGCTCACCATATCTAATGCATTAACTAATGTTCACCAATTGAACTTTTCTGTAAAGCCCTAACCTCACATTCTTAAAAATAAAGGTTCTAAATAGGGGGTTTTCACAGCGATGCCATAGAATTACCATTTTGGGTTCTCAAAGAACCTTTCTGTAAATAGTTCTTAAAATATTTTTTTTATGATTTATAAAGAACCTTTTGAACATTGATGTTAAAGCATATTCATGGATCCATAGATGCCACTATAGAACCGTTATTTTTAAGAGGTTATATTGCGCATTCTGTGGCTCAAAAAGGTTTCCAAAAGAAAGGGGAAACATATTAAATAGATGTCAGCGCAGCTATATATATATGCTATGTTTACCCTTCCAGAGATTGTCTGCAGTGATAAATGGCAAGAGTTTTTATAACACACAAGAGTCCTTGTTCTTAGGCCTGACCCCGTTTCATAAACCATGCCTCCCAAACTCCATCCTCGGAGCAGACATCAGCTGCTCCCTCTCAGCCTGGAGTGAAAACATCCCACCTACCAAAAGTTCGGACTAGATTTAGAGAGCTTGCGGTGGGGGTTTGCACAGAGAGAAGGAGTTATTGTCAAACTAAGAGGCCATTTTCTCTGTGGTGTGGTGGTCCTCGGGGTCTCCGCTTGACTGCCTCAACAGCGTAGAGCTCAGCTGTGACAACAAACAGGGGGTCTCCTGGGCCGGGTCTCCAAGCCCAGCACTCGGTCTGTGCTTCACAATGTGGCTTCCTGTTAAAGTCTGTTAGGCTGACCGGACCTTTAGCAGTCTATATACTTAAAGGGATAGTTCACCCAAAAATGAAACTCACCCTCATGTTGTTCCAAACTTGTATGAGTTTCATATTTTTTCCCCCCACTATGGAAGTCAATGGCTATTGTCAACTCTGGTTACCAACATTTTTCAAAATATCTTCTTTTGTGTTCAACAGAAGAAAGAAACTCATACAGATTTGGAACAACATGAGGGTGAGTAGCCTAATGACAACATTTTCCTTTTTGAGTGAACTACCCCTTTAAGAGTATGAGGATGATATTGTCTACTCTTATCTTACTATTATTAATTTTGGATGTTGTGATAAGAAGGGCATTTTAGTGCTGGACATGTTATAATTACATTTTCTAAGATAAGTATAGTGTAAAACTTTCTATAGCTTTTAAAAAGACTTCTAGAAAAGCTTTGACATGTGAAGACACATTTAGATAAAAACATATTATTGTCTTAAAAATATATTATTATTATTGTTGTTTAAATGGCTGAGCAGCAGTAGTTAAATGACTCGTGTGGTATGTCAGATTTATTTTAATTTTTTTGGAACTTCACTTTACTAATGAGCAGATCCACATGGAACCTCCCACGCAGAACGAAAAATGCTTTACAGATTTCCAGAATTCGTCGACTCTCCTGAGTCTCCTGACTCTCTCTTGTTTAATGATTTTATTTAATAAATTATTTCCACAAAATCTTATCCTGCGATCTGTCTGCGTTTGTTCATTGTTACACAGCTTTCTGGAATAGGCCTACTTGATTCTATTTGGTCAATCGCGGCGTTACTATTTGAACAGCTTATGTCAGTCCACTCACCCGGGTAAGTAAAACCGGCGCTATAGGCTACTTTTTTATGATACCACACTATAGATTCGCTCCCTCCTTCTTGCATGTCGATAATAGTAAAAATGACCTCAGATTACTTATTTTAGAATTATTTTAATACTGTTGTAGTGTTTTATTTTATTGCTAACGCTCAATTTGCTTGTTCATTGTAGTTAACGTTAACTGTTTTTTTTTGTTTTGTTTTTTTAGCGGACGTTTTGACCGTAGACCTAAACACATTTCTAAGACCTCCATATTGATCAAAACTTTGCTGAAAAACCTGTTGTATCATCATTGCATTGCATTATTATGTTTTGCTCCCCACATTTAAAACTCTAGTGCTTTTAACTTAAAACTAAACATTTAAATGTAATCTAATAAGACCTATTACTGAAAGATATAGAGTGACAACTGCTATGCAAGTAGATCTACTGTTATGAAGTGTTTTACTTTAGCATAATAAGTGTTATTTTAACATCAGTGTAAACCACAGGGTTTAGGGTTTCAGGTAGGCATTAGGTTTATTTAACAGCAGAAACTGAATAATCAAATGTAAAAATAAACACTGCTTAGTTTTCACTGTATGGATTTAATATAGGCTACTGATTCTTATTAAAGCTACAAAAGTTATTCAGCCAAGAGCAGTGAGTGATTTTCTCTTTGTTTTTTGTTCATGACCCCAGTTATTGCAAGCTGTTGCGATATGCATATCGCGATACATTTGCGATATTTCGATCATTTCGATATATTGTGCAGCCCTAATATGAACCATTATTTCACATGTCAGGGTTAATATAATGTACAAGTAAGATGATAAAATTATTTAATATCCAAAAACACAATATTGGTGAGTATAGAGCTGGTAAGTCCCGCCCCTTCCGTAAAACCCCGCTGGACCTCAAAGTTGAAAAACCGTCAATGCAAGTGAATGGGAGAAAATAATTATTTTCTGGTCCCGTTTGAATTGTGCCATGAATGTGAACATATGTTGTCTGTGAATTTTTTTATATAATCTTTCATGTTACAAGTTTGACAGTATATGGTATGATTCGTCGGCTAGCAGTTGTGGAAAAGACATAACGAGAAAGACTACATGTCGCCTATGTGACGTCACCCCATAAAGTTGACTTACCCGTGGTTTTCGCCAACCTCAACGATTTTGTCCTCTCCCTGAAAGAAGGCGGTGAAGTGCACCAAAGACACAGCCATGTTTAGCGGGATCCGTGAGCTAGAGCCGTGTGCTAGTGGTGTTGACGTTTCAAACGCGTCGAGAGTTGTAGTCCACAAAGTGCTCTCACACAAAGTCTACCCGTATCAAACCCGCTAAATTGTAGCATTCTTCACACGAAAGATTATATAAAAAATTCACAGACAACATATGTTCACATTCATGGCACAATTCAAACGGGACCAGAAAATAATTATTTTCTCCCATTCACTTGCATTGACGGTTTTTCAACTTTGAGGTCCAGCGGGGTTTTACGGAGGGGGCGGGACTTACCAGCTCAATAGGCGAGAGAGGGGGTTCAGCGAAAAATCGGCAGCTGGCAGCAGGAAGTAGCTGCCGTTGACAGCCGGAAGACTTGCCATATAAGGAGGGACCTGCTATTTCGTGGCAGCCAATCAGTATCGTCCAACGTAGTAGCAACCAATCACTGGAAGTCAAGCGACAGCAGCCAATGGTAGCGCCGGCGAATCTTCAGTAATGGCGGCGGTATTTGGCTCGGTAAGTTCGTTATATTAATGATCAGATTAATAAATAATTGTTGCTTTGTAAATTGGATTTTAACTTTTATGTTAGAGACAGTGTATCTGTGACTACTTTAGTTGAATTGGTTAATTTAATCATTTGTAGAAACGCAGCTTGTGCGCCGTGTGGTCCTGGTTTGTGAGGGGCTATTAACTTCAAACACTACGTTACCATTATCACTAAATATTAGCGTTAACTTAATCTATTTATAAGAATAAAGCTCATGCTGATTTATTGGAATTATTGACAAGCTCAGCCTTGATGATACACGTGCAACATTAACCATATTGCATTGTTTTTGACAAAATGGTTATTTTAAGAACTACCTTTCTTTCTCTAACTCTGTGTACACTCTGTTCTACACCTCTTGTGTAACTGCCTATCAATTATGGCAGGTAAGAAGCCAATTTTTTTTCAAAAATCTTTCTAACTGAAGTTAATTTGAGCAGAACAAGCAAACACCTGTCCATAGTAAAAATGTAATTATAGACTTCTAAAATGTTCTACCTTTTATATATACTATGAATTTGTGTTGCTATTTTGAAGTATGTTATTTTCTTGTATACAGCCCTGCAGACACTGTAATGAAATTGACAAGAACTGCTTACCAGGTGTAAAGTATGAATGAAAATGTGATCACTGCTAGCTGCTTAATGACAAAATGCAATAAGAATAGTCATTCATGTGGTTGCATCCATGTGTACTGTTAATAAGGTTATTTGGATATTAATGTCACAATTTTCTTATGAATCCTCTAGGTTATGTTGGAAGAGGGAAACGAGGAGAAATGCAAGGCTTTTACTCGGAAAACACCCATCCAGGGTTTTGCAGTGATTGGTGCCAGATGCTGGAGAGTGAAAAGTCGTTCAATCAACCAGTTCCAGTCTAAAAGCCTAGTTAATCTAACTAATCTTTCTTTTTTCTGAACTAATTCTTTCTTTCTAACTAATTCTTTCTTTCTTTCTAAATTTACTTCTAACTTATCGGTCTTTCTTTCTAACTGTCTATATCTATCTTTCTAACTAATCTTTATTTTTTCTAACAAATTTGTCTTTCTTACTAATCTTAAGGTTACAGGGGATAAACACTACGTGATTAATGTGATATGATTCACAGAATTGTACTTTTATGTGTATTTCTTTAAAGTGAACATTATTGGTACTACTTTCTGAGGAGGGAATGTTTTATCAGTGTTTTGGTATTCTTTCATCATATCTGGTCCTGGGTCTTTAAGCTGTTATCCCCTAACACTATAAACATTGTAAATCATGTTAAACCATGCTAGAACATTGTAAAACTTTTTCAAGCTGTCTGGCTAGGCTTTTTCAAGCCAACTTAGTTTTTCTATGAACTTTACCATCTAGTTCAGATCATAGATCATTGTTGGTGATCATTCTGATTTCAGAACAACAAATATCAAGCCTGTTTCAAAAGTTACAGCTGTTTTATAATAAAAAAAAGACAAGAATGTATTGAAATACTACAAATGTAAAACTGAACTTAATGTTTTTAACATTTAATAAATATACAATATGATTATATAGGCATTCATTTATGTATATATTTCATTATTTAACAAACATGTACACATTCATAAAATATATTTATACGTACAAATTCATAATTTCAAGTGTAGCTTAATGTTTGTTTGTAATGTCTATGATCTTCGTTACTTGATTTATATTTGATAAACCTTTTTAAATCAAATATAAAATAATTACTAATTTAAGTATTTTATTTAAATAAGTACTAAAATTATATATAATTGATATAATAATTTAATTTGCCAGGCTAAAAGCGTCATCCACCTCCGACTTCCGGTTATTAGCTGCAGCTGACGTCAGCTGCCAGTGGCAGCTACTTCCTGCTGCCAGCTGCCGATTTTTCGCTGAACCCCTACTGGTATAGGCGTAAAGGAGAACTCCGGTCAATTTTAACATTGAGCAAATTTTTTTTGTAAATTTGGAGTGCTGTCAGTACAGAGAACAACGACAAAAATCGGTATTGCCTACACCGTGTTATCCTCTTTTTAAAATGTGCAACCTGTTGACTTCAATGGGGCACGTTTTAAATCTGCTTTTAGCATATTAATATCCTTGATGTGTCATTACAAGTGCCCAGCCATTGTGAGTGATTCCTTCAGTGAACGCGGTGAATCTGACTGCAGTAGATGTGAAAGATATTAATAAAAATGTAGTTAATTCAGCCAGCGCACATACCTGTATTTTCTTCCTGTTTTCGGTCGAAGTCCACAGTAGTCAATTGTCGAGTTCACGGGCATAGGTTTAGTATCTATGATCACGCGCGTGAACTCGACAATCTCCTTTAAGTGAGATAATGTAACAGTCAGACAGTTTTTTAAGCACAATATCCACCTACATATTTCAAACTCTGTCCTTTCATTTGTTTTACTGTAGTTTTATGTGGGATCAGTGATCATCACCTGATGTTAATTCAGTTCCAATGGGAAAACCCAGCATGCAGAAAAACGTACTCGGTTACTAACGTAACCTCGGTTCTCTCTAGAGAGGAAACGAGTACTGCGGAAATCTTACGCTAGGGGAAAATCTCTTTTCCGCGAGATACTGAAGCCAAAAAATTATCCTTAATTTTGAAATAATGTAAAACGCGTTGCGGCAGCATGCAGACACAGGCGAGACGGCTTGTGCGCCTATTGGCTGCCCTGCGGCAACTGCAGCAGCCTATCGATAAGGCCCACTCGTGACGTCAGCTCCAATGGCGGCGCTTCGCGCCCAATACGTCACGTCCCGCCAGAATGGGCGTGGTCTAGGGCTATAAACATAGCTTCGAGAGGCTAGCTCACTGGTTTTTCATCGCCGAAGCGAACCAGAGCGTGTGCAGGCACGGCAAGATACGCAGTACTCGTTTCCTCTCTAGAGAGAACCGAGGTTACGTTAGTAACCGAGTACGTTCTCTTACGAGAGGTACTCTCGTACTGCGTAAATCTTACGCTAGGGGAAACAGTGTAAAACGCCGTGCATGCTAAGATCCAGCACCAAAGTCCCAAGGGCAAGTGCCCGGGCTCATATAGTACATGATCATAATGGACTCACAGAGAGCCCAGGAAAGAGTGGCTAGAATAGCATCATTCCTGTAATAATATAACATCTTATAAGGAGCAGTTATACTGATGATGTGTCGTACAGTCAGGGCGACCCCCGGCCTGGACTGACGAATATAGTGGGTCTTACACACTGCCCATAGAGCTGCGCGATCCAACAGCGAGCATTTGCTCAAGCAGTTTCAGTATTCTGGCCCGAACACATCAGGGCAGACAGTACCGATTTTAGACCGAAAGCAGCTTAGCCTGCAAGGCGGGAACCTCTAGGTTATAAAACCTTATAAATGTAGACGGGGAGGCCCAGCCTGCCGCCATACAGATATCTTGCAAGGCAATCCCACTAGACCAAGCCCACGACGAGGCCACGCCTCTCGTGGAGTGTGCTCTGACTCCAAATGGGCACTGTAAGCCCTTAGAGGTATAAGCCAGCGCTATAGCATCAACTATCCAACTGGATAGGCTCTGTTTCGACACGGCAAGTCCCTTAGAACGTCCGTAGAGTGAAAACAAAGAGCTGCTCTGTCTGTCTGAAAACAGACGTGCGAGACACATAAGCTCTTAATGCTCTGACTGGGCAAAGGAAGCTTGCGTCTCCTTCCTCGTCAGAGACCGGTAAGGCTGACAGGGAATGACCTGCGCCCTAAACGGTGTGTTGAGGGATTTTGGAACATAACCGTGCTTAGGTTTGAGTATAACTCTTGAGTCATTAGGCCCAAACTCCATACACGTCGTGCTTACTGAGAGCGCGTGTAAGTCCCCTGTGCGCTTCACTGAAGCGAGAGCCAGAAGAAACACTGTCTTGAAAGACAGGTGTTTAAGATCAATCGTCTGTAAAGGCTCGAATGGGTCACCTTTCATGGCTTCCAGCACTGTAGAAAGGTTCCATACAGGGACTGAGGGAGGCCTGGGAGGATTCAGTCTCTTAGCTCCTCTAAGGAAGACGATGACTAAATCGTTCCTTCCTACTGACTGACCCAGCGTTGTTTTTGAGAACGCTGCTATGGCTGCCACATACACTTTGAGCGTGGAAGGGGTCCTGCCCTTGTCCAACAGCTCTTGTAGGAAGGAGAGAACCTCCGTCACCCCACAGTCTAGGGGCGACACGCCACGAGCTGTGCATCAGCTGGAGAACACTGACCATTTCGAGGAATAGAGACGTCGCATAGACGGAGCTCTAGCCTGCGTGATCGTGTTTAACACTCCGCTTGGGGAGGTCAGCGGGTACCCGTTGATGGCCCAAACATGAAGGGACCACAGCTCTGGGCGCGGATGCCAAAACGAGCCCTTGGCCTGAGAGAGGAGGTCCCTCCTCACTGGCACTGGCCATGGGGCAGTGCTTGCTAGCTGCATCAGAACTGGGAACCAGGGTTGGTTTTTCCAGAACGGCGCTACGAGTAGCACTGAGCATCCTTCTCTGATCCGTTCTATCACCTGAGGCAGGAGAAAGACGGGAGGAAAGGCATAGAGCGGGCGGCGGGGCCATACGTGAGCCAGCGCGTCCCTGCTCTTGGAGAAAAATTCCAGACAGTGAGCGTTTTCTTGAGACGCGAACAGGTCTACTTCCGCTCTGCCGAATTTCTTCCACAGCAGCTGGACTGTCTGTGGGTGTAGAGGCCATTCGCCTGTCGGAACATTGTTTCTGGACAGTCTGTCCGGTCCTACGTTCAGGAGCCCTGGCACATGCGCTGCTCTCGGCGAGAGCAGGTTGCGCTGAGCCCACACCAGGAGGCGTTCTGTCAGCCTGTGCAGGTTTCGGGACCTGAGGCCGCCCTGGCGATTTATGTAGGACACCACTGACATGTTGTCCGAGCGGACCAGGACGTGGTGTCCTCGTATTTAGGGACAAAAACGCGTCAGTGCGTTGTCTACTGCCAACATTTCGAGGCAGTTTATGTGTAGAAGCTTCTCCCGTTCTGACCATTGGCCGAAGAACGGTCTGCCCTTGAGCAGTGCTCCCCATCCCAAGGTGGAGGCGTCCGTAGACACTACCTTCACACTCGAGGAAGTCCCCAGGCTAACACCTGATTGGTACAAGTCGTTTGCTTTCCCAGGTTTCAGAGCTGCGATGCATTTCTGATTGACCTTGAGACGAAGCAGACCGGAAGCCCACGCTCGGCGCGGTACTCGCGCTTTCAGCCAGAACTGTAGCGGGCGCATGCGAAGCAAGCCCAACTGAAGTACTGATGATGCTGAGGCCATGAGACCTAGCATCCTCTGAAATTTCTTGAGCGGGACAGATGCGCCGCAGCGGAAAGAGCTCGCTGCGCGCTGAATGTCTAGTACGCGCTCTGGTGACAGTCGCGCTATCATAGACAGCGAGTCCAGTTCTGTGCCCAGAAAAGATATTATCTGTCTGGGAGACAGAGAACTCTTCGCCCAATTGACCCAGATTCTCGAGTTGATCGAGCAAAATGGTCCTGTGCTCTATGAGCACCGAGTGAGATTGAGCTAGAATCAGCCAATCGTCCAAGTAGTTCAATACTCGCATGCCCTGTAGTCTGAGGGGTGCGAGCGGCTAGAGACAAGCCGAACGGTAGGACTGAGCACTGATATGCCTGGCCCTCGAAGGCGAATCTCAAACGTCGCCTGTGACGTGACGCTATTTGTATTTGAAAATATGCGTCTTTCAGATCTATTGACACAAACCAATCTCCTCGGCGAATGTGCGTGAGGGTTTTTCTGGTCGTGAGCATTCCGAACTGTTGCTTCGCAAGCACTCTGTTCAGTTGCCTTAGATCTAGTATGGGTCTGAGACCCCCGTCTTTTTTCAGTACCAGGAAGTATCTGCTGTATAGCCCTCTTTCACTCTGAGCTTGAGATAAAGGCTCTATGGCCCCTTTGCTCAACAGTTTCAAAATTTCGGCTCGAAGTAGGTGGTGCTACTTCTGTTTTTACCGTAGCTTCGACGCGCGTCACATAGCGGCGAGGGCGTCGGCGAAACTGTAGCGAATAGCCTCTTTCTATAATGTCTAGCACCCACTTCAAAACCCCCGGGTAGCCTTGCCCATGCATCTGCACGAATGGCTAGGGGCTGAATGCGGAGCGCGCTCTGGTCGCTCAGCGACAGAGGGGCTTCGGTGTGCTGTAACATAAGCGTCGCGCTTCGAGGCAGGGGGCGCGCTGATAACAGCGGGCAGATTGCCCGCGCTCGACTCCTTTGCGGTGGTCAACCGAGAGGGGAGGGCTGGGCGAGTCCCGTAGGACCTGTCATGTCTATGTGTGAATGTGGGCGCGGGATAGCGGGCACATTTACAACACTGAGAGCATTGTCCGCCTGAGCAGAGCGAATGCACGTTGGTTTTGTTTTTACAGAAACCTTGAGATATGCGGAACGTAGTGTTTGTGGGCACTGGGCAGTGGGCACATTTACCACGTTTAATGCGCAATCGACCTGGGTCGATTTCATGTGCGCGAGCCCTGTGTGACGGGCTGTGTTTGTGTGTAGGAATTTCGTCTACATTCGTAACACCATCGGCCGTGGCCGGGACACCAGAAAATACACTCTTATGGGATTTATCTGGGTAGCCGTAAAAGCGGCGTTTGTGTGCAGGCAAGCGGGCTATTTCGCCGACTTGTTTACTGCAGAATACACTGGAACAGTCGCATTTACTGGAACTGAACGAGCGAGAAGTTGCCATAGAAACAGAAAGCGTCAACATGCTGGCGTTTGTTTGCAGGCGTGCGTGTATTAGGCTACAGCAGGCTTGTTCACTGCAATATTGACATTTCCAGTCGTCTGAACTTCAGAGGCGGAAACCATAGAAACAGAGTTTGGGTGCAGGCGAACGGGTTGTACCACGCGCTCGTTGGCTGCAAAATACACATCTGCAGTCGCCTTTTCAGGGAACTGCCAGAGCGAGAATTGACGGCAAAAAGTGTGTTTTGCCGGTAGACCCGGGATTCGATCGCGGGTCTCTCGCGTGAAAATCTGACGATCTACCACTGGACCACAGAGGAAGACACATAGACATTCAGTAGCGCGAGTATTATCAAAGAGCGTCAACATGCTGGCGTTTGTTTGCAGGCGTGCGTGCAAAACAACAGGCTCGCTCACTGCAATATTGACATTTCCAGTCACCTGAACTTAAGAGGGGAATGAGAAATGTGTCAGGAGTGGAGGTCGGCCCGGCCGCAGCGGGGCTAAAAACACCCTTTTCTCCTTTCGCCAGTGACGCACGGGAACCATAGAAACGGTGTTTGGGTGCAGGCGAGCGGGTTGTACAGCGCGCTCGTTGGCTGCAAAATGCACATCTGCAGTCGCCTTTCAGGGAACTGACAGAGCGAAGCATTGGCGGCATAATATATCTGCCGTTAGACCGGGATTCGAACCCCGGTCCCTCGTGCGAAAAACCTAAGATTCCGCCACTGAGCCACAGGGGGGGAACACAAAGGTGTATAGATGCATGAGCATATAAGAGAGCGTCAACATGTTTTCTTCGGCGTTTGCTTGCAAGCGTGCGTGTTACAACAGGCTCGTTTGCTGCAATATTGATATTTCCAGTCGCCTAATCAGGGAACTGAGTTGTCTTTTCGCCGGTGAGTGACGCGTGAATGGGGCGCAAGGGCAGGGTAGCTTTCTTGTAACGTAAAGAAAAACTAACCCCGATCGTCTGCTTCCAGCCTCCCTTGTGAACGGCGCAGTTTGCGCGGCTCGAACAGAGGGAGAGAGAAAGCTAGCCCCGTGACCGTCCGCTCCTGACATCCCCTGTGAACGGCGCGGTTTGCGCGGCTCGAACAGAGGGAGAGCAGGTATCATCCCCCAAGCAGGCAAGGCAAGCGGGCGCACCGGCGAGCTTTGCGGGTTGGGGGGGGCGGAGGAGCAGTCTCGGAGAAGGATGCCAGGTGAGTCCTCAGAGTCACCAGGCAGTAACTGGCTCGCAGTGAGGGCGGTCGCCGTCAGCGAGCGCGAGAGCTGCGTGATCCTCAGGAAAGGGGCGTCTTGAAAAAGACGCCCGGCTCTTTTAGTGCAATGAGAGTGTGTGTCGCGGCGGCGAGCACACACACATACACAAAACACAGTAGCAGAGAAAGGATATAACGCCGGATAGCGCAGCAGGAAGGCGACTGAAGGCGGCGCGGCCAGCGGCTTCAGAGTGTCGACTCGTCCCGCTGAAAGGCTTTTTCAGACGGCGCGGCTTCTCTCCGGATCCAGCGATGCGAGAGCTTCGCTGAAGAGATGAAAAATCAGTGAGCTAGCCTCTCGAAGCTATGTTTATAGCCCTAGACCACGCCCATTCTGGCGGGACGTGACGTATTGGGCGCGAAGCGCCCCCATTGGAGCTGACGTCACGAGTGGGCCTTATCGATAGGCTGCTGCAGTTGCCGCAGGGCAGCCAATAGGCGCACAAGCCGTCTCGCCTGTGTCTGCATGCTGCCGCAACGCGTTTTACATTATTTCAAAATTAAGGATAATTTTTTGGCTTCAGTATCTCGCGGAAAAGAGATTTTCCCCTAGCGTAAGATTTACGCAGTACGAGAGTACCTCTCGTAAGAGAACATTGTGTATACCATAAAAGCATGTTCTGACTGGCATGTGTTCGTTTTCAGAAAAACAGATAACAGCTGGTGGCTGCAAAGAACTGGCACAGAGTTAAGATGCCTTTAGATGCATTTCTGTCAGATATTTTTTGCACCGTGTTCCTCTATTGAATCTCTGATCCTTTGAGCTCTTCTGACAGTGTAGTATCGGCTTATTCTCAGCTCTCAGTTTTTCTGTCATGCTGGCAGAAGAACATAATAGATATAGATGACACAGCAGTCTGCAGCCTAATCAATGCTTCTCTTCTCTGCATGCTTATGATATCTTAAATACTGAGGATAATTTCCCAGTTGGTGAGATATCAGCACCACTAGTAATCTGACATCAGAGAAATACTTCCTTTTCTTACCCCCTCCTTTACTATGTGCTTTTTTGATCAGTCATAGTCTTGTTTTGGGTTGCATTTTTGCACTCAAAGAGTGAATTAATAGTTTATTAATGATGTCATTCATAATTCATCACTGGTGATGTTTGCATTATTCAAGGAGGACTCCATTACTACAGTATATTTCATTAGTTATTCATAACTGCTCAGCCTTATGTTTTTTTTAACTGAGCTATTATTTCATTTGAATATCTCGTTTCATCCATAATCTTAATTCTTGTGTTCACGTATAGTACTTTTTATATTGTATTTAATGCATTACACAATTGTTAATTTACTTGACCACACAAATTCTTTAGTTACAAAATATATTGACTATTTTATATTAAAACAAACCTCATCTTGTATGGTTCATTGTTGTTTTTTATATATATATTATTGTCATTCCAGATTACTGATGTAGAATGTCATGGACAAGAATATCTCGTTCACTCTCTAACCTGTAAACTGTTTAATCCCGCCTAGAAACAGCTGACCATCTGATGCACAGCGGAGTGGACAAGCAACCCTGTCTGATTCCATCAGAGATTACAGCTCTCAGGCGTTAGGGGTCCTTCACAGCCTCTATTTCCCGTGTCAGTCATCATTCTGTGGTCCTTAACCAATCCGCAGCCACCTGGTGGGTTGGCATTTACCACCCTCATCCAATCAAATTGCATCACACCAAAGAATTCCTGCTGAGTAGTGACTTTCAGCTGACAATTCTAATATGTTTAGCATGGAAAGTAAGGAATCATTCAGCTGTTTTTGTTGGATTTTTTACAATCTATTTGCTGGTCTGCAACAAATACAACATGTTATTTAATTTTTTTTCACAAAACACTGGTAATGTTAACCCTATATACCGTAACAGCAGAAATATTCTATCATCGTAATAAAATAACATATATTATGTATTAATATGCTGTACATTGAACATGCTAAACGCACTGCAACCGAAGAAAACGCATGCAAACAGAAAAAGAATTAAGAAAACATCTTCATCAGTTTGACAACACATGTGCTGCAAATGCTCAACCAAATACAGAAACACGCTGCAAATGTTTCATGGGTGTGCAGTGGGCATTCTGGCACACAATGGCTGCCGTCGCATCATCCAGGTGGATGCTGCACATTGGTGGTGGTTGAGGAGAGTTCCCCTTCAATATGTGAAGCGCTTTGAGTACCCATAAAATCGCTATATAAATGTAACATTATTATTTTTATGGGGACCCCAACTAGTGACGAACCTGGCTGGAACATGCTTAATGTTCAATGTCCACTCGTCAGTAGTGATCCCTGATTTATTCGTCTTTGCACGCTACGCTACTTGTGTACAACGACCCATGACAGAAGTCAGAACCGTACAGTAAATTTTGGCAGCGTTTTTCTTCCGCCTTTCTTTTTGTTCTTTTTTGTTTTGTTTTTCACTCCATTGACCTACCAGCTGTTGAGCTACTCTGCCTGGAGCAGGGATACCATACCGTCTGTTGGAAGACCCCGTGTGGGACTTTCTCCAGCTAGCGTGCCAAATACACTACCTGGACCACTCGCTCTGTGTATTTTACCACACCAGCCTGAGCGACCGGTCTAAGGCACATCTTCCAGCGGACGGTCCAAAGGAAGACTTTGCCAGATTCGTTGAGTGGGTGCTGGTGAATAATGACTCCCCGTTCACCATCTGCCTGGCTGATGACTACACCGACCCCACTCCACATCCAGTGACCAGCCATCCACCGCCAGTGAGCTGCAAGATGGATTTGCTAGAGCCCACCGCTGACTGTGGAGATTGGCCTGCCATGATGGACGAGCCCGAGCCTGCAATGAGGAAGGAAGTTGACATGAGTGTTAGTGGAGCTCGAGGGCAGGGAGGGAAGCCCCGCCCTCAACCTCGCCTCTGTGGATATTATTAACTTGGCCTCTGGACATTATTTGAAGCATTTGTTAAAGGGGCCCTTGATTATGATTTCACTTTTTTACTTGAGTTAGTGTGTAATGTTGCTGTTTGAGCATAAACAACATCTGCAAAGTTACAAAGTTCAATGCAAACGGATATATTTTCTTTTACAGAAATAACTTTTTAAGGACTACAACAAACGGCTGGTAGGGACTACAACGAGTTTCTTCCTGGGTTGGTGACATCACAAACCCTACAATTTGCATAAACCTTGCCCCCGGGAACACACAACAAAGGGGGTGAGGCCATGTTGGGCTGCTTTAGAGAAGAGGAAGAATTGTTGTCGCTGTTTTTTACACCCAGGAAAAAGTTTGTCCTAAGGCTGACAAACTTAGAGAGGTTAACATTTATTTTTAACACTGTTCCTGAACATTATATCCTCATTGTTTCTCTGTGCCCTGTAGGGTTGTGCCGACATCACTATGGAAAGCCACCATCGTGATGCCACGCCCCCCACCCTGTCAGACCAGCCCAGTCTCACGGCAGTTCGTGAAATGGTCATGTAATTTAATCTATTGTTTCGTGTACACGGACACGTTTATCTTTTTTTTTTTTTCGTGATGGTCAGCAAGATTCCGTAGCATTAAGAACGACTACGTTAGCGAGTAGTATGAAAGGCCGAAAATCCGGTTGATTGGGGTGGTGGATGGGTCAAACAACACAGGACTTTTATCGTGTTGACATCGTGTCCCGCGTGTCAAGTTTCTTAAACCCGCACATACCGTTCTTCTTTTCCTAAACCCGTCCCGCTGTTGTCCCGCGTGTCATGGAAACGTAAGCCCTCCCACAACCTTTTCCTTAACTTAAGGGGCCGTGTTCATTTCACGGAATTCTTCCGTGGGCCCATGACGGAATTTTCGGCTATTCTTGCAAAGCTGTATACAGCTTCTCTGCTGCAGCCCGACTGACAGAAAGAATCGTGCTACCTTTTTTTTTTACTTGCGTACAAGACGGTGCAACCTATTGGAAAGCCCGGATGAGTAATTAGTTGGGTTAGTAAAATAACGAAAATATAGTTTTTAAGTAGAAAAAAAATATTTATGTAAAGAGATAAAGTAAAATAAAAAGAGAAACCTCCTGTAAAATCCGTGTTTGCAAAGTCCATGCTTGAAAGTCCATGTTTTTCAGCACAATCCTCTTGTTCGTTAACATTGTCAGGGTCTGAAATCGTTTGAAATTGACGCCATCGTTAATATTTACATCTGAGTAGAGCTTGCGGTTATGAAGGGGCCGGACATTTCCCGAACATGCGTTAAGCGCTGCCAATCACAACACACTGGGCCAGCTAACCAATCACAGCACATTTCCTATTTCAGAAGGAGTGGCTTCATCAAAACGACCTGTTCAACCAGACTGGGGAGAGAGGAGTTGTAATAATGTAAAATATATGAAAAATAATGCGTTTTTTGAACAATCAAGTATGAAAACATATTCTAGTACCTACACCCCCCCAAAAAAATCAAGACTTTGTAAAAGGGCATAATAGGACCCCTTTAAAGGTGTTTGTGGTGGTTAAAGGGGTGGTGGTGGTTAAAGTGGTGGTGGTTAAAGGGGTGGTGGTGGTTAAAGGGGTGGTGGTTAAAGGGGTGGTGGTTAAAGGGGTGGTGGTGGCGCAATGGATAAGACACATGCCTTTGGTGTGAGAGACCCGGGTTCGAATCCACTGTGAGACACCACTGTGAGACACCAATGTGTCCCTGAGCAAGACACTTAACCCCTAGTTGCTCCAGAGGCGTGCAACCTCTGACATAATTAGCCATTGTAAGTTGCTTTGGATAAAAGCGTCAGCTAAATGAATAAATGTAAATGTGTTTGAGGAGGTAATACCTTTTAATCTCCTGTTTCCACTGGTTCCGCCAAGCCCTGAATCTTCTGTTTCCCCGCAGGTTGGGCCCAGCCCTGAATCTGCTGTTCACCTCTGGTTGGGCCCAGCCCTGAATCTCCTTTTTCCCCACTGGTTCCGCCCAGCCCCATGTTGCGTGTTATTCCTCCCAGCCTCCCTCTTCCGTCTCCTCTGAAAGCCATTACCTCCGCTGAGTCTCTTCAGTCCCTCTGCATCTCCTACACAATCTTGTGAGGATCAGCCTTGGTTCTTCAGGCCACCAGCTCCGCCTAGCCCAGAGGATCCCCTGGCCCCGCCTCCAGCCTCAGTACCCATCGCTCCACCTCAGCCTGTCGACCCACCGGCCTCGCCTTTGCACCTCCCTCCCTTGGCTCCACCTGAAACTATCGTCCTGACAGCTTCACCGGGCTCCCTCGTCCCACCAGCTCTGCCTTTGTCTGACGTTGTCCCACATACACCTTCAGCTCTGTCTGGCTCAGCCTTCCCCTGGCTCCGCCGCAGTCCTCAGGCTCCCTAGTGCCTCGGACGCTCGTCGCCACGGCTCCATCTCGGTCTACAGTACCATTGAAGTCACTTGGGCTCTTCGGCTTCTCCATCTGTCATCCCCTTGGGTGTCGTCTGCCAAATCTCCACTATGGCTCCTCCCTCCCTCGACTCCGCCCTGGGGCTTCGTCATGGTGGGCTTTTTGGACCTCCATCTGGCTCCTCATGCACCTGGCTCCTACCACCCTCCACTCCCCCATGGACTCTTCTGTTTGCCCCGGACTATGTTTGTCTGTCTTCTGTTCCACGTCCCCCCTCCAGAGGAGTAAAGGAGTCCTGGCCACAACAAATGACTTGTAGCAACTTGGAGAACAGACACCAAACAGGCAGAACTAGCGTCCCGGTGGACATGGATAAAATCAAATGAGCGGTGGCAGAACCAACATGTTGAAGGGCTAAGAACACCTTGAGTTTGGAGGTGGAGAGCGAGGGTGGAGCTAGGACACTGGTTCTACCATCACATATAATTTTGTATAAATAAATATATATATATATATATATATGTATATGTATATATATATAAATATACTGTATATATATATATATATATATATATGACTACACAAATTATTATATTATATTACATACATTGTAATGTATATAATAAAATAAATATAATAGTATACACAAAAATAATATACAATATACAAAATTATTATATAAATTTAAATATCACTAAGCAAATTAATTTATTATGACATTATATATTGTATGACATTAAATTATAGTATACATATTACTCTCTCTCTCACACACACACACACACATATATATATATATATATATATATATATACACTCACACAAAGAAATATTATATAATACAAATATGTTTTTACTGTGGTAATGGTAAAATATTTATTTTCATGGGCCAGATAAGAATGTTTATACACTCAAATGAATTCCCATAAAGAAATAAACAACATTTTTGAGGCAGAGCACATATCCCCAAGGTGCAAGAGGATGGCATTGGCAATAATTATAAAAATCATCTGGTTTTAATGCACTGCTGGCTAGAGCGTAATAAATATGTAATCAGTCTGCTCTACATTGCTGTGAGAAGCAGTGCACGTCTGCTGTGTGTGTGTGTGTGTGTGTGTGTGTGTGTGGTGGGGTGTGTGTGTGTGTGTGGGGGGGGGGTGGGTGGAGGCTGTAGCCGCAGCACGACTTAAATGCACTGCAGCATCCAGCAGGTTCTGTCTCTCTGCATCCTGTTCTCTTGCGCCTGCTCGCCTCTCTCTCTCTTTCTCACTCTCATTCTACTGCTTTCTGTCCAGGGTGTCCGTGTATCCATCTGTCCCGGCGCAGAATCTCTCTGTATTCCTCTCTCCTGTCATCTGAAACTTTCAGCATTTAGCCAGACACCGTCAGTCCTTGCAAACCCTGCCAGGCCCTGTCCATCTGCAGAGCACCATAGTCTCAACTCAACGTCCAGGATGGATGCTCTAATGAAGGGATTCTCCATGGCCAAGGAAGGAGTGGTGGCCGCCGCTGAGAAAACTAAAGCTGGGGTTGAAGAGGCAGCTCTCAGGACCAAGGAAGGAGTCATGTATGTGGGTAAGTGCAGATGTTTGCCGCTAGTCTCTCTGTGTGTGTCCCACGCAGGCTAAAATAATGCAGTACTGACAGTGATAATAATAGCTGTGTTCTGTAAAGGTCTTTGCAATTATTCCCAATGGATTTAATACAGATGTGATGGATGAGTCTGCATTTCATTACTATATGTGTGTGTGTGTGTGTGTGTGTGTGTGTGTGTGTGTGTGTGTGTGTGTGTGTGTGTGTGTGTGAGTGTATTTTGAGAGGAGGGTCTCAATGAGGTTGTGCTCTAGTCTGCTGAGGATCTGTGAGAGTGTAGATGGAGGCAGCTGTGAATGTGAGATTCATGAATGATAAAAAACAAAAAACAATGCTGCGAAAATGGTGCAGGGAACAAAACCTGGGGTGTGGTGAAGGAGAGAGTGATGGTAGTACAGACCTGAATGGGACAAAGTAAAAGCTTATAAATACACTGACAATATCAGCGTGCACTAATATTTCAGATGATTTTTTAAAAATAAATAAATAAATGTTTTTTAACACATAAACCCAAAAACGTGTTTTACACAGTTACATTTAATAATTTGAATTATTTTGTTTTTATTTTATTTAATAAAATCAAGTTGTCATTATAGATCTCGGCATTTATAATAATATAATATAATATAATATAATATAATATAATATAATATAATGTAATGTAATATAATATACAATTTAACAAAGCATAGTAGTTTATACCAAGATTTGGTGCCATTACAATTTTTTTATTCATGCATAAAAATGCATTGTGCACTACAACGCTGTAGAAATGGCATTTTTAGGGAGAGATTTTATTTTATTTTATTTTTTTACTTATTTCATGCATGCACTCATGTGCATGTGAATAAGAGATATACCTGTTGTTTATCTATCCAATATTACATGAATACATTATTTCATCCTGCATGCATTATAAAGTGTTGTTTATGTGCATGTGAACGAGAGAGAAAGTAAGGGGGGGCATAAAGGGAGCGGATCAGCTGAGCACTGCAGCATTTACTCCCTCCCCCTCTGTGCTTGCCGTCTCCATGCGTATGTGTGTGTGAGAGGGAGAGCGTGTGCCGATGCAGCAGGATTTGCCTGGTTGTGAGTGGACTGAGATGACTAACGCTCATCCTTTCCCTATGCCACCGTAGAGAGAGAGATGGAGAAATTAGGTGGAGAGCTCAGTGTTATGTCATAGGCTTGTAGCCCCATAGCGCCTGCTTATGCTCATCACAACAGAAATGAACAGATGGCATAAGGAGGACATGATAGATGACTGAGACAGAAAATACAAACTACAAACACCGTTCAATGTAAAAAGATGAATAAATAGGATTCATTGCACGGCCAATTTAATGGACAGTGTCTCAAAATGACCTACACACCATAGAGCGTTCCGGTCACTCAAAACTCTATCCTCGATGTCATTTTCATCACCTATAAATCGACAGTGGTAATCTTACCTAATCCAATCAGATCAACAATCAACCTAGCATGCATTTGGGTGCGATGTAATCTTTATAAGCACTCCTCCACCAAGGTCACCTGTGCAGAGGTCACAGGCCTGCAAATCCGCTCTCATCGAAGTGCATGTATTGTCAGGAGACTTCAGAGTGCTTATATGGCATTGTGTGCACTAGGGTGTGAAATCATTACTCATGTTGATTGTTACGAAGGTAGGTTACTTATTCTCTGTTTGTGAGTGAAAAAGCTACTGCGTTTGGTACTGTGAATGGCCTTTGATCCTTTGATTTTCTGAAGATGCGGTGTCATCAGCATCGGCTTATGACGCAGTGTCTTACGCTGATCTCGACTGCAACCGATCTTGCAAACCCTTTATCAACAAGCAGCTCAGATTTCTCCCACAAACAGATAATGTGTATCTGAAAAGCAAACAGTGCGGATAGACTTTGACATATATAAAGTGATCTCCTTTAAGGCACATACAGGAAGACTGCAGGAGAGCAGATGTGCTCAGCCATGCAGAAACTACTCAAAACTAAGCTTTCACGTAAAGAAAGACAGAGATGGATAGGGAAAGAGAGGGAGAAGGAAGGGAACTCTCTAAGAATAGAGAGGGATTGACTGAGTGAAGTATAAATATAAATTGAAGACATACTGAAATATGGAAGCAGGTTGCATCCAAATATTACACAATTTCAACTTCTGCTTAGACTGTACTAATAACCGGACAGCTGAAATTATGTCCTTTGTGTTTAATTTTTAAATGTATGATGACAGCAAGGCTGTGATCTGTGTAATATAATGATATTGAGGGTGGATGTAAGACTGACAGGCAAACTCTTTGAAGCGTCTGTTAATGAAGTGTTTGGTATCTTATCAGCTTTAAAGTGGTGCTGGAATTCCCCTCTATTTGCACTGATCTGAATAGTCCTCTATCACCTGTGAATAGAGACGTGAGCAGGATTAAATGATGAGATCAGATTGCTTAAACATGAGACTTGCATTCTGTATATGTCTTAATGTCTGAAGTATGTTGCATATTGTTGAAAATCTGTGTACTTTGCATATTTGTATATTGCTTAATGTTTATTGTGTTTGTGCATTTGTATAATTTTTCACTTATAATTAAAAACACACACACACACACACACACACATATATATATATATATATAAACACACACACACACAGTGTGTATACAGCACAGCATGCATTAAAGAATGCATTAAATTGGCCAAAGGTGTCATTAAAGCCATTAATAGGCATATAATAAACCAAAGGTTTCTATTTTAAACAAATGCTGTTCTTTTGAACTTTCTATTCATCAAAGAGTTTCAGATTCCACAAAAATACTAAGCAGCACAGCTGTTTTCAACATTGATGATAATAATAAGAAATGTTATTTAGAATTGTTATAATATTTCACTTACTACAGTATTTTCACTGTATTTTTGATCAAACAAATGCATCCTTGGTGAGACTTCATTCAAAAACTTACAAAAATCTTACCAACCCCAAACTTTTGAACCGTAGAGTAGGCCTATATTTGACATTTTGACTCAGAACATCAATAGGGTGGCTTTTCCTCTACATGCTTTTATATGGAGCTCATTCTTCCGTATAGTTGTAAAATGAGGTTGTTGCACCATTCTCATAAAGAACATTTCATGTTCATTTATTTCAGGCAACAAGACAAAGGAGGGAGTGGTGTCAGGCGTAAACACAGGTGAGAAATTAATAAGTGTGCCTCTTTAGAAAATAGAAATTGAGAAGTCATTGACATACACTATCCCTCACAGTTGCCCACAGGACCACCGACCAGGCGAATATTGTGGGTGAAACAGCGGTAGGCAGTGCTAATGAGATGGGGCAGAAGACAGCAGAGGGGCTGGAGAATGTGGGTGCATCAACCGGCATGGTCAACCCGGTGAGTGACAGCGCTCTCATGCCGTTCTCCACTGGCACTAGATATCGTCCTTTTAGATGACCTAAAAATCGGCATATTTATCGTTCTGTTTAATATTTCATGTGTATTGCATTTCAAAGACCTTTAAGTCTAGCCTAATGGATCCATGTCTAGCCTGGGTTAACTACTAAAGGCAGTTTTGTTTGATAATACTGCACTTTACTACATGTAGCTACTGTACTTATACTGTGTTTTGTGTCTAACATATTCTGTTTGTCCCCCCCCCCCCCCCATGTGCTGTTGACAGGATGAGGCTTTATATGAGGTGCTTATTAAATGGGCTTGGGAATGGTGGTTCATGAGACTGAGCTTTAAATTTAGCTGACTGCTGTATGACAGACAACACACTGATGGGGCAAATGTGCGCAACCATCTATATAACAGCAGAGTTCAGTTGGCTTCGTTCAATCCCCACTGAAGTCATTCTCTTCATTGTGCATAATGAGATCGAATGGCTGCATTGACTACCTGGATTCCCTTTAAGTTCATGATTTGTCAGTGTTCAGGAATTTTCTGGAAAGAAAACTCTGCTTCTGCTCCGAACTCAAGGGAGCAGATCCATGTTGTTTTAGTATTATTTATATACTATTATATAAATAATATTTCATTTCTGATTTTAGTTTGTTTCTTTAAGTTTAAATTTGTTATCTAATATTTATATTCTATTTTATTTCAGCAATATTCCAATTAATGTAGTTTTAGCTAACAAAAACAACACTGGAGCTTAAGTCACTGACAACGAAGTGAATTGTTGTTCTGAATCTACACTAATAGCATCATCAAGAGAAGCAAATCTTCACATAACACGCAAATGACAGATCTATCCTTATATTTACCTGTCTAATACAATCATTCCCATTGCATCAACTAACAGCCTGTGCACTCTGTCATGTCTTCTACCAGAACATGTATTCTGGCAGGACAGACCATGTAAATGACACTAAAGCTGTTACACTTTTACATCCGATTCCTCAGACTGCTTATCAATGGCAGTGTGCATTTCTAACTGCTCATGGATAATGCATGTTTTCCCTGCACAATATTACTTGCTGTTCCTCCTTAATGTAATGTTCCAAATAATGTTAAATGATGTATTTTAACAAGTTCAATAATTGTCAGGAATAATGGCTTATCTAGAACCAAAATTCTGCCTTCAAAACATAATTTAATACATACATTAATATGTATTTATTAATATACATAAAAGTCCTTAAAATTCTGTATTGTACAAAAACTTTTCTGGAAGTCACAGATCAGTTTTCATTCTCAAAATGGGTTATCATAAGCTTTTTAACTGTGATTATAGATATTCAGAGAGCAATTATGCTTCAAAATAATCATTAAATCAAAATGACCCTATATACGTTCACATTCTTGGTATTTTTTTTGGACGATTCATTGGTGCACTTTACTTTAAGGACACCAGGGGTCTCATTTATAAAATGTTGCATAGACACCATCCTACATTTAATCTAAGAGAGTGGTTCTCAACCAGGGGCCCACTAGGGCCACAGCAAAGTTCCAAGGGGCCCTCAAGATGACTTCAAAAACAAAACACACATTAAAATAAGATATTTCTTATTTTAATTCACTCACTTAACAACTAGGGTTCCCACCACAGTCTTGAAAATATATACGAGAAAGCCCAAGTATAAAGTGTGATTTCAAGAATATTTAAATATATTGTTATGGACAATGGACCTTGGAGTCAAAAAGGTTGAGAACCACTGAATCCCAAAATACATGGATTTTAACATACGCACACTGTAAAAATCAAATCCCGTATTATTAATATTGCCGTTTAGATGTAACTGCAGAACCGCGGAAGCACACGTCACAGCAGTCTGAGAACAGCAGCGCCGGAAGTTAGGGTGGTGCTGAGGATCGCATACCTCGCTTCAACCACTCAACCCTACCCGTCTCCATTACTGTAAGCTGTACCTTAACGAATGCTCAACCCCACCCAACCGCTGAAAAGTGCGTACGCCTGCTTGGAACCTAACGTTGTGTTAAGCACCGTTTTGATCAATCTGAACATTGGTTTGGATTTTAGCGTACTCACACCAATCTCTCATCAAAGTCTAACTTACTCCGCCTCTGAAACGACTATCCTTTTTGGCAAATGTTACAGATCGCAACATTATTTTTTTTAATTTTGTTGAAGGACGGGAAGATTTGATGGAGATGTAGAGAAGAAAGCTAGGACTAAGACCGAGTCCTTTGAGGAGGACAGTGACAGTGACTCAGCAGAAGAGCAGAACAAATAGAGAGAGAGAGAGAGAGACTGTGGAAGAAGATGCGCCTGCCAGCTGCATTCACCTTCCACAGGAACTCCATGGCCATCGATTACATCCCTCCCTCCTTCCCTCCATCCCTGCAGAGACAGCAGTCATAACACACTGCAGTAAAGAGACATTGTCCCTCTGCACAGGGAGTGTCTGAGAGTCCAGGCCTGTGGCTGTGCTGCATCCCTGCATGTCTGAATGGATATTCTTTAGTATGGCTATGACAAAAGCAATGTTATTGAGCTCTGTATGAAGATTCACTGCTGAATGTAATGACAGGCGGAGCTAAAGACAGGAGCAGCTGTTGGATCTTAATTGTGTCTGTATTCCACAGGGTGACTTCTCCCATGGGGGCGGCATGGAAGGAGGAGAGGGTGGAGAGGTGAGTACAGAGAAAAAAAAAGCACTTTCCATAAAAAAATTATACAGGTTGTCCCATTGTTTTAAATTTTATTTGTTAGATAAACTTGTTTCTAACATAAAATTAGCATGTTGGAAATTGTTTTAAACAAATGTGTATGTCTCCCTTTAAAATTGAGGATTTAGCCTGTTCTGCCTCAGAAGTCTTATAGCCTCTGATTCATTCTCATAAAAAAAAATAAATAAAAAAATTATATACCGTTTTTGGGGTTGGTAAATCTCCCCTGCTAATAAGTTGCCATTGAATTGATCAAAACATACAATAAAAGCAGTAATGTTGTGAAATATTACAATTTAAAATAGCTATTTTCTATTTTAATATATATTTTAACATGTAATTTATTCCTGTGATGGCAAAGCTGAATTTTCAGCATCATTACTCCAGTATTCAGTGTCACATGATCCTGCAGAAATCATTCTAATAATGCTGATTTGTTGCTCAAATATCAATTAATATCAATCAAAGTTTTGCTTAATATTTTTGCAGAAAACCTTGACACATTATCTTTCAGGATTCTTTGCTGAATATAAAATTCAGCAGAACAGCATTTATTTAAAATAAAACATTTTGTAATTATTTTAAATGTCTTTACTTTTGATCAATTTAATGCGTTCATGCCGAAAAGTATCTTGAGTTTTGAACAGTAGTTTGTATAGAACATAGTGTATAGTGAATATAATAATTATCTATAATATTCTATATTATAAAATAATTATAAAATACATCATATTTTAGAATGAATGAATGCTTAATACAAACCCATTTCCAGAATAGTTGGGACATTTTGTAAAATGCAATCAAATCAAGAATCTGTGATTTGTTAATTATCTTGAACCTTTATTTAACTGACAAATGTACAAAGAAAATATTTCCAATGTTTATTTTATTTTGTACATACAGTATATACAAGTTTTGATTTTGATGGCTGCAACACACTACACAAAAGTTGGGACAGAGGCATGTTTACCACTGTATCACATCACCTTTCCTTTTAATTACACTTTTTAATCATTTGGGAATTGAGGATACCAATTGTTGAAGTGTTGCAAGTGGAATATTTGCCCAGTCTTGTCTGATTCAAGACAGCTGCTCAACAGTCTGTGGTCATCATTGCCTGATTCTCCTTTTCATGATGGGTCATACATTTTCAATAAGAGACAGATCTGCTAGTACAGTGTCTAGAAACCACTCAGTTTTAGCATGTGCAGAATGAGGCCAGTCTTACTTCCCAGGAAAGATGTCATCTTGAAGGCAGTTTATGTCCCTTTCGTGGGACTGAGAACTCAATGTCTGTTTTTCCAAAAAACAAGCTGAGACATGGACTCATCTGACCACAGCACACATTCCCATTGTCTTTTAATTTAGACCATCTGAGATGAGCTCGGGCCCAGAGAACTCGCCAGCATCTCCACATAGAACTGATGGATAGCTTTCTCCTTGCGTAACAGAGATTCAAGTGGCATTTCTTGATGCAGTATCAGATTGTGTTAAGTGAAAATGGTTTTCTAAAGTGTTTCTGAGCACATGTGGCTGTATTTAACAGAGTAGCATGATGGTTTCTCATGTAATGCCGTCTGAGGGCTCAAAGGTCACGCACATTCAACGGAGGTCTCCTGCCTTGCCCTATACAGACTGAGATTTCTCTGGAATCCCGGAATCTTTTCACAATATTATGTGTGGTAGATGGTGAAAGACGTAAATTCTTTGCAATCTTGCATTGAGAAATGGGATTTTTTTTAATTGTTTGACAATTCTCTCATGATATTTGGCACAAAGTGGTGAGCCATGACCCATCTTTGCAGGCAAAGACTGAGAAGCTCCCTTTTCACCCAAACATGATACCCTCACCTATTACCAATTCACCTACTCATTGTGGACTGTTTCAAAAGAGTTAGATAATCTAACCTTTATAATCTTTTCACATTTGTTTTGCCTCTGTCCCAACTTTTTTGTAGTGTGTTGCAGCCATCAATATCTCAATTTGTTTACATTTACAAAATACAATTATGTTGGTCAGTGAAAACATTGGAAAACTTTTCTTTGTACTTTTGTCAAGATTCAAGAGAATTAAAGGGATAGTTCGGCCAAAAATGATATGAAACCCATGATTTACTCACCCTCAAGCCGTTCGAGATGCATATGTCAATCATTTTTCAGACGAACACATTTTCAGTTATTTTAGAAAATGTCTTAGATCTTTCAGTGGTTATAATGCCAAGTTATGGGGTCCACCTCCTTCAAGTCCCAAAAATGTGCATGCATCCTTCACAAAAGTAAGCCATCCGGCTCCAGGGGGATAAACGAAGGCCTTCTGAGGGTAATCCGTGCGGTTTTGTCGTAAAAATATACATATTTAAAACTTTATAAATGAAAATAACTGGCTTCCGGCAACGGTCGACGCGCGTTCATGGGAGATGGATGCCGACGTAGCGTAGCGTTCGTTCTGTCACGACGGTTCCTACGCTACGTCCTACACTACGTAGGAAATGATATCTGAAAAATGATTGACATATACATCTCGAACGGCTTGAGGGTGAGTAAATCATGGGTTTAATATCATTTTTGGCCGAACCATCCCTTTAACAAATCACAGATTGTGAATTTTATTGCATTTTACAAAATGTCCCAACTTGTTGTATTTGCATATGTTTATTGCGAGAAAATGTACCTCCTGAGAGCAATCCTGGTAATTTAAAAAAAGAATGACTTGATTCTGAACTCTCTCTATGGAAAGTGTCCAAAGCATCTGTGCAGATAAGAATGACTTAATCTGTGTTGAACATCAATATTTTTCTTTCGGTTCATCAGGGTTATTAGTCCAGAGGGCTGAAGCTGAAACGGTCCCCTCTCTTCCCTCTGACTCTCCACCTCTGAGTTTCTGCTCCAAAGCCACACCTCGACCCGACTCCAGATGTTACCGATATTTTTTTGTGACTGTATGGAAAACCAGAGTTGAAAAAGACTTTCCCTGAGCCCTGTAGCCTTTAGATGTGTGACGCTTCCCCTCCTCTTCATCTGTGGTGGCATCATACTGTTCTCTAGTGTTATTGTCATCCCTCTGCCCGTCCACACCTCATCAGACACGATCAAACATACACCCTCACTCACTCCTTACACAAAAAAATGGACAGGAACCGGGAAGCCTAGAGGCTGATATCAGAGGTTGAGGTTGTGTTTTAGGACCATGTCTGAAAAAAAAACGAACAAAAAAAAGATACCCGCATGACCAGTAATGTAAGAAAAGCAATACATCTCATTTCATCAGGGCATGTAGCAATGTGCGTCTGGATCTATGTGAGATCATAGCCATTTTTCGATTTATTTAGTCTTGAAAATGCTGCAATGTACGCAATGACAAGTTGTATGTACATTAAGAGATACATTACATTCCTTTAGTTCAGTGTGTGTGCAGAATAGAGTTACTGTGTGCTTGACCAATAGACTTACCGTGTGATTTGTTAGAGTAAGAACAAATATGTTTATTCACAAAATGTGAACGCATACTGTATACATAGATACTGTAAAAAAAAAAAAAAAAAAATATTATCCGTATTGATGTAGCTGTGCTAGACTTGCATCTCTTCATTAGCTTGTACATGTGAGGTTTGGTTCAATTTGTGAGTGAAGTCTGTTGAAAAAGGGTTTTTGAATCCTTCGGCTGCTAGGACAACAAGAAAAGACGGTCTTTTGATGTTGCGGAAAGAGATCAAATCTTCAAACACATTCTGTTTCGTCCTGATTTTGTTGCAATGCATGTGAAGTCGGTGTGCGACCATGAATTTGTGATGCCCGCAATGTAAAAGCAATACTACAGCGCCGTTACAAAGTTTGTCTTTGGTCTGTTCTGTAGCACTGTGCTATATGCTGACTCTAGGAACTGTGTTTTACCAAGGGAATGCTAAGAAGTGTAGATCTTTACTAATAAGATGACCGTCTTCATCTTCATTTAGCCTTACCGTCATGGCCACCCAAACCCGTCCCTGTCCTTTCATTCAACGGCGTGTTCAGATCCACCCCAGGCTTGTGTCTGCTGTAGGTAACTAAGACAAAGCTATCAAACATTGCAGTTTGTTCTTTCTTTGAAGCCACAAAAAACTGAAGACTGCATGTTGCCTTATCAGCACTCGGATATTCACACACATGCACACACACATGATAAAAACACACTCTTCTCAAGCTTTCTTTCTTGGAGCCTGTCTCTCTTTGCTCTCTCTGAAACACACACACACAAACACACACAAACAAATGTCCCACATATCTTTTATGTTGGCATCAAAGCAGGCAAGCTGATTTTATAAACTGTATAAGTGAAATAAAGAGTTTTGTTGAAATGTATGCCGAATATGTGTCATTTTTGATTTTGCGGGCAGGATTGTAGGTGTCCTTTGCAAATGTATTATGCACTATAAATATGGTGTACGAATACATGCACTACTATTATACTGCTCTTTACACACCATGCATGCAGAATCTTTAGGGTTGTATCGATTTGGCACCAGTATCCAAAAAAAAAAAAACGACACCCAACCCTACTCCTCTTCAATGGCTGTGCGAAGTTGCTGGATATTGGCAGGACCTTGAACACGCTGTTGTAAATGCCGATCCAGAGCATCCCAAACACATTCATTCATGCTGACTGCAGGAATGTCCGCCAGCGCTGTTGCTCGTGAATTGAATGTTCATTTCTCTACCATAAGCCGTCTCCAAAGGCTTTTCAGAGAATTTGGCAGTACATCCAACCGGCCTCACAACCTCAGACCACGTGTAACCACACCCAGCCCAGGACCTCCACATCTAGCATCTTCACCTCCAAGATCGTCTGAGACCAGCCACCCGGACAGCTGCTGCAACAATCGGTTTGCATTACCAAAGACTTTCTGCACAAAATGTCAGAAACCGTCTCAGGGAAGCTCATCTTCATGCTCGTCGTCTTTAGTGGGCAAATGCTCACATTCGATGGCGTCTGACACTTTGGTAGGTGTTCTCTTCACGGATGAATCCCGGTTTTCACTGTACTGGGCAGGTGGCAGACAGTGTGTATGGCGTCGTGTGGGTGAGCGGTTTGCTGATGTCAACGTTGTGGATCGAGGGGGGTGTGGCCTTTTATATTGTGGCCAGCCTAAGGCACACCTGTGCAATAATCATGCTGTCTAATCAGCATCTTGATATGCCACACCTGTGAGGTGGATGGATTATCTCGGCAAAGGAGAAGTGCTCACTAACACAGATTTAGACAGATTTGTGAACAATATTTGAGAGAAATAGGCCTTTTGTGTACATAGAAAAAGTCTTAGATCTTTGAATTCAGCTCATGAAAAATGGGGGCAAAAACAATGGTGCGTCTATAATTTTGTTCAGTGTATAAATATATATTCACACTTTAGATTAGGGTACAGTTCTCACGATGAACTATTAACTACAACTTTTGCCTCAATAAACTTTGAATTGCTGCTTATTAATAGTTAGTAAGGTAGTTGTTAAGTTTAGGTATTGGGTAGAATTAAAGGTCTAGTTCACCCAAAAATGAAAATTGTGTCATCATTTACTTTAGAATAAGTAAAGTGCTTTATAAGTACTAATAAACAGCCAATATTCTAGTAAAATGCAACTAATTAATAGTGAGAATTGGACCCTAAACTAAAATGTTACCATAAACTACAGATTCTGCATATATGGTATGTAAAGAGCTGTATAATAGGTAGTGCATATATTTGGACACCATACTACATTTATAGGATATTTTTATGTACTACTGCCCTGCTAAAATAACATATTCACACATTTTGCACATATGTATCTATATATATATATTGCACAAGATAACATATCTAAATTTGTACACATACTCTCAAAGGTTTATATGTTATTGCTTTATATTCTGTCGCTTCCTCAGCAATCAATAATTGTTTGCCGTCTATCATTGTGTTTAAATCTCTCAATCGCATCAAGAACACTGCAACTGATCATTCAGAATCAAGTATTCCAGAGCGATGTGCACTATGTACATTATACAACATATTTTATTTCATTCTGTTTTGGCCAAACCTTGTAGTGCTTATACTCACAAAATGGAAAATGATTCATATTTTTGTTAATCGCATCAAACCTTACACTGTTCTTTGCCTTTAGCTCACTTAGTGTACTTGAATAGGCCTTTTTGTTTAAATGTTCTACACACCAAACACCCTCTAGCATTTTCATTTGTTGGAACAAATAGCTGGTTACAGGTCGTTAAATTCACACGGAAATTGTGAAGTTAGTTGAGTCGTTAATTGTATTTACTACCAATGCTGCTGGTCACCATCAATGGAGGGTACAGAGGAGACTAGCAAAGATGAAAAACTGTGTACTAGCCTTTAGTTTCTGAATCTAAATATAATTTACAGATAAATATTTTTGATCATAATAGACATAATAGAGCCAGGCTGTATTTGGGGGCTAACATGATGAATTATTGTTTATTCTATTGTTTTCCTTATGCCAGTGGAATATGGGGATGAAGGGTAATGAACTGCACAGAAAGATTTTTATTAGCTAGCACTGCAGGAACAATATCTGAACTGCTATTTAGCAAACAAACATCAAGCCAAAACACATTCATACAAACCACAGCAATTATCCACCACTCCTTCAGGACATCACGCTTTAGGGATCCATCAGTACACACCCAGTACACAGAGCAAACTATTGGTTAGTGAGTCTGTTTAGTGAGAACATTTGTTGAATAGAGCAATAACAATGCTGCTGTAAGCATATGTATGGAAAAATCTATAGAGTCTGCTTTGAAAAAACTACAACACAATAATACAAAATAAATAAATGAGAGGCAGGTTGGCCTATATGCTATATGCAGTCAGTTAAAGGGACAGTTCACCCAAAAATGAAAATGTTATCATTACTCACCCTCAAGTTGTTTCAAACCTGTGTGTTTCTTTCCTCTGTTGAACACAAAAGAAAATAGTTTAAATAATGCTGGCAATCAAACAGTTGACAGTCATTCTAGGGGAAAATACTTCAGAAGTCGGGTGCCAAAAAAAAAAAAACTTATTTTGTGTTCAACAGAAGAAAGAAACTCATACAGGTTTGGAACAACCTGAGGTGAGTAATGATACATTTTTCATTTTTGGATGAACTTTATGAAATATAGTATAGAAATCTTGCATGAACAGAAAGTGTCATGGTTCAAAATGTTGTTGTTGTTGTTTGTTGTTGTTGTTGTTGTTGTTGTTGTTTGTTGTTGTTGTTGTTTTTTTGACAACTAACATGGTAATACTATGGTATTCCTCTGAAGTACCTGCAGAAATTTGACCTTTGGCACAAAGAAGGTCACGTGGCCAATATCACTTATTTGCTTTTTTGAGAAACGAGTAATGATCTTGAATATTTCTCATTCACTTTGTCAGTGTTATACTGTTTTATTTTTTTTATTTACATTTTTTGTTCAAAATCCCAAATCTCTTCTTAATTTAAATTTTAAATCCAGGATTTTCATTGTGGTCACAAGTGTGGCTTTTCATGTTAGAAGTTAGTGCAAAGCATTTGAAAAAAAATTGCAATAGTCACTCCAACCAAAGTAGTTAAATTATTAAAATTCACCCATATATTCCTAGATTTTAATATTGTAATATTGCTTTCCTTTAAATTTAACTTTTGAACCCTAGATTTTCAGTGTCGTCTCAGACTATTGGACCCCATAGAGGTTTCTTTTCCTTTGCTCCTGAATTTCGACAAATCCACCAAACAAACACATTCTTTAGTATCAAAATGCACAAGACAGAAAAAGACATTAGGAAAATGATCACAAATGATTCCAGATGCTGTAAATCTCAAAAACCAAACCAATCATCGTAAAACCACCAACAGCTTGGCTTCATTTTGTCTCATAATAAATTCTTCAACTGCTTCCTTCATGAGTCACGCAACCCTGTATTCTCTAACAACAGCGAAAGCTTGTATATCCAGTAGTTCAATAGTAATGTGTCCGATGCCATGCCCTGAATACAATACAAACACTATACTTCTGACCCTGAGGGGGTTACTGTTGAAGTTGAATGGCTTGTTTTAGCAATTAAATGGGTTGATGAAAACACTCTCCCAAGCTCTGAATGCTCCTTTAATGTTGACATGGAGTGACAGAGATAAAGAATGCTATGAGTTTGAGAGGGTGTTTCTCATCTAATGCTTTGGGGTGTGTGTAAAGAGGTTAAACACAGCAGCCTATAAATACGCACGTCTCTGATGCACACACACAGTTCCAGACTGACAAACAACAAACATGGAGAAGAATGTGGACAAGATCATCGACAAGGCTGGTAAGTCAGAAACATATTTTAGAATCTTTTTGTTAATTCCAAGGTTACATTAACTTGAAATTGATGCCTGAAAACGAATGTAAGTTAGTTCCAACTTCCAAGAAGTGGCGCATGCCGCATGCTAGTAATTTACAGCTAACTTTACAGCTAACATGTACAGACAAGATCATTAACTCTTGTAAATGTTTCATTAGCTGTGGTGGCCAAGGAGAAAGTTGGAGGAATGATCGGAGGAGACAGGAAAAAGGCAGCAGGCGCTAAAGACCAGAAAGGGGAAGGAGGTAATATTTTGCTTTTCTTTGAAAAGGAGATATTGGAAAGATAATCTTAAACTCTTCCACTATCATATTCATCGAGTTGAAATCTCTCTGATCAATACATTGTGTCTGCGTAGGCATTGGCGACATGTTGAGCGGGGCGGTCGGCAAAGCTGCTACAGACGCTGCAACCAATAAGGCAGCCGATCAGGCGTTGGCCTTTGGGAAGGGCCTGTTGAAGTGAACCTGAATACTTTAAACATGGACTTTCACTATCTCACTCATCGCTGTATGCTAACTGGACCCCATCCATCTGCAATTATATTCTAACTTTCAGCACTGAATAATATATGTCTCCAGGAGTTGTACATTTTGTCATCTAGAAACAGGCAATGTCTGAAGCAGATCATTTTCTGTATGCGTCTGTTTTGCAGTTCCATCTTGAGCTCTGTAACTTACATTTTACATTTCAAGTTATTTGTATAAAAAGCACTTTCAGAAATAAATTATGAAAATAAGTAAACTATTATTTAGACAATGGCAATAAAATTAACAAGACGCTTGATGAAAATGAAGAATTAAAGAGCCATTGCTCAGTTAGTGATTGAGTGTGAACAGGTTTAGGTTCGTTTATATATTTTAGCTATCTTTTGAAATGTTTAACATAATTACTGTAATTTTGTCAAACAGGATGTCATGTTTTAAAATGAGAGAAACATCACGGAATCAATAAAATCTATTGCTAACACTCACTGATGTTTGTTCTTTTTTTCCCCCCACCAAAATCATGTCACTTCATCAAGGAAGTGTTATTAAGGAACTGGTTGGTTAGTTAAAGGGAAATACCTCTTATAGTGCATTTGGGCAGATCATATTTATTAAAATACTTAATGTTAAGATCTGAATGGAACCCATTTAGGCTACCCATGAACATTACTACATAGAGGCAGGTAGAAGTACTTTAGAAACCAGACTTTATTCATTTTTAAGAGATTGGGTTTGGGGCTGGGTCCGTGGGACTGTTTCTGGGGGACGAGTCTGAGGGAAGAACAGGAGACAATGTGGTAGGAGAATGCAGAAGACAAAAGGTAGGCAAAATAAAAAAGTGAATCCCCAGAAACAGTCCCACGGACCCAGCCCCAAACCCCATCTCTGCAATAATAATGAATAAAGGCTGGTTTAAAGTAGCTAGGCTACTTCTTCCTGCCTCTGTATTAATGCTCATGGGTAGCCTAAATGGGTTCCATTCAGACCTTAACATTAAAGGAACACTCCACCGTTTTTTGAAATAGGGCTTATTCACTTTCTTTCCTACATTTAGATAGGTGGGCAAATGCATTTTTGTCTCAGTGCATGCATTGTTTTAGTTTGACAGGGTCGACGCTAGCTTAGCTTAGCACAATGAATGGAATCCTTTGTTGCCAGCTAGCATGTCCTGAGTAAAAGTGATATAAAATTTGTTTAAAACCCACCTAATTACTTCTTGTGGCCTGCGTATTCACAACAAGTACAAATAGTGATGCAGATTAACACTAGGCGATTTCCTAGGCAGATATTGACTTATATATTAAGGACTATATTAGGGGGAAGCACAGGCGAAGCACTGCTACTTGGGCGTGATATCTCTGCGCCCAAGTAGCAGTGCTTCACCTGTGCTTCCCCTATAGTCCCAAGTCAATATCTGCATAGGAAATCGTCTAGTGTTAATCTGCATCGCTATTTGTACTTGTTGTGAATACGCAGGCCACAAGAAGTAATTAGGTGGGTTTTTTTAATTTTTTATATCACTTTTACTCAGGACATGCTAGCTGGCAACAAAGGATTCCATTCATTATGCTAAGCTAAGCTAGCGCCGACCCTGTCAAACTAAAACAATGCATGCACTGAGACAAAAATGCATTTGCCCACCTATCTAAATGTAGGAAAGAAGGTGAATAAGCCCTATTTCAAAAAACGGTGGAGTGTTCCTTTAAGTATTTTACTGTTATGTGTCAACAAGATTCAACAATACATTTTCACCTGGCTATGCACCTGTTGTAGTATTTATGCAAATTAGCACGTACGTAATTAGATTATGCACCATTCGCCCATGTTAACAAACAATAAAAAAAAAAAAAAACTTGTAATACATTTTTTGTTTGTCTTGATGCAAGTAATCAACACAGATATTTTCATGATGATATCTAAAGGTTACATTTTTTACCCTATTCACGTAAGAAAAAGAATGAATATAGGCGTATTGAATAGGCTATATTTGGGTCTTTTTCGAAACTTTCCCCTAATGGGATTCTTCGGGGCTTTTTTCCCCTTACTCAGGACATATTGAGGATGCAAAATCAGTTGAGTTTGCTTCTGTTGCAATTTGTTCAGCCTTTTTTCATAAAATGACTGGACTACAATCACATTTTCGGGGCATGACATGGATTAGGGTGACCACGTCCCGAAAAATTCGGGACAGTCCCGAAATCTAAACTGTTGTCCCGAATCCGGCCCTAATTTTGCCGAAAATTATGCTAAAACAAAACCTTGAGTAGTTATTGTCTGATAAAACATTAGCCCAGCCCCTCCGGCTGCTCATTGGCTGCAGCATCTTTCTTTTTTTTTTTTTTTTTTTTGTTCTACAAAGATAGGCTACCATAGGCGCAAAATGATATGCAAGTTGCAGCAGTCGCGAGGACAGTGAATGTGCAGGCAGCCAGTCGTAAAGGAGTGATTGATAGCTCACGGAAACGATGTGCAAAAAAATACTTCGGTCTGATGTCTGATGTCGGATTACACACAGCAAATCATCTACACAATTATTTAGTTTTCTTATTTAATGACCGACAATTTAATTGTAATAATAATTTTGGTATAAGGCGTATTAGCGTTAGGCTATAGCCTGAAAGGTCTGATTTATGCATTGTTACAACAGTCAATTATTATAATTTTTTGATGACATTTGAATTCATGATTTTAATGTTGTTTTTTTGTGCCAGACTAAAGACAGACTGTTGATCTTTGAATAAAAATATGTTTGGTTTAGGTTTGAAATTCATTATCCTTTATTCTAGGCTATGTAGTCTAATATCATAGTAGTAAAAAAAACGAATGAGGAGGAGGGTAGTGAATGTCCCGAGTCACCAAAGACCCGAGGTTTGCATTTAAGGGTTAAAATTCACCCGTTTTCCTCAATTGAAATATTGCCATAAAATTGCTGAACCTTACACTTCCACAAAGGCCTGTTCATTTACCTTTAATAGAAACTGAACAATAACTATTGGAATTACGAAATATTTTTATTTATTGATAGGCCTATACTAATTATGATTTATAATGTGAATGTGAAAATGAACTACCACATGAATGAATTCTTATGTAGTGAAGGAGTGTAAGTATTATGGTGACACTGAGAAATAGATACAAAACACAACAGAAAATATATGACAGTTGTTTTATTCTCAACAAAAAAGGCAATATAAATTTCCAAAACAAAGTTCCAGATATGGGTGCAGATAAGCTTGGTGAGCAACTTCCTGCTCTCCTTTGAGTGCAAAGTGCCTCGGGCCCTCTAGGTTTAACATTAGCTGCATGCTAACAACTATCTGATCTCTAAAGGTTATGGGGAATGAACTGCCTCGGATACAAAAAAAGTCTGTATCTAAATTGTTAGCTAGAACTTCATTATATCTCTAGGCCAAAACATTGAGATGAGGCTAAACATGGCTGGGTTTCCCTCTGTGTGATGCACTACATGAATTATAGTGACAAAGAAAATTTCTCTGAGTATAAAACTCCTGCTCACAGGTGTAAGGCATCTTTAACACTCTTCTTATTCTACTGAAGCAATAACCATGTATAAATGGTTTGCAACACCAAACAATAAGAATAAAGTAGATAAAACCTACCGCAACATGACAGAGAACAAAAACGCACCATGTTGAAGTGATATTTTGAGGAGAGAGGAAGCCAGGGCCAATATGACAAATCAACAGACATTTAAAATCAGCTGCATTTGAAGAGGATCACGTTCGTTTTCCACAGATCAGTACAAAAATAAACAGGGACAAAATAAACAAGTTACAACAAGAAACACTTGAGAAACCTGATTATTGGTGCCAGTTTGTTTTGAGACCACATCATATTCAGCAAAGCAGTGAAACTTGCAGCCTCAGAACAGAATAAACCACTTTATAGCTCTCAAACTCATGAGGACAGAGATTTGAGATATGACAGTGTGATTGTGTTATAATAGAGGAGAAGGGGGGGTTAGGCTGAAGTAAGTTCTCATATGTTAAAAGGGTTGTGGAGGGGGGAATCGAGAGGTTTATGGATGTTTTTGTCTTCTTTTTGCAAAGGGAATTGTGTGTCATTTATGTAAAGGTCAGGCCAGCCTCATTGTACACCTTGAAGACCTTCTCGATGGCATTGACGTAAGCTGCCGTCCTCAAATCCAAGCCCAGGTTGTACTTGTTTGCCGTGCGCATAATTTGCTGCAAAGGAAAATATTACTTCATGAATACAGGTTTGCATCAATAAATATTAACAACATCTGTGCAATGGGCGAGGTGGCTTTCTTTGCACGGTGATCATATCACACAATACTAAAATGGGCCTGAAGCGAGGGCTGAACATTAGAAAAATATTTTAACCATTTCATGGCAACACAAAGCTGTTATAAAGCAGCTGAGGGGGAGTTAAGGGCGGTTCCTGCTCTACCTGTTGTCGTTTTACAGGCAGTATAATTGAGTGGTTCTATGGGCGTCAGCTTCAGCATGTATTATGACCTTCAAAACTTTTCAATGACATAAAAATAGCTTACCCTGGCCGACCTCTCCATGGTGTAGGCAAGACCAGAGTGCACAATGTCCTTCTCAGAGGCTCCCTGTGTCAAACACAAACACATCACATCAATGCACAAACTTGACATGAGGGTTAAGAATTGCTGGTCCTAAACAGAACTCTAAGGCTTTGTTCAAAAGGTACATAAATCAATTTAATTTGTTTTTGTTTGCTTTTTTCAGACAGTGAAGTCAATATATGGTATAATTGAAATCAGCTACCGTGGTGGCTTAGGAGATAACTAATTATTGTGATGCACAAGTCAGTCTACTCCAAGAAGCCCACTGTCGTCATCATATATATATAGGTTTTTTATTATATATATATATATATATATATATATATATATGTGTGTATGTATGTGTGTGTGTGTGTGTGTGTGTGTGTGTGTGTGTTTGTTTGTGTGTGTGTGTGTGTGTGTGTGTGTGTGTGTGTGTGTGTGTGTGTGTGTGTGTGTGTGTGTGTGTGTGTGTGAAATGTTTTTATTTTTTTGCTGCTACCACAATTCACTAAATGGATTTGAAATGGTTATGCTAATAAATAAAGATAACTAATTAATAAACAACTAAATTGAATATAAGAATAAATAAAATATAATGCATAAAAATAAATAAAAGATACATAACATTTATTAATTCATTAAAAAAAACATGCACACAAGGCAAAGAATGTAAATCTTTATGGACACTCACAGCTACGCGGGCCTGGAAATCAGCAGTAGGGACAATTGGGATGGGGCCGCCCTGCTTTCCAAACTTCCTTTCAAGACTCTCTTGCACAGACACTGGAAGAAAGAACAAAAAATAAACAGGTTGATCATTTATTCAAATTCCCTTCAGCAGAGGTCGAAAGCGATATTTGATCAAATGCACAAAAGCACAATTTAAGGGTGCAAATTGTCACTATCAATTACTGAGCATACATTTGAATTGTTTTAAAAAATATATATATTATTTTAAAGTTGACTTTTGTGCTACACTGATTTTTCTTAAAAGGGACCACAAATCAAGTCACATTTATTTATGATAATTTACTTGTATCTTTATTTAATTATAATTTATTTATGAAATCAGTACCCTTCACACTGTAATGTTAGCCAACTTTACTTCAGTCACACTGACACATTTCTTCAAAGGCAAACAATTCACGGAGTTAATAAATCTGCCTCAAACTGAGCCAAGAACTAGAGATCCTCTGAACTTGTGTATACATGACTGATGGTGCGAAAAGTAAGTTAATGCTGAACTTTAGGATTGATTATTGTGAATGAAAATCATATGCATGTCACGACTATGTTACGCCTGTTTTTAATTGTTTGTCAACACATAATTTTTAAATACTATATGTGTATATAAAATATATATATAATTTTTTTCCACTTGTTCGCACACTTGAAGTATCAGTAACCTAAATGGATATTTGGTAATAAAATGTTACTTAATCTTACTTGCAGATCAATACATATTTATATACATCCACTAATCTTTCTAACTGACTATTCCTGGCTACTTGATAATTCCTTATAATTCACGATGTCAGACCCAGCAACCCCGGGTATTTTAAGCAGTAGGATTATATAAAATATATAATATTAAATGATTAAATATCAATCAGTACTTTTTACTTTTAATACTTAAGTACATTAAAAATCAAGAACTTTTGTACTTTTACTCAAGTAAAATTGAAAATGAGTACTTAATACTTTTATTTTATGAGTGCATCTGTACTTTTACTCAATTTGTGTACTTCGCCCACCACTGGGCATATATAACACTACATATAGAACACTACATATAGAACACTACATATAGAACACTACATATAGAACACTACATATAGAACACTACATATAGAACACTACATATAGAACACTACATATAGAACACTACATATAGAACACTACATATAGAACACTACATATAGAACACAATAGCAGGGATGATGCAAACTGTACTGTAGAAAACCGTGTCATGCAGGTCTGTCTGCATGCCAAGAAAAAGTGCCAAAAGGGAGGGAGTGATAAAAGGAAAGAGAATCACGAAGGAAAAACAAGAACATGACCAAGAGTGTTGCAGAGAACATTCTGAAGAGATCAAGGTGCATGTTGGTAGAAAATGGCTTTGAATACTGTCTCTGATGCATTCATGATGCAAGTTCAGTGCAACCTCTATTGATTCACGCTGCTACTCTTTGAGTGACTGAGGCCGATAGGACGCTGTAGTGCTGTTGGAGGAAGTTTAAACACATACTCAGCAGGTGGTAGTTGGAGTCCCTCTCGTACTTGAAGGTCAGGCGACCATAGCTGACATGGTTCAGGTTTTTCAGCCACTCAAAGTAGGAGACTGTGACACCTCCAGCGTTCAGGTACATGTCCTGCAAATCAAGAAATGAATTATTCCTATTTCCATTTTCCTGAAGCACATCAAAATTTGAGAAAATATAACAAAGTTCTCTTACTGGAATGACCATGATGTTCCTCTCTACGAAAATCTTGTCAGCATCTGGTGTAGTGGGACCATTAGCACCCTCAGCAATAATCTGAATTCATAAAAAGATGACAATTATAGTATGTTCAGCATGGGTGAAGGGCATTTAAACATATGCTCAACTGGATGATGCTGTGGAAGTCAGACCTTAGCTTTGATATTGTGAGCGTTCTTCCTGGTCAGCTGTTTCTCTCCAGCTGCTGGGATGAGGATATCACACTGAGCTTCCAGAATGTTTCCCTCATACGGCTGAGAGTTGGGGAAGCCCACAATGGTACCATGTTGCTAAAGAAAAAGCACAAACATATTCAAAAACCAGTTCAAGCACAGAAGGAAGGGCAAATTCTCACTAGAGTTTCAGAAAAGCAATTGTAAAAGGACCCTTAACTGACCAGTTTGTATTCCTCCAGCTCTTTGGGGTCCATGCCATTGGGGTTCCAGATGCTGCCGTCGATCTCAGCAATTCCCACACATTTGGCACCATAACGGTGAAGGTAACGCATGGAATGCAGACCAACATTACCGAAACCCTGCATGACAGGATAAAAAAAATAGGTGAACTTGTGATTAAAACACAATCCTGAGAACAGTTTTTGTTGTGTGTGGAAGTGGCGCCCCCGTGTGGTTTGATTCAGCACAGGCTAGCTCTAGCATTGGCTCTAAAATACAGTGGTGCAGGGATGATGTCAAACCCCGGAAGACTAATTTGCCACTGGTTCCCTCGTGATTTTCCTATGTTTTATAATGGTTTTTCAATTGATGAGTAAATTAAGGTCTGTGGTGAACTTGATGATACTTGAATGTTTTGCCATACAACGTATACTAAACACTCGTATTGAAAATGCTAATTTTGAATCTGTTTTTTATTAATCTTAAACGTATGTTTCTGACAAGTAACTAGTTAAGGTGTGTGTAATTTACATTGTAGAACAAAACATTTGTGTATACAGAAGACCTTATTTTACTCAAATTTATAAAACAACTTCGAAAATCTTGTGAAACCAGTGGCGATTCAGTCTTGTGGGTTTTGACGTCATCCCTGCATCACTCCATTGGTGGTTCTCAACCAGAGGGCCTAAAGATGACTAAAAAGTATTTAAATTAATAAATTAGATTTGAGTTTATTTTGAAATATTATTAATAAATTAAAATGCTGAAAAACATGTAAAACCAAGATGTAAACTAAAAATTATTTCATATAATGTTATAGTAAAAACTAATAAATAATTAAATAAAAATAATTAAATAAAAAATATTTTTATTTTTATTTATATGAATATTTTGCAGAACCACTTTTCCAAATGTTTGTCTTTGCAAGATTTTCACCACATTAAAGGGTATTTCTGGCAAGTTGTCATGTGCATGTTGAAAGGGGAAATGCATATGGCTGCTCACACTACAAAAGGACAAACGGGAAGCAGTCATTCCAACAGAATTATGTAATCAGCTCCACTCCCGAGGCTTTGTTTCATACTAATAACTGGGCTATCTCTTCCCTACACTGCTCTAAATCCATAACACGTGACGGCATCTTCTCGTCTTTGCTACACATGCCAGTAAATCTTTAAAAAGAAAATGTAATTTCGTGAGACCGTAATCCCAGAGCAACAGCTGATGAGAATCCCCTCCCCCCGCGGTCTGGGCTGCACTGATTGATTTCCATCACATTGTGGCTAAGACTAAACAATTCATCAGAACCCAAAGACTGCGACAAAACCCCTTTCGGCTTTATTTGTAAGACTAAATCTTAATCCTATAGAATAACCCTACAGGTTCATAGTCAAGTCAACAGATTTCACAGCTGTAAAGGAGAGCAGTGATATGCTGTGGGATTCTTAAATCACATGACTTCAAAGGAACTGAGATGTACTATATGCTGACATTTGACTGACTCTTCCCTTTTTGTGTCAGAAAAACTGATATTTAGTCAGCATATTATGCGGTTATTTCAGCCCAAAATGAAACCATGTTCTGTAACCATTTTCTCACCTTATAGTAAGAACTATTCAAATATAGTAAGAAAACTAGTTCAAGTTAAGTTGATGCTGTGAGTTTAACCTCTTCAAATGGTCCTCTATGCACGTACCTGAATAATGAAGGTTTTGTCTGCAAATCCAGGGGTCAGGCCCAGTTTGCTCATGTAGGAGGCTTCATTGATGAAGTTCTCAATGCCATGGAAGACTCCGCGACCAGTGGCTGAGATTCTGCCATGGATGCCACCCTGGCTGATGGGTTTACCCGTCACACAGGCGTGGGCATTGATATCCTACAGAAACAGAATTAGGCAAAATTATTAGTGTATTATGCTTTCTACCACAGCTACACATGCATTTCAAGAACACAACAGCATTGTTAGTCTAAAAAAAAACTAAAAAAAGGTATATATATATATATATATATAATTTCAGTTAGTCACCAAGGCAACATTTCTCATTTCTCACTTTATGTACCATAATATCAAACTAAAACTGAAAAAAGAAATTATATAGGCTTTTTTTTTTTTTTTAAGTAACAAAAAAGAAAACTAAAAATATATATTAAACTCTTTCAAAATATTTAATCATTCTGTTTTCAAGTCCACTAAACAATACTATTTTCTGGTAACAAAAAAAGAAAAAGATACACATTCATAACAGTTTATAACGTATACATTAATGCAGAACCATTTATGGACCTGAATGTAAAACATCCAGTTCCAGTATTTTTTTCCAAAATGAAACCAGTTTTGATAAAAAAATAAATAAAAAAGTTATTGGTTCTCAACTCAACATTTCAGCCAACAGTGGTTGTCTGTTCCTTATCTAAACACACAAGCACCAGTCAGGGCTGTTCAGTGGAGTTCTTGGATTGATGTGAGGGGGTCACATACTGTTGTAAGGGTACGTGAGAGGGGTCGCACACCAAACGCAGCTTGCAAGCTTCCCCAAGGGTAGCTATTGTAGCCCTATTTGTCACTGAACGAGGAAACGGCAACGAGATAGAAGACCTGTGCTCTACTCGCATATGACGAACAACAACAAATGGACCAGGGCAGAGATTACTGCTGAGGACAGACAACAACAACCTAATTACCCTCCAAACAAATATACACACATTAAAAAACAAACATATTTGCTATCAAATTATATTCCATCAAGATGATTTGCATGTCTGAGTCAAAGCTTATTCAACGTTTCCCTCGACTGCCACTGTGCACAAATCTGCTGCTGAGACTTCAGTATTAGTGAAGATCAATTATTGCCCTTTATAAACTTAACTACGGTATACTCCAGTCCACTGAAACCATCAATCATTTACTGTTCCCTTGCAGACAGAGCTTCCCTTGTGTTTGAAACACATCAGCTTTGGACAAAACAGCATTCATTATACCTTTTTTCATGCTCATTACCCCCATTTTTACATTTTAGACCAGTGTTGTTTAGGGGCCATTTACACAACACCGTTTTAAACTAAAAACAGAACACTTATGCATTTTGGCCGTTCATTTTAGCGACAACAGTGTTTTGAGGGCCTGGAAATGCAATGATTTTTTTTTTTTAAATTAAGTGTTTCAAAGTGCAAGTTCACAAAACCGTTATCATCGCTGTGTAAACTACAAAAACGTGAATTTGTGAAAACGGTGACGTCATGCACATGCATACAACGTGTTCAGTCCATAGACTGTAAAAAAAGACGGACAGCACATCTCTGCTTCCTTCCACTGTAGAAAAATGAAGCCAAAACATCCCAGTATTGGTCGTTGCCGATAACGTCATTTGGAGCCAGAGTCTGTGCCGACTCAATCGCATGCACAGCTGTCAATCATGATGTTACACCCCTTTTTATAACATCAAATAACTAACTAAAACCAAGCTTAATGGGAAAACAAACACCTGAACATACATCTGCGTGATAAGAACTAACTAAAATGACAATCAATCTTTGGAAAAAAATATGTATTTGAAGTGTAATTGGATTTATTAGTTTGGCTCGAGTCCCATTCGATTACATGGAGAGGGCGGGGTTTATGACCTATAATGCAGCCAGCCGGCTGGGGGCCATTGAAATGCTTCACTTTTCAGGACTTGTTTTCAGGACTTTCAGGCACAGTAGGCGTGAATGATGTGAATTAACGGGAATGATGTTATCAATATTGTGAGGCAGTTAGCTGTCACACCTTAGAGTAAGAAAGAGAAGGGCTTTAAATTCAATATTTCGAGCTACATCGACAACTTTGAGGGCGAGTATTCTCTCATATCATGCGAAATCCGACTAGCGAATCGGTTTCTAAAATTGTTGTCTACGTTTCTGAGAAAATTCATTTTATGAAGGTTTTGCCGCTAGTACACTTCGCTATAGAACACGCTATGCGGAAGTAAAGACGCTGGCTGAGATTCTAACAGAAATACGTCAGCAGCGTTCGTGCATCGTGTTGGTTCAATATATAGGCACGTAGTATTTATTTACAAAGTGACATCGCTTTCTCATCGCCATCGCTTTGTCATCGTGACATCGCCAACTACTGGCCTGGCATGCATAAAACCAAAAATTAGAAATGTTGCCTTGGCAACAAATTTCTAAATATATAATAAATTATAAATATAAATCAAAGCTAAATAGAAATATAAAAAACTAACTTAAATTAAAAAGAAAACTGAATAAAATAAAAGCTCATTTGAAATGAATACTGGTTTATAACTTATACTAAAATAAGTTTGTGGGTGACACACCACGGGCTGTGCACCAGCCCGAAAACACTGACCATTTCGAAGAATAGAGTCGTCTTGTAGACGGAGCTCTAGCCTGCGTGATCGTGTTTAATACTCCTTTAGGGAGTCCAACATGTACCCGTTGATGGCCCAGACATGAAGGGACCATAGTTCCGGGTGAGGATGCCAGATCGAGCCGCGGGCCTGTGAGAGGAGATCTCTCCTCACTGGTACTGGCCACGGGGCAGTACTTGCTAACTGCATCACGGCTGGGAACCAAGGTTGGTTTTTCCAGAACGGTGCTACCAGCAGTACTGAGCATCCTTCTTCCCTGATCCGTTCTATCACCTGAGGCAGGAGAGAGACGGGGGGAAAAGCATAGAGCGGGCGGCGGGGCCACACATGGGACAGCGCGCTCCTGCTCTTGGAGAAAAATTCTCGACATTGAGCGTTTTCTTGAGACGCAAACAGGTCCACTTCCGCTCTGCCGAATTTCTTCCACAGCAGTTGGACTGTCTGTGGGTGTAGGGACCATTCGCCTGCCGGAACATTGTTCCTGGACAGTCTGTCTGGTCCTATATTCATGATCCCTGGCACGTGCGCTGCTCTGAGCGAGCGCAGGTTGCACTGAGCCCATACCAGGAGGCGTTCTGCCAGCCTGTACAGTTTCTCGGATCTGATGCCGCCCTGGCGATTTATGTAGGACACCACAGACATGTTGTCCGAACGGACCAAGACGTGGTGACCTTTTATTTGGGGACAAAAACGCGTCAGCGCGTTGTCTACTGCCAGCATTTCGAGGCAGTTTATGTGCAGGAGCTTCTCCCGTTCTGACCACTGGCCGAAGAACGGTCTGCCCTCGAGCAGCGCTCCCCATCCCGAGGTGGACGCGTCCGTGGACACCACTTTCACCCTCGAGGAAGTCCCCAGGCTTACACCTGATTGGTACCAGTCGTTCGCTTTCCAGGGTTTCAGAGCTGTAACGCATTTCTGATTGACCCTGAGGCGAAGCAAACCGGGTGCCCACGCTTCGCGTGGGACTCGCGCTTTCAGCCAAAACTGCAGCGGGCGCATGCGGAGCAGACCCAGCTGGAGCACTGACGATGCTGAGGCCATGAGACCTAGCATCTTCTGAAATCTTTTGAGCGGGACAGACGCGCCGCAGCGAAAAGAGTTCGCTGTGCGTCGAATGTCTACCGCGCGCTGTTGTGATAGTCGCGCTATCATGGATAGTGAGTCCAGTTCTGTGCCCAGGAAAGATATTTTCTGACTGGGTGACAGGGAGCTCTTCGCCCAATTGACACTCAGACCCAAATCCTCGAGGTGATCGAGTAAAATGGTCGTGTGTTCTATGAGCACTGCGCGAGATTGCGCTAGAATCAGCCAATCGTTCAAATAGTTCAGCACTCGCATGCCTCTCATTCTGAGGGGTGCGAGCGCCGCGTCCATGCACTTCGTAAATGTACGGGGTGCTAGGGACAAACCGAACGGCAGGACTGTGTACTGATATGCCTGGCCCTCGAAGGCGAATCTCAAATATCGCCTGTGACGTGACGCTATCTGTATTTGAAAATACGCGTCTTTCAGATCTATTGACACAAACCAATCGCCTTGGCGAATCTGCACAAGGATTTGCCTGGTCGTGAGCATCCTGAACTGTCGCTTCACAAGCACTTTGTTCAGTTGCCTTAGATCTAGTATGGGTCTGAGACCCCCGTCTTTTTTCGGTACCAGGAAGTATCTGCTGTATAGCCCTCCCTCGCTCTGATCTTGAGAGAGAGGTTCTATGGCCCCTTTGCTCAATAGTTTCGTCACTTCGGCTCGAAGTAGATGTGCTACTTCTGTTTTTACCGTGGTCTCGACGCGCGCCACATAGCGGCGAGGGCGTCGGCGAAACTGCAGCGAATAGCCTCTTTCTATAATGTTCAGCACCCACTTCGAAACCCTGGGTAGCTTTGCCCATGCATCTGCATGGATAGCTAGGGGTCGAATACGAAGCGTGCTCCGCTCGCTCAGCGATGGAGAAGCTTCGGTGTGCTGTAACACAAGCGTGTCGCTCGTGACATTTGAGGCATGGGGCGCGCTGATGACAGCGGGCAGATTGCCCGCGCTCGACTCCTCTGCGGTGGTTAACCGCGAGGGGGAGGGCTGGGCGGTTCCCGTGGGAACTGTCATGTCTATGTGTGGATGTGGGCGCGGGACAGCGGGCACATTTATCACACCGAAAGCATCGTTCGCTTGCGTGAAGCGAGTGCACGTTGGTTTCGTTTTTACAGAAACCGTGAGACATGCATAACGTGGTGTTAGTGGGCACTGGGTAGTGGGCACGTTCACCATGTTTGAAGCGCAACCGATCTGAGTCGGTTTTATGTGCGCGAGCCCTGTGTGACAGGCTGTGCTTATGTGTAGGGATGGGCACTGGGCAGTGGGCATTCTTACTACACACGAAACACCATCGGCCGTGGCCGGGACACCAGAAAATACACTCTTTTGGGGATTTATCTGGGTAGCCGTGAAAACGGCATTTGTGTGCAGGCAAGCGGGTGACAGAACCGACTTGTTGGCTGCAGAAAACACTGGAACAGTCACATTTTCTGGAACTGGACGAGCGAATAGCTTTGGTGTGAGTCCGGCCGCAGCGGGACTGGAACACCGTCGTTTTCCTAGCTGTGCTAGGACGACTTCGGGGCCTCGGGCTTCACCGTGATCCTAGGTCGCGAGCCGCGTCCTGCGGGGCGGCGACCGGATGAGCGGGAGCGCGGTCTCGCACTTCTGGCCTGGCGGCGCTGTGAAGTGGAGGCAGTGGACGGTGGCTGTGGCTGTGAGCTCTGAGCAGACGGTTTCGCACGGCCTGCTGCAGAGCTGGAGCGCTTCGGGAGGAAGTGCTTCATAGCCTGAGACGCTTTCTGTACCTCTGCGAATCTCTCCGCGAAATCTTTGACGGAGGATCCAAAGAGGCCTGTGGCGGAAAGCGGGGCGTCGAGGAACGCGGTGCGTTCAGACTCGGCCATTTCCGAGAGCGTCAGCCAGAGATGTCTCTCAGACACGGTGAGAGAAGCCATAGTCCGTCCAATGGCTTGCGCTGCGGACTTAGTAGCACGAAGAGCGAGGTCCGTGGCACTCCTTAAGTCCGGCACGCAGATCGCGTCAGGTCCTTCCTCATCCAGCTTACGGAGGAGATCGGCCTGGAAGATCTGGAGCGTTGCCATGGTGTGCAACGCTGACGCAGCTTGCCCGGCGGCGGAGAAAGCGCGGTGGAGCAAGCTCGACGTCGTGCGGCAAGCTTTAGAGGGTAGGGCCGGCTTAGCGCGCCGTCCAGCGGAGGGCGGGCATAAGTGGGCCGCTATCGCCTCTTCAACCGGCGGCAGCGAGAGGTATCCTTTGTTCTTGGCATCGTCAACGGCGGAGAATGCCAAAGAAACAGCAGGACGCACTCTAGCAGAATAGGGGGCGCTCCAGGACTTGGCGACTTCTTCGTGTAACTCAGGAAGAAAAGGCGCCGGTCTGGACACAGGCGAAGCGCGCTCCCCAGGCAGGAAAAATCCATCCAGCCGGTTGTGAGCGGGCTGCTCAGGCGGAGACCACTCGAGGCCGAGGCTCGCCGCGGCCTGTGCGAGTACTCGCATGAGTTCCGTCTCAATGGAAGCTCTCTTGCCTGACGAAGTGCGGGCAGGGGGTGCGGGGTCCTCAGAGCCCGCCCAATCCTCACTGCCTGACGCCAGGATAGAGCAGGAATCATCCTCTCCCAGCAGGGCTTCCTCATCCGCGATATCAACGGAAGCGGCGGCAGACGGCGGCCGCTGTCCGTCAGGAAGCGAAACAGAAGAAGCCGGGGAAGCAAGCGGGCGAACCGGCGAGCTTTGGCGGCTGAGGGAGGGTTCCGGGGCCCGCTGGGCACGGCGCTTTTTACGGCGCGACGCCGCGGCGGGCGGGGGAGCAGTCTCGGTGAAGACGGCTAGGCGAGTCCTCAGAGTCGCCATTGCCATCAGCTCGCAGTGAGGGCATCCGCCGTCAGCGAGCGCGAGAGCTGCATGTTCCTCACCCAGGCAGGAAACGCAGATCACGTGGCGGTCCCCGTCGCTGAGTGTGGCTCTGCACGAGCCGCAGGAAGGCATCTTTAAAAAGACGCTAGCTCTTTTAGAAATGTGTGTCGCGGCGGCGACACACACACACACAGAAATACAGTGCAAATAAAAGAGAAGGATATAAGCGCCGGAAAGCGCAGCAGGAAGGCAGGAAGGCGGCGCGGCCAGCGACTTCAGTGACTCGTCCCGCTGAAGGTGCTCTCTCTCGACGGCGCGGCTTCTAATCCAGCTCCAGCGATGCGTGTGCTTCGCTTGAAGGATGAAAAATCAGATAATAGCTGCCTGCGAGCGATATTTATAGGCCTAGACCACGCCCATTTCGGCGGGACGTGACGCAGCGGGCGCGAAGTGCCCTGATTGGGTCTGACGTCACGCCAGGCCTCGCTCGATAGGCTGCTGCAGTTGCCGCAGAGCAGCCAATAGGCGCGCGAGCTGTCTCGCCTATGTCTGCATTGCTGCTGCAACGCGTTTTGCATTATTACAAAATTAAGGATAATTTTTGGCTTCAATATCTCGCGGAAAAGGATTTTCCCCTAGCGTAAGATATCTTACGCAGTACGAGAGACCTCTCGTAAGAGAACAACTGGTTTTAATATTTAGTCTTTTATTGTTATTTAAATTTTTTTTTTTACTGTATAGATATTTTTAATCGAATTTAATTTAATTAATTTTTAATGCCACTTATTAGTTATGAGCCATAATGTGGAAATAACTATTGTTCATCATTTTGTTATAACATAATTTTATAAAAACTGATTTTATTAAGATATAGACAGGGTCTCAAATATTTGTCTGTGCTTGTAGCACATCTCATCAAATACTAAGGCTACAGAAAATGTAATGTTACATAAAATGCTGTATTCTTAAGTCAAGTTGTTTCTAGGGTGCCATTGTGCTTTGATGTGACTGGACTCTTGCCTTCTTCAGCCTGACTTGGCAAAAATCTTGCATCCAAATACCCTTTCCATGTCTTTTCAGGATTAGTAAAGCTGGATATTGTTTAACACAGTCATCATTACCCTCCCATTTAAAAGTAAAAAAAAGAACAAGACGTGACCATTCTTTTGTTGCCATAGTGATAGTGCTAGCACTGCATTAGGGGATGATGTAACTATAATAAGAGCCCTCTAGGAGAAATAACCCTGACCACAAGCACCATAGCAAATACAGAGACTAAGAGACTGAGAGAAAATCTGTACGATGTGGCCATTTCATGGTACTCTACAGCCTCTTTCTGCTTCAGGCATCTTCATACTCCAACTGAACAAGCTGTCATCCAGAATCATATCACAAGAAGGAAAAACACTCCAAAATATGCACATATATAATAAGAAAGCAAACTGGTTGCTATTGTCCGTGCAAATAAAGCTGCGACTTATCCATTTATTAGGGCACTAGGGTAAACATTGCACAGGCTGTCATATAGATAGCATAACACTATCAAAGACAGACAAACAAAGGGTGTAAGGTTCCTGATAAAGCTAAGAAAAGATGAAAGATTCACTTCTTTTAGAAGATCTCTGCTGACTATTGTTTTTGTACTTATTGCTCAAATACCCATTATGGGATATGCTTTTTAACCTTTCACTTTTGTTTAAAGAGGCTAGGCATTAATCTACAAGTGATAGCCAGGTAAAAACCTCAGAGTTTTATGTGTATATGGCATGGTTAATATTTAATAAGGTGTTAGAAGAGATGGGCAGTTGCTTACAGTGTGGGCAATAGTGTTAGCATAGGTGTCAGCGATCCAGGACATCTCCCTCTCACCGGTGCTCATGTCAGGGGCGGGCACATCAATGCCAGGTCCTAAATGGAAAGAATAAGGAAGGAAGAGAGGAAAGAGATTGTCAGCTTTTGCGCCAGCCATCATGAACCATGCTAAATGTACTTAAATATGAAAGCTTGATTGTTTGCACATCTCAGGGAAAAATATTTTACGATGCAATGCAACAAATGATCTGAGTAGGCAGCTTGTGTTGTTTTATTGGAGAGCTGGAGTTTCAGTTCCCGCTCTGATGTTGTGAGAGCATACCGCCCTTCCCCCCACAACAGTGCCAGTTGCTTTGGCCAGGAAAAACAGGAAGGCATCCAGATAAACAGCTACGCGAACAACCTTACACCCAGAATTCATTTCCAAAAACAGCTCCAGAGGGGGCAGGGAAGCACACAGCGGGGCTTATTTTTGACAGCACCATGGTACTGAAGGCTCTTCCGGGTTAAAAGAGCAGGGAAGTACAGTTAATAACTCAATGAGGATTTCCTGATATCTCCAGATTTGTTGCAAAGCAGTGATATCACAAAAGGTATCTTACAGTGTGCAAGTGATTGTCACAAACATATACACTGTGTTATAATTCAGTTTAGGGAGAAAATGCATCTACTAAGACCATAAACAGAACTATACTTTAAGTGTTGTACTGTTATTTTCATAACAATGTTAATATTTAAACAGTTTGAGGACTGTCAAAAAAAAAAAAAAGAAAGAAAGAAGTTTATTGTGTGCACCAACGCTGGATGTGCATCAATTTACAGTAAAAAGTAAGATTTTACAATATGCAATATTGTAATACAATTAAAAAATTACACTTACTCCAGTCTTCAGTCACATGATCCTTTGGAAATCATTCTAATATGCTGATTTGGTGCTCAATAAACATTTCTCATTACTATCAATGTTAAAAACAGTTGTGCTGCCTAATGAATCAAACTCACCAATGAATCCCTTTTTGGCCAGCTCAATAGTGAATCTTCTTGTGATTTTCTCCAACTCATTATCCTGAACAGCACAAAACAAAAAATCTATATGTAAATCAAAAAGTGCTTCTCTGCATCAGTCATGCAATGCTATTTTTTACCCTCTCTTATAACAGCCTTAAAAGCAAAAAACTGAAACGCCACATTTCAAGCTAAAGGCCTTGGTGTTAAAATCGGTCAAATGATTGATCAAACGAATGAACAAAAAAATTAAAAAATTAAAAAAGCAATATCATAGCAGGTTCACCTATGGAAATAAGTAGTAACAGGGTAAAAGGAAACACTTTCACTCACTTTAGCAGTAAGGTAAGATAGAAAATAAACAGAACAACAAAGAGAAGATCAAGATATGTACGTTGAAACCTCTTTATATTGTGGACTCCATTATTCAAGACTTCATCCAATCAGGGAACAAGGCCCATTTAAAAGAGAAAGGAGGACTGATGGCATGAAATGTGTTTCCACTTCATCAAGCACATGAAAAAGGCAAACACAGCCCATAGACACGATAAAGAGTTATTTCTGGAGTCTGTGTGCTCAGAGTCTATACATGTGTGCTGGTACTTACAGAGTAATTCCTGGGGTTGATTTTCACTCCAGCTTTTGCTCCGCCAAATGGCACATCTAGAAGAAGATAAATTATGTGTAACTTATGAGTTTTTAGATTTTCTGAACAAATATAACAACAGCTTTTTAGGAGAGTGTAGGAGAGAGATCTAAAGCACAGTTCAGCAATATACCAAGTGGAAAATTCCCCCAAAGATGTTGAGGGAAAACAAACCCTGCAAAGCTTACCAACAACAGCACACTTGTATGTCATCAAAGAGGCCAAAGCTTTAACCTCATCCACGGACACATCCATGCTGTATCGGATACCTGAAAAAGAAAAGCAAAAGGACCCATGAAATTGGACTTAATCACAGCCATTACAAAGAGTCAATTGGTTACGAAAGATCTTTCCTCTACCGACTAATGTGGATCAAACACCAAGAACACACACAATGGGCTTAAACAAACAGACACTCTGTAGCTCTACAGACTCTTGGCTGGTGTTGCTAGCTGTGTCTTCATGCTGAATTGACTGAAGATAAACAGAACAGAATACGACAAGATGGCGTAGACTTTGCGTATAATTAGACAAGAAAACATATGTAAGACGTTACATTTCAATTTCAAACAATGCAGTTTAGAAATGAACCAAGCTTAGACCGTTCTGAGACTTTTACGTGGATTCACCAGTTTAAGGACACAGCAGGTCAACTTTTTCCAGCTATGCAGCTAAAATTCCAGCTCAACGTCTGTGCTCTGGTCACGCTCCATTAGGACAGGTGCTACCATCACTTCCTTCTATTGGCCTTATGTTGGTTTCCTAAATCTAGCAACAGCACAGGCGCGACCTCAGAGGACACAAAGACTGTCTTTAATAAAGCATACTGCTACACATTCATATGCTATTTTAAATGACAAACCATGCGTCCTATTTCGTAACAATGAATTTATAAATGTGTTAATAGTTGAACAGCAATGAATGTATCAGGTATGCAATTAAATCTTCATTATCACTTATAAGGACACATTTAAATGCAATCACATTTAGTGTTGCACGGAAATCCAGTCATTCCTATATGAATGCGTCCAATCAGGAGTTTAACATAAAGGCAAAAAAGGTTTCCAGCGCAGATTACGCTCATTTTCAAGTTGTTCATGCGAATTCACCGCGCTGACATGCAGAAAGCTGCTTGGTTTGAAAGTGACATGACAATGGACCCGTTTTTGCATGTGACCACACTTTAATAATGCACATTATGCCAGATTAAAAATACACTATAAAATTAAACAAAATATTAAAAGAAACAACACCAGTAGGATTCCATTGGACCATTACATTTCCATTCATTCATGACTGCGGGATAAGGATTGCATGAATTTTCACTACAAAAAATATATAATGAAATAATAATAATTTTAAATAGAATTAACCTTGTATTTCCAGGTTGTAAAAATATCTAAATATACACCAGATAAAAGGAAACATGGAACATAACAAATGGAAGTACATGATATTCTGTCTGACCTGGAGTAGTAAAGGGTATCTGAATGTCATGTGTGCTGGGGGAGTCATGTGCATTTGTGAGTATGTGTGCGTGTGTGTGTGGAGGCTGTACTGACTCGGGCTACATCAAGAATCTTGATTGATTGTGTGAAAGACTGTGTGTCTCTTGCCCACACTGCCACACGCCCTGGCAGACGTATCAATCCCTTTTTACGATTAACATAAATTACACTGACATTCTGCAAAAGCAGTAGAAAATGAGACTGGGAATTATTTAATGATATTTAATGACTGATTTGGTCACAACGTTTCTGTAAATGCAGACGAGGATGCCTGGCCCAAACGAGCCAAATTATGTGCTCTAATGTTTAATCGTATTTAATTTCATAATACTAGTGAGAAACCTGCCAACAATACAGGCCAATAGATATGGAACTAAACCACTGAACATTACGTGTTATTGCTGAAAGAAATCAATAAGAAAATCAGCCCCTCTAGGCGTCGTTTTGTCTGCATCTAAAAGCTCACCTGCTGAACAGATGTGTTTTTTCCGGCTATAGCTGAAATGGTCTACACACAGAGGGGAGGGGAAAATGGTGTAAGAGAGCTGGCAGGGGCTCTTAAATGGAGGAATGACTCAGCACTGATCACCTACTGCATCCAACGGATGAGAAAAATAAAAAACACAGGAGACCTTTCCAGAATCTCCTTCAACTCCACTTATCAAGCCAAATGTGCTTTATCATAACCAGGATGTGCACTTTCTGCACAAGTGTGACTCACGGCATCCTTTTTTTTCCCATTACACTTGCATATTAAGGATATGCGGCCAAAAAGTTTCGCTGATCTAGTGATTCTGATATTCACGTGCACGACTTTGGCTGATGAAACTGATGTTGAAATGCACAGAGCCATTAGCTGACGGTGTGTTCTGGCTGAATTGCTCTTGTACTTTGTAATGTGTACCTAATCTTGTCTATTACATGCAGATAATGTCAATCACAGCACTTTTGTCAGTGATTTGAGCCAACAAGATCAAGAGTCTGCATCACATGAATGATTAAAAGTGCTGAAACTGATGTCAAACGTTTTGATAACTTACGAACATTTGCAAATTTTAACTACAAACCACCTGAATATGCAAAATGATTGACAAGCAAGCGAGTGTTTCTGATTGGCTGGTTCAGATTCATCCAAGACACTTTGTGTTGGCCAAGCTTTAAAAAGGGAACCCTTTCACTAAATGCAATATTTGTAGGGATATTTTATGCATGAAATTCAAAAATGTAATACATTTGCTAGCAAGCATTGGTTTGTGAAGAGATCCATCAAAAAAGGTTGTTGTGCTGAGATGATTATTAGCACTGGTCTTATCAGAATCACAGTGATGGTGTTTATTAAAATCGTGATGGAACGAGATATAGCCTATATATGGTTTTATATGCATTGTTTGTTGTTTGGATTTTGGGATGTTTTTGAGTGAATGCACTCAAAAATGGAGGACGGGCACTCAGAAATGTGCAACTTTAATCAGCAAAAAATTATTCAAAAATTATTCAAAAAGTTAGATTAATCACATCTAACATAAAAGTTTCTTTATATAGAATATATGCATATATATTTTATTGATATTTACTTATATACATATATATGACTGATTTCACAATTAGATCTAGGCCTACATCATGCATTTAGAAATATGAATAATGAATTTAATTTAATGCCAACTTTAAGTACTATTATTAAAAAGGAAATCAGTTTCTTTCAGATTGGGAAGCTGTGGCCTTCAAGATTAAGGATTATTATGGACTCACTACAAGAGACGAAAAGAGTGAAAAGTGAAAAGAGAGAACAACGCTTAGCTTCCACACACTGCAGAAGATTTCTAGTCAAACAGACCCTATACTCTTTCATAATTTTAAAATGTTGCATGACTGCAGTCACATTAATATCCCTTAACTTATATGCATTAACATGAGAACAAATACACTCTGGTGAGTTAGATGTCTCCAAGCAAACACTATACACTATACATTTACTCTGTAAATGTGAGCAGAGTAGTCCTATCATACATATGACGGGTCAGAGCGCCTGAGCTCTACCCCATAACCACCCTTACAACCCTCTCTCACGATACGTCACCTCACAAATCACCCACAATGCAGCGCCATGATGACATCCCCCCCTCCCACCCACTCTGCACAGCCTAAATCTCTTGATTGACCACTGCCCCTTAACATCTGCTGTTAAGAATGAATGTGATTCTGTGGGCCTCAACGTGATTTACAATGTGCCTCGCTATGGATGTAAACCCCTTCTATTAGAGTATGCATGTCTGTAAATCACAGAAAGCAAACGATCACATCTTATGCTTTTGTTTGGACAGAATATAGATTCCATAAAACCTCCAACTTATCAGCTAGCACCAAGGTAAATGTTTATTAACCTAACATGAATGAACCTAACTGAATGACATGAATGATCCTTTGTGTCATGAAAACATACAGTTGACTTGAAGCAACTTGTTTCCTTTGTTTGGCAAGAGGGTAAAATCAGTTGCAAGTTAGTATAAACAGCAGAAACTGGGCAGTTCACATTAATAACCTACAGTATAAACGTGTCAAGCCGGCGGCATTATTCTGAGGGCAAACAGACACAAGACCTGATAGTCTTGCTAGGGCCATATCATTTCCCCATGCTATTTCATCTGGAATGTGAAGCTTGATTAAAAAATATATATTATTGACTAATACACATAAAAACAAAGTTCTTCACTCATTTTTCTATCAGCAACAAAACCTCAACTTTTCACACATGTGAAAATGTAAAAATAAAGACAAAAATCGATTATTACTGTAAAGTAAAATATAATATTTGGTGTAATAGTAATAATAAAGTTGCACATTAACGAATTATCATTATTATTAAGAAAAACACAAGCAAGAGTGCTGTTGAACTGAATATCAGGCTGTGATTCAGCCATAGAGGTCTTCTGCGAAACTTTTATGAAGTGAAAGACTTTGTTTAATGTAAAAATATATATATATATAAATAAATATATATATATATATATATATATATGCCTATGCAATTTTCTGTTTTGGATTATAGTCTACGGTCATTCTCTGTATTGAAGCACTTTATGTTAATGTTATGTTTGTAAACTACAAGTTATTTTCGTTTTCATTTCATCCGTACCGTTATTTAAAATTCCAGTTATTTAAAAATCCTAAATTCATGTCTACACTGTGTCTGGCTTCATCCCCCAGGTAACACACCTGTGCAGGAGCAAGCTGTGTCAAGGTGATTTATTACTGACAGGGGGGACCAGTCAAATCTAGCCAAATATTTCAAACCGTGCAAACATTTTAAAAAAGAAAGAAAGAAAAATAGAATAGGTTTGAAAGTCATTACGCCAACCACTGTCAGCATGAATGTAGGCCTCCTTGCAACTGCACACTGCTGAGAAACCTTGTTGCGCAAAACATATGACAAGCAACCCGGTCTGTTATGCCTTATTACTGCACGATATAAAACAAATATCTCTTACCTCCCTTGCAGGGAGTTCTGTGCTGGCTGTGTTGTGCCCGGTAACCCTCGATAACCTCCCATTCTCCGTTGTCTCTCTTGATGGGGAAGGACACGCTCAGGACGTGGTTGCAGGGCTTGATGATCTTGAGGATCCCCCGCACACGGTGTCTCTTCTGCTCCGGCGTCTCCCGGGTCTTCAGGTCCTCCACCAGCTTGTTTTCGACGATAGCAGCGCCGCGATCGAAGAAGCCCTCCACCATCCTGAAGAAGTTCGGGTCATCTTCCTTGTCAGCGGCATCGCTGTAGTGACGCACCCTCAGCAAAGACGAGGAAGCCGGCAGAGCGGACTCGACGCATCCCGAGGCCAGAGCGTTTCCCGCTCCGCGAGTCAGCAACTCCCCAAAATACCGGTACATGGCGACAAGGGGCTTTGAAAGTTACGGTACAATGGAGAAAGAAGAAATTAAAGGATGGTGGGTTATCGACGAGGTGAAAAAGGGAAACGAAAATGGGGGTAAATGAACGAGACGACAGAAGCTCCTGAGCCTGCCTCGTCCAGTGTCAAAGTGACAGCGCTCATGCCGTCTCGCGCTTTAAAAGGCAGCGGCGTGTTTAGAGGAGTCGCGCGAGCAGACGGAAGGTCACTGCGTGTCAGGGAGGAGGAGGAAACGCACGCGCTACTTTTAAAACTCTTATTCTTTCAGCTATATTTTAATTAATTAATTTATGATATTATTATATGTATTGCTATTATTTAACCTCGCTTATAACATTAAAAAAAAACTTAATACATGTTTTCAAAATGACTTTTCATTTAGAAACATTAATAATGCACATTCATAATTTTTGTATGAATTGCAATTTGAAATGGCAAAGAGTAAAAAAAATAAAAAAAATAAAAAAACCTTAATAGATTCAGAAATTACAAAAAAAAAAGTTACAAAGTAAAAATAAATGTGCATGTCATATGTCCTGAGGTAAAACGGTCAAAATAAAATAAAAATATGCAGATAAAATCAACTACAATACTATTGGTGATCTGTTGATGTGTTTCGTAATAAACTCTTAATCAATTGAAATGTTCATTATCATTATTATTATTAAATTTGAATCACTTACAAAAGTCCATATTGGTTAAAAACAGTCTCACCAATTATAGCACACATTGTTTTGTCAAACACACACATTTATAAAACTTGCACACATTATTATGTTATTTGTTAAAAAAAAAAAAAATCTGTTTTATACAGTAGCAAAGCCACAAAGCAAATCAAAGTCCTTCCAATTTCTCCCTGGAACCTGTCGTCTGTCCACCAGTCTCAAGGTCATTGCTAAATTAATGAGTTTCTGCTGTGGTTTTCAAAATCAAACAACTGAAGATGAATATGGTCAATAAAGTTTATTAAATCTTTATCAGAAAGATTTTTTATGACTCTCTCTAATAAACAAAGTAGGCATTTACTTCCTGTCCTTTTGATCATCTGATAGGCTTGCTTTAAAGGGATAGTGCACTCAAAAAGAAAATTCTGTCATCATTTACTCACCCTCACATTGTTCCAAACCTGTATGAGTTTCTTTCTTCTCTTGAACACAAAAGAAGATTTTTTGAAGAATGTTAGTAACCAGTTGACGGTAGACATTGACTTCCATAGTATTTTTTTCTTTTTCTTATGGAAGTCAATGGCTACAGTCAACTGTTTGATTACCAACATTCTTGAAAATATCTTCTTTTGTATTCAACAGAAGAAAAAAAGTCATATAGGTTTGGAACAACTTGAGGGTGACTAAGTAATGACAAAATGTTGAATATTTGGGTGCACTATCCCTTTAAATTCAGGCCTCTCCTCCAAGCCCCTATTTACCATCTGAAACAGCAAGACCACTTTTGACAGGAAAAAAACCAAAACTGCTGTAGGTTTTTCTATCCAACCAACTGCTGACTGATTTCTGTTTTTCACTATTCATTCATCTTATCTAAAGAAACTGAATTATATCACTATGCACTCAGATCGTCTTTAGCCGTACAGTAGCCTACCTACAATGGACAATATGGGGGAAGCGTTTTGCTGTTATTGAATTCACAACAGTCTAACCTTTACACTGAGCTCACATTACCCCAATGGACTCTGCACGGAAGATAAGATTACGATTGATCCCCATGGAACCTGGTACAAATTGGCCCCAAGTCTGGTTAAGAAAATAAGCAAATATTAACTATAAGCTTTAGAAGGAGTATTTGCTGATTATTTGTCATCCATGGAACCTGATACAAATTGTCCCCGTCTGGTTAAGAAAATCAGCAAATAGCTTTAGAAGGAGTATTTGCTGAGTATTTGTCACGCAAGAAAAGCACAGACTGGCTAGTCTCTTGGATAGTGTTTATGTGAGAAATCAATCCCATCATTCAGCAAAAAATAAATAAAAAATAGCTGTTCATTTGTATGTCTTCCCATGACAGTTTGATTGTTTCTCAATGCATCTGTTTTGTTCTTCGCTGGCTTAAAATCAACCAAATTGTTTTGGTACAGTAAGACAAAACTCTACATTAGAAGCTCGGAGGACAATATGGAAACCTTGATAGTTTATAATGTTTCAGTTTTCTCATCATGCTAATTTGTAAAGTGCATTGTGCTTACAACCTATACTATTCGTATTGACCGAAGGGTCAGTGTATCATGTTTTATGCTACAACCATTGCCACAATGATGAGTATTGTCAAGGGATAGTTGAAATCTCTCATCAGAGTCAAACAGGATAAGAGAAGATAACAGAGAGAGAAAGAGATGTTGGGCAATTTTCAGTACTCTCATTCACAGCTATATCTGTGGAGTGGTGAAGAGTTATAAAGATAAGGTAGGAAGAACTAAAAGCCAATGCAGTGATATAATAATGTTGTGCTCAGTGACAGTGATGCCATATAGATAACAGCTGTTGCTTATTTTCTAAACAAATTAATACAAAAACACGATTTTCTTATTGTTTCAATGACACATCAAATTAAAATATATTTATAAATAATATAAAAAAATCACCAGTAAATAAATAAATAAATAATAGCCTACAGTAACAAAAGCGGCAACAATAACACACACACACAAAAAAAAACTAATATATTTTGCTGTTGCATTAATCTTAACCTTTGATTAAGATGTTCATTTTACTTGACTTTTTAATAACCTATTATGATACAGATTATTGTAACGGCAAATGTAATACGGTACTGTTTAAGAGTAATATGTGATTTAATCAGCATGTTGATGGCCGGAGTAAAGAAAATGATTTGTGTTTTGGTCTGTTCTGTCTCACCCCCCTTACATGGTTCTTCTTCACACAAGACTGACATACAATCATTTATCATGGTCGTGTTTCAAAGGGCAAGCGCTTGGCCATTATTGGCTCACACGCCGACAACACCCTCTGTGTGATTGGATAAATGGGGAGGAGGGTGCGTTGAGGGCGGGGAGAGGTTGTAAATGAACTGTGCTTTTATGTGTCGTTCCAAGAATGGCTTCCCCTTTATGTTGAAAAGAATGTGCAGCCCCCTCTCTTGCGTTGTGTAGCATTTCTTTCGGGTTTTGGGAATTTGTTACGTTTTCATGCGAGTCCACAACGCCCCAATGACACCCCAACTCCACCCCCAAGCTAAACTGCAACTCTGCACGTGAAGTCTCATTCAGTTAAAGGGACAGTTCACCCAAATTTTGTCATTACTTACTCACCCTCAAGTTGTTCCAAATAGTTCCATACTATTGAAGTCAATGGGTGCTGTCAACTGTCTGGTTACCAGCATTCTTTAAACTATCTTATTTTGTGTTGAAGAAAGAAACTCATACAGGCTTGGAACAACATGTTTCCACACTTACTTTTAATTTCTGATGAATGAATATTAGGTCATGAAGAGAACTGAAAAAAAATCATTCGTAAATAGGCTATCACTGAATATTCCAAGTTTTAAGTATAGTCTACGGGATGCTCACTATAAATAATGCTGTTCTAAAAGACCTGTCTTAGAAAGCATGAGGTTTGTGTGCACTAAATAAAAGGGAGGGTGTCCTGGGTGGATTCTGTCATTCAGTAGACATATGTTTGTCTCTCTGGCCTGTTTGCAGAGCTATTGGGTTGTGGCTATACAGTGTAAAGTGCTCCAATAGTGACATCCCTTGGCCAAACTGAGTACTTGTTAAAATGCACTCTGAGCCAATAACGATCCTGTAAATATGGCCAGGATAAAAGGAGTAGAACATATGATGTGCAGCAGAAAGCTACTTTAGCCATGACTATATGGATCATTGTATTTACTCACGAGGTTATATTTTATATGCTTCTTTTTCTTTTTTTTTTGAATGACATTTTGGAATGTGAAAAACAACAGGCTTACATTTAGCTAATATTTGTTTTATTAGGAAAATATTACATTTTATATATGACTTTAAATTTTACGTTTTGTTCTTGTAGCATTGAATAAAAACTTTTCACAAACTAAACTATCATTAACACAGTCTCGAGTTACATTGATTTTAAGGTTTACCTTATGAAAATGTGAATAAGTTGTTTTTATTCTGTAAAGTCCATGACATTTTGTTGCTATGCAATAAAAATGACGACCCATGCTGATCTGGTGAGCAAAATGTTTTTCGTCGTTGAAGTTCCTATCGAGGAGTTTTGACATTTATCACCAGAGTCGAGCTTGCATGTGTTTTATAGTGAACATTTGTAGAAAACTAAACAATTGAAGTTTTCCTGCACAGGTCCAAGCTCATTGGATAAGATAAGTGAATTAAACTGAGGTGACACGTTTGACATCCTTATCAAACATTATCATTGCCATCAGGAAATTCGAACATGGCGTTTTGCTGTAATTGCCACTAGATGGAAGCCAAACGTCAACAATGAATCGTTGACTGTTGAACACCAGGAAAAGAAACACCGTGCTAAACTATCTTGAGATGATGTGCATTTCATGTTAATGTTTTCATGTAGCCTAATTTTCATTCATTCAGGTTCATTCACATTTCCCCTCGCTCATTCGCTTTAAAATTTTACAACCTCTTAAACCAGTTCACATTATATTATAGGCTGCCTGTAACTATGCTGAACTGATAATTAGTCTGATTAAAAATAAATATTTTAATCTTTATGTCCTGGTGTTTTGAATGGTGTTTTACATGACTAGACTACATGCAGAGGCTACAGTAGAGGTTTCGTGATGAACACACATCTAGACAGCCACACAGAAGTGTGTGAATATGAGAAAGTCAAGAGGTAAAGTGTCGAACAAGTTCCCACGAGAAAGCTCCAGTCGTGTGCCTTACAGCCGGAAATGGTGGTTATCGTGGTTTGAGTTTTTGCATAAAGTTCAATGCATCTGCCTGGCGGACACGAGTCACTGGTCTCGAATCAGTCACTATGTCAGCAACAGAGAATGTCGAATGCAGTGTTTGCAATGTAGCTGAATAACAGTTCTACATCGTCTCGTTCCTGTTTTACAAATCACGGCTGAAATCTTACGCTACTTCGTCTCTGGTATTCAGGTAGTTGCTGCATGAAGGTCGCCGTCAGGTCAAGTTGCTGCAAAACGGCACAACACTCTTGCACCCTGAGAACTATGACCAACGGCAGACTAACGTTAATTACCCCCCTCTATCCACCAAACTAACTTAGAAAACAGAAAAAAGAAAAGAAAAGAAAAGAAAAGAAAAGAAAAGAAAAAAAGCCTCACAAAATGGTGCACTCTGAATACCCCGGAAACATAACTCAAACATATTTATTTATATCACTCCTCTATGGAAATCATACTGTCCAAAAGGTCATTGTGTTACAGCATCTTTATATAACGCAAAGCTATGATGATGTTCATAATAATAATAATAAATCATAACTAAACTATTGTCCTTACAACAAACCGAACAGCAAGACATAAGCACTCTTACGCAATTAATAAGCGAACAATGGTTATTTCATTATTTTCCGATAATGTTAAACATAATAAGCTAATTTAACTTGAGAAACTATAATAAACATGAAAATGATTTAGGATGCCATTTTAACATCCTAAGTGGCTGTTCTTATTAGGGGTGTAACGGTTCACAAAATTCACGGTTCGGTTCAATACGGTAGGCCTACACTTGTGTCACAGTTCGGTACGTTTTCGATACAGCAAAAAGAAAGAAATGCCAGAGAATTTTTTTTTTTATTAAAACTAACATAATAAAATATGATTTTTTTTATTATTATTATTTTTACTTTGAGCAATGATGGAGCTATAATTGACTCTTCTTAGGAGCATATCAAACAAAACGGCTCCTTGGAAAAAATGAAATGTAGCCTAATATTGTAGCCTAGTTATAAACAAAGGTTTATTTTAGTTCAGATTAACATTTGAGGGCAGCAATATTATTCATAATGTCAAAAAAAAACTGACGTAATGTTACTTGAAAGTTATAGCCTACTATTCCTGCCAAACTTCCATGGTTACAGTTAATGTTACTACAGTAAATCCATGGTGAATGTTGCAGAATGCAGATCTGTGGACACTGGATAGTTCATCATGGCACAATGTTTCTTCCTGGTTTCCACGCGCTGTTTGATCCGTTAAAGGAACACTCCACCGTTTTTTGAAATAGGGCTTATTCACCTTCTTTCCTACATTTAGATAGGTGGGCAAATGCATTTTTGTCTCAGTGCATGCATTGTTTTAGTTTGACAGGGTCGGCGTGAGCTTAGCTTAGCATAATGAATGGAATCCTTTGTTGCCAGCTAGCATGTCCTGAATAAAAGTGATATAAAAAAATTAAAAAAACCCTACCTAATTACTTCTTGTGGCCTGCGTATTCACAACAAGTACAAATAGCGATGCAGATTAACACTAGGTGACTTCCTAGGCAGATATTGACTTATATATTAAGGACTATATTAGGGGGAAGCACAGGCGAAGCACTGCTACTTGGGCGTGATATCTCTGCGCCCAAGTAGCAGTGCTTCGCCTGTGCTTCCCCTAATATAGTCCCAAGTCAAAATCTGCATAGGAAATCGCCTAGTGTTAATCTGCATCGCTATTTGTACTTGTTGTGAATACGCAGGCCACAAGAAGTAATTAGGTGTTTTTTGTTTTGTTTTTTATATCACTTTTACTCAGGACATGCTAGCTGGCAACAAAGGATTCCATTCATTATGCTAAGCTAAGCTAGCGCCAACCCTGTCAAACTAAAACAATGCATGCACTGAGACAAAAATGCATTTGCCCACCTATCTAAATGTAGGAAAGAAGGTGAATAAGCCCTATTTCAAAAAACGGTGGAGTGTTCCTTTAATAACGGAGAAATGTGAATGTTTCTCACTAGATCTCGCAGCAATGTTATAAGTGGCGAATTCAAATGATTTCTTTACTGGATCTCTTAGCGCTGTGTAGTGACAGTGTCGCTTGATCAAGATCGGCTCGCGCTGCTTTGGTCCAGGCTGATAAATGGTCCGTCAACCACACAATAACGAGTAGCTCAGTTTCGTTCCGCTTGCATTACGTTTGCCATTTGATGTGGGACAATGTTGTGGTCGCGCCAGCGGTGGCGCGCTTGCCACGCGCAACGCGCCTACATTTGAAATAACGAAATTTTGGTCGGCAGGAAAAATGGTCCAAATGGTTTGAAAATGCGTACCGAAAACACAACCGAAAACCTCGTACTGAACGGTTCAATACGAATACGTGTATCGTTACACCCCTAGTTCTTATCCTTATTTTCTAATAGGTCTAATATAAATAACTGTTAGATGTAAATTTTATTACATAGGCCTAATTCTGAGTGACTACAGTTCTTGATTGTGGCATATACTCTAATGATCTATTGACTCTTCCTTATTTGTGTTTCCCTTCTCCATGGAAAATAATGGTCTGCCACTAAGACCCTGCACATTATGGGAGGCTCTTAAAGAGGCCTGTAATCCCATTGGGAATAAGGCTGCTTGGCTTCCATCCACATCTTTCATGAGAAAACACAATTTATTTGCATAGCAAAAATAAACAAGTTTGACAAACAGTCTATTAGTCTCACTTCTGTTATTTTATGTTATAGGCTATGCTCTCAGATACAAGTTTTATGTGGGCAAGAGGTGCTTTAACAAATCAACACATGAAAATAAAGTTAAAAAATAACTATCCTTGATGCAATGTTTAATAATTAATTTGAAACCTTTACTGTTATAGAGCACAAAATGTACCTGTACTCTACAAAATGTAGATAAAAATGCACAAAATAAAAATAGTGTGTTACTATATATTTATTTACTCAATAAATAACCATAAACAAACAAAACAAAATAAGGTAAGATGCATGGTTAAATATTAGGGTGAAATGATTAAAAAAAGCTAATTTATTATTTAATTGCAGGCAAAGTTATGGTGTTTTTGAAAGACTTATATAAATATAAAGGATTTGCCTGCATGGTTTACCCAGATTATTTTGATTAATGGCTAAAGATTTCTAGGAACCACATGGAACTAGTTACATAATATTTAAGTTTGACCCCAATAGTAACAGATTGCATCAGTGACGTGATTTAGGTTATGAAACATCTATTGTCACACTGGAACAATTACTGGATACATATTGCTGACTTCATATGGACAATATTAAACAAAATCACTCACTTTTAACCTCATCACATTGTGGAAACTTCCTCTCTGAAAGTGTGCCAGTGTTCTTGCAATCAGATGATAATATTTCCATTCTTTAAAAATTTTTGTTTCTCAGATAGACATAAACACAATGCCTTTTATTGTGGTTGTAGCATGGACACACAAAGCCATCCTTGAAAAACAACATCTCAATAGTCACAAAATTGTATGATATTTCAATTCTTCTCTTTTTTGTTTCTCAGCTACAAATGAACACAATTCTTTGATTTCTAATAATTATCTTATGTGAGTGTAGCATACCTATAGAAACTCTGAGAAATCCTCACACATCCAGTTCCACACATCCAAATCCATCCAAATCCATACAAGCCAGTCTGTTTATTCTGAATTGTGTGACATCCAAGCTGCAACCTTTCAACATCATGATGCTATACCTTTCTGAGGTATAGTCAACATCTAAATGAAAGGATCTTACACATCTTACTCTCATCTCTTACTCAAATTATCCCACTGAATTCCCACCCGTGCTCTTAAAAATAAGTGTTCCAAAAGGGGGTTTTCACAGTGATGCCATATAAGAACCAGTTTGGGTTTCCTCAAAGAACCTTTCAGTGTAAATTTCTACAAAGAACCATTTTATTGTGTGAAACACATTTTAAAAATCTGAACACATTAATAATCTGAAGATACTTTTTCCACTATAAAGAACCTTTTGTGCAATGGGAAGATTCCATGGATGTTAAAG